>NC_142214.1:5025333-5663000 GCF_049639895.1 Pseudopodoces humilis | reverse complement strand
ACCACAAATGGACCCAGTGCAAACTTGCCCCATATTTGTGTTAAACTGGCACTAATGATCCTCTAAATCCTGGCATCTGTGGGGGTGATGTGGGAGAAGCTGAGCCATCAGAGAGGTGCCACAGCGAGCCACCACCTGTGGGGACCCCAGAGGGCAGTGAGTGCCCCAGCTTCATCTGCAGCATTTGGAGCAGCAGAGACTGTCCATCCCAAATCCCAACCGTGTCTGGGTCACCACCCTGGGACTGACAGCTGAGGAGGTGGGGAGGGACCCCTGGCAGGTCCTGGCAGGGGCACGGCACCAACCCCTCCACCGTGGAGGGGCTGCGGAGGCTGCCAGCCAGCCCTGGGCATTTGTAAAATAAAGGCTGATTATTAACAGTACTTGAGATGTTCATGTTCTGTCTCCCTTGGGAGGCTCATTCCGTGCTGATTATCATATTTTTAAAATGTAATGAATTTATGGAGATAATTCAATCCCACTGACTAGGGATGTGCCTCACTCCTGCCATGAGGAAAGCTGCTGCGTGTGTGAAAATGGAAATTGCTGCGGCACTTTCTATGGCTTTTGCCTGTCCTCCCCTTCCAAAGGATCCCAAAATGCTTTGCAGACTCTATCTGCTGGTGGGATCGACCAGAAGCTCATCCCTCCCCAGGAACGTCCTCACCTCTGGGCTGCAACACAGAAACTCTTTAGCTAGAAGCAGAAATGTAATCAGATTAATTAAGTAAGTACAATTCTGAGGCAAGAAAGTCAATTAAAGGAATCATAAGTCAATATGGAAATAGAAGGAGCTGGCTTTGAAGCAGGATTAGAGATAGCGAGGCTGGAGAGCGGCGCTCCTTCAAACGGCTCCAAGAGTGGCTTCTCCGCGGTGTTCCAGCTCAGAGACGGCTCTGGAAGCAGCGCCGGGTGCTCATGGAAGGATGGATCCAAGAGTGCAATAAATGTGAACCAAATGTGCTCCAAATGTGTGCCAAAAGCGTGCCAAAAGCGCACCAAGCATGACCCAAGCGTGCGCCAAACACGCACCGTTTGTCACCGAGCGCGTCCCGGGAGAGCTCCGAGCGCTCACCAGGAGTGCCCCAAGCCCCACACGCGCACAGAGGATGGACGGAGCGTGTACCAAACGTGCACCAACGGCACACCAATTACACACTAATTACACACTGATTACACACTAATTACACACTGGTTACACACCCATCGCACACCAAGGGCACACCGAGCGTGTCCCAAGTGTGCCCCAGGCGTGCCCAAGCGCCCCTGAGCCACGGCAGCTCCTCTCCAGGCCATGTCCCCGGTGTCACTGGTGCCCGAGGCCACCCAGGGGTGTCTGTGCTCCCTCCACACCCCACACAACCCCAGCACTAAACCCCTCCATGCCCACACCTGTCGTGCACGTGTCACCACACGTGTGTCACCCGTGTGTCCCCTTGTTCCCTCACTTCCGTGGATACTCCCTGCTTCCCAGCTCTGGGCATCCTTTGCTTTTCCACCACATTTCCTTTCCCTCCTTCCTTTCTTTCTCCTGGCAAGACCTCCCCGCCACGGGTGTCTTCCTGCCCCCATAAATCTCCTGCCAGGGCTGAAATGGTGGCATTGAAGAAGGATCTTTTTTTGTGCAAATTTCAATAAATGCCACTGGAACAATATGGGAAATGATCCTGAAAATGCAGGAGCAGAAAGGAGAGAAAGAAATGGCAGCCAAGGGGGAAAGAGAGGGAAACGCTGGGATTTGAGGCTGCCAAACAATGCATTTAAATAATTCAATTTGCAAAAGCAAGGAAGAAAAGGAAGAGAAAAGCAAAGGGGAGGAAAAAATTCAACTGGTGTAGCAAGTCCATAAATAACCTTGGAGAGAGGGAGGCTGGGAATGCAGGATGGGATGAGCCTTCTCCTCCTTGGATGAGTCTCCATTAAAATGCCAGGAAAAAATACATATTTTAATAGATTAATCTCTAATTTCACTTTTAATTCCTGAAATCCTCCCAGAGCCACGATCGTGTCTCCTTCCCAGCCTGAGCTCTTGGATCTCTCCCCCACTTGGATGCTCTGTGCAAGGCTCCCAGGAGAACTGGAGGCTGAGGGCCTCTGGAGCCCTTCTATTTCATGGGAAGATCCCTCTGGAGTGACTTGTTAGCCAGTGGTACCCAGCCTCCTGGGAAAAGTGGAATTTTGTGGACATAGAGGCATCCTTGGGTTCCAGTAGGTTGGGGACACAGCTCTGAGGTGTGTGGGAATCTCATCCGCCTTGGAACAAATGCTTCCCCCAGAACTGATGGATTTTTGGCTCAGCTCCCTGTTCTTGCCCCGTGGTGACGGTGGCTGGCTGCTGGGGATGTCTCTGGGAATAAGGAACTTGGATTTGCCAATGGGAAAAAGCCCTGCTGTCAAGACCTGGCTATAAATCCCTGTTTTTGTCAAAGGTGTTGGGAAAAATGTGGATCAAAATATTAGTCCCTCATCATCTTTTACTGGTGAGGGCTGACCTGGTCCTGCAGCAGCCCAGTCCTCTGGGAAGGAAAACAAAGATCATGGAATCTCCCAAGCTGGAAGAGATCCACAGAGATCATTCAGTCCAACCCCTGGCCCTGCCCAGGGCACTCCAACAATCCCACCCTGTGCCTGGGAGCGTTGTCCAAACACTCCTGCAGCTTTGGGATCATCACCATTCCCTGGGGAGCTGGATGTCAAAGTCTCTGATGGAAAACCATTCAGGAACATCCCAAAAGGGGATGAAGAGCTGGAGAGGGGTGTGTTGGATCAGCAGTCCCAGGGAATCTACTGATCCCTCTTAAAGCCAGCCAACACCTGGGCACCCTTTGGGCACCTGTGGTTGGGCACTGTCTGCTCTGCTCCCTGTTCTGCTCCAGAGCCACCCATGTCCTCCTCAGAGCAGCAGCTCTCAGCTCCCAGCCCGGGGCCTACAGGAGTGGCCGGGGTGTCCCAGGCTGGGCAGGAGGGAGGGGGATCCCCTGCTGATGGGATCCTGGGGGGAACCAGCAGTGGCTGCGAGGAGGAGCCGGGGAGGGCTGAGCCATGTCCAGCCTCCCACAGAGCATTCCCTGGACAGACCAAAAGGCTTTGAAACTTGGGAAAGCCACATTTGATGGGAATGCAGAGAGGCCTCCCTTTCAAAGGAGAGAACTCAAAGCAAGCAGGGAACAGAAGAAGAACGAGCTGCTCCCACTGCCCTCCGCTGCTCCAGGGGCATAGCCCTGCTCCCACACTCGGATTCAATTAACCAGGACTTGCAGAGCTGTGGAAAACTCTGCCAAAGCCCCTCCTGAAGGTTGGGATGTCCCCTGCTCCTGTGGAGGTTCCTGGTCCCCACACCCACAGCACCTCAGTACACCCTGAGCCCTCTCTGCCGTGCCTCATGCCCCACCTGGGCTCTGGAAAAACACAGAGCAGCTCCATGGGAGCGACCTCGGGTAAGGAGCACGAAGGTGACACCTGGACAGCCACCTCCTGTCCCCGAGCACTCTGTCACGCCGAGCCTTAGCCCAGCACATCACACACGAAATTCCCAGAGCCCTTTAAATAGGTGACACAGGGTCATGGATCTGAGAAACACTAAAGTGGGAGGGAATGTTTAATTATCTGGTTAATGGTGCTGGGAATCTTGATCTGCAGAGGAGGCAGGGCTTGGCAGCTCCTCTCTGCAGCCACTCCAGCCCTGCATAGGTTTGTGTTAATCACGGGATTTTGGGTCTGCTTTTGTTCCCATTCCCATTCCAATGGATTCCTCACCATGTCCTTGGGAGCTCGAGGATGTGTGTGGGTCTCGCAGGTCCCTGACCACCAGGCCTGTGTCCCATGGGTGCCCAGGAGCTGGAGGTGTGCTCCATGGATGTCTGGGAGTTGAACACAGCCTGACAGCGGCAGGGTCTCCCCCTGAGCAGATGCTGGGCTCAGGTGCCAGGTTCTAGGGGCTGGAGGGAGCCTATTCCTGGGAAGGACAAAGTGCCACTTCCTGATTTATTCCTGGCTGCAAAGTCCTTTCTGGAGGTTGATGGGGAGGGCAGAGGGATTAACCAACAAACAGCTGTAGTGCCTTCATCCTAAAATACCCTCTGAAAGGGGATCCTGGTTCTACAGCCGAGCTCGGTACAGATCTCCCAGTTTATTGTTGTTTTTTAAAGCTCCTGTGCTGGGAGATGTCACTTGGCTCTGCAGAGGGGACAGAACATCCTGACTTAGGTCCCCACTGCTGGGCAGAGAAGGGGCCCTGCCCATCCCTTGATTCCTGCTGGCCACAGGTGCAGCTTGGATGTGTTCCTGGCATCGATCCCAAGTGGAGCTGGAATTGTGATGGGACAGAAGGGCTGAAGTGGAGGGTGAGACCCCCCCATGCCCAGAGGGGCTGTGGGTGGGGCAGAGCCCTGTTCCCACCACAGGGATTGGGCTTGCAGCATTCCCAGCACATCCCACAACCTTTCAAAGCCCTTCCGCACCAGTGCCCCTGGGTTTGCTGTGGGGTCGGGGCTCTGACAGCTCCCAGCCAGCACAGCCCAGTGACACCACAGTTGGGTTTGGGGGCTGCCAGGCCCCTTGTCCCCAAAGAGGAAAGGTCCCAGCAGCCAGGGCTCAGACCTCAGCCCCAGCCAGACGCCTCAGGGCACTTTCCTGGCTCTGGGAGGGTTTCACAATAATGGAAGTGAAGGAGAAGAGACCATCCCTGTCACACTGTCCTGACAAACCCAGATCAAGGTGTACCACCAAAACCTGTCCTTAAAGGGCACAGCCTGGAGTTTGGTCTCCAGTTAGTCTGGAGTGAGTCTGGAGTCAGATTTCAGCATGTTTGTTGGGTTCCAAATGTTAATTCTTGTCTTTTCTTCCCTCCTTATTTCCTCCTGGGATCCTCAGGCTCTGAAGCAGGTCGCTGTCACTGAAGGGGGAGGTGTGGAAGGTGGGGGGAGCAATTGTGGTCCTGCACAAATGTTCTTCCCCACTGCCACCCAAGAGGATCAGCTTTGCAGGGAGAAGAAAACAGAGACGTCCCTGTGTTTTCTGTGCGCTTTCCTCATGCTTAGGAGAGTGAGCCTGGGCTTGCTTTTCTTCCAAACCCCTCCAACACTCAGATTTCAGGGTTAATTACTGCTTTTCCTTCAGCAGCAGCATTAATAAGGTTCCTTGTGGGGAATGTTACAGCCCGGCTCTCCTGGGAGCATCTCTGGAATATCAAACCCTGCTGGTTGGTCTTGGTTGGGGTGACCACAGCCTGGTGTGAGCAGATGGGAATGTCATGGGGAGGCTGGGCAGGGCCAGGCTGGATGGGACATGGCTCAGGTTCTCCTGGAGCATCTGGCCTGCAGTTGGCAGACACAACACTCAGCAACTTTCCTGGAGCTGAGGAAAGAAAAATGACGGAGTAAAAAATAGTCCTGATCCCCCCGGGAGTCTTGTTCATTAAAAGACAACGTGGTTTATGGCTCACACGTCCTTCCCTCGCTGCTCTCCCCCGAGCAGGACTCAGCCAGACAATAACTGAGGCTCCAGGAACCCTCCAAAGCATCTCTGGAGCCATAACTCAGCCTCTGTCAGCGGCTCCGTCAGTCCCACCCCGGGACCACCCCAAGTGCGGGATCCCCCCACCCTCCCCTCGCTGCTGACCCTGTCCCACCGCAGCCATGGGGAATATGAGCTCACTGATTAGAAATCAATGGGATTTCAGCTCACACCTGAGCCTGCTGCATGGGAGGCTGCTCCCTACCCTGAGTGGCCTCTCTGTGCCCTCTCAGCAGATTCCGGCAGCCCCGGCACGTGGAGCTGCTGAGGAGAGCCTGAGGAAAATTCCCGCTTGGGAAAGGGAAGCCCCTGGCCCTCAGGGGTAGCATCTTTCCAAGTCTCCCCCATGGGTCATGATCTGCTGAGCCCCAAAGTCCCCCATTCCCTGCAGGGATGGGCTGGCCCATCCTCAGGGATTTTCAGGGACAGGGAAGTGGGCAGGACCAGGACCAGGGAAGAGGATCTGTCGTGCAGTACAAAGGTGCAGGGTGCTGTTGGCAGTCCAGAAGGTGGGAATGCACAGCCTGCTGTGGGTGACATCCTGGGGAGGCGACAGCAACCACCAGCTCAGCACTGTCACCCTGCTCTGCTCCCTTCACAGAGGCTCCTCCAATGCCCAGTGATGCTGTTGGAAGAACCAGGGAGCAGATCCATCCTCTCCAAACCACTCCTCCTCCTCCTGCCACACGGAAAACTCGCCTGTTCCAACTCCACTGTTATTTCTGAGCTCTGGGAAGACCAAAACCGTTCTGTGCTCACCTCATGCACCTTTGGACATCTCCTGCCTTCTCCAGCCCTCTCCATCCTGCAGCTTGGGGGCCAAGCTGGAATATCCAGGCTAAATCCAGACCCTCCACAGGGTTATCCCCACCTCTGCACGGACCAAGAAGGCTCCCAACAGCTCATTCCCACCTCTCAGCTCCAATTTTTCAGCACCATCTTCATGGTTCCTGCTCAGAGGTGGCACCTGTCCTCCAGATCCAGCATGAGGAGAGTCTGCCTCATCCTGGACTTCCTCCAGTTTAACTGGATTTGCATTCCAGGCTGACAATGTGCCAATTGCCTCTCCAACAGATCTTCCCCCCCCAAATCTCCCAGCTTGCCAGTTGGTTCCTGTGCCTGGTTGCAGGAACGCTTTGGAGCTGCTGCAAGCCCTTCTTTAAATATGTTTTGAATGTTTCCGTTGCATCTCACTCACATCCCACAGCCAGGCTGGGAAATCTAAAATACATCTGAAAACCTGAGCCATGATCGTTACTGAACATTAGAGAGCATCGCTGGAGGATTAAATCCATATTTCCATATGGAAGCAGAGGCTGGGTGCCCAGCACGAGGCTGCACCACACACATGGAGAGCTGCTCAGCGAGGGCATGTCCGGCTCCCATCCCACTTGGAGCACTAGTTTGGCTTTCTGCTGCTCCTCCTCTCAGGAGGATCCCAAAGCTCTTCTTCCCAGAGTGTGCTGCCACCACCTCCCCACAGAAATGTGGATTTTCTGCTCCCAGATTTGGCAGCTCCACCAGTGGCTCAGACAGGAGAGGGTGGCAGAGCAGGAGATGTTTCTGGAATCAGCCCCACATCCATCAGCTCAGTTCCCAACCCCTTTAGGTACTGGAAGTCTTCTGGAAGGTTCTCCACTCAAACCCCCGGGTGCTCGCTTTTGAATTTGTCCTGTGGCTTCCCAGAGCTCGCTCCAAAAGGTCAGTCTCCCGTTATTTTGTGTCCAAGGGAGCAGCCTTAGAGCCTTTGGGGATTCCCTCCGGGATCACCTCTGATTCTTGCTGATGTCGCTTCTCTTCCTGACTCTGCTTCCATCTCACCTTTGCTCAAGAAGCCGATTTAGTCTGGTTTGTCCACCTGGAGAAGGGAAGGGTCCAGGGATACTTTAGAGCTCCTTCCAGTGTCTAAAGGAGCTCCAAAAGAGCTGGAGAGGGTCTTTGGACAAGGGTCTGGAGGGACAGAACACAGGGAATGGCTTCCCACTGCCAGAGGGCAGAGTTAGGTGGGATATTGGGAAGGAACTCCTGGCTTTGAGGGTGGTGAGGGGCTGGGATGGAATTTCCAGAGCAGCTCTGGCTGCCTCATCCCAGGGCCAGGTTGGATGGGGCTTGGAGCAACCTGGGGTGGTGGAAAGTGTCCCTGCCCATGGCAGGGAGTGGGACTGGATGATTTTGAAGGTCCCTTCTAACCCAACCTATCCTGGGATTCTATAATTCCATAGAACATGTGCTTGAGAAGCCCCTCAGAGCGCTCACCCTCTGCTTTGCTGGGTTTGCTGGTTCCCTCCCACCCCCACACGAGAAAACAAGTCCTGCAGCCAGGCAGAGCCTTCCCAGAGCCAGCCCCAATTCCCCACGTGATTAGTGCACGTATTTAACACTGCAGATAATCATAAATGCAGGGAAAACCTGCATTAGTTCCACCCAGGGCCCTGCAAACCCCTGGAATTAGGGAGTTAATGCCAGACTGGAGTGTGCCACTATTATTTCCCCATTCTCCAAATCCTCCCTCTCTGATGGATGCACTCCAGGGAATCTCTGGAGTGTCTCTGCAAGACACTTCCGTAGTAATTTGACTGTGAGGGTTTTGCTTCTGCACTCCTGAGCAGTCGGAGCAGAATCAGCACTTCCCATGATCCTGGGAGTCTTTGATGTCAGCTCCAGCCCTGCATGACCCTTGTGTCTCGCAGTCCTCGAGGTGGAGATCCCGGACCCCGTCACCTGAGGACATCACCCACAGAGGGACGCTGTCACCAGAGTCCCTTCACATGCCAGAAATCCAATCTCCAGGGAATTAAAACAAGGTACAGAGTGAAGCTGGGCCAGAGTCAGTGGCTGGGAGCTTTTCCTGGCTTTTCTCTGAGCAGGAATATGGAATCACAGAATCCCAGGATGGTTTGTGTGGGAAGGAATCTATAAAATCGGTGTCACCCAGTCCTGCCAAGGGCAGGGACAGCTTCCACTAGCCCAGGCTGCTCCAAGCCCCATCCTGGACACTTCCAGGGATCCAGGGGCAGCCACAGCTTCTCTGGGCACCACCCTCATAGTCAGGAATTCCTTCTCAACATCCCACTTAACCCTGCTCTCTGGCAGTGGGAAGCCATTCCCTGTGTCCTGCCACTCCATCCTCTGTCCACAGTCTCTCTTGGAGCACCTTTAGGCACTGGAAGGGGCTCTAAGTTCTCCTCAGATCCTTCTTGTCTCCAGCCTGAGCATTCCCAGCTCTCCCATTTTCCTTCCCCTCCACGGGGTGACCCAACAGGTCTGTTCTAGGTGGGCACTTCTGTGGTTCCCCACAGAGCACTGGTTTAGGTGGGAATCCAACCCCACCTCTGCATTTCTCCATTTTCCCTTTCCCGGGACAAATTCATTCCACAGAGGAGAACAAGGAGCTCACAAATCCCACGTTTCCCTGTGTGAGGACTGTGCTGGGAGCCCCGGACTCCCTGGAGTCCTTTAAGGTTAATAAATTGGCTTTTCTCACAAAGGCAAGATTATCCTTTGGGATTTATCCCCGCAGGGTTTTGCAGCATCACAGCTACAGACGGGCTCCAATAGGTGCTGGAAGTCTGTTCTGGGCTGGAAAATGTTCCAGCCTGGCTGTTCCTTCTGCCAGAACAGCCCTGGATCAGAAGGTGAAAGAGCAAAGCTCATCCTGTCCTGCCGGATTCCTCATCAGTGGATGTGGCAGAGCTGGGGGTGGGCAAAGGACACCCACGGCCTGACCCAGCAACAGCATTTTCCTGCTTTTTTTTATCCTGGAAAAAGGAAAACCAATACACGACATGTGGAATTGTCCCTCAGAGCTAGATCCCAGCCACCCAGCAGCTGACAAAGAGGGACCACGTCCTTTGGTGTGGCATTGTCTTTATTCCCCAGAGCTCCCAGCCCTGAACTCTGGGTGGAACTGGGACAGCACAGCCCAATCCTGCCTGGCAGATCCTGCCTGGCAGATCCTGCCTGGCAGATCCAGCCTGGCAGGTGCAGGAGAAGCAGCAGCTTCGGTGCTATTTCAGTCCAAGCAAGAGCTGCAAAATCCATGGAAAATAGAAATCCTTGACAGCCAGAAACAAACCTCGCCTTTCCCAAGCTGTTTGAAATCTGGGGTTGGTGCCTGGGGTTGGTCCCGTCACTCATCCCTTCCCGCACCCCTCGGACAGCCGGACCCTGGCGCAGCCCCCCTGTGCCGGGCATTCCCTGCCCGTTCCAGGCACAGGGTGGCACTGAATCCCGGGCTGTCGGAGCTGGTCTCCAAAGCTGTCAGGGAATCTGAGAAATCCAAGTGTAAAATCAGCAGGTTTTGTGGGACAGCGGGCACAGACTGTCCATATGTTCCCCACACACATCACCAGTCAGCTGGGAAATGCTCACAGCTCCCAGCCTCACATTTTGCCATTTTTCCCGGTTGGATTTGTCAGGGAGATGTCGTTGCCAGCCCCAGACCTCAGGAAAAGCTCAGCTCCGTGTGTCCCAGATGGACTTTCCTCCTGGCTGGGCTTTGATCAAGGCAAGGAAGCAGCAGGGGGGTGGTTATTGCCTCAAAATGTGGCTGTGGAAGAGTTTGGAATCACTTGTCAGGGTGAGCTCCCGGCAGCCAAGCTCCTGCCTCCCTCCTCCCACAGGTTTCTGTCCCGGGGGACACACCAGGGACCAGCTTCACCCCAAAACTTCTGCAGGGGCGCAGCTCAAGTCCTGGCTTCACTCCAGGAGGAAGAGCATGGTCCATTCCCAAGCCATTCCTTCCCCTGATTGAATTCCCAGCGTTGCTTTCAGGTCTGGGTTTTCCATCAGATGTGGGGTGCAGGGATCCACTGGGGATTGGGGCGCAGGAGGATGAGGGGAACTGAGGCACTGAGTCTGATGGGAGCAGGAGTTGAGAAGCAGCCACACCTCCAGCACTTCTGGGAAGCACAGATTCCTAGTAACTCTTTTTTAGCTTTATTTCCCTCTCATCCCTGCAAGGGAGGAAAGACAATGAAAGGATGACGGGCAGGAGTTTGCCAGAAAAAGAAAAAGACATTAAAAACACAGTTCTTCTCCAGTGCTCCTCTGTTCAGGGGCAGCTGAACTAATGTGACTCCTTTTCACTCTGCTCATCCTTCCATCAGGAGCTGGAGAGGATGGAATTGTTCAGCCCAATGTTTTTACCTCTGGGATTCCCCATCTGTGTTACCAACCCTGCTTTGTCAGTGGGCTCTGAATTAAGGGTGTCCAGGAATACCCTGCTAATCCCAAAAGCTGGAGGGAAAGCTCATCCCTCACTGGTGAACCCACCCAGAGGCAGCTCTGCTGGCACCCGGTGGGTGAAAAAGCCAAAAGGGTGGAAAAATAAGGGGATCTAAACCTTGGCATTCGGATTGAGATCAATTCCTGTGATTTGAGAGATCTTGGAGGAGATGCTTGGACTTGTTGGCTGAACCAAGGGCACGACATGAGGAGCAGCAGAGCCGAGGAGTCAAGCCCAGCTTTGCAAGGGAGAATTAATTCCTGGAGCACCACAAAGTTTGATTTAAAACTCCCAGGAGTGAAGGCTGGAGCTGGTTATTTACCAATCCCTTCCAAGGAGAGCCCTGCCCAGCTGCTGCCAGCCATGTCCTGGCACTGGGGACACCAGTGAGAGACCCTTCGGCACGAGGGTAGCCCGGGGTTGGCACCCTGAGTGCTCCGCAGGGGAGCCTTCCCTCGTGCTGGAAGGAGGCCCAGGGAGCTTTGGGATGCAGCCATCCCTTTCCATGGATCCAGGCCGGCTGCTGGGCTGGGCAGCGCTGGCACTGCCAGCTCCAAGCTGGCACCTGCTGAAGGCCAGGGAGAGCCGGCGCCTTTGAAACGGAATGAACGGAAAATCAGCCGGAACCTGGAGTCTCCACAGGGGAATGTGGCCAGGAAAACAACAACAAAACCGAGGGACAGATGAGAGTGGAAAAGGCTTCAACAGCTTAATTTGCCGTTGTGACACCGCTCCGTGTTTCGGGAAAGCAGGAGCAGAGCGGAGCCTCCGGCTCTGCAGTGCAGGTCGAAGAAAATTTCAGGGCATATCTCAGAGGGAGGAAAACAATTTAAGGGATGAAGTAACTGGAAAAAGCGAAACAGAGAAGATAAAACCCTGAGAGTGATCCCAAGGGCTTTGGGTTTATTGGGCTGATAACAGCCCCAAATTCCTCCAATCTTTTTGAGGGTTGTGGCAGCCCAGTGCTGAGGGTGTGTGGCCCATGCCATGTGTCCCATGCCATGATGTCCCATGTATCCCATCTGTGACGTCTCCTAAGCTGTTCCATGTATCCCATACTGTGCCACCTGTCCTGTGCCATGCCATGTGTCCCTTGCCAGGTGTCCCATGCCATGCCACGTGTGCTGTGCTGAGGGTGAGTGTCCCATGCCACGCCGTGTGTCCCATGCCACGTGCCCCATGCCATGCCATGTGTCCAGTGCCAGGTGTCCTGTGGTGTGCCATGTGTCCCATGCCATGCCGTCTGTCCCTTGCCATGCCATGTGTCCCTTGCCAGGTGTCCCATGCCATGCCGTGCGTCTTGTGCTGTGCCATGACCTCATGCTCCTCCCAATCTCCCACCTGGAAGCAGGTTCAGCTCCACCCATCCCCTTTCCATGCCCAGCTCAGAGCTCCAGGCAGTTGGGCAGAGCTGGGAAGCCGGGCAGGAGGCAGGAAATCCCCTTGGCACCGTGCACAGGACTGGGCACAGATGCCACATGTGCCCCAAAAGTGACCACAATTCCTCACCTACCGCTGCCAGCGCTGTCGAATTCCCCTGCTGCCGTCTCCACTGCCACATTCCAGCTCATTAATTTCCATCCAGAGGCTCTGGAGGGACCCAAGGAACTTGGGGATGATTTTTCTTCCCGGTTTTCAAGCCTGAGCTCATGTGAGAAGAACCACGCGCAGGCCCCGGTCCCCCCGTGCTGACCCCACTGCTTTGGGCCCTGATTCCCAAAGAATGTTCCCAATTTGTCACTGGCCCCTGTCATTCCTCCGGCCGGGATCCACTTGAAGGGACGGGAAGCAGAGCCAAAACAAACACGGTGCGTGGGATCTACCCCGGGAATGCCGGAGCTGCCCCCACAGCCCTGTGCCGAGCCCATCCGTCCTGCCTGACAGGGCAGCTCCGAGGCAGCCTTGGGAGACAAATATCCCGGGAAATACCCCCCAAAATTAATTCTTCCATGTTGCCACCTCCAGAATTAATGAGATCATGTCTTCAGCTCTAATTGGGCAAACAGAAACTCTCTTTTCCACAGGGAGCTGGGCTCTGGTAAGGAGTCATTAATCAGTGGGAGCAGGGAGTGCTGGAGCCATGTGGGTCCCACCAGGAAATGTCCTGGCGCCCCTGGAATTGGGACCCCCCTGGTGTTGGTGGCTGCCAGCCCACCCCACAACCCCATAGGGGCACGGCCTCATCCAGGGCAAGGAGGAGGAGACGGAACCCCGAGCTGGGACAGGCCTTGGAGACCCCTGGGAAGGGGCTGGGATGGGGGGAGCAGGGAGGTGCCACCCTCCTCACAGGGATTCCAGGGATAATTGCCTTCCCGCCCTGTCTCTTAGTCTAAAGCAGGGGTGGATTTGCATCCCAGGACTGGCATCACTGGTAAATTTTTATTTATCTTTCCTTGAGAGGAAACTGTGGAGAGCCTGTGGAAGGCCTGGAATGCCACTGGGCCCCCTGAATCTGCCATTCCTCTCCTCTCTCCCATCATCTGGCAACTCTGGGCACCTTGGGAGCTGTAAATGAGCTTTGTGCCCACCACTCTATCCCATTTTCCTACCATCCCACCATCCCATCATCCCACTGCCCTCCCCTCCCACACCACGTGTTCTCCCCTCCACCCACCAGCCCATCCCAGAGTCTCCCAAACCCAATCCCATCCTCACCAAGGCCCCCCCAGTCCTCTCCCTCCCCTGGGCCAGGAGCATTAATTGGATGCTGCCATCCCATCTGGATCAGCTCCGGCTGCCTCAGGATGTCCTGATGGAAACTCCAGTGTTTGATTTCCAGGGGCTTCTGTCACTTCCCACCAGGAGAAGTGATAACCAGGGGGTGACCCCCTGCCACCCCACAGGGACAGCTTTCCCAGGACATCTGGGATGCTCAGAGATTCCCAAGTGAGCCTTGCAAGTCCTTCTCATTGGGGTTGCAGTGTTAATCTGGCTCCTAAAGCCTTTGGGACGTGGAAAGTCACCATCTTGACCCCCCAGCACCCCTCATGCTCCCTCCTCCCCCAGTCTGGGATTCATCCTCACTTTTTTTGGGTGCACACACAGCCCTGAAGGATCCTGAAGGATCACAGAGATTCAAAGGCACCATTCTGGGAGTCAAACATAAATTCTGCTTTTATTAAGCAGAGTAAATGTCAGGGGTGAAACAAAGCAGAGGAGGACGGAGAGAAGAGGAGGATTTCATGGATTTCATTCCAGCTTCCCTTCCCTTTGGCTCCTGCTCCCGGCTCTGGCTCCCTGTTTATTTAAAAGCCCAGTAGGGAAACCTCAGCTTGTGCCTGCTTTCCACAGGGATTTTCTGCACCATCACCATGAAGAACAGCAGAGAATCATGGAGTCATGGAATCCCGGGATGGTTTGGGTGGGAAGTGACCTTCAAGATCCTCTCATTCCCCTGCCACGGGCAGGGACACCTTGCCCTGCTCCAGGTTGTTCCAAGCCTCATGCAGCCTGGCCTTGGATACTTCCAACATATCCAGTGCCAGTTTGTCTGGAGGCTGAAAGCCTCGGTCACTGCTTAGGATGGACTGGCAGTGCCTTGGACCTTGATCCAAGAGGATTCCCTGCAGCTCCCTCCTGCTTCACTGGATCCAGAACATTCCCTGGCAGACAGGAAGCCTTGGCACTGCCCAGCAGACCAGGCAAAGCCACCAGGTAAAGGCTGTGGTGACAGAATCCCTCCTGGCTTCCAGGAATTCCCCGGCAGGAGGGAATGATGGCAGGACATGCAGGATGACCCTGTGGGGATGGAGATCTGATTCCATCCTCGGTGTCCCAGGCCTGGGGCTCCAGGAAAGAGCCAGGCTCTGGTTCAAAGGCCAAGCCCTCCAGGTGAGCTGGGAAGTTTCCCTTAACTTGACAAGACAGCCCCACATTTGTGTCACATTCCCGCCCGCTTTAATTGCTCCAGCATGGCTGCTTTTCCACCGAGCCTGGAGCCAGCACAGGCCTCAGAGATTCTCCCAGGAGTTGCATGCCTGGACAGGACACCCTGCTGCTCCCAACACCCCCATGGCTCCATCCATGCCCCTCTGGAGCACAGGGATGTGCTGAGAGCAGCAGAGCTGCTGGAACAGCGGTGTTACCGCATTTGCCAAGGCACAAATCCGGGAGTTCCCAGACAAAGTTCTCCCTCTTTCCAGGTTTAATTCTTGCTGTAGGTATTTTATCCACACACAGCAGCAGCAGGGAAATGGCTGAACAAAGAGGCTCCTTTTCTCACTCCCTGTTATCTGTGAGTCTCAGGAATGTGGCTGGATTGGAGGCTGCACGGGCAGGGCCAGGAGAGGAGGCTGGAGCCCTGAGAATCACTCAGAATTCCTCAGGGAATGCCTCAGGTGAGGAGTTAAAGTGGGCTCAGGAGCTGGGAGAGCACTCAGGACACACTAAACCAATGAGACCCTGCTCAGCCAAGCTGCTCCAGTGCCAGCAGCTCCTTCCAAAAGCAGGGATTTTTCTCCTCCTGTGTTCAGGAGAGGTGGGTTTATCCAGGGTTTATCCCTCTGGTGTCCTGGGGTTGATTTTGGGCTTGTCACCAGGACAACGACACCTTCCACTGCATCAGTTTGATCCAAGTTTTGACCGACCTGGCCTTGAGCATTCCCAGAATGGCAACTCCAGCTCCCATCCCTGCCACATCTCGTGCCCAAGTAGTCCAGATATTGCACTGCATGGACCCATGAGGCACCAGCCAAAAACCTTCTCATCTTGTAGTTCTGGGAAACTTTTCCCTCAAAACCCTTCCTCAGGAAATGCTGAATAAGCCCAAAATCCATCTCCACAGCAGGGCTGTGCTTTAGGGAATCTCAGTGGATGAGGTTGAGAGGGTCCATCCTGCTGGGAGCACCTGCCTGGCAGGGGAACACCACTCTGGGGTGGCTCCTCCCGCCGAATACGACCGAAGTTCTTTTCAAGAGAGAGGGCGGATCCAACCCCAAAATAAAACCAAAGGAAAATAAATGGTTTTGTCCTTTAATCTCGTGTCTAAACCATCCATGGTGGGGATCCCAAGTGGTTGGCGAGTTCTGTGGTGTCATGAATGTCGTGGAGGGGATGGGTGGGGTGAGCAGGCACAGGCACCTCAAAGACCATCCCGTTCCATGGGCAGGGACAGCTCCCACTAGCCCAGGTTGTCCCAAGCCGTGTCCGACCTGGCCTTGGCCACGCCCAGGGATGAGGAGACCCCAACCAAGGATTGCAGCAAGGCCCTAAGGGCAGCAAAGGCTCCTTTGTGCCTCTGAATCCCCCCTATCCCCCATTTCCCCGTGTCACCCTTGTAGGACCTCCTCCAGTTATCCTGGTGATCCCAAAAACGCTGATCCCATGCATGCCAGCTGCTGTCCCCTGGTGACAGGGAACACGACGCTGCCCTCCCAGCCCAGCTGCAAAACCTCCAGCCTGACAAACGTGTGCAGAAAGCAGTTTGGAACAGGATCCATATCCAGGACCCTGGCAGACGGAGGAGGGGGAATGGAAGGACCTCTCGGCTGGAGATAAGGAGCCACAGGAAGCCTGTGAGCACAAAAAGCTGCGAGCCCCCCAAAATTCCCAAGGGGAGAGCAGCACCACAAAATAATTGCTGAAAGAATGCAGCTTGATTGCAGGCAGCAGGGAGAGCCTCCAGTCCCGCCTGGAATGAAAGCCCGGGGTGATGGGTCCAGGGGAAGAGGAGTTATCAGCCTGGGAGCAGTGATTTATTCCATGAAGGGGATTAAGAGTCCAAAAGTTAATGGACCTAATGGAAAGCAGGATGGCTGGGGGCTCCAGAAAGGGGGATGCGGGTGGGAGAGGGGCATGTGGAGCTTGGCTGCAGTGCCAAGGAGCACCCAAAGGTCCTCAGCACCCACCCAGGGCTCTCTGCACCCTCTGGGCTGGGTTAGACAGCAAGGAGTCCTGCAGGGATGCAGCCAGGTAAGAAACTTCTCCTGGAGTCAGGAACTGGAGGTCTGGGCACTCACTGGCAGCAGCAGACATTGGCTGCTGGGCAGCTTTCATGGAAACATGGAATTTGGGTGGAAGGGACCTTTCAGGTCACCCAGTCCAACCTCTGCCATGGGTAGGGACACCTGCTATCCCAAACCCCATCCAACCTGGCCTTGGACACTTCCAGGGATGGGCCAGCCACTGTTTCTCTGGGAAATTTTTGGGACAGAAGCTGTGGATGCCCCCACTCTCTGCTCTGCTCCTTCACCTCCTCACAGCCTGGCAGCAAAGCCCAAATCCTGTGCCAGCTCATCCCACTGGAGCTGGGGAGTGCTGCCAGCCTTTCGGCCAACATTCCCGAGCTGCTCATCCATCCCTCCTCCATTCATCCCTGCTCTCCTGCCAGGTGCCTCGCCAGGGAGGGAGGGGATCCTGTCACCCGCTAACAAAATTCCTGTGCAAATCACCTTCCAATAAAAGGCCCTGGTCATTTTTAGTGTTTATTGAAGTGGTTTCTCTTTAGTTCCTTTTCTTTCGGGCTCGTTGAGAATTTGGGAGCACAGCTGCCAAAACTGAAATGTTTGACCAGTCCCAGTGCCGCTTCTGTTGGCCTCTTTCCCTTCCTTTCTCCCTCCCTACTCTCCAAAGGCTCTGGCTCAGGCTGTGCTGTCTCCACGTCACCTCAGCTCATTCTTCTTCTGCATCCTCTGCATCCCACTGGCTCCTCTTGGCTCCTTGGCTGCCCCTGGTGCAGCCCCTGAGCATCTCCTGCCTACTCAGGTGCTTCTGGATGTGTGGATTTCCTCCTTTTGGATGCTCTCTTCACACAAGCCCGTTTGTCCTGAGGGCATCTTCCTTAAAACTCCTCACCCAAAGCGCTATCCCTTCTCCCTGCCGGGTTCTGCTGCTCCTCCAGAGGGGGTGGAACAGGGGCTGGGAGCCCTTTGCCACCCCAAGGTGAGGGAGAGGAGGATGTCCCACACTCGGTTTCAGCTCCCGAGGAAGGAGCAGAGCGGATCAAACAGCCGGGTTTTCCACCAGGAATGGTGGGACAAGTGTTCCAAAGCTGAGTTCCTCAGAGGAAGGTGAGCAGGGAGGGCCAGGGAAGGAAGGAATTGTGGAGAAAAAGCTGTTTCCCACTTCCTGGGAAATACAGAATCCCAGATCCGGGGCATGGTCACCTGGCTGGGACATCAACTCAGGCAGGGCTAAAGGGATCCAGAGTCCCCTTCTTCTGCCTCTTCCAGCACATTCCCGCTGATCCCTGGGCTCTCCTGGATAACCCTGTTGCTATCCTGCTTTCCCCATCCCATCAGGCATTCCAGGCGATGCTGGATCTTTTCGCCCATTTTACAGAGGACAAAACTGAGGCTGGACCAAAGAAATGCACCCAGAGTCTTTTCCCCGAGCCTCCATCCCACCCCTGGCCCCGGGCACCAGCGAATTCCCCGGATCCCGGTCTGTCCTTGTCCCTGCGCCACACGGATCCTCACAGGGATGCAGGAGGACACTGGATCCCACCACGCCCAGCCCGGCTCCTTCCCACTTCATTGTCAGCGTGTGCTGGATCCACACCCAGTCTGCTCCGCCGGAATTCACGCCGGGAGCCGGGGCTGTTGCCGTGTTTAATCCGCTAATGGCATTAATTCCCGATTAAATTAACCAGTGCAAATATGCTGCTGGTTTGGTTGGGAAGGAGGGGGCTGTGCCTCTCCCTCCCCCACCCTTTTATGCTGGAAAAAGACACTGGAGCATTTGTTAGCTGAGAGAGAGGGGTGGGAGAAAAATCCCGCAAAGAATTGCAGCATTTATGTAGATATAGGGAAAAAAAAAATAATAAATGGCAGATTATTTAAAAAAAAAAAAAAAAAAAAAGCCAAAGAAAACTCGCCTTTTTCTTGCAAACAAGCTGCCTGCCCTCTGGAAAGCGGCTTCCAGCGCTCAGCCCCAGCCTGCTGGGAAGACAAAAGGCTCTCTCGGCGGGGCAGCGGCCGGGGACGCCGGGAGAAAGCCGGGACAGCGCCGGGACAACGCCGGGAGCGCGGCGAGGCTGCCCGGCAGCAGCCCCCGGTGACTGCCCCAGCCCAGCTCACATTTCAAAGCTCTTGGTTTTCCATTGAATGTCCTTTCCCCCTCCCCGCTTTTTTTTGCTTTTTTTCTTTCTTTCTTTTTTTTTTTTTTTTTAATGCTTCCATGTATTCAAAGCAGAGTTATGATCAAAATCCGACCCAGGGCTGCAAGCGGGGGGTTGAGTTGCATTTTGGCACAGATGGGGCTCATCCCTTCTGCAGGAGGCTCCGTGCCAAAAGACATCTTGGAGTGGAAGGAATTCAAAAAATCAGGGATTTTGCATATTACGGAGCTTTATTTGTCCCGTCGAGGGAGGTGAGAGGAAGCGTGAAGGGTTTGAGTGCAAAAAAATCTGGTGTGGGATTTACCTGCGACTGAGGCAGGTGAAAAGTGTTGGATGATGGATTCTTCCCAGTGAATGAAGAGACAAAGGGGAGTCTCTTCCCTGTCTGACACTTTGGGAGCAGCAGATTTTCAGGCAGGGGAGGTGAAGTAAAAAATCTGGTCTGGATCCGTGTGTTTGTTCCTCCTCGGATGAGAGCTTTTGTCCCTCCTCAGAGGACTCTGCGCTGACATTTGAGGTGAGGATGATTTGGGACGAGCACTCAAGGAAGCCTCCTGGTGGGAAACCTTTCCCTGCTGCCGGAATTGTTTGTTGGAGATCCCAGGTCACACTAAACCATCACCTACATTCCTCACCGCCTTCCAGAGCATTTTGTCCTCCTGTTTATTGTCTTTGACTCCTTTTTTATCCCTTTTTGCTGTTCAAGCCCAGCATGAGCTGAATCTTCCAAAAGGATTTTTGGACGAGGTGTTCCAGCCCTGCAGGAGACAAGCCCCTCACACCCCCATTCCTTTGATTTTCCAGGAAAAGGTTATGGAGAGCTGCCTGAATTCAAGGCCGTGTTCCTGTATCACTCAGGCAGAGAGGGAGGACAGGGATTCCGTGTTCCTTGGTCACTGAATAAAATGATCCCATCCTAATCAGATTTCCAAATGGGAGCTTTCAGAGGGAGCGCAGACAAACGCATCCTGATGATTTGTTAATGTCGCTCCAAGACTCAGTCCGTAATTAATGGATTCATGGGAAGCACACACGGAGCAGGTTGCAGATTCCATACCAGGTGCCACGGGGTGATTTCATTCATTAGGAATTCCTGGTCAGTGTTCCCAAAGCTCCACTGGCTCTGCCACCCGACTCAGCTCCATGTGCCATCAGTGGTGGGAGGTGTCAGAACAGGCTGGTCCCCTCTCCTTGCCCATCCCAGGTTCCCTGCTCCTCGTGCCAAAGGTGTGGATCCAGATCTCCCCAAACCCTGCATCCCAAACCATCACCTGCACCCCAAATTTCCTGTTATCTCCAGGACAAGAGCAGAGCCTCCCTGCTGAATCCCAGAAGCTCCAAATGCTTCAGAGCTCCAGGATTATTACCTGCTCCTGCCCCAGGGAAAAGAATGGAAATCCAAGCTCAACTGACACCAGGAATTCTCTGAACGGGGCACAAGTGGCAGTTCTGGATGCACAAAAACTGGAGTGTGATGTTTCCTGCTCCTCGTGTCCCCCAGCACCGTGGCCATGTGGCCTTAGGGTGTGGAGAGGGGACAGATGTGAGACCTCAGAGCATCCCTGCTCCCACCGTGAGGGGATCCCTCCTGCTGCCAGCTTCATCCCGTGTGGATTCAGGCCATCAAGGAGGGGCCACCACAAAACTCCAAGGTCCTTCTGTGACCAGGGCACCAAATGTTGGCTCCAGGGACACAGGGGAGGATCAGGAAAACTCATCCCAGCTGCAGCATTCATTGGATAACTTTTCCATGAGGATTTTCTTGCAGTTCTGTTTTAAAACCGTGGCTTGGGACACGGGAACAGAAGATCTGAATTCCTGCTTTGGGCAGCAGTTGAACTCAGATCAGGAATCTGGTTATCCCTGGGAGTCCAGACTACTGGAATTTGAAGGGAAAACCACCCCTGAGCCTGGTCAAATCTGTGACATCCCCTCAAACTGCTCTGGGACAGCACAGCCTGTGAGGATCATCCTTGTGGGAGCTGAAATACAGGGAATCCACTTGGACAGGTCCTAAACAAGGGAAAGTGAAGAAGAAAGGAGATAACAGATCTGATAAGAGATCCCAGGCAATTCGTTACTCCTGGTAGTTGTCCTTTGTCATGCGTATTCCTTCCTTGTTGTGCCTGTTATCCTGTGTGTTTCTCCTTTTTAAGTCCTTTATCATGTGTATTCCTCCTTTTCATGTCCCTTATCATGTGTTTTCTTGCTTTTCATTCCCTCAAACGTGTGTATTCCTCTTTTTTGTGCCCTTTATCCTAGGTATTCCCTTCTTTCTGCCCCCCCTTTCACGTGTGTTCCCCCACTTCTGCAGAAGGAAGGGAATTCCAAATGTCTGCAGCGGAAAGCACTGGATTGAGGGATGGATAAGGCAGCTCAGCAAGGACAGGGAAAAGGCAGAGGTTTGGGAGGACACCTGTGGCATCCCTTCTCTTTCCAGAGCTGCTGCAAGAGTGTCGAAGGAATCACGGAATAATTTGGATTAGAAAGGACCTGTCAAGGCCACACGGTCCAACCCTTCAACCAGACTAGGCTGCTCCAAGCCCCATCCAGCCTGGCCTTGAGCACTTCCAGAGATGGGGCTTCTACCTCAGGAAGGAAAAAGCAGGGAGAAGGAAAGGGGAGTTTTTTTCCAGGGAAGTCTTCCAGAAAACCTGCTCCCTGCCAGGACTCCGTGCATTGCAGCCTGGTTGTGCAATAAAAACAGGCTGGCAGAATACAAGTGGAAGCAGCTGATTCAATGCATGGGATGCTAAAGGCTTTGGGAATCTATTCCTATTTAAGTGCCAGAGGATGTGGGCAGAGGGAGGGAGCGGGAGCAGGGATGGAGGGAACGCAGCCGTGGGAGCACATCCTGCATGCTTGAGTTCCCAGCTGGGATTAAATTCCCCAGTCCTTTCCTGAAGACTTAATTTGGGTTCATCCAACCCACTTCACCCTCAACTTATCCTGCAGGGAGGCAGGCAAGGATCTGAGTCTGGGGAATTCCGTGGTATCCGGAAAGAAAAGCCTGGGTGGCAAATGTCACAAGCAGAGTTGCTCTTGGCTTTCTTTTCCTGGAGAAAGAGAAATGGAGAAGAAACAAGGTGGTCATCCCAGAAACTCAGAATCTTGGTAGAGTTTGGGCCGGAAGAGACCTGGTTCCAAGCCCCTGCATGGGCAGGGTCACCTTCCCCATGAGAGTGAGGAGAAGCAATGGCTTCAGGAAATGGCATTTTTGGCAGATGCCAGCAATGGTGGAACTTGAAGTTCCCAAAAAGCCCAGAGCAGAAAGTGCCATGACACATGAGCTGGGGGTTCGTCCCCTTGCTGAGTCCATGGAATACAGGACAATTGAATTCCTGCTGCAATAAATAGGATTGGAGAGGGATATTGGAAGCATTTATTTCACATGGCAGCAGATTCTGTAAAGATGCTTTGCTCAACACCCCGCTCCAGTCGGGCTCATCAGCACCTTCAATTAAGATCCACCATGGATGAGGGGTCACTGGATACACTCCCAGACCTGGAGCTGCAGGACATCTCTCTTGTGCTTTCCCATTCCCATTCCAGCCAAGGAGATCAGCTCCGTAAAACATTCATGAGCAGCTTTAAGAGAATGAAAAATTAAACAACCTTTGCTCTAAGGTATGAAATATTTACCATGCTGCTCCAAGCTAATTGCAGACAAAAATGAGCGGAGCCAGGAGCAGCAGCTCCAGAATCTGACGGCTCCAGCCCAGCCCTGGGATAGATCCTCTGCCTGATGGATAGGGAGAGGGGTGGTGGGGTTAGAAACCACCATTCTTTGGGGTTTTCCTCTCCACAGAATCATTAATATTGGAAAACACCTCCGAGATCAAGCCCAAACTTCGAGCAAAGGTCACCACTCCCAGGGATGGCAGGATTCCCAGGAGCAGCACCAGGATCCGGTGGCTTGGGCCTGGCTCCTCTGTCTGATGGGTGGGGAGAGCAGTGGTGGGAAGAGGAACCACCACTCTTTGGGGTTTTTTCTCATCATGGAATCATTAATGCTGGAAAACACCTGCAAGGTTGAGTCTAATCTTTGAGCAAAGGTCACCATTCCTGGGGACGGAGGTTTTCTGGGAGCAGGGAATGCTGCATCCAGGCCAGGATGAGGGGCACTGCCACAGCAGAGTGTGCTCAGTGCATGCTCCCAAGCTGGATTCTCATCCTACTTTGTCTTTTCTCCTCCTCATCCCAGTTACATCCCTGAAAAGCACTGATGGAAAATCGAGCTGGCTGAACGAGTCAGAACAAATGATAGATGGGATAAATTACGCCTCCAATTCTGGTCGCTCTCATCATCGCAATTTCCTCCAGCTTTTCTTGTTTTTGGGAAGTGTTTAAACACCCGGAGCGGGAGACTTGTCTGCCGGCTTTTTTCTTGGCTGATTGCAAACAGCTCGCTGAGGGTGCTCGGCGCTCCAGCTGTGTTTGAGCTGGAATCACGAGTGATGGGATCAGAGGGATGGAATCAGTCACCTGGTGCTGACGGAGCAACCTCAATCCAGGCAAAGCCCAACGCCAACCCCAGCCCCCGTTCAGAGCAGGGACCACAAAATGCTTCCTTGGAGACGGGGAAAGAGCAAACACACAAATGTTTGCCAAAAGCAAGTGGTACATGAGTGGGATGTGTCCGGAGATAAGGAATTGGCTTTTCCCGCAATCCCTTTTGCTCCCAAAACCAGGCGTGCCTGTCTCCGCCAGCCCTCTGCCCCGGCAGATCCAAAAATCCCAGTTTTCATCATCAAGGATAAACCTCTTGGTCGTTTGGAGCATGAAAAGGTCACATTGTTCCCTGGAGCTGTAGCGGGGATCTGAGCGAGCCGAATCACAGAGGAAGAGAGAAACAAACAACAGGCAAGGAAAGGATCCCTTCTTTCCATTATTGTGGGATTTATCTTCCCAATATACGGGGAGTGTTGCCTGGCAACCCCAGCTCTCCTGACCTCTTCCATTTCCCCCCAGCACAGCCCAAACGAGCCCGATCCGCATGGAGCCCTCTCCAGCACGATCAGATTTACAGGGGTGTCCGCCGGCAGCATGGGGCTCATCTTTCCATCTCCAGCCCTTTTTGTCTTCTCCCAGGTGGAAAACGCCTTCTGGGGCAGCTGATGGTTGGTCTGGAGGAAGGATCAGCATGGATTCTTCCCTGGAGCATCTCCATGCTGCAGATCCTAGCTGTGAGGCTGAGCTTCTCCCGGAGCTCCCCAGCAGAACCCAAACAGCATCCGTGCCTCCAAACACACCCATCCCTTCCCAAAAAACCCATGGGCGCTTCCAGGAGAAGCCTTGACGCACTCATGGCCAGTGGATGTCCACTCAGAGCTGTTCCCAAAGCTCACCAAGGTTGTCCAAGCATCTTCCAATACATCCATCCATTGGTGGAAGACCCAGAGACAACTTTCAAGCAGAAGCCATGGATGGTACATGCACAACTCTTCATCCAGGCCCTTCCTTGCTTAAAGTTCCCCACAGCATCTGTGGGTGCTCCAGGACATTTTCAGTGCTTTTGCAGAGCCATGGAGCAGGGACAGGGATCCTTCAAGCATCCACCTGAAACTGGTGGGTTTTCTTTTGTGGATTCATTCAGGATTTCCCACAATTGCAGCTGCTTCACTTGCACCCTCCCACCCTTCATTCCTGCCTTTCCATCCCTAAACTCCTTTCTGATTGCTCCCAGATGCTGAGGAACACCTCTCTCCCAACTCAGAGGAGTCCCAGCGGGCACATGCTGAGACAGGATCCAACCCAGCAGCATTGAATGGGAATTTGGACAAACTTAAAGGGAGAGAGGAACAAAATTTCTCCATCTCACCTGCAGCTGCTTTAACTTTGAAACCCTCTTTTCAAATCCTTCACATCTCAGTGACACCCAGGGATGGGTTTGAATGGGGTCTCCTCCCCCGTCTCCCATCGCCCACCAAACCCTCCCGGCCTTTTCCCGGTGTATCCGCCGTTGCCAGGGTTACTATCTGTCCAGCGGGATGGGAGCCGCTCCTGTTCCCCTGACAATAGCAGCTCCTGAAACTTTATTCCTGCCTGGGGACAGCATTAATCACTCACCATCGGCACGGAGCGGGGGCTCTGCCACAGCGGGGTCACCCTCCCGCCCGGGGGGAGCCTGCACAAAACACTGCGGCTGTGGAAAGCTTTCCCTCCACTGCCCCATCCTGCGTTTTCAGACCAAGGACACAGCTACCCAGGATACCAGGGGGAGGAACTGGACTGTCAATGTCACCTTCTGAGATGAGGGTCCAGCCTGAGAACATCGGGCAGAAATAATTTGATATCTGCAAGGTCGCATTGGCGATGCTGCAGTGCTGCTGGAGAGGCTCTGCCTCTCCTGCCTCGAGACAGGGGAAGCAAGATGAAGTAAAAGGGGAACGGGTGGGGTTCAACCTCTGTTTTCCCAGGCAATCAGCTTCCAAAGGCCAGCCAGTGATTTGTAGCTCTCGTGTTGGGTGGGAGCAGGAGAGGCTCTGTGTGAGAAGTGCTCCCAGTGCTCCTCAGGCTTGGAATGGAGTCATGGAATGGTTTGGGTTGGGAAGGACCCTAAAGCCCTGTCATGGACAGGGACACCTTTCACCAGACTAGGGTGCTCCAAGCCTCGTCCAGCATATCCCTGAACACTTCCAGAGATGGGGCAGCCACAGCTTCTCTGGGACACCTGAGGCACCTCCTCACAGGGTGGAATTCCTTCCCAATCTCCCCTCTTAAACTCCGTCAGTCTGAAATGACTTTCACTTCAGAAGAAGTCTCTGCACGTCTCTACCTTTCCCTTCCCTAATTTTGGCTCCCGGCAAGGTGCAGAAAGAGCCCTGGGACCCCCCTAGCGCTGAGCCAGGAGGGGAGGAGGCCGGAGAGGAGCAGGCGTGGTGCTGGTGGAGACAAGGAGCTTGCACGGGCACTATGGAGACGGGCATTGTGTGCATTCCTGAATAGACCGGCAGGGAAAAAAAAGACTTCAACAGTATCAGAGCCAGGATCCCGCCCGGCTCCGGCAGAGCCGAGCGACTGCTGCACTCGTGAACTTGAAGGGTGGGCTTTGGAAAGCAGGGAGCTGCCGGGAGAGGTGGGGAGGGAGGGAGTGAGAGAATTCAGGTGAAAAAAGGTTAAGTGCAGCCAGAGATTGAAGTGAGGCAGAGTCGCCCGTGAGAGCAAAGCAAACAGTTCAGTGCAGGGAAACCCGAGCCAAGGCCATTCACTGCACAAACCCCGAGACAGGCGAGTGCCCCCTCCCCTCCCGCTCCATGGGATCTGGCAAGGACAGTGCTGGCTCCGAGTTCATAAATTCTTCAGCAGAAAATACTTAGATACTTCATCAAGGGCTCCTCTGTTACTCCAGAACAAGTTTACATTATTAGAGGGAAAAAAAAAAGAAAAAAAAAAAAAAAAAAGCAGAAAAAACAGCAACCCCTCAACCAAACAAAAAGGGTCCTAAATAAAGAGATAAAGCAGCATGACAGGACAGCAGTAATGGCTTTCAGGTGTATGTTCTGCATAAGATTTCCAGGCAGTTGGTTTAGTTAATGGATTCCCTTAATCTTTCAGCTGTCAGGGTGCAATCTATAGTCTACTGTTTCTTCCACCCCGTATTTATAGGGACAAATTCAAACTTGTATAAACAGACAGGAGTATCTATTGTTGTGCAAGAGGAGGACACAAAGGCAGCTTGTCACTGATCCATCACAGCTGTCTGAGAGCCGAGCCGGGAGAAGCCGGCAGTGCGGGGGAAACGCAAACCGGGAGCCGGGAAGGATCCGGAGGTGTTGGGAGTGTGGGAACCGGGGGAGGTGGGCACGGCCCCCTCACCACGGAGGGTTCAGCTGCTTCTCGAGGCTCTTTGGGATGCTGAGAGTGTCAGCAAAGCCCGGCAGGTCTGGGAGAGAGAGGAGAACATTAATTAAAAATTAGGGGCTGGCTCGGAGCTTGAGATTTCCAAGTTGGTTTGTAACCAAGTCGGGAAGGGGGAAGATGTGGGGGAGAGGGTGGTGAAAGGATGATAGAAATAAGATGTTCTTGGGCAGAGAACATGTCTGGGGAGCAGCAGCTCAGTTAAAATCTGTCTGTCCTGCTCCCTGAGCAAAAATTCCTCATGTTGGTGGAACTGGAGGACATCTTTAATAACTGGCAGGGTGAGAAGAGCCAGGAAGCTGCAATGACTTGAGGTTGGCTGCCAGGGCAGCCTGGGTCTGATGGGAAGCACTTCCCAGGCTTGGCTGCTCCATTCCTTCCCCCACTCCAACCCTCAGTCTCATCAGGGTCACTGCACATGGACACGGCTCCTCGGGATCCCCAGAGCAGGAAAACATCCCCCAAACCCAGGGAGAGAGCACAGCAAGAGGTGACAGTGAGAAGATAAGGAACAGGACTGGATAACGGGGTCCCCAAATCAGAGGGAGGAAGTGGGTGAAGCCCTAATGGTGCACAGGGGAAGGAGGGAGGGGAAGCTGCTGTCCTCACTGCCAGCAGATCCCAAGGGATGCAGGAGCCACGGCCAAGGGTGGAGAGAGCAGAAAAGGGGGTGAGGCCATGGCAGTGCTTTGGGTCTTTAAATACCTTTTTGAAAAAGCTTATTTTTCCTTGGATAACTCCAAGCAAAGCTCTCCCAGCACCAGCAGAACACAAACAATTAATAACAATGTGGGGAGAGAAGCCCCTGCTGTCCCCACTGAACCCGGTCCACTGAAGGGTTCTGCTGTCAGATGTTTATGGGGAAAGTGCAGAACAAGGGATATTGGGACAAACTCCTTGTGCTGGCCTGATTTGTGTACCCATGGAAGCACTCATGGAAACCTCAGCTGAAGGAGTTCTCCAATCCTACCCTTCGCCTGCTGCTTGTTTATTTAAGTCTGTGCTTTGCACAAGAGCCTCTCCTGCCTGCTCTTCTCCCTCCCCACACTCCAAGGGCTCCTCAGGGCTTTATGCTGGGATTCATCCAGCCTGCTCCAATTCCAGCTGGGAAATGACTTCTCCTGCTGCTGTTCTCTCCCTTCTCTCCAGCTGATGGAGCAGGGTCCCCTGGCAGCGATGCTGGGAGCTCTCTGCAGGAGGTTGGAGGGGGTCCCCGTCACAGCCTCAGACCCCAGGACAGCACCAGGGTCACCTCTCATTCAGTGTTCCCAGGCTTTTCATGGAATCATGGAATTACAGAATCAGGGAACGGTTTGAGTTGGAAAGGACCTCCTGCCATGGCAAGAGACAACTTCCACTGTCCTTGGGCACTTCCAGGGATGAGAAGGTTTTCAGGTGCCTCTGGAACTCCTACAGATGGGCAGGATGCTGTCAAGGGAGCGAGAGCTGCTCCTCCCCTGCTTCCCCTGCCCAGATCCTGCTTCCTCTCCCAGGAACTCCCAGCCCTGCTCAGCTCCCAGGGGAGTGTCCCAAGTCACCACCACCCACACAAACCTCCCACCTGGATGAGCAGAGCCGGATGGAAAAATGCACACGGTGACTTCATCCAGTGTTCAGAGAGAGGACACCAGCAGGTCCCAGCAGCGAGTTCCCCAGCCCAGAACTCCCTGCCTGTCTGGGAGCACCGGGATACGGGGAGGGAGAAGCTGTGGATGGAGCCTTCATCTCCTAGAGAGATGCAGGGATTCAAATACCAAAAAAATTCCCAGTGTGTTAAACAAGCATGGGAGTGGCAGGGATGGCACAGGAGGGGGACAGGGGATGGCACAGGAGGGGGACAGGGATGGCACAGGAGGGGGACAGGGGATGGCACAGGAGAGGGACAGGGATGGCACAGGAGAGGGACAGGGATGGCACAGGAGGGGGACAGGGGATGGCACAGGTGAGGGACAGGGGATGGCACAGGAGGGGGACAGGGATGGCACAGGAGGGGGACAGGGATGGCACAGGAGGGGGACAGGGATGGCACAGGAAGGAGACAAGGATGGCACAGGAGGGGGACAGGGGATGGCACAGGAAGGAGACAAGGATGACACAGGAAGGGGACAGGGATGGCACAGGTGGGGGACAGCAGGATGGATGAAGGGAGAGTTTGGGACAGCAGGATGGTGACACTGCCTTGGCTCTGCTGCCACTCCTGTGCCATGGGGACCATCCAGGGATGCTGCATTTCCCAGGATGGTGAGAGCAGCAGCCTGGAGGGACACAATCCCATGTGGCACAGAGGAGGAGGAGGGGGAGAGGTTCATGGAACAAGAAGGAAGAGGGTATTCCCCGTGGAGAGGCAGCTGATGCTTTAGTGGGGGAAGGAAGGACATCCCTGGTGCAATCATTCCACATATCCAGTTCAGGCTCTTCTGGACTCAACTCATCTCTCTCCAGGGTAATGCAGCCTCGTCCTGCACCTGATCCCCTCATTAACACTGTCACCAGCTGATGACATTATCAAGTGAAGCATGGCCTCGGGGCAGGCAGGATTTAACCCTTCCAACACCAGAGGACAAGCCTGGAGCGTGTCAGGCAACAGGTGAACAGGGACCTTTGGAGGGTCAGTGGAGCTTGCTCTGGGAATATTTGTGGGAGGAGGGGCACTGGGAAGGCCAGGCAGACGTGATGGATGGGAGCTGGTGTCAGAGCTGAAAGTCTCAATAACACTTGTGGCTGCACAAAGGCCCTCAGGCTTTTCCCAAAGGATTGGCTGAGCCATTGCTCTCTAAATGGATCATTCTCAGGAAAATCAAGCTGCTGCCATCTCTCCTCCCTCCTGATGCTCAGCAGGGCCATGAAACAGAGCCATCAATGCTGCTGCTGCTCTGTGGAGCCCCACAGCAGTGCCGAGGGACCTGCTGCCACAGCAGGCACAGCCATGTCCCCAAGTGCCACAGTTTTCCCAAGCTCCCCACGTGCCATTCCCTTCCCAAAAAAATCATAGAATCTCAGAGTGGTTTGGGATGGAAGGGATCTTAAAGCTTATCTTGTTCCACACCCTGCCTGGGATGCTGGCAAGGATGGGGCAGCCACAGCTTCTCTGGACAACACGTGCTAGGGCCTCACCGCCCTCCCAGGGAGGAATTTCCTACCAATATTTAACTTAAATCTTCCCTCTTTAGTGTCAAACCCAGCCTCTCTGCACAGGGATGATGCACAGAGGGCTTGGATGGAGCTCATGCAGCAGAAAACTGATGACAGGTGAAAATTTGTCTTCCAGTCCCTCCTGGATTCACTTTGAATGTCCCAAGAAGGATCCTGTGGCTCCCTCATGTCCCCTCTCATTCCAATATGAACCCAAGCACCAGGTTCATCCCCACTGCAAGGTCCCTATGCCAAGCTTTGCCCTGTGGCAGGTGGCAGTGACGCTTTTTGAGAGCAGCTCGGAGCCAGGGCAGGTTATTTTCTCCAGATGAAGAAAATGGGAATGAGCTTTCCCAGAGCTGAGTGACACCTGCAGACGGTCACCCGGCGGCTGGGAGGGGGCAGGGCTGGCTGAGGACACCCAACATCTCTGCAAGGGCCCTCGCTGGGGTCATCCTCGGCTTCGCTCTGTTTGAACATCTTCGTTTCCCGGTGTCCTCCGTGGAGCCCGCTGGATGGAGATTAAAGCTGTGTTTGCAAACGGGCGGTGCTGGAAATCAAAGGCAGAGGATTAACAAAGCCATTTGGCTGCTCTGTTCTGCTTTGCTGCCGTGACCACGACACAGAACCCAACAACTCCGTAATCCCTCAGGCAAGCAGCCCCTTTTCCCAGGAAATCCGTCTCTTCTGAACGATCCGAGGGAGGATGGGTGCGGGATGCTCACTGTGCCTGGCATGGGGCTGCTGTCACGTCATGTGGTGAGCAAAGGCTCCATCCCAGCAGAAACCCTGGAAATTCCTTCCTTCCTGGTGCCGTGCCCCTCTGTCACCCCAGATTCAACCCAGCCCAGCAGCTCCCCAAGCCCTTTCCCTGGGAAATGCCTTGAGGAAAGTCCCTTTGCTTCCTGAGCTCTTGCAGATGGAACTGCTCTGCCTTTGGCCTCCCTCCCACCGGGAAGGATTCCCCCATTCCCTGGGGTCCCAGTAACCAACTTCCAGTAGCCTCCAGCTCCGGGAACCACTTGCTAGGTATCAATATGTATCTCAATATATGTCTGGTGTTTGTATAGGGGTGGATTTTTATGTCCACGCATAGAATCAATAAAAATTAACATTTAAGGAGCTGTAATGGGATCTGCGGCATTGTCGGGAAATGCGGGGAGTGTTAAAAGCTTAATGGACAGGGAAGGCAGGGATTCTGCAGACTTCAGCATGCAGGACTAGGGGGAAATCAAGGAGAGAGACAAGAGGAATTTAGAGGGATTTGGAAATGCTGGTAATGAGTAAAAGTGATCAGGGTGAAACTCCTGCTGCCTCCGGAGCACAGCCCTGGCACGGGCTGTGGTTCCATGCTGGAGTTACCTGTTCCAGCCTCCAATAAAACAGTTACTCCAATGGGAATGGGAAATGAAATCAGACACTTCAGTCCCTGCTTGCCTCCTCCTGCTTTTCCTGCCCTGGAGGTCTGAACAGCCCAATTTAAACCAGTGCAGGAGTTCTGGGAGCTGAGTGGGATCCCTGGGGAGAAGGTGAGACAGGGATGAAGCATGGGGCTCTCTGCCAGGATGGGGCTCTCGAGGCATCTCAGAGACCCTGCTGCAGTCACACAGCCCTGGTTTTGTCCCCAGGAGCACGAGAGGTCCCTTGGGGAGGCAGAGATGGACTCAGGGGTTGGGTGGTCATGGAGAAGCTGGCACAGGAACCACCCAGATATCAACCCAAGAGAGACTCAGTTTAAATTAAATATTGGGAAGAAGTTTTTACCATAAGGGTGGTGAGGCTCTGGCACAGGGTGCCACACAAACCTCCAGCTGCCCCATCCCTGGAAGTGTCCAAGACCAGGTTGGAATGGGCTTGGAGCAATCTGGGATGGTGGATGATGTCCCTGCCCGTGGCAGGGGATGGCACTGGATGGACTTTAAGGTACTTTCCAGCCCAAATGTTCTGGGATTATACAAGACACTGCTGAAGGATGGGATGTCACCTGGTGGAGAGTGATGACCAGCTGGACATCTGCCACGGGGAAAAGCACAGTGTCCCAGGAACATCTGGGAACCGTGTGGGGCCATGTAAAATTCCTTCTTCTTAGTTGGTTCATTGTCTCTCATTGTCACAGAACTTGGTCCAACTCCTTACGTGGTGCCTGAGCCGTTTTCCAGCTGATGAGCAGCAGGAGAAGATCACAGAGCTGGTACAGGACCTTGGCAAGGGAAAGGGAAGGATCAGGAAAGGCTTAGGGAAGGGTTAGGGAAGGGTTAGGGGAGGGTTAGGGAAAGGTTCCTCTCACCTGCCCCTGCTCCTCTCCACAAAAGACACCAGCTCAGGGTCATTGTTGAAGATCAAAGGAAGACATTTCCAAAGGCTGCACACACAGTGGAGCTCAGGATAGGTTTGGAGCAAGTTTGGGCTGCAGGATCTCAAGGGGAGCTTTGGGATCTCAAGGAGAGAATCGGACAGAGCTTCTGCAGCAGCTCAGCTGTGCTTCAGTCGCTGTTACTGCCACTCGTCTCAAATCTGACCCACTTTCCACATTGGCATATTTTGTCTTTTTAAAGTGCAGAATAATTGAGCAGACCCAGCAAAACTGCAACAAATGTTTGGATTCAGCCGAATCTCTTTTTCAGGGGAAAAAAACAGTTGGCAAAAGCTTTTTCCCAGAATAAGAATGAGAGAGAATGAGCATGTGGAAGGAAGAAGGTTTTTACAGCGAGGGTGGGGAGGCCCTGGCACAGAGAAGCTGTGGCTGCCCCATATCTGGAAATGTCCAAGGCCAGATTGGATGACCTTGGAGCAACCTGGGATAAGGGAAGGCAGAACAGGGCTGATCTTTAAGATCTGGGGGTGGAAGGGGATGAACTTTACGATCCCTTCCAACCCAACCCATCCTGTGATCCTCTGTCCAAGCTGGGATTGTCATGGTGATGCTCCATGGATCCATGGCCCTCCCAAAAGATGGAATGGTGCTCATCCAGCAGGGCCTGGGTGCTGCTGAGTCCACCTGAGCTCAAGCCCCAGCACATCTCCAGTGAGTGGAGTAGGCCAGGACTTGCCCTTACTCCCCCTTTACTCCACACTTACACCCCTCTGCAAGGAACAGCTCCAGCTGCTGCCACGGCTGCAGCTTCTGAGGGGATTTCGTCTCCTCTAGGTAAACACGGAGGCAGTGGATCCACACCTTATAATTACACTGCTCCACTCTGCAATTATTCCATTTTCCAGGCTACAGCTGCTTCCTACTCATTATCAGGCTAAGAAACTTCTCCTGATCGTAACGTGGCATTAACCCTGTAATTAAGAGGCTGAGACCACCCAGGGACTGGATGCCAAGAGGGGCTTCTCCGAGCTGTGCTGGAGCTCAGGGGTGGCTTTCCAGGCTGTAGAGTCCTTTTTCCAACCCCACACACTTCCCTTCCCCCACCTTTATTATTATTAATATTTTTAATGGCACGATAGGAGCATCCTCACAAACCTGTCACCACAGAGGTGATGAGTTGAGTGCTCAGTGAGGGGGATCTGCTGACCCGAGTGTTCTGGGGGACATGGAGCTCTCCAGGTGCCTCATTCCCAGATCCAGCAAAGAATTCACCTGGTGAGTTTTGTCTTTTTTGCTGAATCCATTTGCAGGTGTGGTTTTCCTTAAATCTTTGTGTTTGGAAGTGCCTGATTCCTGCCACCCTGCCCATGGATTGGGTCTGAGGCTTCCCTGTGCCTCCATCAGGACAAGGATCATTTCTGAGAGGCGGGACATCACCCAAAGTGACACAGAGGGGCACCAGCAAGGCTGTGACGGTGCCCAGCTGTGTTCCAAGCCCTGGAATGCAGCACAGCACCGCTCCATCCCCATCCTTGCAGATTCCAAGGACTGTGGATCAGCACCTGGTTTCTGAGGGGCTGTGGATGTGCCCTGAGCCACAGATGGAGCAATTTCCACTCTGATCGCAATGAGCCAGCTCACATTTCATTGCCTGGGACCTCTTCATGTGAAAAGGGAACTTCTCAGCCCAGGAAGTTCAGAGCACATCACCTCTCCTGGAATTTCATGGCACAAGGTCTGGATGATTTCATGGACTCAGGAAGGACTTTGCTGCTGCTGCTGAATTCAGTCCAGGACATAATTTGACACCTTTAATTAGAGGCAGCACAGCCAGGCTCCATCTCAGGCAGCTTATCCAGAGTGGGATCACATCGGTGCAACCAAATCCGGGGGAGCATCCCAGGAAGAGGGGCAGAGCTTGTGCCCTGCAGCAGAACCAGAGCTTGAGCTGCCTCACACATCCAGATCCCTCCTGCAGCTGCTTTTCTTTGGCTTCAGGAATAAATCTGGGAAGTGTTCTACCTGCTGGAGCAGTTTGCAAAGAAAGGCGTGGAACAAAGGTATTTAAGCTCTTGCTGTGCTCGCTGGGAGCAGCAGGATCTGCATCTGCCATCGGAGCTGTGAGCCAAGGGACAATCCCTTCCCTGCAGGAGAGCTCCCGACGCTCCCCTCGCCTGGGATTCCCTTTTCCATAGCTTCTGGAGCAGAGCAAACACGGGAACAGGATGGACTGAGGATGAATCCATGTTCTGCATGCCTCAGCACCTCTACTGCCTTTAGCACCTCCATCTGCAACTGGGACAGCCCTGGGAATCATCCTGTCCATGGATCCTGACCAGGAGCCAAAGACTGTTCCCCAGCCCAGGAAAGCAGTGACAAATGCAGGCACAAAACTTCCCTGGATTTGTTTTCAGGTTCCCAGGCAGAAAAATCAGTGTGCCTAAAGACTGTGTGAGCATGACCCTGGGGCTGGCTGCTTAAATCTGCTTCCCAAAAATGATGGTCATTCCTGGGCTGCAGGGACGCTGATGTCCAGCATCCCAACACCTTTCCCCCGTGGGAAGGGGACCAGCACAGCATCAGAGGGGGCATTTGCCAGCCCCAGGGATGGGGGGACACTAACAATAAAACCAGGGGGTCCTGCCCAGGCCAGGGCCACGGGGGGCTTTGAGGGGCTCTGATGGCAGCGCTTGCTCCAGAAGCTCCCCCTCTAATGGGACATTTCCCATGTTATCCCGACAGCTCTGTTTTCCCAGCAGTTTATCACCCACCTCAAAATCGATGACAAGGCAGAGTGAACCCCTGACCTGGAGGTATAAATTGCCCCTAATTATCCCAGCAGCTCGTCAGGCGCTGGGTGCTCTGAGCGGGGAGCAGCTCTGCCCTCTGACCCCGCTGCATTTCTCTTGCTTTAAGGGCTTTTCTCCCCGTCCCAGCCTGAAATTCCCCTGCCTGGTGGATCCCGGGTCCTTCCTGTTCCCTCCGAGCCACCCTGGCACATCTAGGGTCACCATGGCCAGAGCACGGGGAGGGGGGGAGCCAGATCTTTAAATTCCATCATCCCCCTCCTGGTTTTTATTCCCAGTGCTCAGGAACGCTGCTCATTTTAATTTTCCCCAGCCAGTCCATCTTCAATATGGAGCTAAAGCACACCCCGAGGAGACATCTTTAATTAAAGTTTGAGGAGCGTCAGATAAATAAAGAAGGACCACAATGGCCCAGACATCTCCCTGGGAGTGATGGGTGCCCAGGGAACCGCTGCAGGTTCCCGGGGGAGATCAAGGGAATGCAGCGGTTCCTCTCCTCTCCTTCCCAAGCCCTTGGCATTTGTTTAGCCCCAGGCTCTCTCCAAGGTAAACGGGGGTGTCCGACCCTGCCACCTCTTCCCGCTCCAGTTGCCAGGGGCTGCGGAGAGCCCTGGCAGTTGAGCAGCCCTTGAAAGGCTCCTTTCACTGTAATTAGACATGTAAAAATGAAAAACCCGAGGAAAGGAATTTATGCATCTTCTAATAGCCCTCAAGTGTCCATCCAGCCGCAGCCTTTTCTGCCTGGGCTTTTATTTGGAGGGTTGCTATAATTTATGTCGTGCAATTAGGTTTTTGTCCTCGGGCTGTGGGAGGAGCGGGAGCGTGGAGCAGGGGAAGGAGCCTGGAGTGAACAGAGGGAAAAGGGGCTCCGGGATGTGAGAGAGAGAGCCGGGATTCATCCCAGCCCAGGATTGAGCAGCTCCCTGGGGCTGAAGCAGCCCAAAATTAAGGAGCAGGAGAAGTACAGAGTGGGAAAAAACTCCCGTACGGAGCCTCGCTCTGATGGGAACGCTGCCCATTCCTCCGCAGCCCGCCGGGAGGGTGGTGCTGGGGACGGGGTTCAAGCACATCCTTCAGCTGTTGCTAAGTAACAGCGCCCTGTCCTCGGCATCCCCGCTCCGCCCTGCACAGCTGGGGGAACATCTGGGCGCAGGAGGGGACGGGAGGGACCCTCTGGGAAAGGGGTTGGTGCGAGCGTCCCGCCCGGAGCGCTGGGGCTGCCGGGGAAGGCTGTCACCAGCCCCTGTGTGCTGCTGCTCTCCTCAGCCCTCCGGAAAGGTTTTCCAGCTGTATTCTCCTGATAAGCCCAGCAGATAAACCAAACACGCAGCACTACATGCTTCCAGGGAATATTTGCTTCGAGTCCTGTGGAAATGAGATTCAGAAAAGCTCACGGCCCACGGGCACTTTCTTTGCTCAGCCAAATCCTTGAACTCGGATCCCTCAAAGAGGGGTTTTAGTTCAATGGCCACTTTATGCCCGTTTGGTTGCCCGTGGCCCCGCTGGCCACGTGTCACCTCCCCGGCCTCTCCCTGCCCAACATCTGCAACAAATCCCGGCGGCTGCAGGGCTGGAGCCGGCTCCTGCCTGCCCGGGGCTGCCTGCCGGGGAGGCCAGAGGAGCCTCAACAAGGAGAGCTGGGGAAAAAAAATTAAAAAATGAAATCCCAGAAACAGTCAGGAGCACCGCGGCCAAAACCTGCACATTCAGCAAAGGCTGGATCTGGGATATCAGCAAGCGGATCCCAGGGTGCAGGGGCCCTTATCTCCCCCAGACCTGCTGAGTGACGGAGCAAACCCATGGAAAATCCCGTTCCCGCTGCTCACACAGCACTTTCTCCTCCGAAGGGGGGTCCGAGTCTCCTCCCCGTGGCCTGTGCCGGGCCCCGGCAGCTCCGGCAGATGTGGGAGCCAGATGATGCTCCCGGCTCCTGCCGCTCTCTCTGTCCCCGTCAGAGGAAGAGCATCCCTAATCCCACTCGCAGATGGTGCCGGCGCATTCCTGCAGTGGGGCTGGCACCTCCCGGGGTGTCCCTCCTTGTCACAGGTCACCGGTGACTGGGGAGGTGCTGCCGGAGGTGCAGGATGGTGTGGGGGGGTTAATCCCGGCCGTGCCTCCCGGGATCCCTCTGGCAGCAAGGGCTGGGAGATTAATGTGATTCTGGGGGGGCCTGGGGTGCTCCCACCTCCCGGGGGGCTCATCCTGGGGAGGAAAACACCGGAGTCAAAGAGAAATTGGGTCATATCCCCCTGATTGTCTGAGTAAATGGGACACTGTGTACATTTTATTTACCTTCCTACAAGGCAGATGTAGTGAGCATGTAATAAATCACTTGTGCAGCTGCTGGGCAACCTCCTGCTGCAGACCCAGCAAAATTCACACAACCAAACCTGCCCTAATTACAGCTCCCTCTGCTCTCCACTCCTCCCAGCTCCTCATGCACAGCCACTTATTCTCCCTCGTGCTGTCTCGCTCCTCCTTTTCTCCATCTGCTGCTTCCTTCCCTTTGCTATTTCCAGAGAGACTCGTGGTCAGCACCACCGCTGCTCCTGCCCTCAGCTGCAGCTTGGATAATTCCAGGCAGGATGTGGGTGATTGAATCCTACCGTGGGACACCTCCTGAGTCCCTCTGGAGGGCACAGACCAGCTGACATCCAAACCTTTCTTTGGAAAGAAAGATTCTCCTTCGGGTTTGGTTGACCCGAGGTTTCCTCCTCCTCAAGGCAGAGCTGAGGAATCCCCCTGGTTTAGATTGGGAAGGAATTGTTCTCAGTGAGGAACACAGGCTGCCCAGAGGAGCTGTGGCTGCCCCTGGATCCCTGGAAGTGCCCCAGACCAGGTTGGGCAGGGCTTGGAGCAGCCTGGGATAGGGGAAGATGTCCTTGCTCATGGCAGGGGGTGGAAGACAATGACCTTGAAATGTTCCTTCCAACCCAAACCATTCCATGGTTCTGTGGTTCTTTGGGATGTCAGCAGGATGGGGGTGACTCCCCAGATGCCTGTGGGAGCCTGGGCAGAACCAGACCCTGTTCAAACCTCAGGTTTTCCCAGCTTCTCATCCATGAGAGCAAAGCAGCTGGGGCTGCCAGGCTGGGACCTGACAATGGTGTGAGATTGCAACAGAAAAGATCCAGATTTGTGTTTACAAATCCTTTCTAAGGATAGAAATGCACTGGAGCAGATTGTCTGGGGCTGTGCCAGGGTTCCCAGGGCTTGGATCTTGTGGGAGCTCAGACAAATAGCTGGGAATCAGCTGGGAGGAGCTGGTCCTGCCTGGGAGAGGGAAGCGGGACAGGATGGGGGAACCCTGTGAACCCCAGGACACAGCTTGGAGTCTGTCCCTCTGGGACAGGCTGGGGAGATGGGGCCTGAGGCCTCATAGTCAGAATGATAAAATGGTTTGGGTTGGAAGGGACCTTAAAACCCATCCAGTGCCTGCCATGGCCAGGGACACCTTCCACTGTCCCAAGGTGTCCCAAGTGCTGTCCCAACTGGCCTTGGACACTTCCAGGGATCCAGGGGCAGCTGCAGGTTCCCTGGGCACCCTGTGCCAGGGCCTGCTCACCCTCACAGGGAAGAATTCCCTCCCAGTATCCCATCCATCCCTGCCCCCTGGCAGTGGGAATCCTGGGACACAGCCTGGAGTAGCCAGGGGTGCAGCAAGCATCGCTCTCCCAGCGGAAATGGAACTGCTGAGAGCCCTTGGTCCGTCAGGACACAGAGGAGCAGGAGCAGCACATCCAGGCAGGCACCGGGACCAGGGGGACGTGACCTTCCCCATCCTCTGCCATCGGAGCTGCTGGAGAGGGAACACCCATGCAGCACATGGAGCTCCTGCCTCTGGAGCTGTGGGGACCTCGAGGTCCTTAAAATAATCCCAAAGAAATAAACAAACAAACAGCCAAACGAATGCCAAGAGCAAATGGAGAACAGACTTTTCCAGTGCTTTTCTCCATTCTATTCAAAGCTTGGAGAGAGGATGACACGCTGGGCCAAGGCAAACAGCCCTGCAACACATCCCAAACAATGGCTTCCCAGAGCATGGAGCCAGAGGGAATCTTGTGGTCATCCCCTCGGATTTGCTGCAGAACACATGCCATGGCTCTTCCCAGAAGTCATTGTTTAAACTTGACAAAAAAATCTTCCCTCTTCAGCTTTTCCAGGGAGGGTGGATGCTCTGGGATGCACAGGGAAGAGCAGGGGGGGGAATTTCTTCCTTTAACCAGTCTGGGGACTGTGTGTAACTGGAGTGAAGCCTCATTGACTGGAAACAGCAGTTCCAGGGAGATGGAAACTATTTGCAATTTTGGGCTAAGACCAGACTTAACTGGGACGGGCATTTTTATCACAGACTGCTTGGACTTCTCATCCTGAGTTTAATTCTTCTCTGGAGAGGAAGAGGGACAAGGGAAACTGCCACCACCTAAAGTGAATACTGAATATGCTGTTTGAGTTTGAGGGTGCTCCCTCCCTCCCCTTCCCTTTTATATTTCCCAATCTCCATGGATTTTAGCCCGGGGCCAGGGAAGGGCATTCGACTCACTGGAATTACTCTCCTTGCTCTCCATGTCTCCCCAGCAAGGATGCCAACTCATCATTCCTGCTGCACCCTGCATTCCAACACCCCATTTTCCAATCCTCTTCCTTGTCTGTTGTCTCTGGTCAACAAATATGGCAATGCCAGAGAGGGGAGGATCCCCTTTGGAATTTCTGCCATGGAAATCGAGACACTTCCCAGAGTTATCCTTGCTTTGCCTTCTCTTTCAGAGAGTGTTTTAATCCAAAATATTCCCTAATTTTAGGGGGTAGAAGGATTTTCCCTGCACCTCAGGAACCTGGACATGGCTCTGCAGGGCAGGGTTTTCCCAGGCAGAGCCAACACCAGAGGAGCACCACATGGAGCAGAGGGAAGGCTGAATTCCATGGGGGAGTGGTGCCAGAGGGGCTGTACCCCCAGGAGATGCACATGGAGGTTTCTGGGATGCATTTTGGGTCTCCTCCTCCTCCTCTGAGCTGTGACAGGGATGAGCAACCTGCTCATCCCCCACTGCTGCACAGCAGGGTCAGGGATGGGACAGGAGCCAATTTCCCTTCCAGTGTGTCTGGGCACAGGGAAACTAAGGAAAAACAGAGGAGAAAAACAGAGAACGTGGGGAGGATCCAAGAAACAAAAGGGCAAGCAGTGGGCAAGGGGAGGGAGCCCAGGGAAGGAGTCCTTGCCAAACCCCTGCAAACACAGCGACGAGATTACACTTGGATGAGGCTCCTGGAAAAACCAGCTGAGGGAGGGAGGTGAATGTGGCCAGGGATTAATGAGCTGAAATCCACTTCCCGTGCCAGTGCCCGGTGGTTGTGGAGATGCCAGCCCTGCCTGAGTCAGTGCCCTTGGAGCGGTGCAGCTCCTCAGCCAGGCCAGGCAAGACACCCAGACATCATCCAAACCACGGGATGCCCACCAAGCCCTTTCCCAGAGCAGCTGGGAACCTGCAGCTCAGCTGACCCCAAGACCAGAGGGAAGGGGAGTGGGGGGGTTTAAATCTGGCAGGAGCAGAGCCAAGAATCCTGCTCAGCAGGAATAACCTTGGGAATAACACAGGACTTCACCCAAAAGAAGGTCAGAGTGTGGGTGCATCCGTGTGAGGACAGAGAAAGGGAAAAAGGGGTCAGGGGGGAATGTAGGGAGTTCTGGACATCCAGGGCAATGGGGGAGTCCCCACCCCTGGAGGTTCCCAAAGAATGATTGGATGTGGCACTCAGTGCTCGGGCTGGTGACAAGGTGGGATCAGGCAGAGGTTGGAGTCAATTACCTTGGAGAGCTTTTCCAACCCTGATGATTCTTCGTGAGGCTGGGGGTGGAGCCTGGGGTGTCCCAGAAGAAAGGGATGCACTGATGGGATGAATATTCCTGTTTTCTCCCAAAGCAGCAGCTCTGGGGTCCATGTGAAAGCCCCTCTCCCCACCACTGCCCAGATCCTGCTCCAGCCTCTGCAGGAGTGGCATCTTTGGAAGGACAAGCAGGAACCAGGAGCAGGCCTTGGTGGAGGCCAATCTCCAACCGGGAGATGGCTCTGGCAAGGGAATTCCTGAGGTGAATCCCGGGCTGGGGCAGGACCCTGGAGAAGCTGAGCTCAGGAGCTCATGGCACCAAGTTCTGAACGATTCCAAGTCCAAGCCCTGCAGCAATTCCTCTGCAATGACAGGAAAATCTCTTTTATTAAGGGCAAACCACTAGACAGAAGCCCTGATTTCAGATGAACAACCATTCCAAGCAGAGCCAGGGAAGCCAAAGGCTGTCACCACGAGCCCTGGGCTACTTCCAGGGGTCTGATGGGTGTCGGCTGCGACCAGTCTGAAACACACTGGATTCCCATTTTAGTGACAGTGATTCCTGAATTTCGGGTAAGAAACATCCCCATCGGCGCTGCCGCCCTCGCCCTGATGAAAGGGAAATAGATCCATGACTATTTTGTCAGTAAATGTTTTTCCTGGCAACGGGACCTGCTGGCTCTTCAAAAGCAAGTGAAAATGTGGTTCCATCCAGCTGTTCCCATGTACTGGGAGCAGGGCTGAGGTGGGAAAGCAGGACTGGCTGGGAGCAGCCAGCCAGGGAATGACGGGCTGGGGAACAAAACTCAGCAATCACTGCTCAGGACCTTCCCTGCTCCCAGATCTCCCTCTGGGAGCAGGCTCTGGGAGCAGTTGCAGCAGGGAGGAGCCCCCGTGGGCCCTACATGGGCAGGGGGGTCTGGGCTGACATTCCTGGGGAAAGGCTCTTGGGGGCCTCTTTATGGACACCCCAGTCCAGCCAAGGTCCAGGATTAGTGCTGAATGCCTGGGGGAGATGCTGCCCTTCCCAATCTCTCTGGGAAACAAATCCTGCTGGTGGTGGAACCTTACCTGAGCTCATTCCTGCCACCTGCCCTGGAGAGGGACTTTGGGCGTGGAGTGATAGGAGAGGGAGAGGCTTCCCACTGCCAGAGGATGTTATTATTATGTATTAGATGGAATATTGGGAAGAACTGTCCAGAGAAGCTGTGGCTGCCCCATCCCTGGAAGTGTTCATGGCCAGGTGGGTCAAACCCTGGGATAATGGAAGGTGTCCCTGCCCATGGCAGGCTTGGAAGTAGATGGTCTTTAAGGTCACTTCCAACCCAATCATTTCACAACTTTATGATTTTTCCCTTCCTGGATGAACCTTCTCCCATCACTCATCCGGAGACTCGGCTGTAGGGAAATATAAAGATTTCTCCCAGGGAGCCAAAGGCTGCCTTGCCCGGGAAGCCACGGGAAGCCAACGGCAGCAATGGAGTCAAGATCCAGTGAGCCTTGACTGCAGGAGCATCCTGGATGCCTCTCACCGTCCTGAATATTCATGGAAAATCAGTGTTAACAGCTCAGCAGGGAGCACGACCGAGCGCTGCCCAGACACTTTGCATCCTGGCCCGGGAATCCACATGGGGCTGCTCGGAGAGAGCCAGGAAGAAAATGAACTGAAACCTCAGCCGCCAAACCTGACAGTGGCTTAATTTGGGAAGGCAACTTGCCCCAGGCCCTGCCTGCGGGGCTGCGAGAGCAAACGGCTCTAAACGCTCCCCAAACCCCTCCAGCCTGCGCCTCCGCCCCTGGAGACTCAGCCTCGGGAGCGGCTCCGGTGCTCTCCAGCTGGGAATGTGCCGGACCGAGGGAGCATCTCTGGGAGCTGTCACTGCCAGCAGGGCATCACTCCCAGCTAATTGCTCGGGATGACTCTGCAGGGCCACGGCTGGCGCTGGAAAAACCGATCCATCAGCCCTTCCCTTCGGGAGGGCGGCGGCGCGGAGCTGATCTGCATCCCCTGGGACGGTCCTGGAGCAGGTGAGGAGCCCGATTTCCCTGTTCCTTCTGCTCTTGGCCGGTTTGGCTGGCGCTCTGCAGCCCCTGGGTGTGATCTGCCAGCTCTCCTGCCATCCATCCGCACATTCCGTGTCCTCCCCGTGCCTTTTAACCTTGTGCAGATTTTAAACGATGCCGTTTCCTTTGGCTTGCACAGCACTTTATTTGTTCTTTATAGCCCCAGCTCACACAGGGGGGATGTTGCTCCAAGAAAAATCCTTGCTGCAGGGAGCAGAGGACGGGCTGGCTCTCGGGGTGTGACCCTGCCTCTGACATTGGCTCTCCACAGGCCAAGTGTCCCCTCTGCCTGTAAAACACGGCCGGTGACATTCACCTGGCTGCTGGAGGAGCTGGGAGGGGGCATTGACCACCCCAGATAAAAATCAGGTTTTAAAACCCTAAAAGTGCAGGGAGAGGGGAATTATAAATCATGGAATTGTTAAGGTTGGAAAAGACCTTTAAGGTCACCAATTGCAATCATCAAACCAGCAGCAGCAGCAGCAGCAGCAGCAGGGTGTTGTGAGTTCATACTGCTCATGTCATGAGCACATCTGGGGTGACAATGCTCGTATGCCTCTCAGCCATCTCTGGTGCAAGATCCAGACACCACCCACAAAGCCCAAGGCAGGGAGGAGGCTTCTCCACTTTCAGGGATTAAGGAATTTGGCTGAATTCAGCCCCAGCTCAGCCTCAGTCCCAGTGCTACTCCCATGCCAGAGAGGATGAGGAACCAACAAACTTTCCTGGCACTTGCTCTTTTCCCTGCCAACAAAGTTGCAAGAGGTGCTGGATGCTGCTTTTCCATGCTCAAAAGGTGAGGAAAGGTGGGTTCAGCATTTTCCCACATCCCAGGGAGCTGAGGGAATGCTGAGGCTGGAGCAGGAGGGATGGGAGGCACCCACCAGTGAGATCTCCCACATGTGGGGCAAGACATGAGCTCACACCCAGCTCCTGGAAAGCCTCTCACCCCTGGACCATTGTTTGGCATCAGCCAGGAGGCAGCCTTTTTCATTAGGCTTTGGCCGTTCTGTCCCAGTTATTCCCTTTGTCCCTCCTCCTCCCGCCAAAACCCATTCCCAAGGGATCTCAGGCCAGATTTTTCAGCAGTGGCAGCCCCCAAAAGTAGCTCTGGATCTCTGCTGGGTAGAGGAGGAGGAAGAGGAACTGATGGATCCCAAAGGCTCCCACTCAGCATCAACCACAGCGATTAACTGGGAAGTGGGAGGGAGTAATTGGGCATTTAACTCAATGCTGGCACCACAGGTCTTGTGCTGGAGCTGGAGAGAGGGAAGAAAGATCCAGTCCAGAGCTGCAGGATCCTCTCCTGAGCCCTGGGATGTAAGCAGATACCCCCTGGTCACATCCCAGCTTTCAACAGGCGATTCGTCCCCAAGGGATGCTCATATTGCTTGGGGGAATAGAGGAGAGAGGAGCTTCATGGAAGTTGACATGGATAAAAACACTCCCCAGCCTGGTTGTGTTTGTATTTTTTTGTGAGCTTTTCTTCTGTTTTTTTGTGTTTTTTTTAATTCTCAGAGAAAAACAGGTTTGGAGAGATTTCAGCCCTTCTCACAGTGCTCCAAACACAAATGTGGCAGCTTCAATTGTCTCCATGTAAACAAGCAGAGAGCCAAGGCCACCAGACTGGACTCGGATGATCCGAAATTCCCTGCAAACTGCTTCCTTTTATGTCACTGCCCGTTAGTCAGGGTGAGGCAATGGCTGCAAACACGGGAAATCCATGGAAGCTGTAGAGTCACGGCAGCTCCTCCAAGAACAGAATTCCAGAACTGTTTGGGTGGGAAACAGCCTTAAAGCTCAGCTTATCCCTCCATGGGCAGGGACACCTTCCACTATCCCAGGTTTGTCCAAGCCGTGTCCATGGACACTTCCATGGATGGGGCAGCCACACCAAATGCCACATGAACCATCACATCAGCCTGACAGTCCTGGACTGGACAGTTCCCAAATCCACAGGCACTGTCCTGATAACCACTCCAGCATTCCCATCACACATCAGCACTCAGGAGAGTCAGTGTTTGTGTCCTTTGCTGTCCATCAGCTTCACTATTGAATTTTTATTAGAGCAAACGAGCTTTTATCTCATCCTCCCACAGGGCCCTTCTTGTTGGCCACATCTTCCCCCAGACCCATTTCTGAATTCCCTGCTCCCCAGGGAATTAAAACCTCAGGAGTGAACATGAAAGCAAAACCTCTGGGCTGGGATGTCCCACACCAGCCACCTGTGGGTCCCCTGGCAGGGACATGGAACTGTTTCCTGAGGGCACAAGTGTTTGCTTTTAACCTCAAATATCCTGAGCAGCAGCATTTTTACAAACCCCAGATGGAAAAGGAAGGGTTAATCCCACCACAGCCCCAAAAAAAAGAGGTGGAAATGGAGATACAGGAGGATAAAAGGGCTCTCAGAAGGGATCAACCTGAGAGGAAGAGAAACAGAGGAGGGAAAAGGAATTTGCTTCCACACAAACCCCAAAGGGTTTGAAAGCATTTGTGAACCAAAGGGCCAAAAGGATTGGGACACATCCTGAACGAGCTGGGATGTCCCCAGGAGGGGACGGGCAGCACCACCCACACACAGCCCTGGCTGGGTGCTGGGACAGGGGACAGCTATTTCCTGGGGGAAAATCCTAAATGAGGAGGAGGATTCCAGCCTTATGGATGGGGAAGGCAGGAGGCTCCAGCAACACCTGAGCAGCAGCAGCAGCAGTTTTCCCTTTGGCCTGGGATCATTAGGCAGAATATTGGCTCCAAACTGAACCTGGGGGCATTGGTATGCTCCAGCTCCTGCCTTTCCCTCTCCACTGAAGGCTGGCTCCTGAGCTGGTTGCTATGGGGAGGAACGAAGCAGTGCCCTCATGGATGGAGGGGAGATGGAGGAGATGGAGGAGATGGAGGAGATGGAGGAGATGGAGGAGATGGAGGAGATGGAGGAGATGGAGGAGATGGAGGAGATGGAGGAGATGGAGGAGATGGAGGAGATGGAGGAGATGTGCTGTGCTCAGGGACCGCTCTTCGTGGCAATGCTAAATTTGGCCTGATGGATTTGGAACAGATGAGACTCCGGGGACACGGAGCCTGGCGTTCAAGGTGATACCTCTACCCTTGAACACAAAAGTGCCTGGAAATATCCTGCTGGATGAGGGAGCTGATCCCACCCCATCATTTGGGGCATGGCTGAGAAACAGGGAGAAAAAACGGGGAGCAGAACTGCAGGGAGAGTCTGTGATGGATGCAGCACCTCAGTCCAAGCCCAGCTGAGCTCTGTGGGCACAGGCCATGGGTTATTCTGGCACATCTCCCTCCTCTTGGCACCTCTGAAGCACATGGAACACCCGGCAGAGCCCTGGAGCCGTGAGCCTCCATGCCAGGCAGCCGCTCCAGCCGCCGGGAAGCGATCCCTTCCCTGGCACAGCCACAGCTGAAATATGGATTGAGGAGAGAAACGGCTCCAAAAGGAAAGACAGAAAGACAACTTTGTTGTCCTGGCCAAATCCGAGCTTGCCAAATCCCACTTCTCTAAAATGCTGCCTGCATTTTCAATAAATAAGGAGAAATCAAAACAAACCCCCAATCCCTCCCGCTCCGGCGCAAGCTGATTCCCAGACACCTGCCACATCCAGTGCTGGCATTGTCGGGAGAATGGATCTGCCCGTATCTCTTGCACATTTGTCTGTAAAGCTCATTAAGATCGGGCGAGATGAAAGGCAGCGCCGCAATGTAAGATCATTATCGTTATCAAAAGGAACACAGCAAACTGCTGCTCGAGAGGCAGATCTGTTTCCGTGTAAGAGCTGTTCAAAGTTCGCCCCGACGCTCCCTAATAAGGTGCCTGTTCTAGGAATCAACTTCAAGAGCTTCCCTCATGCTGGGGAAAACTTCCAAGGACCCCTTTGCCTCTTGCGTCTGTCGCACCAATTCTCCGAGGCGTTTCTGACATAGCGGAGGCGGTTTGGATACATGGAAGGGGATCCTGTGTCCCAGAGCTCCCAGCTCGTGGTGCTGGTCACGCATGGCCACGATGCTCTGGTGAGAGCAGGGATGGGATGGACATCCCATGATGTGATCATGCACATCTTTGATGTGGACACATGTGATGTGGTCATGGAATTAATTGTGTGATGTGGCCGTGGATTTGTGTAATAGGGAATTGCGTGACGTGGCATGGACATGTTGGACCTGATTGTGGGCATCTGTGACTTGACCATGGGCATCTGTGACGTGATCATGGATGTGTGTGATGTCACCATGTGACATGGACATGGTGACATGATGTCACAATGGAATTGTATGACATCACCACGGACATGTGTGATGTCACCATGAATGTGTGTGATGTCACCATGTGACTCGGACATGGTGACATGATGTCACAATGGAATTGTGTGACATCACACCATGTGTGTGATGTCACCACAGAATTGTGTGATGTCACCATGGACATCTCTCAGCTCATTCCCCATCTGCCTCCCCTCATTCCATCCCCGTGGAATGAGCATTGGCAGAAGCTCCCATACGTGGGATGGAGCCCAGTGCTCAGCCCAGCCCCCACCAGATGCCTTCCAGAAAGTTCCAGGTTGGGTTTCAATACACAAATCCAACACAGAGTGGTCTCCCCAGCTGGAATTCCTCATGGAATCGTCCTGGTGGGCACCACAGAGCAGAGCAGGGACCCCCACTGCCATCAGCAGACAACACCACCATGTCCCACCTCCCACCACTGCCTCCCAGTCACGCTGCCAGAGACTCATCTGTGGAGTCCTGCCTGGCACAGGTGATCCAGGAGCTTCCAAGGAGGGGTTTCCATGGGGTCACAGCCGCACCCACAGAGCCTGAAAGAGAAACTGGCCAGTTTAAATAGCCTCCTGTGCCGGGAGATTGCCAGAGCCAAGCCTCAGGCTCGGAGCTGACTGATGGGAATTTGAATGCAGAGAATCCTCTCCTGCTTGGAGGAAGCAGAAGAGTTAAACTCGCTCAAGGCACCATAATTTTTCCAAGAAGAAAACCGTTCTTCCCACACAGGGTCAGTTCTTTTTTGAAACCAGCCTCCCTTTTATCCCCAAGAAAATCTGCTCATAATTATAAAGCAGGGAAAGAGAGGTTTCTGGAAATATTCATTTGCAGCTGAGCCATTTTCACCCTGGCACAGGCGGAGCGAGCCTTCCTCGCTCCCATCTGTCGCGTTCGCGGCGCCGCCGATGCCAGCCAGGCTCTGCCACCCAGCGTGGCACACTCGGCAGGGACAACGTGACACCGAGCTGGGAGGGGGCCGGGGGGCCGCCAAGAAAGCGGGAAGGACTCGGAGCGCACGTCCTGCCCAAGATGTTCTTCTTACACATGAACAGCTTGGCAGCAAGAGGGGCTGGGAGCGGGGGAAGAGGAGGAGGAGGAGGAACAGTTCAGGCATTGTTGGGTGCTGTTCGGGAAGAGATGAATGGAAAAGCTCACGGAGCCCAGTTTGATGGAGTCGACAGAGTCCAGACCATCTCCACCAGCATCGTGCTCTGAAATGGAGCACCAGGGGCCACTCAGCCCAGATCAGGCATCCCACATTCCCTGTGTCCTCTCAGCACCTCCACCTGCCTCCAGGTGATGGGATCCATGCTCCTTCTTCAGGGAAACTGCTCTGGCTTCTCCCATCCCTCTTCCATAGCCTCATCTCATTTCCACAGCCACAAATAAATCAATCTGCTGCTGGTGCCTCCACCTTCAAATATTTATAGAGTGTTATTACACTTTTCACTCCCTGCCTGCACACACGCGCCCTTTCCTTTAAACATCTCCCCACCCAGCTCTGGATATTTAGTTCTTTTAATCCCTCCCCATAAATCTCCCCTGATCCACTCCCGGTGCTGTATCCATTCATTTCTCTGGATGAGAGGCCCTGTGATGGATTGGCACGGCAGAGCTGTCCAGGAAGGGGCTGTTGTCACCTCCCTCCATGGCACAGTGCCTGGGGACCATGGCTCAGAGGGTGTTGGACACCTCCAAGCATCTCCTGGGCTCCTCCTGTAATTCCTGGCTCCATCCAGACTTCAGATTTCTGCCCTTGTTGGATTTTACATTTTCTTATTTCTCCCTTTTTTCCCTCCCCCCACTCCCCCCCTTCTCCCAACTACAAATGACAAAATTGCCAGCAGCTCCCAGACAAGCTGCAAACCCAGGAATCAGCTATTTGTGGAGACGGAATTTTAACTTCTTTTCTTGATTTGCAAATTGCTGGGGAGCAGCTTGCGAGGCCCAGGAAACCGGGAGTCAGGGAAGGCTGCAAGTTCACACATCACGTGGGGCGAGGTCTGAGCCCTCAGGAGCAGCATTCCCTGGGCTCAACATCAGCTTTAGGGAATCAAGGAATTGTTTGGGTTCAACTGGCCCATTTCATTCCCCTCCTTACCACAGGCAAAAACACCTTCCACTCTCCCAGGTTGATCCAAGCTTCATCCAACCTGGCCTTGGACACTTCCAGGGATGGTGCTCTTGCCCTGCAGCACCCCCATGGTATCATCCCCACCCTCTCCAAGCTGGGATGGGGATGGGATGTGCAGGGAAGGAATGTGCCCAGCCCAGCGGCTCTGCCACGGCCAGCACAGCTCAGGGAAAGCTGAGGAATGGAAAAATAAAGTTTATCTTCAACAGGGAAGCAAAGAGGGAAATGGGAATGTTCTTGCCAGGTGGGCCCCAAGCAGAGCTGCAAATTCTCCTGGAGTTTATAATTTGCTGGAATAAAGCTGTTTCAGGCAACAAATCCCAGGTGGCTGCGACTGATGGAGCCGGTGACACAGAGCCTGGGATTACAGCCCGCCACGGAGCCCTATCCCTGCCAGGATAACCCCCAGATAAGCACAGAATTGCCCAATTAAACAGCCTGGGTGAAGCCATGGGAAGGGCTGAAGGGATTTAGGGAGCTCAGGGTGGTTTTCCAGTCAAGGGCTCAGATGAAGGCACTCAGCCCTACAGAAAGCTCTGTGGGCACACAGAGCAGGCAGGGCTGGAAACAGGATGCCATCACTGCTCAGTGAGGCACAACAGGCTCAGCAGGGACACAGGGTAGGAGTTCTGCAGGGAATTACAGGGTCAAAAGCACTTGGATCATCCCTAAGCCTACAGTGGAACATCCTCCACAGCTTCACCAGTTTTGGCCCAGCTCAAACCTTCTCCAGTGCAGGAGCCATCCCAGTCCTCTTCCCTGAAATCCCAGCCCTCACTTCCACAAGCAGCCTTCATCCCAAGCACAGGGGTGTCCTTGCTCCCAAAAAACCTGGAGGGAGGGCCAATCCTTTATCACTGTGGGGTGAGGGACTGAGTGGAGCTGAGTTCCTGGCTGGGGTTAAATCCCAAGCCTTCAGCTCCTTCATTTCTGAACCACCCAGCTCCATTTCCCACCCATCAGGTGCTGCTTTTTTTTGGCTGAGCAAACCCAGCTGTGCTGGAAGCCCTCATGCCATTAATCCAGCCTCAGGCCCCTCACAGATGTTTCTGTGACCCTCTACAAATTTTGGTGTTGGGCAGAGCCCTTGGCAGAGGAATTGTGTTCACCTGCAGGGGTTTCTTGTGCTGTTGAACAAATTCCACGTTCCTTCTGCCATGGTGAGCTGGGATGTCTCAGCTCTGTCCCAGTCAGCTCCAGTGAGCTGGACTGGTGTCCCCAAACAAGGGATGGTACCCCTCTGTGCGGACAGGAGCTGCTCCAGGTCCCTGATCCACGGGAGCTGTAATTATCCCTTGGCTCTGGCACAAATGGCTCATTTGACTTTGAACTCTGAGTGCTGACACGCCGGCTGGGCTTGGAATCGGGGTTTAAATCAAGGAGCTTCCCTCCAGGGAGCAGGGGGAGAAGGAGACAATTAGATTTGAGCCCTGAAGTTTTACAAGTCTAATAAATTTCCTGGTAGCCTGCGGCTGCTGGGGAGAGCCGGGACGGAGCCCTTGGTGAAGGAAAACCGGAATTTCTCCAGGCAGGAAGCCACAGAGGCACCACACTGCCCTGCTGGTCAGGGGGGTGACTTCTATGACCCCCCCAGTGCCACCCGTGGCTGGGGCTGAGAGGTGGGGATGGAAACACCACCTCCTCAGGAATGGCAATCCAGCATTCCTGCTCTGCCCATTCCCGGTGGCCTTGGGCTGCTCCGCGGCAGAGGAGAAGAGGAAGGTCAGAGCCAGCAGAGTGCAGGGAAGCAGCTGCTGGACACAGCAGGGAAAAGGCAGCGTCCTAATTGTGCTTCACTGCTGGAAAAGGGTCATGGCAGGGAGGCGATGAGGTGTTGGCACCAGCACAGAAACACCTGGCAGGGACAGGGCAGGGCAGCCAGGGAAGGGAAGCAGGATCACCCCCGAGCTGCTGCAGCCTTTGGGAACCCAGCCTGGCCTGCGGCTGCTCCTTAACCTGCCAGAGCTGCTCTTCCTCCAGCCAGGACCTGACACTTCTCTTCAGCAATGCTAATGGAGGAGGATGGAGAAGGAAGCTCCTTTCTCCAGGAAATGCAGCTTCCCAGAGCCCCTGCAGCCAAGGCTGCTCCCACCTGGGCTGGCTTCCATCTCCTCCCACGGGCAGGTGAGAGGGAGCAGCTGGATGAGTTGCCTCTCTGGGCTGATCCCAAGGGAAGCACGTACGTGGCACAGTCACCTGCCTGCCTGGACTCTCTGGGGGCTCTGTGCCACAGGATCATGGAATGCTTTTGGTTGGAAGGTTAAGGCCCATCCAGTGCCAGCCCCTGCTGTGGGCAGGGACACTTTCCACTACCCCAGGTTACTCCAACCTGGCCTTGAACGCTTCCAGGGATGGGGCACCCACAGCTGCTCTGGGCAACCTGTGCCAGGGCTTCACCACCCTTGCAGGTGGTGAGTATTTCCTCCTAATATCCCCTCTAAGCCCGACCTCTGGCAGTGGGAAGACATTCCCCAGCTGGGGTAGCACAGGAGGGGCTGAGGCAGAGACACAGCCCAGCGAGGAGAGGTCCAGGTAAAAATAAAGAGCCCTGGGAATTCTCCTCCTGTGCTGCTTCACCACAGGGGCGATGCCCTCTGTCCCTGCCCTGGCACTGCCAGGTGCAGCTGTCCCACTCCCAGGATGTCGCTGGGGAGGAGCAGGAATGCCACTCCCAGCTGATCCCTTTCTCCATGCTCCGGAGAATCCCCCATTGCTGCCCAAAGGGAAGCAGCTCCTCTGCTCCATCTCTGCTCCCGTGGCCGCCTCCGGTGTTTGTTTAACATCCTTTGACTGTAAATTACATATTCCTCTGACATGATGTAAAATATGTTTTATGCTCTCATTTTCCCCTTGTCTTCCCACTAAACCTTTTCCAATTTGCGCTGGATACGCTGTGCCGGGATTAGCTGAGCTGTGTTTAAGCAGCTAGTCAAGCCTCAAACGTTGCTCGTAAAACCTGGAGATCTCTGTGAGTCCTTTGCACTTGTCCCAAGTGACCATAAATCCCCATTTCCTGGGGACCTGTCTCTCCCTCCCCTTTTCTTTCCTCTTTCCCACTCCAGGCAGGTGAGGGATGTGGAGTGGCCGGAGTTCAGCAGCGCATGGAGAAGGTTCCAGCAAGGACTCAGCTCACTGGAAAGGGGCTCAGGGCTCATCCCCCCGTGGTTTTCCAGGGTGGAGGCCCAGGTGGATCTGGGGGTACCTCCAGGCATCAGTGAGGAGCTGAAACTTCTCCCACCACATCCCACCAGGATGTGAGCCGTGGGATTCCAGGAGAGACGCAGTGATGCAACACTGAGGTCATCCAGTCCAGGCACAAAGTCTGGGGGAGACCTGGCACAGCCTGGAGACACCCCCACATTGCAGAGGACAGTAGCAGGGCTATGGCATGAGCTGGCCACTGTCCCCTGTGCCACGTGCCACTGGCAGTGTGCAGGACACTGGGCACAGCCTGGTCATGGTGGCAATGGGGAGGAGACAGCTGGGCTGGGGACTTCTCCTCCTTTAGAGCAAACTTTTCCTGGCAGGGGCTTTGCAAACCCCTCATCCCAGGCTGAATTCCTGCACTTATCTCCAAACACAAATTTCACTCCGGATGAATTCACAGCACCCGCTCCAGGGCTGGGCTGAGGCCGCCTGAGCTTTCCCCACTTGTGTTTTGTCTTGTGTTTTTGGATGGAAACGAAAGTGTTGGAGCACTGACAGAGAACAGCATATCCTGAACAAGCAGAGCCTGGGCTGGGTCCAAATTCTCCGGCCAGGATGTGGGGGAACAAACACGGCCCTTTGCACAAGAGGGTTCTTTTTCCTGGGGATGGCCAAGGATGGCCAACCTGGAGCTGAAGGGACACCAGCAGGGCTGTTGGCAAGTCCTGCCTTCCTTGAGGTGGGCTTTAAAATCCTTCCAACCCAAACCGTCCTGGAATTCTTTGTTGATCTTCGACAAGAAATCCACTGAAGCCATAAGGACTTAAGGGAGTCAGGCATAGGAGGAGATATCTCTATATATGGAGATATTTATAGGAATTTAGGTATTTATTTATATAAATGGGTAGCAGGACCCCTCATTTTCACCTGGAGCATGGTTGGGTCCTGCTGCAGTGTAAAAAAAAACAGGGAAAAGGGCTGGCACTGTCCAGAGGAGGAGAATTGGGACAGACGGTTCCAGGTTTTGCTTCTTCCAGGCAGGTTTGGGATTTTCTATTTCTTTTCTCCCCAAAGGTGGGTGCAGGTGGGGAAGGAGCAGGATATGCGAATTCTCCTGGGCAGCTTGACCTGGCATTGCCCTGACAATGCAGAGAGCGGGGTGCAGGCAGTGGGGAGCACCCACCATCCCTCCAGGGAGGACACAGGGGCTGCTCCCCCCAGCAAACCTCCCGGTGCCCCCTTGGGCACCCCCGTCCATCCCTGGGGATGAAGGGACCAACACCCTGGGATCAGAGGGCAGCCGGGAATGAGGAAGCTTTATCACCTTTTCCTTTTAATTTTCCAAGTGCTCCATTTAAGAAAAAAAAAACCAAAAAACAAAAAACTTGTCCCGGGGACATGTGTAACTAATTAAATGGTACAGGGAGAAGAAAAACACGGCTTTTTTTTAAGAGCCTTTGAATTATGGCTGGAGGTGAAGGAGGCGGCAGGCTCAGGGGATAATTAATCACCAGAGGTGAGATGGCCTGGCTCCCTGTGCCAGCGCTCGCTCCCGGCTGCCAGAGCTCATGGCCCCAGCGCTGGGAGCGGCCATGGAGCTGGCATGGGGAGCTGGGGGAGCTGCAGAGCCCTGGGAAGAGCCAGGAGCCTGCGGAGCTCAGGACTCTGCACCTCCACCACATGGGAAAGATCTTTCCCAAAGAGCTCCGAGCAGGCTCTCGTGGAGTCCATCCATCTCTTACCATGCTCCCCTCCACTCATCGCGCTCATCCCAATTCCCGCTGTGTCCCAGCAGGAGCACAGGGAGCCAAACATCTGGATTCTGCTGCTGCATCCCTCTGCTGGAGCCTAGCCTTTCAAAAGCATCCCAAAACTAGAATGGTCCAGGTAGAGAGGCTGAGAAGTTTCTAAAGGGAGAGAGAACGTTGTGGCACCTCTGAGCTCACCCCACCAGGGAGATTCCCATCTCCTGCCTGAGCTGAGGAAGCCATGGAGGTGGCACTGCTGCCTCAGACCCGAGATATCCTGGGTGGGTACCTGGAGCAAGGAGGGTTCATCCCTCTGACCCCCTGATATCCCACTCTGGCTACTGCCTGTGGAGTGGAGAAACCTGGTCTGATCCAACACATTTTGGGATCCCAACACAGCACTGGAATCTTGGGAGAGCCTGGGAGGGAGTGGCTGGGCAAGACAAGGTGTCCCCAGCTTGGTAACAGCCCTCAGCCTTCTGCTTCCCAGCAAGGAAGGAAGTTAAAATTATCTACCTGAGCTTCTCCAGTATTTCCTTCCCTCCCATCCAACGTCCTCTGCACAGAGCTGGGGTGGGAGCAGCAGCCTGGGTGCTCCAAGGAAAAGGACAGCAGGGGCAGGGTGGGTACGATCAGCTCAGAGAAGGCATTTTTGAGAGGTGACCAAACACTTTCCAGTGGAATGCTGGAGTCAGGAAATGCTGATTCCACACTCTAGAAGGGCTTTGTGGAAACATTTATATTTCATCGACGTGTTTGGTGAATAATTATGAAAACACTGCAAGGTCCAGGGGTCCCAGTTCAGTTTTAGCATTTTTTCTCTGAGTTGAAACATCAAAATCAAACCAAAATGCTTCAAAAAACACTTCCAAGCTTTGTGACTGAGATTTTTTTAAAGACAATTCCTTTATTTATTAAATGACAGTTTTTCCAGCTTTATGTTCAGGTGAAATTTGTGGATTTGAACTCCTCCCTCTCCCAGGGATTGAATAAAGAGGCATCAAGGCTCCCTGGCTTCACCTTTGCTGTGAACCTGACCCTGAGCTCAGCGAGACGTGGGAATGCCAAGGACTTGTGGCCTGGTGTGTTTGAGCAGCAGCTGGGTCAGGGTCCGCAGTGTCACATCCTGCATGTCCCATCTCCCTCCTGGCTCTGTCCCTCTCTGCTGGCTTTGACCCTTCTCCCGGTGGGATGTGGCCCTTGCCCAGCAGCCTGGGGCTTTCCCCAGCTTGGTGCCGTGTCCAGGGGCTGGCACTGGGGGGACATTTGGTGGCCATTTCCCCGTTGTCACCTCACGTTCCCGCAGCTCTCAGAGCAGCAGCAAGCAGGGCTGGAACTTTGGACCTTCCCAATTAACACTTCGCTCAGCTGATGTGAGGTGTGAGCAACCGGCACCTGGCCCTCCCAGCCCGCCTGGACAACCATTTCCATCCCTGCCCGGAGTAATTGATGTCCTATTTTTCCTTCATTCGTATGCGGGTGGCATGGGAATGCTGGAGCAGGCAGCGGGATGGCGCAGGGCTGTCCCTGCACCCCTCCCTGCTGCCCACGGAGCCCAGCCCATCACGCTGGAATTCCTGGGGCTCTGCTGGCTTTTCCCTGCCCCAGTGCCACCCCCGGAGCTCTGCGGGGTTTGCGGTGTGGGGGCCAATCCCGCAGCCGCTCCATCGCGCAGGGAGGGATCCCCAAGGCTGTTTTAACATTCCGCTCAGCCAGGCGGAGCAGGAGCTGTCTGCCAGCCCTGCGGGGGGATTGTCCGATCGCTCCCGGTCCTTGTCACAGGTCCTGGCAAGGTGTGTGTGCTGCGCTGGGGGCACCAGCGGAGCAGGGACCCCGCTGCCAGGACAGCCCCACGGGGACCCAGCCAGGCACAGATCCTTGCTCACCTCCAGTGCTGGGACAGGCTGGGTGGGCAGATCCCACATCCAAAGGGACAGAGGCAGGAGCTGCTGGTGCCAGCTCTGTGTCCCTCCAGCTCTTGGTCAGGCCAGCCCTTGCAGAGGGCTCTCCAAGGAGATGTGCTGCCCACGGCAGAGAGCCCAGGCAGGCTGGATGGAGCAGGGATGAGCCACAGTGCATGGCAGGACAAGTCCCTGGAGACCCTTTCCCTCTGCCCCCAGTGGGCAGTGGCTGAGGGATGTGCTAGGATTGAAGGAGTGGAGGAGAACATGTGGAACAGGGCTGCTCCAGCGGGATGGACTCATGGCAGGGAGTGAAACTGGGTGAGCCCTAAAATCCCTTTCAACCCAAACTATTCCATGAATCTATGACAGCACAGATGCCCCCACTCAGCTGTGGATCAATGACATGAGACAAGGACACTGGTGACAGTGGCAGCTCCAAAGCAGCACTTTAGGAGAAGGCAGAGAGGGACACAAGGATGAGCAGCCTGGATGCTGCAGGGACCCTGTGCCATCCCCAGCCCCTCCCTGGGGAAAATGCTTGGCCAAGAGCTTTAGTTCTGCTTGACCCCTGTCTGTGTGCAGGTCCTGGGACTGGTCTGGCACTGGGCAGGTCCATGAGTGCCCTGGGCTGGCCACAGCAGGGTCTGGGCAGGTCCATGAGTGCCCTGGGCTGGCCACAGCAGGGTCTGGGCAGGTCCATGAGTGCCCTGGGCTGGCCACAGCAGGGTCTGGGCAGGTCTGTGAGTGCCCTGGGCTGGCCACAGCAGGGTCTGGGCAGGTCTGTGAGTGCCCTGGGCTGGCCACAGCAGGGTCTGGGCAGGTCTGTGGGTGTCCTGGGCTGGCCACGGCAGGTCCAACAGCCCTAGACCCCTCCTGCTGCCTCTTGCACAGCTCTGAGTCACAGCCAGCAGAGGAGCAAGAAGGGCAAGGCTTGTGTTGAGTGAAAACAAAGGAAAAAAAAAACTTTTCCAGCTGCTGAGGAAGGGAGGTGTTTGCTCCTGAGGGGTCAAGGCAGCTCCCAATGGCCTTGGAGCAGCGGGGTCTGTGCTCCCATGGGCTCTGTGCTTGGGCATAGAGCAAAGTGTGTCTGCCATGGGGCTCAGCTGGGCCCTGCCATGGATTTTCCATGTTTTTCTCCTTCTCCCAGGTCTCAGCAGGCACAGGGTCTCCCTCAGATCGACCCCTTGTGCCTGTGCCACAGGAGACCAAAGGAAGGCACTCCCAGCTCACCCTCCTCCTCCTCCCCATCCCCATGAGGAGACCATAAATTAGATTCCCAGAAGGAAGGGAGATGGAATATGAGCCCGGAGACTCTGGGGCACCTCCTGCCAAAGCTCCCAGAGCATCCCAGAGACATGGTCTATATTCCCTCTGAACTTCCCACAGCTTCTTGGGGCTCTCCTGGGAGAACAAATTTATTTAATGCAATTTCATTTTGTGGTAGTATTTAAGTAATTAAAAGAGGCGATGGAAGAAAAGGCATAAAATCAAAGGAAGGATTAGCAGGGCTGTGAAGGAATTCCCCAGGGAGGACGTAGCCAGTGCAATGGTTTTAAAATCTTCTCCAAGCACAAGTGGCTCTGCTGAACCAGGGGTGGAAGAGTTTCTCCAAGGCATCAGGCACAAGGTATTGCCAGAGCTTCGTGTTCCTCTCCTCCAGTGGGAAAGGGAGCAAATCCTGCCTGCAGGAAAGGTGCCAGGACTTGCCTGGACTCCCTGTGGAGCTGAGGAATGGGAACTGAGACAGCAATCCTGGTGGGCAGCAGGTCACTGTGCATGGTGAGGTTGGCTGATCCACTGGAATTCAGCAGGATTGCCCGGGAACAGCGAAGTCTCCCCACTTGGCCGAGCGTCTGGGACGTGCCTTGATGGAAATCAGTGCCAGGATGGCTCAGACAAGCTGTGCTGGGGTCACTGCACAGTCCAGGGCAGTCCCTCGCCCAGGGCTGTGTGCTGAGGAAGCAGAAGTCCCTGGCTGGGCTCCAGGAGCAGATAAGCTCTTTGGTTATACGATAACCGGATTAACCAGGCTGTGTGGGGGCAACAGCTCCCAACTGCTCTGCCAGAGCTGTGGGGCTGATCTGCCCCTTGGCCTGCAATGATAAGGCAGCAGGTTCCACCTGGAGCAAAAGGAAAGGTGGGAAAATCTGGCTGCAATGCCAGGAGCAGCACAGGCACCCAGGGATCCAGCTGACACCTTCTGTGACAGCTCCCAGAGAGGTGGGGTTGGTACATGACCCATTCCATGACATCCCATCCCCTCTCCCTGTCCCTGCTGGGCTGCTGGGATCACATGGAGCTCCTGAGGCTCCAGCTGGGCCAGCCTTTGGAAGCCCCAGACAGCAGCAGTGCAGGTAGGAGGGTGCAATGAAGGATCTGTGGCCACACTGACGTTAATTCGGCTCTAACCCCAACCTTCCTCCCTTCTTCCTCCTCCTCCTCCTCCTCCTCCTCCTCCTCCTCAGTCCCCCAACTCCAACCTCAGTCACCAGCTTTCCCAGACTGCTTCCCAGCTTTGTCCCACCTCAGAGCTATCCCAGCCTTTGCAGTGGGAGCTGCCACATCTCCCTGGAGGAAGCACAGGGATGGGAATTGGTGGCCCAAGTGACCCAGCTGGTTTCACTGCTGGCCTTGGATACGGCGTTGAATGCCTTTGGCTCAGCTCATCCCAAATCCTGGAAGCAGAATGACAGACTGGACATGACTGACAAATTAATGCTTGGAGCCTGCTCAGTAGGCACCATTCACAGGAGTTACCTGAAGGACAAGGCTGGGGAAAGACTTTTCTGACTCATAACAAGGGAATCTGGGACGAGGAGAGCACCTAAAACTTCCTACAGTTGTAACAGCTTCCCTGGGATTAGCTGGGGAAGGGAGAGCCTGCTCAGCCCGGGAATGAGCAGCTCATTTGCTAAATTAAAGGACTGAGCAAGAAACCAATGTTTTGGGGTGCAGTTTCTTCCTCGGCTGCAGGTGGTACTTCCCCTGCTCATTCCCTGTGCCCAGGGTGAGCTGTGTGGGATGTGGTCCCAGCCCCCAGCTCTCTGCTGATCCCTCCTGCATGGAGGAAGGGCTGAAGGTCATCTCCTTCCCCAGGAGACAGGAGCATCCTGCCCGCTGAGGAAGTGCCTGCTCCCAGGACATGATCCAGACAGTTCCCTCTTGGCATCCACACCTGGGCATCCATCAAGATGTTTGCTGGGAGTCTCTTTTTCCAAGCCATCTTTGTCCCAACTGGCTCTCCCATGAAAGGGTTGTTATGAATGAGGATGATTTCAGAGCCTGGGGTGTGAGGCTGGGCTCAAACCCACAGCCAAATCCTCTCCCCACAAGAGGCAGCAACTTTTCCACAGTCCTTCGAAATTCCTCCAGAGGACCTGGCAGCTGTGTGTCCATCCTCCTGCCCCAGGCCTTTGGATATCCTTCATCCCACTGGATTTATCCTTCTGGTCTCACTCTTGCTCCAGGCTCGCTGCATCCAGGACTCAACCAGTTTGTCCTAACTTTGGCCTCGACAGCGGAGCAATCCCTCACTCCACAGGAGACGCTGCCCTGTGGAAAACAGGCACTTCCATCCTCCAGACCACGGGATGCAGAGGAATGGACTCCTGGAGATGGAAGAGGTGTGACGAGATGGGCAGAGACACAGTGCTGGCTCGGCTGGTCCCTGCTCCGTCACGTCCTGCTCAGTTTTCCCGGTGGGTTTCCCCTCCCAGCCTCCCGGGGTGTTTTCCTTGCACCGAAGCCGTCTCCACTTTCCCCACAACACGAACTGAGGCGACCACACAAACCAGAGGCTGGGAGTGGGAGCGGCTCCGAGTGCACCAGGCAAATCTGATCCTGCCAGATTAGGGAAGGTTTTAACGAGGCTTTGAGCCCTTGCCTGGCTCTGGGGTTTATGTATGGCCACGGTCACCGCTCCGAGAATGCCACCACCATCCATCAGCCCCAGCACCTGGCACCCGGCCAGGCACCGGGAATTTTGTGCTGAGTGATATCAGAAGCCAAAACGAGCCCCACATACTTTGGGTAATTCCCAGAGGCCGTAAAACACCTCGGCCGTCTCCCATCCAACATTTATGTGTTTGGCATTAAACTTCCCCAAATTAGTGCTAAGTGCATTAAAGTTGTAAAACTACGCGGAGTAAAACCCCGTTAAATGCTCAAAGGGGCGGATGTGGTGCACCCCCAAACCCCTGGAATTCGGGTTGAAATGCAGGAGCCCCGTGACGCCCAAGGCTTGCACCAGCACCAGGAGCAGCCGGGAGTGCCGTGGTGGAAGGGATGAACCATTCCACCACCAGCTCCCGGAGCAGCTTTTCACAACAGGGGATTCCTTTGAGACGTCAGACATTGCAACTCTATTAATACTTGCTGGAGCATCGGATGCAGACAAGACAGGCTGGGGGAACAGGAGGGGAGGATGCAGGAAACATCCAGGCTTGGATTGGTGTCCCAGCGTCCCCGGCATGTCCGGGGACAGCGGGGTGGCAGAGAGCCCCAGGGGCTGAGAGCTGGCCGGAGCTCTGCTATTGTTGGGCTGCAGGAACCTCGGTCCTGCCCCAGCTGCTCAGGATGGAGCTGCTGCCACATTCCAGGAGGAGCCCAGAGGGCTGCCAGCATTTTGGCAGGAAGTTTTGCATGGATCCTCTGCCCCCAGCTCGGGTTGGAGACCTCCCCAGGAAGGCTGGGGGACCTGGGAGACCCAAACCACAATCCCCAGAGTTCCCCAAACCCTCCAGGCATTCCCTGTCCCCCCAAACCCTGTGCCAGCCCCAACCTCCATGTGCCACTGGGAAGCTGGCACGGAGCCTGTGCTATTCATTCCACCCCCTCTCCTCTGGCAGCCCTGTGTGTGTTTGGTGTTTACATCCCGGGATCCCTGGATACTGCCGACCACACTCGTGGTGCTTCCCGTCACTGGTTGACATCTTCCTCCCGATGCCGCTTCCATGGGCAGGAAGCGGCTTGGCTCCTGCAATTCCTCATATGCCAGACTGTCCATGTGAACCCAGTGATGGCAAGGATACAGCACCAAGTCTGGGAAGGGAAATATCCCACAGAATGCCTGCAGAAGGATGGAAGGCAGGGAAATTGCCGTGATTGCCCTGGGTGAAACCAGCTCACCATGGGCAGGGGTTGCTCACGCAGCGAGGGAAGGTCATATCTTTGTTTGTTTTTCCCACATATTCCCAGAAAGGTGGGGATCTCTTCCGAGCTTGCTCCTGGCTGACGTGATCCAGGAATTGTGCAAACAGCCATAAAATCCCACAATCTGAGGAGGAAATAGCTCTGCCTCCCTGTTGGATTTTCCTAAGCCTGCAGATGAAGGAAAGCACTGCAAGGGTCAGGGACAGACATTTGTCTTCTTTGATCCAAGTCAAACTCCAAAGGCTCTGTCCTGTTCCTTCCAGAACTCCAGAACTCCCATTCCTTCCAGAACTCTGCTCCTGCCTCCACTGCACATTCCACACCTCCCACCATTTCCAGAGGCCCAAACAGAGCCGAGCTTAGTAAAGAGGCTTCCCAGTTTCATCCCATCCCATCCCATCCCATCCCCTCCCATCCCATCCCCTCCCATCCCATCCCATCCCATCCCATCCCATCCCATCCCATCCCATCCCATCCCATCCCATCCCATCCCATCCCATCCCATCCCATCCCATCCCATCCCATCCCATCCCATCCCATCCCATCCCATCCCATCCCATCCCATCCCATCCCATCCCATCCCATCCCATCCCCTCCCATCCCATCCCATCCCCTCCCATCCCATCCCATCCCATCCCATCCCATCCCATCCCATCCCATCCCATCCCATCCCATCCCTTTTCCTGCTACCCTTTTCCACCCTGGACCCTCTCTCCCTTGCCCTGCTCCAGAGGCAGGAGTAGGATGCAGGGCCAGGTCCATGTAGCCCCTTGGCCATGACATCCCATTCCTGCTCTCCAAGGTACCTGTCCAGTTTTATTACTGTCCCTTCCCAATGCTTTGGAAACCTTCCCAAGATGTACTTACGGAATTACTGTTCCTGCTCTGAAGAGAGAGGAGCCAAAGCCTTGTTTTAATTCCTTCCCGTTAACATCTGAAAGGGGGATTATCCTTCCCACAAAGGGCCAGGGTTTGGGTAAAGCTGTTTTCACTCATTTAAAAGTGAATTTTATAAAGTCTTTCCCTCCCCCTGTCTCCTCCTTCGGTTCTTTCCATCCCTCCATCCCATCTCTTGGCATATGGAAGGTCCCAGGGTGGGTATGGGATGGAGAGAGCTGCTGCCGCTGATCCAAAGAGAATTCCAACATCAAGAGGAGAAGAATCCTCAGGTCAGGGTTAGAGAACTGAGCCCAGAAAGGATTTGTGGTGCCCTCACTATTTCAGTGCCAATTCCAGCAGTGCCGACAGGATCCAGCCTTCATCCAGGCAAGACAAGGACGGGAGCACGTCAAGAACGGATTTCCCCACAGTCAGGAACAGCTGCACAATCAGCTCCAGGACACAAAAAATAGGGGGGAAACAGGAACAAAATTCCAGCTCTGAAAAGCTTCCAGCACACTGGAGTGGCTGCCGACATCTCCCACCCTGAATCTCTCCATCCCTCTGGCACCAGGCACGGAGCCTCCGAAGCTTCCTGATCAACGGTGTTGTTCTTTTCGAGCAGCCACGCTATTTATAAATGGTTGGTAAAATATTTATGTTAGGAGCCACTTTGCCTTGCTGCCTTAAAAAATTAATACGACATTAACTGGGCTCCAAACATTTTGGGTTTTCAAAATCGAGCTGAAAATTAAACAATCCTTGGATCTGGGGTGGGAGCAGCAAGGCAGCAGGAGGATTTATCACATGGAAAAGCAACGGGGCCACCACTTCTCTGCCAAAGCCATCAGAATTCAGGGGTATTTTTATGCCTTGAGTAAATATTCCTCTTTTATTTTTTTTGAAACAGTTAAAAAAAAAAGAAGAATAATAAAACCTGGTCGTTAAGGACAATCAAAGCCAAGCCGAAGACGTTGATGTCATATTTAAAAAATACAGGAGGCTTCAAGATAAACTTTTACATTGGTCAAATATAGAAACTAATTAGACTTTCCCAGTCCCTACAAGGATTTCTCTGGAAGGTCCCTCTGGTTTTGTCCTCTTTAAAGAACTGCTGGTGTTTCATGGAAAATACAGATAAACAATTTGTTCTCAGCCCAGCCTGGCTCTTCCCTTTTCCCTCTTTTTCTCTTTTATCCTCTTCTGTTGAGCTCAATGATGGAATCAGAGGCCAAACTCATTTTTGGTGGAGCTGCTCTTAAGGGGTCATTCCAAAACTGTCCCACCACAGCCATTCCCAGGCAGTTTCTGCATCCCCTCCTTTACCACCCTCACCAGGCCAAGGAATGCCAGCAGAAATGTGTAAAAACTCAGGAAAATACTGCTTTTTCCTCTCCTTTCCAGGCCCTTTCCAAGCCCCAGGAACCTGGTCTTGCCAGAGGTGCATGGGCAGGTGGAGAAAGGGCAGAGTCAGAGGAGGAAGATGAGGAGGAAGAGGAGGCTCTTGGATGGTTCCCTCCTGCCCTGGAGGCAAATCTTTCCCTTCAAGATGGGACATGCCGGAACCTGCAATAAATCTTGGAGCTGGCTTTCCCAAAAGAGTCAGGAAGGGTGAGTGAGGAGACAGAGCTCATCCTATAGGGATGAATATCCAGTTGAGTAACCCTCATTTGAGTAACCCTAATTAAGCTCTTCCATCAACGCGAGCTGAGTCACTGGGAGAGCAGCAGAATCTTCAGGAATAACCAGGGATTTGGGAGCCCAGCTGGAAGACGGCACTTAGAAAACAGTCAGTGCTGTGTGCTTGTCTTCCCGACCTCAAGAGACTGGAAAAGGTGTGGGATGGGCACCCCAAAGAGCCCCTCTGCTTTAAACTGCCGAGGAAACGCTCATGGTGAATCCAAGGAATGTTCTCGTGGAGCAATTGTGCAAGAGCGGACTTGTCCATTCACTGTTGGCCCTGCCCATGGTTATAAAGCCGGAGGTGAAAGGGCTGGGATGGGGAAAAGGGGGATAATAAACCTCAGGGAACACCACAAAGGAGAAGGCTGCCCCAAGTACCAGGGATCAGCTGAACCACCACGGGAACCAACCAATTCCTTGGAGAGAAAGGACTGAATGGAGAAAGTCAGGGTGGATTGTCATTCCACGGATGTGCTGAGGTCAAGGAGAGGGAAAAACAAGCCCGAGCAAGGCGTGGCAGCAGGGAAGGAGTCACCAGGCTCCCCTACTCCTCACATTCCTTGGATACTTAAAATAACACCAACCAAATCCAAACTCAGCTGAAGACACTGATGTCATCCTAGGAAAGATTTTCCAGACCTGCATTTTTTATCCTAATAAAATAAAGGCAGCGATTAATTAAATCCCAGCAGGCCTTAAAAGGCATTTCTGCGGCCGGCATGTCTGGAGGCCACGGGGTTGGTGTGCAATGGTGGTGACACAAGGAGAGGGAACAGGATTATCCTGAAGGAGAAAGGAGGTCACGGAGCTGCGGAAGGGCGAGCTCTGGGAAAAGGAGGTGAGAAAAAGTGGGAAGGCTGTGTGGCACAGGAAGAAGGGAGCAAAGCATGAAATCATGGAATCATTCAGGTGGGAAAAACCCTCTGAGACCAAGCCCAACTATTCCCCCAGCACTGCCAAGGCCACCGTTAACCCATGTCTTCAAATGCCACATCCACACCTTTTTTTGGACACTTCCAGGGATGCTGATCCATCATTGCCCTGTTCCAGGATTTGACCACTTTTCCTATGAAGATCTTTCCTAATATCCAATGTAATTTTCCCCTGGCACATCTTGAGACCATTTCCTCTTATCTTGTCCCTGTTCCCTGAGCAGATCCCGATCCCCACCTGGCTGTCCCCTCCTGTCAGGGAGTTATGCAGAGCCAAAAGGGTCCCCCTGAGCTTCCTCTTCTCCAGGTTGGAACCCCCCAAGAGAGAGACTGAGACCCCAAAGTGAGCAGTGAGAAAACCAGCAAGGGACAGCTCCCACTCCAGGTGTGCGGAGCCAGGGAGGCAGCCAAGGTGTCCCTTGTGCCACCCTTCCAACCACCCAGCACTGCTCATGGCTGGGACAAGAGCTGAGTGGTTGGGCCACCCAAGGAAGCCCAGGAGGACGTGCTGGGGCCACCACCAGTGCAAGGACGTGTGGCATCATGTGTGAGGGTGGACCTTGTCCCCACACCTGCCCTTGGAAGGCAGCTCCACCCTGGCCGAGGAGCAGCTCCGTGGGGCCGGCAGGGCAGAGGAGCCCGTGCCGAAATTGCCTCATTGACTCCATTGTTCAGCGGACTCCGTTGAAAATGGAGCATGTAATTGTTTCCCTGAATAGAGTCGAACACCATCAAACGTTGGGCTGAAGCTTTGCCATCCAAAAAATATTCCAGCTGGCTGGCGATCCTCTGGGATTGGCTCTGCATCGCCATGGTTACGGACTGGCCACAGCTTTATTCCTACAGTTAATTAAAAAGCCCCTTTTCCGAGGTGGATGTGCCCGGTGGTTCGCTGGCATGACGGCGCTTCTGGTGCCCATCCATGAATTCTGTGGCTCTGGGAAGGCACCGGACACCCACAGAGAGCTGGAGATGGACATCCCATCCACAGGGATGTGAGCTTTCCAGAGGAATTTGGGAGGTTTGTAAAGCCAGGTGAAGGATTGCACTGTCTGTCCCGTCTGCTTGTCCATCTTGCACGGATTAGACAGAGGTGGTCCTTGAGCAATGTGAGAGCTGCTCCCAAAGGATGGGGACTGAGGGAGAAGTGGCTCTGAAGGACCTTTGTCCTTCCACAAGAAACTGAGGTGGAAGCACAGCCCAGCTGCCACAAGGGGGTTGTGATGTCCTCAGGCCCCTTTTATCAGCAGAGTTGTAAGATCAGCCTTGCCAGCAGGGAGTGCAGCCCAGGGAGAGTCTGGATTTCAGAGAATCATGAATAGCTTGGATTGGGACATTTGTTGCCACAAAGCTCATCTTGTTCCACCTCCTGCCATGGGCAGGCACCCAGGTTGCTCCAAGACCCATCCAACCTGGTCTCGGACACTTCCAGGGAGGAGTCAGCTACAGTTTCTCTGGAAAAGCTATGCCAGAGCCTCTTCCCTGTCATTGTGACCAGCTTCTTCCTTATATCCCATATAAATCCCCCCTTTTTTAGTTTAAAACCACCACCCCTTGTCCTGTCATTCCAGGTCCTGCCAAAAATTCTATTCCCAGGTGGAATTTGGGAGCCCAAGGCAGAGATGATGCCAGGATGGGAAAGGAAGGGGAAAATCAAGAAAGCAAGAGAAAGGAAGGGAGGGAGGAAGGGAAGGAAAGGAAGGAGAGACACAAACATTGAAGGAAAGCCTGCACACAAATGAGCCTTAATTATCCTAATGACATGGAGCTGATTATCAAAGCCAACATTTAGGGCTGGGGATCGGATACCATCTGGTGCTCTGCAACAGCCTGGGAAGGGCTGGGACTAAACAAACTCGGGTTAAATCCCTGGAAGTCTGACTAGGGGGGGTGCTGTGTCAGGGGCTCAGCTCCCAAACCCACCCTCAATCCCTCCCTCAGGGGTTGAACACCACCAGCCCCCCAGACCACCATCCCCAGCTCCGGGGCTTTCATCCTCAGGTTGTTTCCCAAGCAGAGCCTGCCCTGCATGAGGAATTCCAAGCTTAGATTCTGGGAGTGAGCCTGGCTGCTTTATGAAAGAGAATTTTTGAGTCCTTTTGTCAGCAGCTAAATGTTGCAGTTGACAAAGTCAATGCAAGATGCGATAGTATAAATATTAGATTAATTGTATTGTATGGGATTTATAGCACCTAAAGATCCAAGGAGTTATTTTTACCTCTGTGAAAAATAAAGCAAGAGAGTTAAAGTGATTTGTTCAGACACATTCCTCTAAAAAACTTTGTCAGAACCAGCAGATTCTCCGGGAACACTTTGATTTCCATAAAACTGCATTTCTCAGTAGGAAAACCAACCTGTCAACAATTTCAGGCTCAGCCCTCCCACAGAACCAAGCTGGCTCCAGAGAGATGCTTCCCAAACTGTGGAGCCTGTTTTCCATCCCCGGGGTGTGGGGGTCCCCCCAGGCTGCCCTGTGTCCCTCAGGGGTTACACACTGTGACAAAGCCATGTCCATCCTGTCCCCATGCAGACAAAGATTTGGAAGTGCTGCTCATTGCTCTGAAACCTTGGTGCAAGTTCCCACTGGGATGGGATGCAGCAGCCAGGGGCTGATCCCACATCCCAGGAGCTTCCCAAGCCCTGAGACCCCCCCAGGGATCTGTGCACACCTGAGGGGAGAGGTGGTCTTGGGGTCCATCCATGCATGGAATGGGCAGGAATCACCAATGTCATTTCACCAGCTTTGCTCTCCCAGCAATAAAAAATAACCTACCTAAAATTCCAGGAAGTTAGGGATTAGCTCCAGCCTGGAGAAGCTCATGTGCCCACCCTGGTGCTGTCAGGGCTCTGCTGTGCCAGGCTCCCCCAGCTCTCCCCACACCCAATTTCTGCTCTCCATCCCAGCCCAGGAAACACTAATTGGATTCAAGGCACATCCTGGGATACAGCAGGTTGTGCTTGGCAGCGCCGAGCCTCCATTCCAACAGGCACAGGGATGGGATGTGTCCTCCTGGGATGCAGAGGGATGTGTCTGCCAGCTCCTGAGAGCCTCCAGCCTCCACTTCAGCCATTTAGAGGTGCCAGACCTCCGATCCCTGAGCTGTGTCCCTCTGTCCCTGGTGATGCTCTCAGGCAGGTCAGCTCCCTGAAGGGGCACGATGTGCGTGTCCGGAGCACCTCCAGCTCCTTGGATGCACCTGGAGCACAGATGATGGTGTGTTTGATGCATTTCTGAGCAACCACTTTGCTTCCCGTGCTGAGCCTTGGGCTGGTGATGCCCCAGCCCCCTCTGCTCCCACCTCATCCAGGTTTCCCAGAGCCCCTTCCTGGGGCTGCTGGGGCCATTTCCCCTCCACTCTCTGCTCTGGTGGCTGCTGCTAAATTTAGCAAGGAGCTTCTGTCCATTCTAATACTAATAGGCCCATTTTTAATAATGATGTTTTCACAGCAATTTCAGCCCATCACGGTGTCACAGGGGGATTGAGGGAAAAAGCCTCTAATCCCTGTTAATAGATTCCATTTGACAGCGAACGTGTCTCGGGGTTCCTTCCCAAAGGCCCCGCTGGGTTCGGTGTCACTTCTGGCTGACCTTGGAGGGGAACAAGGCCTTCTCCAGAAGAATGGCCCAGTGTCCATCTGGAATGGGGCTCACAGCCCCCTGATTCCCCTTCCCCGTGTCTCAGATTTCTTGGAAGGTCTATTTTGGGAAGTCCCATAGGGTGGGGGTCTCATTTGCTTTTTCTTCTTTGCTGGACACAAAGCTGGGTGCTTCTTCCTTCACAGATCAGGAGATAGGGAAATTCTCCTCAGCCTTGATGCTAGGAAGAGCAAAATCTTATTTTTGCACACTAGGAGGAAGAAAGAAGAGCCAGGAGTATCAGAGTGGTGCCTGCTCAGAGGAACCAGCAGGAGCTGCTGATCCCTGTGGTCCCAAGTCACTGCTGGACAGACATGAGGTGGGTGTCGGTGACAAGGAACTCCCTTGGAGCCCCACAGCCCCCCCAGAGCCAGTCTGCCTGACCTGTGGACTTAAATATCCCAGGAAACACCTGCTGGAAGGTGTCAGCCAGCACCTCACCAAGCTGCAGGTCCAGAAATCCTTAAACAGGGAGGAATAATTGGCAGTTCCTCTCCAAGCATGGGGAGCTCAGGCAGCACCTCCCACCTGGGAGTGGGCCCCATTTTTCCAGCTGTGGAGGGGTAGGATCCATCCCCCAGCACCTCCCAGGATGGACAAACAGGGAATGCAGTGTGGTGGAAGTGCCCCGTGGCCGGACACCTCCTGCTGCTCTGTGATGGGCCGTGAAGGTGTGAGAACCCCCCCACCCTCCTACACTGCCCCTCTCCCCCCTCTCCGAGGGTTCCTCCAGCTGGAGGTGGTCTGGAAAGGGGCAGGTCAGCGACCCCTGACCCCTGCCAGCCCCCAGCCCTGACCCCTGCTCCCCCTCACTCTCCCCTCGCTCTCCGCACTGTCCGGCTCCTTCCCCTCCTGTCCCCTCCTTTCATCCTGCCGGGATGGAGCAGCAGCTCCGTGTGTGTCCAGGGGCTGCAGGCAGGACCCTGGGACCCCTGGCAGTGTTTTGGGGGGCAGGAGGAAGGGCAGAGCCCTGCTGTAGCTCACAACTAAATGGTGCCTTTCACTCCAGCATTCCCGGGGAAAGTAATGAGAATAATTAAAGGTAATTTCATTTCTTTCAGCTCCAGCGTGTAAAGCAGACGGGGTGGGGGTTTCCAGCCTCTCACTGAAGGAGGGGAGGGCAGAAAGCAGAGCCCCAGTGCCGAGCTGCCTTCAGGGATAACAGGGAAGCCCTTTTCCCTCCTGAGACCACAGTCCCTCTCTCCAAACCCGGCTGTTCGTGCAGCTCACCTGGAAGAGGAGATCCTACGGTGTCGTGGGGCCACTCGATGAGTGGTTTTAGCAGGGGGAGAGATGGTCCCAGAGGGAGCCTTCCCTTTGAGAGGCCTGTGCTGGATAAACCTGTGGAATTACCCTGGAGAGAAGCACGGAACAGGGAGAGTTTCCCTGGAGCTGGGCTTTCCCCATCCTATGCCCAGGGAATGCGGAGTGAGGCTCAGCCCAGCCTGGCAAGGTGGAGCTGTGCCTGGGAGCCCCGCTCAGAGCAGGGCCCGTGGTTCTGGGGAGCCAGAACCCCCTAGAAAGGCATCAAGGGCACTTCCACCATCCTGATTCCAGCGAATCTGCACTGGGATCCGGGATCAGGGCTCCAACGGGCTGTTAGTCACAGAAATGCCCTGTGTGGAGGGACCTCACAAGGTGGTGATGATGCTGAGCTGGGTCATTTGGAGCCCATAAAGCAGTCAGCGCACAGCTCCTCCAGCAGCACATTCCATCCCTGCTCCAGGAGCCAAGTGATCCTCCTGAACCCTTCTGTGTCACACGCAGACATTTCTGGGGATTACAGCAACTTCATCCCGAGACTTCATCACCTACCGCATCGCAACAGCATCGCTGGGTGGCTCCAGCTGATGGCAGAGCAGAGGAAACCCCGCTTGCCAAGCTGTGGCTGTGTTCTGATGTATTCCAGCACAGGGATTTGTATTTCAGAGCATCCCAAAGTACGTCCCTGCAGGTGGGGACAGGGTGACAGCGCTGCTGGGTGCTGGAGCAGCCTGAGCAGAGACACCCACATCCCACGGTGCCTGTTGTGACACAGGGATTCTGTGACTCGCATGAGCTCCCGACCCCATTGTGTCTCTTCCGCATGAATTCTGCACACAGGCTCATGAAATATAAATTGGATCCTCAAATATTCAACAGCAGAGTTTGGAGTGGCGTGTTTGGGTGCGTCTGGAGTGTTCCCTGTGCCAGGGAGTGACAGGAGCCACCCAACCGCAGGAGAGGAGAAATGCCAGGCCATGCTCGCAGCTGAGTGACAAGGATGAGTTTCTGAACATCTGCTCTGCAGGGACTCATGGCCAGGGATGAATGTCAGGGAGAAATTTGTAATTTCATTCCTCACAGTAAATGTGATTCAGAGAAGTGTCCTTGTCACTGAGTCACTGAGTCACTGAATCACTGAATCACTGAATCACTGAATCCCACAATCCCGGGATGGTTTGGGTTGGAAAGGACCTTAAAGCTCATCCCATCCCACCCCCTGCCATGGGCAGGGACACCTTCCACTATCCCAGGTTGCTCCAAGCCCTGTCCAACCTGGCCTTGGACACTTCCTGGGATGGATCAGCCACAGCTTCTCTGGGAATTCCATCCCAGGCCCTCACCACCTTCACAGGGAAGAATTTCTTCCCAATACCCAGGTCTGAAGTATCATTAGAAACCAAAGAAAGGAAGAAAGGCAAACATCCTGGCAGAAATGCTTTCCTTGCCTTTTACTGTCTTCACATCACCAAACCCACATTGTGGCTTTCTGGCCTGAAGGCATCCCTGGAGTGGGACATCCATGTCCTGGGAGCGCATCCAGGACAAGAACCGGCTCTTGCCACTTTTGGATACTTGTAGCTCCTCATCCCAGGAGTTGTGAAGATCCATGGAAGCTCAGAGGGCACCACCTCACCCTCCAGCCCCTGGTGCTGCCGCTCACCCTTCTCCCGCTCCCAATTCCCGAGGCGACTCCTTGAACCCGCTGCCCTTTCCCGGTGCCCCCAGCCCGGGGGAGGGTCTGTGGGGGCCGAGGGCTGGCAGGGAGCCCACGAGTCCCCTCGGTCCCAATCAGCTGTGATTGAAGGCAGCCCTGAACCCCCCGTCCCTGCGCGTTTCCCGACGAGCATCCGTGGAATCTGCAAGCCATTAGCTGTGTGTTATCTTTCGGGAGATGCTGAGGTGAGCCATATGGAAGCACTTACTCGTCAACAGCCTGGGACAGGGTTTGGTGGGGTGGCCAGGACTCAGCCCTTTGTGAACTGCAGAGAAGCTGGAACGCGTCCATTGACCCATTTAATGAGCTCCGGCAAGGGGAATTTCACACTGTGCCTGGAGCAGCAGTAACCTTATATGTAGGGAGAGGGGGAGATAATTCCTAATCTTGTCAATCACTCCGTTGTGAAATCCGCAGCAGGGTTTCTGGGAGCGGGAGGGCCAAGGAGAAGGCAAGGGCCTGATCCAGCTCCTCGCAGAGCGGGACTGCACAAGAAAGGCCTTTCATTATTTTTCTTCGCAGTCTCCTCATTTCCTCGCTGCAAAAAACAACAATATATTTATTAACTGTACAAATATTTGACTGGGACAACATGCTGGAGTGACCTGCAAACGCCTCCTCGTTCCCACCAAGAGGGGTTCCTGCTCCCACCCGTGGCCCCAAACCCTGCAGGGCCTCCAGCAGCTCCGGTCACCCCCTCCTCCTTTTCCAGAGGAGGAGGAAGAGAGGGAAATACCTCCCCCAGGTATCCCACTAGCTAAATCCTGCTTGCCACTTGCCAAACTTTCTTGGAGGGGCTTGCAGGGGCTGCTCCGGGCCACCTCAAGGCACATCCTTGGGCTGGGGGCACAGCTGGACCTCAAGGAAGGCCAGAGGATAAGGGTTTGTATTTAGGGAAGAGCAGTGTTACCCCATCCAATTCCTCTCACATCACAGAATCCCAGAATTATGGGATCATTTAGGTTGGAAAAGACCTTTAAGCTCATGGAGTCCAAGCATCAGGACCTTCTGATGCCACAGTGCTGCTGCTCCATGGTCTTCACCACAGGGAACAGCTCCAAGATTGAGCTCCAAGCTAAAGAAACAAACAGAGCCTTTTTTCCCTGTTGTTTTTCCTGTTTGCCTAAGAAACATAATCTTGCCCCAAAATGAAAAAAATAATAATAACTCACAGGAAGGCCCCGAGCATGAGGCACTTTCTGTGCGATTTCAATCAAAACAGGCTTTAAAAAACAAATTCCTTCGATATTCATCACATGTGTAAAACACATTAAAGGGGGACGGTGGCCTAGGCCAGAGCAGCAGAGCCCTCAGACTCCTGCCCATGCTGGAAGACCTGACCAAGCAGCACCCAGAGCTTTTCCAGCCTGGAGATTCCCTGTCCTAGGGAATTTAGAAAAGCTCTCTGAGTTCCCTGTGCTGCCAAGGCCACCACTCACCCATGTCCCCAAGTGCCACAGCTTTTTAAATCCCTCCAGGGATGGCTCTGGACAAAGGGACAAGCTGCTGCTCCAGAAAAACACCTTACAAATCTGTGTGAGCAGAGAAAAGGAGAGATCCATGTTTTCCTGGCCTAAGCAGAGCCCGGGAGATGGAAGATTTTAATTCCACATTTTGGGAACTCCACAGAATAAATGTTAAAATTTCCATCTCATGTTCTCCTTTGAATCCCTGACTTCCAACAGCCTAGTGGCTCCAAAAATTGCCACATTCCTGGATTTCATCCTGGCAGAAGCCACAGTGCTGGGCTGTCCCTGCCCTCCACAGGTCCTCGCAGGTCCCAGCTCTTGTGGCCCCATGAGCCACCTCAGTCACACTCTGGGCCACATTCCCAATTCTGCTTTGTTTTTCCCTCTCATTATGCTGTATTCAGACTTATTTGCACATAAACCAAAGCGAGGGACACAGAAAGAAGCCCCCATGTCCCCCTCAGGTCCCGCTGCCTCTGGCAAGGTCCCTGTTCCCCGTGGATCCACAGCAGCTCCGTGCTGGATCATTATCCTGGAGCAGCCCAGCCTGGGTTTGGTGGGTTCCCGTTTTTATGAGGTGTGATGGGGAAGGAATGCTGTGCAGAGTTTAATTAGGGATTGAGAGCCTTGGGGGCAGTGGGAAGCTGCAGATACCCCGGGCACAGGTCATTAACTGCCCCTTTGATGTCTGCAGTCCCAGGGTCCCACCGCGCTCTGAGACCCATGGCAGGAATTTGGGAATTTGGAGGCTGCGCTGCCCAGCAGGCCTTGGTTTGGTCCCTTCTCCAAGAGGTTGAAGCTCCATTTCCCCCCCACTTCCTGTTATTTTGTCCAAACACCTCTGGGAGTGGGAACCAAGAGTGAGGACAGACAAGTTCCAAAACATCCGAGGATAGCAGGATGTTCCAGCCAGAGGCTCCTGACTCCCAGGAACTCGGGGCTGGGTGCTGCTCTTTCCTGCTTGGGTGCCCCCATTCCCTACGTGGGCGCCCCTCTTTTCTGTGTAATGCCAAACAGTGACAAAGAAATGGGATTTAAATTCCCAACACCTCCCCAGCAGATCCCTGGCCCTTCCAAGGAGGCCCCTTTTCCCCCTGCAGTCCCTGCAGTGAGGGGTAGCTCCCAATGTTTGCCCCACCTGGAGGCTGCCCAGAATCCCAGTGGGAGCCAGGCAGTGCCAGCATCCCACCCAGACTGGGAGTTCTGCTCCCACATTCTGGGGCAAAAGCTGCCCCTCACTCCATGACTGTGCTGGGTGCAGGATCCCAGGAGGCTGAATCAGCACCCCGAGGGCAGCAGGGGGCCCTTCCCTCCCCCTGCTCCCGGGAGGATGCGGTGTTCCGTCCGTGTTCCATCTCCCGACTCGTTGTGGGCTGCAGGAGCATGCTGAGGGAATTCGGGATGTTGTGTCAGTGGTGGCTCACACTGGACAGGGAGTGGGGATCATGGGGAATCCCACAAGGAGAAGATCCAGGTGATCCTGGCCCGTGCCAAGGGGCTGAGGCCTTTGGAAGCAGTGAGCTGTCCCAGCAGAGCAGAGGGGCACCAAATCCCTTGGCAATGGCTTGGGATCTGTGCTCCGGGATGTTCCCTGGGGTGCAGGACACATTTGGGATGGGCTGAGGGTGATGGTGAGCTGAGTGAGACCCTCCTTCACCCCAGTGTGACTCCCCCCACCACAGCCCTGCCTGAACAGATCCTGGGAGGGGCTGGGAGCTCCTGGTTACCCACGGGGTGCCACACTCAGCTCATCCCATGGGAAATCTGTGACAGGAAAGGCAACTGAGCTCAAGAATCCTGTCCCTGGTGGGCAGGGTGTGCACTCCTCTTCCTCCTTCTCCTCCTCTTCCAGGCACAGCCACCACAGCATCCCAAATTTCAAGGTGGCTCCAGTGTGACAGAACAGAGTGAGAGGAGTCAGGGTTGATTCCAGCCCCCCTTCCTCATCCTCATTGCTCCCCATCCCCACGGGGCTGTTCCCAGTGCCCTTCCTGCACAGACACCCAGCACTGCTCCCCTGCCTCCTCCTCCTCCTCCTCTCCCTCGGTGTGACTCCTCCATTGTGTAAATAATTCCCATTTCCATTTCCTAGCGCCAGGGTGACACATGCAAGTGGAGATGTGAACTCAGCACACACACAAATGCCTCCCCTGATTAGGACAACTTTTAAGTAGGTCAGAGCCTGGATTGGAGCTGCCTGACAGCTCCCCTATAAAACATCCCGACTTTAATGCCCTGGATATTTTTTGTGGTGTGGAATAGGAGCAGTTTGCAGGGGCAATGTGGGGGAGCAGATGTTGCTGCCGTGCTGGGGGAGGGCAGCGCTGGGGAAAGTGACTGCTGTAAATGGACTGGTGATAAAGGTCGTTAAAGAATCTTAACCCAGGGGCATTGGGGGGACAGGGAGGGGACAGTCGGGCTCCATCAGTACTAACAAGCCACTCGCCAGCCATCCCATTCCAGCCGGTGCTGGCAGCCACAGCTTCCCAGAGTGCTGAGGAGTGTCCCCACACACCTCTCTTTAGGTATCAGTGGGCACCTTCTGACTCTATTTATAAATTCCCTTAAATCTCCAGCTCCCAGAGCCCTGTGATTAGAGGAGAAAGGTCATTTTTAGCACTGACTTTCCCTTCCTATTTTTTTGGGAGTAAAAGTAGTAGGTCACCTACATTTGTGGCTGGGAGAAAAATACATTTGGGAACAAGATCCCTCACCTGGCATCTCCCAGCTCACCCTGCAGTGCCCACGGGCAGCTGTCCAGGGACTCATCCTGCCACCCCCAGCTCCCCCAAACCTCTCCAGCCCCTCTCTGCCGCTGTCACTGATGAGAAAGGAAAGAGGCACGATTTAAACGTGACCTCTCACCCCAAGCTGTGTCTGTAATCTGACGAGCAAACTTTAATAGACCGAGCCAGGCAGCGGAGCCCAAAGCCCAGATAAAACCCGGCCTCGCCGACAATTCAATTTCCTTCCATGAGATCAACTTGCAGCTTTAGCAAACCCACTTGTGCGGGCGCTGGGCTGAAACAATCTGGGCTGGCAGGCACGGCCACGCTGCCTTGGGCTGCCACCACCTAAGCCCAGCACCCTCCCAGGGCTGCAAACCAGCCCAAACACCCTCCTGGGACCATCCAGCACCCTCCCAGGGCTGCCAAACAGCCTTGGCACCCTCCTGGGACTGTCCAGCACCCTCCCAGGGCTGCCAAACAGCCCTGACACCCTCCTGGGACCATCCAGCACCCTCCTGGGGCCATCCAGCACCCTCCCAGGGCTGCCAACCACCCTCAGCATCCTAAGAGGGCTGCCCAGCATCCTCCTGAGACTGCCAACCACCCCCAGCACTCTCCCAGGGTTGTTCAGCACCTTCTGGAGCTGCCCAGCACCCCCAGCACCCAGCACAGCCCAAGGACACCAATCCCTTGGAGCAGGAGCACACAGGACTTTGTGCCTTGCAGGGCAGGGATTTATTTCCAGGAAAAGCTCTTCCATGCCCCAGGGGGTTTGTGGACTGCCCCGGGGGGGGATCCAGGCTTGTCCCCCTCCCCAGAGGAGCCATGGGCATCATCAGCCAGGTTGGCCGAGGTGGGAGGGTGGGAAGGTGCTCCTGGGGCTGGGACAGTCCTGCCTCCAGGCTGGCCTTGCTGAGCTCTCCACAGGCACGCAACCACCACCTCCTCCTCCTCCTCCTCCTCCTCCTCCTCCTCCTCCTCCTCCTCCTCCTGCTCCTGCTCAGCCCGGTGTGGAAAAGCTGAGCCTGAAGTGCAGGGGGGATGTGTTTTCCGTGCCGAGCAGCAAATAATGTCCGCATGAAAGGCGCGCTGCTGGCTTTTGCTTTCTCTCCTCTTTTTTTTTATTGCTGTTGCTAATCTTTGACCTAGATAGCAAAGGAACTTGCTGGGAGAGGAGGAGGAGGGTGCAGGGGCTGGGGCACAGGCAGGGCTGCAGCCGGAGCCTCCTGCCAGGGCACGGCGTGGGGGGCTGCATGGGGGAGGCCCCAAAACCTTCGTGAGAGCAGGAGCAGCAGTTTCGGAGAAAAAGCAAATGAAAAAAAACCCTCTCAAGCCAAATGTTCCTGAAGAGCGTTCACATGGATGGAGTCCATGGAGTATTGCTGTGTTATATCATTGCAATGCCAAGTTTTCAGTGAGAATTGGAGTTTCTTAACGTCTTTGTGTGTGTTCATTGATGGAGCTCACATTTATAGAATCACAGTCCCAGAATGATTTGGATAGGAAAGGAACTTAAAGCCCATCCAGTTCCACTCCCTGCCATGGGCAAGGACATCTTCCACTATCCCAGGTTGCTCCCAGCCCTGTCCAATGTGGCTTTAAGCATTACACAGATTCATTTTCATTTCACATCTCATGCACAGGAGCTATGTGGGCAGGAGGCAAATCTCTGCCAAGAGCCAAAGCCCCACTTTAGGCTGAGGGCTGGAGGCTGCAGCATCACCCACCTCTCCTTTCCCAGCCCAGCCTCCATCCACACCCAGTCCCCCCCACTCCCAGGTGGAATTGCTTTGATTTCTGGCATGTGAGCTCTCCTAGATGCCTCCCTTTACAACCCACTGCCGCCCATTTCCAGCCCACTGGCACCAGTTTGGTCCCTATTTCTCTCGTCTGAGAGCACACAGGGATCCTTTATTAACAAAGCAGATCTGCAGGAGGAGGCTTTTACTTTAAACGTGCCCCTCAATAACCACAGAAAGACCAAATGTAAAACTCATCATCCCAAACCTCAGCCCTGCATCTTCTGCATCGGCTTTGCTCAGCGATCCCAAACTCCCTCGTGTGCCGCATGCACAACTCCAGCAATCCCAGTCTCAGGGAAAAGATTAGCTCTTAATTCCCTGAAGCCAAATCAGGACACGACACAGCCCATATTGTTCCAATTTACACCTCCTTATGAGCTTCCTCAGCTCCCTTTATAGTCTCAGTCTCTGTGCTGTGAATCTTCCCCATTTCCAGTCGTTCCAGTCTGGGGGCCCAGCAGCCCCAGGGTCCCACAGCCCCGGGGTGGGGCCACTCCAGAGCCCCAGAGCCTCCATGGGCTGCACGGGTGGGACTCCCAGCAGCTCCTGGCCAGGTCCTGGGTCCCCCATCCCCTGCACTCATCCCAGGATGAGCATCCCAGACAGGGAGATGGGTGAGCACAGTCATGTCACAGCTCTCTTGGGGACACAGCTGGCGGTGTGCAGGGGTACCTCAGGCATCCTCCCGCAGTCCAGCACCCAGAGCCCCGTGGCCAAGCTGTGCTGGAGGGCCCTGCCCGAGCAGAGCTGGGGTTCAGCCTTGCCCAGGGTGCTCCACACTGGGAATCGCAGCTTCAGGCACAGAGGGGTTTCTCCTACTCCAGGCTGTTGCTGTTCTGAATTGGAGGATTTCTTAATTTCTTTTAATGAAACATGAGGATCTGATGAACGAGACAGCAGCCTCAAATAACCTCTAGCTTGGCGTGAAGACAAGTCACGGCTGCTTGGGATAAACACAAGCCCTTTCCCAAGGCCAAAGCAGGGATGCTGTGGGAGGGGACGCTGGGGAAGTTGGGATGGAGCCATCCTGCTGTGGGCTGAGGAGTCCTGGGCACCCAAATCTGCTCTCACAGCACCTTCCCACCTCCGTACCTGCCAGCAGGTCAGGTCTCTGCTTCCCTGTGCTTTCATGGTCCCCACACAAGGTGGTTGCACCCCCATGGGTGCTCCCTGCCTGAAGTCCTGGTCCCCTCTGTGCTGGGGACCCTCCAGCCAAACCACGGGCAAACACCGTGAAACCCCTCTGTGGGAGAGGGGCAATTCATTCCCAGATTCAGCCCTCTGGCTTAAGGGGTCTGATCTGGCATTTTCCACTGTTAAGCAATGGGATGAGAATAGGGAAAAGCAGCAAAGATCAGGAAGTTTTGGTGAGCCTGGCTGGGCTGAGGGCAGAGCCTGGTGTCCCTTTCCCTGGGGGAGAAGCTGATGGTGATCCCCATGTACACGCTCTGCTTCCCACAGCTGCCATATTCCCACGGGATGGTTTTCCCCATGACCTTTCTCTCCCTCCCTCCATGTCCCAAAACTCACCAGCTGCTTCCCACAGCTGCAGCGCCCTGGCCAAGGCTCTCAGCAGAGCCCTGGGCTTGATGTGGCCATGCTGGGGTTTCACCCTCTGTGGTGCATGAAGGAGTTAACGTGCTGAAAACCCCACATCCTCCTCCGGGGGGTTTCCAGGGATGTGGAGCAAATCCTATTACAGCAACACTTACCTGGGGAGCCGTGGGGAGGGCAGCCATGCAGCAAACCTCAGTGGTTTGCTACTTGATTTGTTCCCCAGGAGCGGAGAGCTGGTGGTGGAGCAGTCCAGGAGCAGCTGGAAAAAACCCTCACAACCCCTGGGAGCTGCTCTTCTGCTCCAAATCCCATAATGGGAGGCTTGGAGGTGACATCTCTGGACGGGCATCACTCTCCTTGAGCCAGGGAGCTGTGTACAGTGGGGGTTGTGGCTTGTTGTGGCTCACAACCACCCTCGTGCCTTAATTTTGGAGGGATCTGGACACCAAACTCATGGTTCTGGCTTCACCTTACCCAGCCCCATCGAGGAGCCACATCCTGGCCCAGCCAAGCAGGGAGGAGAGGAAAAAAAAACAGGAGAAAAGAATGGAAGTGAGAAGAGGAAGGGGAAGGCGGGAGCAGCCTTTTCTACAACCTGGAGACAGCCGGGAAAGAGCCTCGGCACGGCAGCGACTGCCGGGCTGTCAGAGCTCGGGATGGAGAGGGCTTGTTTTGGGCAGGCTAATAGAGACCTAGCGGGATAATTGGCAGGAGTGAGAGAATGACATAGCCCTCTTCCGGAGCACCGAGCCCTCCTAATGGGAGCCAGGTGGCAATGCCCCTCCAGCCCTGACCCCGCAGCGGAGCCTGAGCACGACCCCGGCCGCGGGATGAAAGCGGCCCCGCCTCAGCCGGCCAGCGCAGACAGGTGTGGGGTGGCCGTGTCCCCCCGCTCAGGCTCCCCCTGACACCGGCAGCAGCTGTGTCCCCAGGCCGTGGCACGTTTCCTGATGGCCGGCAGGACACGCCAAGCTTCCAGCGGGTCACAGGCGGAGAGCGGCGGAACGGCTCTGCTGGAATGTCAAGGACGGAGAGGACAGATGGTCCGTGTCCATCAGGGAACGGAGAGCTCCTTGGCCCTTTCCCCCCACGCTGCCGGCAGGGATTTGCTCTCGGCTCGGGGGCAGCTGCCGGGGAGTGGCAGGGGATGGGATCCTGGGACGAGCCACCCGCCACAGCCACCGCCACCTCCGGCCAGCCGTGTGGCATCCTGCTCTGCTGCTGCCAGCAGGGACCTTTTTTGGGAAAGACGGGTTTTGGGATCAGGTTTTCTGTCTGGATAACCTACCCAGCCCTCCCAGGAGCTCTCTCCTGGCATTGAAACAAGAAATGGCACCAAACCAGCCCCTGTTCTGCTCCCCAGCCCTGGGAACAGTGGGTGACTGGGAAGCGCTTTTCCTTTAACCACTGTTTCTGGAGGTACAGCGATCCAAGAATAGAGTTTAGGCATTAAATTGGCCTCCTCAGTGAGGGTATGGAACAGCAGCCCAGCCACTGGCCCATAAATCATGGCTCATAAATCCCCGATAATGCAGAACCTGCGTGCTGGCTGCAGCCCAGCTCCAGGTACCTCGGCTTGGAGAGGAACCAAACTCGGAGCAACACGGAAACCAGGAACAGGACAGACCCATCCCATCCCCCCCAGCCCCACCACACCTTACACTCAGAGCTGCTCTGCTCTGACCTGCCCCAGCTGCAGCTTCTGGGGACACTGACAGCAGAGATGGCAAATGGGATGTCCCTGAACTCAGGCTCCTGAGGTCAGCACTGACTGGAAATGCAGGGAAGGGCAGGAGAGTCTTCCATAGGCAATTCCCTCTTATTAGGAAAAAATTCCCCCCTGTGAGGGTGGGGAGGCCCTGGCACAGGTTGCCTAGAGAAGCTGTGGTTTCACCATCCTTGGAAGTTTCCAAGGCCATGTTGGATGGGGCTTCGAGCAGCCTGGGATAGTGAAAGGTGTCCCTGATGAAACAATAGGATCTTTAAGGTCCCTTCCAACCTAAATTATCCTGGCATTCCACAATTCTCCATCTGGTATCACCATTCCGGCTGGTGAGCAACAGCCCCTGGTACCAAGGGAGTCTTCAGACGTTTGGTTATAGCATCCAAAGGCAGAAGTTTTTATCCAAAGTTTCTCCCAAGCACATGTCAGCTTTCCAGCAGAAATCTCATGAGATTCCCATTAAACCAGATTCCCATGAGGATATTCTCCTCACAAGGCATTTCCGGTTCTGTTCATGATACCACACTCCAAACTGCTCAGGAAGTAAAGGAGCCACTTTATGCCTCCATTTGGAAAATACAAGACCCCTCTCCCATCTGATCATCTTAGGGGTATAAGAAGCACCCTCCTAGCAATATAGGGAATTGCCATTTCCAGCCCAGGATTCCTAAAGTATTCCTGGGAAAACTGGATGTACCTCCCACTGGCCAATAGGCAGGAGTTGGTTATCAATCCCTCTCAGTGGACCACATCTGCCCAAATCAGGGTTATCTTCCCATGGAACACATCCTGCCCAAGTCAAGGCTATCATCCCATGGATCACGTCCTGCCCAAGTCAAGGCTATCATCCCATGGATCACGTCCTGCCCAAGTCAAGGCTATCACCCCTTGGAGCACATCCCACCCAGATCAGAGCTGACTTCCCAGCAGCTGGAGTGAGGAGGAGGATCCCAGACATTTCCTCTCCATAACTGTGCAGGGGCAGAAGCTGACTCAGCCTCACCATTTCCATTGGGAAGGAGGAATCATTCCAAAAAAGCCATGTAATGCCAGGCAAATGCTGTTTCCAGCCTGTGCATGCCTGTCTGTACAGTGGAGTCAGAGAGCGGAGCTCCCAGCACCAACATCCCAGACGGAATTTTCGTTGCCCTGCTGCCTTGCACGTATTTGTTGGGTTTTATAATATGAGGTGAGACTGTTTCCATCCTGGCTTCCAAAAAAAATCCCATTAACATTATTTGCTTCTCACCAGGGACAAGCAGAGCAGCGTGGCTGGCAAACAGCTCAATTGAAGCTTCCCAAAGTGGGAATGGTCACATGGGCAGAGCTTCAGCCATGGCACCTCTTCCCAAGGCCCTGGATTGTGCCAATCAGGCATTACTTAGATCCAGCATGGTGCCAACAGTGCCCTATGATGAGAATCCTGAGTGCCCCAGCAGAACCGAGGATGTGGGTTTTATTCCTCCACCAAATGGACACCACTAGTGCAGAAATTGCAGCTCCTTTGCCAGATGTGCCCCACTGCTGTTATCATGGAATATTAATCAGCAAAGCCTGCGTGTGATTTTGGAGTTTTGATTAGAGAAATCTCCCTTACAATAATAATCAGGCTGGGGCCTGGATAAATACCAACGGCCCCGGGGTTGTTGTTGGGATAAAGTGGCACGTTGATTGCTCCACTCGCCTGCTCATCAATCATTCACATTGCCCCCACCTCTCCATCCTCCTGGACAATCCCCTTCTTCCCAGCTCCCCCCAAGCCTGTCCTTTCACTAAGAGCCACCTTCCTCCTCCCCTTCCTCCTCCAGCCCCGCCGCCGTCCCCTTCCTCCTGGCCTGCTCCCTGATCCCAGCATTCATCTCCCATTATATAAAGTTTGGCTGCCTTGAGTAAAATAAATTGCAAGTTTTTGAAGGGCTGGGTCTCTGTATATTTTTACGGTTAATGAACCTTCCTGTTTGAGTTTGGGAGATGGGAATGCTGCTTTTCAGCTGCCATGGGCAGCTCTGGCCAATTGAACCGGCAGGGGCTGGACACTTCACCCCGGTGCGGGAGAGTTGGGTCAGAGCTGGGTGGGAGAACAGCAGGTGGGAGAATGGCAGATGGGAGAGAGTTGAGTGGAAGAGAGTTGGGTGGGAGAGCATTGGGAGAGAGTTGGGTGGGAGAATGGCGTGTGGGAGACCATCAAGTGGGAGATCCCCTGGTGCAACATCTGCCTCCTTCTCCACTGGTCCCTTGACCACAACCCTCCACCCTTGTGACCAACCCACAGCCGCACCAACACATGACCCCAAGCTAGACTCAGGTAAAAGAAGACCAGCCCAAAAAAAGGATGAGGAAGAGGCTGCTCGTGGCCACAGCGATGGTGCCCTGGTGGCAGCCACCCAGGGTGCCCTGCACAGGTTGCAGCAGCTCCTCCTGAGCACAAGCTGCTTTTTTTCACCCATGCAAAGCCCTGAAGAAGCAGCACAGAGCCTGCTCAGCCCCCGGGGCCACCAGGGAGAGCTTTGGCTCGGAGGAAAAGCGAGCTCTGGGCGAGCTGCGTGCGTGCCGCGTTTCTCCTCGTCGGCCTCTCCGAGCCGCCTATGGGCAAACTGCTCCAGCCCCTAATTTATTCATCATTGCAACTGATTCATCATCTACGTTTTCTGTCTGGTTCCTTGGCCTGTAGATTATCCGCCAGCAGTTTGTTGAGCATATTTGACATGTGAAACTCAAGCTGTGTTTACTTGTAGTTCATGTACCATGGCGTTTGCCTTGGCCGTCTGCCATCAGGCACGTGGGGCCTGCGCCGTGCCCGGGTTGGCGGAGCGCGGCTTTTCCATGGATGCTCACACGCACCGGCTCAGCCCTTCCCGGCTGCAACATTCCCTGCTGCTGGTAGCACTCTCCTGGCTCCTCCCGGCTCTCCCCCGCTCCGAAGCCGTGTGTCTGCCAGTGCTCAAATGCATGAAATCCCATCAAACCTGGAAGAGGAGCCGGGGAGGACCTGCCAGCCCTGGAACAGCTTTCTTCCTCTGAATTTTCCGAGCTATACAGAGCACAAGGGAGTCTCTGAAGGTGAATTTCCACTCTTGCTGCATAGCCATGACCTCAAGTGAAGGAAAGGAAGCCTGTCCCGGTGCTGGGTCCCAAGAAGAGCCGGAGGGGGGCCTTGCCCTGGTTGTGAACCCATAAGGGACTCCAGTTCTCTCCACAGGGCTGACCCAGACAGGGGAAGGGGACTCGGTCCCCCGTGTCACACCCTGCCACAATAACCCCATTAACGTCTCCACACATCAGAGCCAGGCACACGCCGAGGGAGAGGCGAAAAAAAGGAGCCTTTTCTGTCTGATAGGCTTCAGAAATATGTATTTGATTTTCAGATGTGAAGCTGGAATTGCATCCAGATGGACTGGGGGTCACCCTCCCTGACACTGGCTTCCCATTACATTGATATTGGATGCAGATATGTTTTATCCAGATAGCTGACAAATACAACGTGCTGCTGGTTCTCCTGAGTTTTTTAAAGCCATTTCCCCTGCCAGTGCCACCATTCCCAAGTCTCTGGTTCCCCGTCACTCCCTGCTTGGTGTCCCAAACCCGTCCCAGCTGGAGCAGGGAATGATTCCCTTCACCATTCAGCCCTCACAGTCTGGCTGTTTATACCCCCTTGCTTATTCCCCTCCATCACTCTGGAGATGGGGCCCAATTTTCAGGGACAAATCTGACTTCCCTGCCACCGGCATCATCCTAAACACAAACAAACCCAAAGCAGGATGAAAAGCAGCATTTAATAATATGGCAAGATTTGTGGGATTAATGTATAGTGTTAAATGTGGCCATAAAAGTATACAGCTATTAATTGGGTCGTTCCAGCTCTGAGGCCCCCAGGCAACTTCAATCCTTGCTCCTGTGTTTTACGGTGTCCCCGGGATCTGTTGATGGAATTACTGCCGTGTTCTAATAGGAATAGTAATAATAATAATAACAACAATAGCAGTAATAATATAATTCCGTGCCTCCTGCCTCTCCCAGGGTACTTTGCAATTAGATCCTCGGAGAAGCCACAACTCATAACCATCTCTTCAGCCTGATTTCCTCGGGAAGGGATGAGCCGAGCGGCGGAGGGAGCAGCGAGCACGGAGGATTTGCCCTTATCCATCCATACCCATGACCTGCCTTTCCCAGGAGCCCCATGGATGGAAGGGGATGCGTGGGCCCAGGTTGGATTGGTCTCCATGGGAGGTGTCTCATGTTGATCCCTATCTCTGTGGGAGCTGCAGCCATGAAGAAAAGGGTGTTGTGTGTCCCTCAGCTCCCACCATGTCTCCGGTGGCCGGGGAGGAGCAGATGTGGAGCAGGAAAGATCCACTCAGGTTGTTATTTACAGCCTCTGCCTGTGCTCCGGGAAGTTCTGCTCCTTTTTTTCCGCTCATTGAGTTATCTGGGAAAGGATCGCTGTTTTCTCCAATGTATTCATTATCCAGAATTATTTGGGGCCTAACATAGGGGGATCTTTCCACTGACTTAGCTGGGTTTTGGATTAGGCCCTTAATGAATAATTTCTGCACATAATTCTTGGCCTGTGTCTTGTTCACAGGCAGTTTACTGAGAGAATTCCAAAGTCAAGCTGCTTTATTGGCCCTATAGGTCAGCTGGGATTATTTCCCTTCCCTGAGTAGATGACTCTGAGCACCAGGGCTTCAGCACACACATTTTGTATTAATTCAAAATTTGCTTTCTATGAATATTTTACAAGACGGCCTTAAAATTCACTGTTTCCATGGCCATTCCTCCTTGTAACTCATTCTGTTTGCTTGAATATTTGAGAGCAAACAGATCAGGGCCATGTGGGGATTGGAGCCAGAGGAGCGGGCATGGAGACTGGAGGGGAATTCCACTGAGGAGCACTCCACAAATGTCAGTGCAGATGAAATAAATAATCCTGACTGCTCCAGCCCTCACCTCAGCTCCCTCCTGCCTCTGCATCCCACCGGTGCTCTCTCCAGCAGAAAGGGAAACAATCCATTCTCACCTGGCAATTCCGGCTGTCCTTCCTCACCGGAATGCTCGGAAGCACTAATAAAGTGTGGGAAACGGGGAATGGTGATTGTTTACCTGGCAGAGCATCTCCCTGCAATCCCCACCACCCTGCACACTCAGGGTGTTTTGTTCCTGGGATATGTGTGCTGCTAGGGAATGGACAGGGCCACCCATCCAGCATCTCCTGCTGGCAGCGGACCCTCAGGCAGGAGGGTGAATCCCACCCATCTCCATCTCCAACAGGATGTCCAGAGAAGCTGTGGGAGCCCCATCCCTGGAAGTGTACAAGGTTGGACAGGGCTTGGAGCGACTCGGCAGAGTGGAAGGTGTCCCTGCCCGTGGATGACCTTTAAAGGCCTCTTCCCACCCGAACCATTCTCGGATTCCATGATCCTGTGCTGTGTTACTGGGAGCCAGCAGGGAGAGGAACCAAAGCCGCTGACACCCCTCGGGGTCGCATCTCCGCTGGGCTGTGTCTGCAATCCCAAAAGCAGCATTGGAAAACCAGTGGGAATAGAGCCTGCTGGTGCTGGCTGGAGGGGCAGGCAGGTCCTGAAGGAAGAAGAGCCCCTGGAATGTCACCCTGGCAGGCCAGAGTTTTGCAGCATCCCCTCCTCTGAGGGAGCCAGAGCTTTAGGGTGACATTCAGCTCCCAGTAAAGCGAGGAAAAGCCAGAACACCCCAGCTGTCCTCAACCTTTCCAGTGCCTATTTTCACCAGAGCTCTCCATGGGGGAATCTGGCCAGCAGCTTCCAGGCTGTCAGAGCCATCCTCTTCCCAAGAAGCCGGAGAAGAAAGCACATGTTTCCTGGCTGTCATGGAGTGAGGAGCCGAGGAACGGGGAGGGCTCTGCCTGTCGGAATGTGCCTTGCATTTGGGCTGGGATTCTAATGGATTCTGATGCGATTTTTTCCCTGATTTGTACCAGGCCATCTGGATTTGTTTCTGCGAGATGCTGCTTTAATACACTTCAAATTTCCCATTGAGTCTCAGGCACCAAAGAGAGGGGGAGGGGGGTGAATGAAAAGCAAATTTAATAACAGAAAGACCTGAAATCTATTAAATCTACATTAAAATACATTTGGTTTCCCAGTGGGTGCAAAGTGCCATAACGTTTTACTGGGTTTATGACGCTGGCAGAGGCTCTGGATGAAAATGGAGGAGCGAGTCCAGGGTCCCTGCTCAGTAGTTCACTGAGGTGGAGAGAAGGAGTCGTCTGCAGTTTGCAAACGCAGCAAAAACGGAAAAGCCTTCTCGGGTAGATCCGCAGAGAGCTCGTTCCACATGTGTTTCCGTTAAGGATGTTCACAAAACCTGAACAGCGAGAGACGGTCAGGTTCTCAAATTATTCGGGACTCTCGTTTTCCCTCTCATGCTCCAGCTTTGGCAGGGCCCCTCCACACGGCCTCCCCCCGGCTCCCTCCCGCTGCTCCACAGCCGTGGATTTGGAAAGCTGTGTAGGGACTCAGGAAAAGTGCCACATCCAGACACAGGGCTGGATCCATGGGCTCAGGTTTTCTCCCCCAGCAGGAGCAGGGAGCACAGGCAGGAGACAGCAGCTCCCTCATCCCATCCCGCTCCGTAATAACAAGAGTACATGGCATACATGTGAGACAGCCTCTGGAACCCTGAGGAGTGTTGCAGCTCCATCAGCAAACACATTTTCAGAGGATTATGGCCCCTCTGTGCATTGCCAGGAGGTAAAACACCAGCACAGGCTGCCAAGAGAGGTGGGAGATGCCTTATCCCTGGAATCATCCAAGGTCACATTGGGCAGGGTTTTGAGCTCTGTGGTCTAGTGGAAGATCCCTACAGGTCCCTTCCAACCTAAACCATTCTAGGATGGCTCTCTATGGACCCAATGTGCATCAATCCCATCCCCACAGCATCCCACTTCCCTGCTCCTGCTCCCACCCTGCTCCTGGAGCACCTCCTGCGCAGGTCTGTAGCCAAAGGCGCTGCTGGTTTATCCTGCCCTGCTGGTCTGGCTGCTCCATGTCCCACCCCACTCTGTGCCTCACTGGTCAGGACCAGCTCAGGGGCTTAATTCCTCCCTTCACTGATCCAGGCTCTGGCACTGTTATCCAGAGTGTCTGACCTGCACGGAGCAGAGTTTGTCAAAGGGCTGAGAGGAATCCTTGGATCTTTCAAGGCAGGATGAAGTGATGTCCCAGGTGAACAGCCTTCCCCTTGTAGGCCCCTCCATGTATGCTGAGTCCTTCTGCCCCACATCCCAGGCTTTGCCTGCTGTCCCAGCCCCAGGAACGGCAGGGCATGGCGTGGGGAGGCTGTGTGTGTTCCTGTGTGTGTTTGTGTGTGTGTTCCTGTGTGTGTTCCTCTGGATGCTCCTGTGGATGTTCCTGTGGGTGTTCCTGACCACCCCACGACCGTGCCAGCTGCAGCCCCGCTCCCGCCAAGCCAGCAGCAGATGTTTAGGGCAGAGCGAGTCATCCCCCGGCCAAATTTCCATGCTGGGAGGGAGACTCCTTCTTCTGCCAAAGCCAGGCCGAAGCTTCCCCCAGGATGGGGTTAGCCAGCAGGCCGGAGATAATGGGAAGATGTTAAGGCAACACAGCTGGCAACCATCAGCAGCTGCTCCGGCTGCTCCAGCCCCGGCTCTATTGTTCACGGGAAAGAGGGATACCGACCTCTGGCTGGCGGTGGGTAGGGAACAGGAACAGGACAGGCTTTGGAAAGGAGGCCAGAGCCCAGCCTGGATGGGTCACAGATGATTAATCTCACAGGGAGCTGCTCCCACAGCTCCAACAGTTCCAAGAGTCCCAGCACTAACGAGCCAGCGGGTGAATCCCACCACGCTGACTTTTAACGACAAACTGGACAAATTCCAGCCCTTCCTCTCCTCCTCCCTTTTCCCACAGCCACCCCAAACAAACCCTGCTGAGCTCTGCTTGGTCTTTATAAATTCTACCTCGTGTCAGCACCAAACTTGGGAAACTGGGTGAAAAGGCCAGGATTCGGAGGGAGTTCTGTGGGTGGACACGGGCGGTTGGGTTCCCTCTGCCTTTCCCCTCCTGGGCAGCTCTCCAAGGCTCCAGCAGAGACAGGGGTATGTCTGGAACATCTCTGGTTCATCAGACCTGAAACAGCCGGGTCCTGCAGACCTGGGAAGTGCATCCACGGAGAATCGGCCGTGTCCCGCTCCTGTGACACCCGGAGCTGGCTGTGCTGAGGTCCCGTGGCCCTGCAGCCGGAGCAGCACAAATCCAGGCTGGGGAGAGGAGCGTCATCCTTGGCTGAGCCACAAAGGAAGAGGGAGAACCACCCCTACCAGGCCACATGGCACGAGGAGGATGCTGCCTTCAGTGCTCTCATCTGCACTTCCAACTGGAGCAGGAGAACTTGGAACAGGTTCAGGAACGAGCTGGGAGTGAGTCAAGGCAGTGGAAAATGTGCATTACAGTGACAGAGCGAAGAAGCTCCGGCTGTTTGGTTTATTGAGGAGACCAAGAGGTGCTTTGCTCACGGGCCACGAGCATATGCACGGAGAAGAGATTTCTGATAGCAGCCGGCTCTTTAATCTAGCAGGAAAAGGCATTACAACATCCCTCCTTGGAAGCTGAAACAAGACAAATCCAGATTAGAAATAAGAAGCACATTTTGAGCCGTCAGAGCAATTAAGCGTTGGAATGAATCCCTGGGGACAGAGTGGGATCTCCATCACTCAAAGGCTTTTCACGGAGACTGAGGATCTTTCTCAAAAATGTGTTTCAGTTTGAGCACGAGTAATGGGGCTTCTGCCAAGGCTGTGGAATGCAGGGGGTCAGCCTGGTTGGTCACAGCAGTCCCTTCTGGCCTGGAAATCCATGGATGGGGTTAGAATTTTCTGAAAGAGGTGGAAAATAACCCGGGACAGGCTGGAGCATTTCTCACTCTGGGTTTTGCATGGAAAGCCTCAGGGATGGAGCTCAGTCCTGCTGCCCCATGGCAGAGATGCCCACATTGGGAAGGGGAGAACGAGCCAGGACCGGAGCACTGATGTGCTGGTTTTGCAATAATTGATTTTTGGTGAAGAGGGAAAAAGTCAGTTGGCAACATACAACTGGTATTCCTGGGATACCATAGCAGATCACTTCTGCTCTGCTGTGCCCCCATGGCCAAGAGCCATGGGAAGTGTGCATGCTGGGGACAACCACCATTCCCCAGGACATCCCTATGGAAAAAAAACCTCCGCCAGGCAGCTCTGGGAGATGCAGGTTCATACCCAGCCCAAGGTGAAGCAAACCGAGATGGAAAATCTGTCAGGGCTAGAAGGAAGCCAGCTTGGAATGGCTCCCTTTTCAATTAATTTAATTTAAATTTTAATGATTATTTTCAGGCACTTTTAGTCCTGAACAAAAGGAGCTTTAAATTCTTCAGGAGCAGTGACTGTTCCAGAAGGGGCGAGGGAAGGTGGGAAGCCCACGGGACTTCGTTAGGAACGCTGGAGCCGATGGGAAGAAGTGGCTCAGCACGGCACAGGCCAGCATGAGGGAAACCTGGCAATTAGTCCGGGCCTAGCAAAACCCCCTTGTCCTGTCCTGGCCCTTGAAAAGGCTCAGGAGCAGATCCAGGAGATACAGCACCAGCAGACACAGAGGCACCGTGTCCCACTCTGGGAAGCAGCCTGCTCCTGGTCGGATACAGCAAACGTCAAGCTGTCAATCCCACAGCGATTTGGGACCACCAGTGATCCCCCTACAGGATGACAACACTGCTCCAGCTGTGAAATAAATGTCCTTGGCTTTTCCAGCTCCTCCAGGAGCCAAGTGAGTTTGGCCATTGATACCACCGCAGTCCTGGGCACTGCTGGGGATGCACGGTTAAGATCACGTGGAATCATGGAATCAAAACAGTTTGGCATGAAAGTGATTTTAAAGCCCATCTCATTCCATCCCTGCCATGGGCAGGGAAACCTCCCACTATCCCAGGCTGCTCCAAGCCCCATCCAACCTGGCCTTGGACACTTCCAGGGATCCAGGGGCAGCCACAGCTTCTCTGGGCACCCTGTGGCAGGGCCTCCCCACCCTCACAGAGAACAAATCCTTCTTCATGGCAAAGCGCTTCTTCCAGCAGACCACTGGGCCTTCCCAGGGGTGGGACGACCAGTTACTGGATGTCCCATCAGCAGCTGGGATGAGGCTCAGCCTGACAGGATCAGCTGAGCAAGAGCACACGTTGAACATCCCTCTCCAACAGCATGGGAAGTTAGAGGACTTGGGATTGTCTGGTGCTGCAGCTCTGTGCTCAGTGTGGGTGAGAACCAAGGCCAGGATTATCCAATCCCCACCAGGACAGGCAACAGAGGGACAGAGGGATGGGACAGGAGCTCTGAGGGAAGAGGTGACTCAACCACACCTTTCCCTCACCTATGGGAAACCAAGAGAAGGTCATGAATCCACCAACTCAGAATCTCCAAGCTTTGGTTATTTTATTCAATTTAGTGCTCCTCTTTCTCTTCCTTAATTGCATTTATCGTCATTAAAATGTCAACAGAAGATCCTGGCTCTGGCCCAGACTCACTGGTGCTCCTAGGAAGTTTCCCATTTATTTGATGGATTCAGCCACCTGCTCTTGGCTCTTCCCTGCTCTGTTTGCAGAGGGCAAAACCTCTTTGGGAGTAAAGCAAGAGCCAAAAAAACTGGAAAAAAATCAACATGGACACAGAAATTCAGCCATTTTGGAGCAGTTGGAGAAGGGGTGGGGCAGGATTCCACCTGGGATTTGCAAACCTCGTCCTCGCCAGCTGAGGGGATTCTGGTGGCATCAGTCCATCTCTCTGGATATTCAGTATTCATGGAGCAGTTCCTATCTTTCAAAAGGAGGAATAAATAGGAATTAGGTCTCGAGACCACTTTGGCACTACTCAGATGTTCCAAATGGCAGGAATTAAAGGCAGAGCAGGAAGTGGCTGATCCCTTGTGGATGAAGGCAGGGATGAGGGCGAGGGAGGTTCACACCAGCATCTCCCAACACCTGGAGCTGCACTTTCTCCTCTCTTCTGGGATCTTCCTTCAGCTGCTCCTCTCTGGACTCCCACAGATGGGCAGCAAGGGTCTACCCAAGCCCGGAAGTCAGGGAGTGATGGGGAACGGCTGCCTCATCCTCCCTCTGGAACCCAGAGTGTTCTCTGTGTGTCTCCACAGTCCCAGAACTTCATCTCCCAGACTGTCCTCCGTCCACACCAGGGTGGAACAGCCTGGAGTGGGGAATCCCAGCAGCTGGAGAGGAGCAGGGAGAGATCCCGTGGATGCACAGTAACGGGATACCTGGGGAGCTTGGGAAGGCTGATGTGGATCTGATGGTGTCCGTGAGCAGGAGGCTCTGCCTGCCCGAGGAATGCTCATTACACCACTGAGGTGACACCAAGGACACAGCCAGTGTGTGCTTTGCTGTGGGGAGATAGGAAAGATCCCATGGAAAAATCCTGTGTCCTGTTTGGGGATGTCCTCAGAGAGACAGATAATTCAGAGACTGACAGAAAGAGGCCTAGCTCCCCCCTTCCCTTTGGGTAGGGCTTTGATTCACTCCAAGTCCCAAGTCAGCTGCTCCCTCCTGTTTTCTTCCCAGAAGAAAGACAATCCACAGCTTCAGCTTTCCAGTTCTGCCGAGGGCAGCTCTGGCAACCAGAAAATGGGAGGCACAGGGCTGCTTTGGGTTCCAAAATGGAAGCAAAACCCAGACACATTTGCATGGGAGCATTTTTGCCGTCTCTGGAGCAACAGAAATGCCTCTCCGTGGACTTGTGTGGTTTCTCTCCGGGTGTGTGATGAAACGTGTGGCACGGGGAGGGGCTCATTAGCAAAGCCTTGGGTAGGTCTTGTGAAGGCCTCAAGTCCTCCAAGTTGTTACCACAGGGAGAGCCAAAGACAAGTCCTTGGCTCCAGTTCAGGACTGTCTTTATTGCAGGAGGCCTTGGAACAGGGCAGGAGGAGCAGAGCTGCAGAGCTGCCGAAATGCAGAGCTCTGGCAGCACCACGTCCTGGCCCCGTGGGTCACACAGCCGTGGAGGAGGAGCTGCCCCCAACAGAACCTTCCCGGCATCTCCCAAGGGTGGGAAAGGGTCAAATGATGGTCCCAGCAGCCAAGAGCTGAACAATGGAGCCAGACATCCAGAGCACAACTTTTCCTGGCCAGGAGATCCCATCCTGTCCCACCAGCCCCACACACTGTCTGTGCTCGTGGGACACAGCTCCAGCCTCACGGGGTGGGATATGGTCTGCACCAACCCTGGAACACCCAGACCCTCTGGATATTGTTTGGCTTCATTCTGGCTTCCAAGCCTTTGATTCCTTTTAGGAAAACTTTAAGGTTTTGTACTGGTGCTGTTTGCCAGACAAATCCCCTCCAGAGAAGTTGTGTGAGGGAAACGAGACCCTCTGCCTGTGTCATCGATCCCTGCTGTGTGTGGAAACCTCCAGCCTCTCCTGGCATTCCTTTGAGGCTGAGGGAGCTGAGATGAAACTGAGGGAGGCAGGAGAGGGCACAGAGAGGAGGGGGTTGGAGGTCACAGGCCTGGTGACCCTTCTGGAGCAGAGGGAGGATGGAGAATGAGCCATGTAGGAATGAGCTCAGTCAAATCCATGGCACAGCACAGCTGCTCCTGGACATGGCACCTCCCCGGAGAGAGGCTGAGCCCACCCAAATCTTGGCAGCAAAGTGGGGCGGTCCTGGATTTGAGGTCTCTGCTCCAGCCTGAAGCTTGAGGATGAAAATTTAAAACACTTCAGCACAGAGGAGCCTTTGGGCAAGAGGCTGAGTGTCAGCTCTTACAGCTTCCAGCAAACAGGTGCTTATGGCTGCCCCATCCCTGGAAGTGTCCAAGGCCAGGTTGGACGGGGCTTGGAGCAACCTGAGACACTGGAAGGTGTCCTTGCCCATGGCAGGGGTGCAACAAGATGAGTTTTAAGGTCCTTCCAACCCAAACCCTTCTGGATTCTCCAACTCTGAGCTCTTTGATGTCTCAGGTCCCCTTGCACCAAGGATGGGCCCATGGGAGAGCTCTCCTGTCACAGACTGGCAGAACAACCCAGAAAAAAAATGGGATAATGCAGCATCAGATGCCTCTGTGCCTCTTCCTGAGACACAAACAGAGAGCAGTGCCTGGAGCAGAGATTCCAGAGGAGATCTGGGCTCCATCAAGGGCCTCCACCAGTGACACAGGGCAGCTGCGTGGCAGGGACACCCAGCAGACAATCGTGTGCCACACAGGCAGATTCAGCCCTCCAGATGGCACAGAGATAACTAATTACTTGCTAATTAATAATCAGTTTCCTGTGATTTTATCTTAATTGGCTCTTTCTTACCCAGCCTTCTACAGCATCTCCCTGGTTTGGTGCAAGCAGTGCTGAGCTCTGGTCCCCTGGCTGCCAGGGTCCCCATTCCCTGTCTGTGAATAAAGGGAATATTCCATTCCCAGTGTGGGAAGGGGCTGAGTGGGGCAGTCCTGGGAAGGCCTGGGAGCTGTCAGGAATGATGACACTGATGGGAATGTTGTGCCTCAGGGCATCACCCGCAGGCTTTGCTTGCCTATAAAAACCTGAGCACTTATGGAGGACTATGAATAATAGATCCATAAAAACAATCCATAACAGGAGAATTCCCGGGTCAGGGCTACCAGGCACATGTGACAGCATCTTGCCTCTCCTCCTCTCCTTGTTTCTCCACTGCCAGGCTAAGACAGGACATCTCACTCTCCCCAGTGGAGCTGACACTTCCCCACCACCCCATCCTGCCCTTCACACACCTCAGACTCCCCAAACTCCCCAGATCCTCAAACCTCCGGATCCCAGCTGGAACGGGCTGAGCCAAGCAGCCCCTGGCCACATGATGACTGTCCCCCCATCCCTACTGGTCCCCTGCCAGCTCCAGCCACTCCTGGAGGGAGCAGCCAGCCCCAGGTGAGCAGCATCGCTGCCCTGGCTCCCTGACCTGGAAAACCCAACCACATCCTCATGGACTGCCAGGGAAGGGGACACAAACCATGGGCCACTGCTGGGATTTCCTCCTGGGAAAGGAGCTCGGCACAATTAGCACACATGGGCCAGAATGATCCCTTCCATAATTGGGGCTGGGAAGGAGGTGTGTGGAGACAGGTGTTGAGCACGCTGGGCTGGGAGTGACCTGTGCCACAGGGCTTTGTCCTCCATCCCTGATTCCAGCAGCTGGAGGGGATGGAGGGGCTGGGAAGAGGAGCTCCAGCTTCCAGAAAACACCATTTGTGCTCAGTCCTGCTGCTGCCTCCAGGTACAGCCATGAGGAAGAGGATGGTGAAGGGTCTCAGCAGTTCTGGGCTGGGAAAGGGTGGCAAATTTCCCACTGGGTCCTCCCTAACTTTCATGTCAGGATCTGCCCAGCCTTGGCTTTGCCCATGGGCATCACCAGGATGTGCCAGCACCCCAAGGCTGAGCTGGGTCCCACCAGGACCCCCTGTGCATCAGCAAGGTGGGCAGAGCTTGGGGCAGAATGAATCCCTGGGAGGAGCTTTTCCATGGTTTATTCATATTCCAGGTATTTTGGTGCGTTGGCTGTAATTACAGTTCAACATCTGAGGCAGAACAAGAGCAGAAATCTTCCAACCACTTTAAAGAGCAACTTTGAGTGAGGAAAGCAATAAAACACCCCGTGCTTAAACAAATCCTTCCCACCTTTCATCATTCCCCTTCCCATTCCTGGCTAATTATCAAAGCTATCCATGTTTTGGGAATGGGCCCCTTTCCCCCTCCACCCTGCCTTGCAGTGTCAGTCCTTCCTCTGGGGTGTCCCAGTCCTTCCCAGTAAGCAATTTTAGGTTCTGGAGGGAGCTGAGGGGGTCCCAGCCCATGGGGTGCAGTCTGGGGTCCCTCCAGCAGTGCAGGGGAGGACAGCAGCTCTCAGGGAGGGGACATCCCCTCCACAATGCAGCAGGGCAGGGTGCTCAACATCCCGGGAGCTGCTTTGCCTGTGGCTGCCCCTCATCCCCATGGAATAATGAGCTCTTACATCCCTGCCACGGCTGGGCTGGCATTGTTCACTGGCATGGAATTCATCCCAAAATGATTTATTTTTAAAAAGGGAACAAAGCGGGGGTTCTGGCTTGGCTGCGGGGCACGGCGAGGAGGGACAGGGAAGGAAGGATTGAAAGCTCCCATTGAGTGCTCCAACCTCGGGAGAGCTCTCGGCCGTGGGGAAGCTCAGGGAGCACGTCTGGGCACTCTGTGCCTCCCTCTGCCTTGCTGGTTCCCAGGCTGGAGGGCTCCTGCCCCCCAGAGCAGCTGTTTTTTCCCAGGAGAGCAGCATCCTGGGGCAGATGCCACTGTCCCACCCATCCCAGGGCCCCCACACTCCTGTTGTGGACCCCACAGAAGGAGAGGCAGCCCAACTCCACAGTGGGAGCTCAGCTCCGTCCCCTGCCCCACACAGGGGGATCAGAGTGGTGGGATAAAGGGACGGGAGAGCAGCTCCAGGGTGACAGAAGTGGCTGTGGGGCACTAGGAATGCCATCCCTCCAGGGATCTGTGCAGGTGTTGCTGGAGCCAGTGGTCCGTGCTTCAAAGCATCCATGTGATCCCAGCAGCACGGGAAAAGCTGCTCCCACACCTGCTCCCAGCCCTGATTTATCTGCTGAGGTTTCCCCTCAAGCCTGGCAGGAAAACAAAGAGGGAAATATGAGCACGATCACTGAAATAACAATCGCTTTAATGCATTATCAGGCACAATGATTTCCTGGTGGCAAAAGGATGATGGAGTGAGGCCGGCAGGGATTGCGGGAAGGCGGCACACGGCATTCCAAGAGGTAATGGCGTGGCCCCAGCAGCCTTGGGAAGACCTTGGGGATGGGAACTACATTGGGGCTGGCTCTGGGGAGGGTGCTGCAGGAGGGGCTGAGCCAGCTTTTGGGAAAGAAACGCCAGGAAAGGCAGTGAAGTGAATTCCATTTGGAAAGCGGGAATATGGGTGGAGAGAGAGACCTGCTCCCTTGGTCTCCATACAGAAGATTCCCACAGCCAGCTGTGTCCTCGGGAGCAGCAGCTGCTCACCAGCAAATGAATGCAAAACCATGGAAAGAAGAGCAAACTCCCCAAAAGCCCCGGAGTGCAGAGCTCCCTGCGCTCCTGCAGCAGCCTGCAGAGCCCGGGGATTTCCCTTCCTGTCTCCAAGCCAGCTCCTCAAAGAGCTGATCCCTGCCTGAGCGTCTGTTCCCGCGAAAAGCTGGATGTTCTGCGCTGGAGTGCTTGTTGGAGGAGGGATGAGCAGCCTGGGAAGGGCAGGGCACATGGAGAGGGGAACCTGATGCCCCCTTCCCTCTCTTTCCTGGGACCAGCAGCACAGAGGATGGAATCAGGGATGGGAGGTGTCGGAACCTGCCTGTGGGTGGGATCTGTCCTGGTCCCCTTGGCTCGTTCAGCATCCTGAAGCCCTGGGATGTGCCAGGAGTCAGGATGGGAGCTGGAGAGGGAACACAGGAGCAGAGAGGGCAGCCCAGGGAGGGTGCCCAGTGCCAAGCTGGGAGGTGACCCTGGGGGGAAGACACGTGGTGAGAAACGGCACGTGGCTGTGGGGCACACAGAGCTGCTCTGGGGGCACTGCCAGCATTATCCCATCCGTGGGGACACTGCACCAGGACACTGGAGCTGTCTCCAGCAGCTCAGGATGGGCAGGGAGCTGGGATCCAGGCATCATCCCAGAAAAGGGTTTGGATGTGATTGTGGGTAAGCTGGGTTGCCCAGAGAAGCTGTGCCTGGCCCTGGATCCCTGGAAGTGTCCAAGGCCAGGTTGTATGCGGCTTGGAGCAAGTTGGGATAGTGACAGGTGTCCCTGTCCATGGCAGGGGGGTGGAACAAAATGAGCTTTAAGGTGTGTCCCAATCCAAACCATTCTGGATTCTGTAACTTCTCCCATCCCGCTCCCCCATGGATGGATCCCTGGATCCCATCCCTCCCCACATCCTTGCTAAAGCTGATTTGCTCCTCTGTGGTGCCATCACCCACCCTGTGACCCTCACACATCTCCCTCCACCTTCCCACCTTGGCACGCCCCTGCCAGCTCTGTCCCCTGTCACTGGGTCACCTGCACTGACTCCCTGCCCCATGGAGATGCTGCATTCCCAATCCAGAGCAAAGAGCATGGAGCTGCTCTCCAAGTCACCATGTTTTTGGTGTGGATTCCTTTTTTCCCTGAATCCAGCCCTGAGAGGCTGTTGGCAGGTTAGGCCCAGGCCGTGCCAGCCCCACCAGCCCCTTGCCAGCTGCCCGCTTGCCACCGGCTGCTCCTGCTTTGAGTTACCCGGCTGGGCACACTCCAGTAGAAAATGCATTTTTTCCTTCTTTTCCCCTTCCCCCTTCCAGGAGCCCCCTTTGATGCAGTGAAAAGCCGTGGGACATGGCCCCAAGTCACGGTTCAGGTCCGGAGCAGCCGAGCACAGCACAGATTGCTCGGGATTAACCTGCCTGGGAATGGTGCCCGGGTGTCCTGGCCATGCCAAGAGCTGCTCGTGTCCGGGTACCCAGCAGAGAGCCAGGCTGGGAGCAGCAGCACCTGCTTCCAATCCCATGGAAAAGGGTCTTGGACACCTCAAATGCAGCTGTGTGGGGAAAGGCACCAGCAAGGGAGTGGCAGGGATCCCCCATCCCAGTGGGGACAGAGGCTCTTCCTGTCCCAGTGTTGCAGTTGGATGTGGACCACATCCAGGGAATGTTTCCCTGCTTCAAGCCTCATTTTCCCAAAATTTTTCATTGAGGAAAACCTCCCCAGAGCCTTTTCAAATTCAGGAAGGGAATAAAAGTCAAATCAGCTACACCTGCAGAGACAGAGGAAGGGACTGACTGCCAGGCTCTCATCCAGAATTCAGGGGGATCAGGTCTGGATTTGGGAAAAAACCCAGGAAAGCTGGGATCTGAGAACTGCTCTGAGTGTGTCCCCAACCTTGCTGAGGCTACAGATCCGCCAGAGCTGGGAGCTCCCATATCCAGCTGCTGGGATGGGCAGCAGGGCAGGGAAGGATGTAAGGCAGGAGCATCCCTGGAGTTCCATCCCTGCCGTTCCTACTCCTGCTCCACTGCTGCTGCTCCATCCCTGGAGCTCCATTCCTGCCTGCCTCAGTGTCCCTGCAGCTTTGTCCTTGCCATCCATCCCTGGGATTCCATCCCTGCCTCTCCACCCCCGTGGCTTCATCCCTGTGCAGTCTCCAGCCCAGCTCTGCAGCTCGGCTGCCTGGGGACACTCCTGAAACAAAGGCACACATTGGGACGATGCTTTGGAGCGTTTGAAATTTGACCACTGCGAAGGAAAAGATGAGGGGACAAAAAAAAAAAAAAAAAAAAAAAGAAGGGTTAATGTGAAAATAATAAATTGCAAACATTCCTGTGGTGGAAGTGGATTCTCTCCTCCTTTTATCCCTGCACATTGTCCTCGCAGCAGCCGTCTGTGAAATTGCACTGTTATTGAAGTAATTCTGGGGGTAATTAGAGTTAATAATTCAGTATTTTATTTCTATTCTCCAGTTACTGCAGGGGGAAAAACACACAGATCCATAATCCAGGGAGCAAAGGCGCAGTTTTCCTTTTCATGGCAAAAATAGCTTTGATTGGGTCCAATCCTTCCCTGTGCCCACCCACAGCCCACGGCACCGACTTCCTGCTGCTCCCTGCCTGGGGAATTCCAGCCCCACGGACATTCCAGAGCCTTTGGAGCATCCTCGGTGGGATGGAGCAGGGAAAGAGGGGATTCAAGCACTCACAGAGCACGGCCCAAGGGAGTTGAGGTCCCTGTGAGAAGCTGTGTGATCCCAGGATCCCTGTGACAATCCTGGGATCCCTGTGAGGGGATGCCCGATCCCAGAATTCCCAGAAGGCGCTGCCCACTCCTGAGATCCCTGCGAGGTGCTGCCCAACCCCAGTGGGCACCCACAGGGTGCCAGGGCCCGGTCACCACCTCCTCACATTTCCCCCTTTGAAACATTAAAGGAGTTTTCCGTTCAATTATTTGGAATTAAGTTTGGCAGCGGAGCCCTTTGGGAGGGATCAGATTGATTTCCTCAGTGAAATGACTTTGGAGAGGACTCGGGCCGGTTCCTCGTGCTAATTATCCCAGGCAATAATTAAGCCGTCAGCAGTTGTGGGGCTGGGGGTTTATCTGGGGAGGGAAGGGGAAGGTGAGCCCACCCCAGGGGCTCAGCCCAGCCCAGGGCTGGGCTCAGCCTCTCCAAACAGGATTAGGGCAGGAGACAGACCCAGCGCAGGAGTTATTAGAGCAGGAAATTTCAAATTATATGGAAATAATCTTCGGAGTGCGAGTTTATTTTGGAACTTTAGACTTAATAATTCAGCACTTCTGGGATTTGGCATGTGAAGTGACAAAGATTAAAGGCGTATTGTCAGCTTCACAATTCCGGGTTTTCCAGCGTCCTGGGCTTTACCTGGGTTACAAACACAGCGGGATGGGATGATCCTCATGTATTCCCTGTGCCTGGAAGTTCCTGGGCTCCCTGCGGAGCTGCAGCGATTTCAGAGCCCGGACAATGCTGGAGCAAGGGCTCAGATTACCAAGATGAAAATATTCCTCAGAACATGTGCAAGCACATTATGAGGTCTAATCATAAATAATTAAAACTTAGCTACACTTGTCAAATAAATGAACAAAGTACAGTTTGTGCTGCATTATCCTCGCCTTCCCCCGCCACTGTTTGTCACCAGCTCCTCGAACCGGGCAGACTATTTATAGCAAACAACTTATTCCAAGCATTTTGCCCTTTTTTTTTTTTTTTTTTTCCCTTTCTTCCTGCCTGGGAATTGTTCAGGAACAGCCTCTGATTCTTTACTAATTTCTCCGCTCTCCATAATTGCTCCAAATCCGTTTCATGTGCATTGACTCCAGCGCTGGGGTTGATTGCAAACAGCTCCCAGCACATCCCAGCGCTGGGTTTGCTGCTTCCAGCTTTGGAATTGCTGTTTCAGGGAGGGACCAGAGCCGGGGTTTACCTGGAAGCTGGAGCATGCTGGGGGGGATGGAACTGTTTGGTGTTAGAGAGGTTTTCATTTTGTAGAAGCGGCCCTGCTGTGACCCCACGGGTATTGGAGATGGGAAAGAGGGGAAAGATGATGTGAAGAGATCTCCTGGTTTATTGCTGAGGTGTGTGAAGGAAGAGAGATGCAAATTCATGCATTTATTTTTTAATAGTGGTGGAGATTGGGAGAACAAATTCCCACTTCGTGTCATGTTTTGTAACAGGGAGGAACGGAATTCATATTTCAGTGTTTGGTACGGAGGAGGAGTTGGAGGGTAAATAAGTCTGTTGATATTTTAGACTTTGGAAGGAAGATCTCAGAAGGGTTTGTTTATAGAGAACCATGGAATCATAAAATGAATCACAAAATCCTGGAGTGAATCACAGCAGGGGTTTGGTTGGAAGGGACCTAAAAGCCCACCCAGTGCCACCTCCTGCCATGGACAGGGACATCTCCCATGGACCAGGTTGCTTCAAATCCCATCCAACCTGTCCTGGAACACTTCCAGAACACAAACCCTGTACCTTACAGGTCATACTGGCCTCCACTCACTGTTGGGGAGGTGGACAGGGCTCTCCATCCCCACCACAGGATGGCCGGGGATCCAGCTCCGACGCAAATCCCTGTTCCAGCAGCACCAGGCTCAGTCTCTCCACAGGAAGCAGCATCTCCATGGACAGGTCTCCCCTGGGGGGAGAGGTTCAGCCCCCCCCAGCCCAGTCCCCATCCCTCTGGACTCTCTGGGCTGTGTGGCAGATCCAGCCGTGCTGTGTCAGGGAAGCGCTGTCGGCTGGGATAACGCAGCTCAGGGCATGGCTGCTGCGGGCTGTGGCCACTGGGGCAGGATTTTACATGACCCAACAGCTCTTTGTGGCTGCTTTTATGGCAAATATGCACAAGGAGACACTGGAGATGGGGAGAAAAGGAGTTCAGAGCCAGCGTGAGCCTTCAGGTGGTTCCTCATTCCCGGGCTGGGTTATTTTCCTACGGAATTACATTGCTTTGGTTGGGGATTTTTTAATAAAGCAGAAATCACCTTCAAAGCAGCGTTTCCGTTAACCCCTTGCTGCCTGTGAGCCAGAGCCAAGGGTGGTTCTGGCATGGAAAGAGGCGCTGGGGTAACAGAGGTGGCTTTGACAGGAAAAGATGAGGGAGAATCCCTGAAAACATCATCCTCCTCCAAAAAACTCAAATGAACACCCCAAGCCTCCACACCGGCTTCTGCTGCTGGGGGACCGTTGGAGCATCCAAGAGAAAGACAACGAGAATCCTGGCCAGCCAAGGTGGAATGGGACCATGGGGAATTGCTGCAGTTGTAGTGTCAGTTTTCAGTTTGTAAATAAAATTTAGTAAAAGAAAACAAAATTAAACCGCTCAAGGCACTCTTCTGAGAAGTCAGAAGATGAACAAGGTGGCGGCCAGGGAATAAACCTCTTCCACCGCCGTGTTCCAGATGCTTCCCTGTTGGCAGGACGGGGCGATGTGGGATGAGGTGGCACTGCCAGCTCTGCCCTGGCTGCTGCCAGCGCCTCGTGAGCCTGGAGTGACTCAGGGGATGGGAGCCAGCCGGGCTCACCTTGCCCGGGGGGAATGTCTGGGAGCTCAGCTCCTGCAGGGAAATGTTGAGCCCATCACCCCCAACCAGCGGCACCGAGAGCGGCGCTGGGGGTGGGGGAGATGAAAGCGGGGTACGGGAGGCACCCCCAGACAGAGGGGACCACACCTTGTCCCTCCCTTCCGGCCCGGGGCCACACCCTGCCAAAGACAAAGAGCCTGAGCAGGAATTTGTCCCGGGGCTGGTGTCTCGTCAGGGCTTCGTCATTCCGGCCTCGTCTGGGGTGTGCTGGGCTCGCGGGAAGTTCCCAGCCGGGTCCCGGGGGGAACGTGGCCCCTCGCACCTCCCTCATCCCGCGGGATGCTCCGTGCCCGCTCCGCAGCAGCTCTCCCCAGCTCCAGACAGGCAGCTCCCGGAATTCTCCTGGCATTTCTGCCCCGAGGGCACCGGGGACCTTCCAGCTCTCCGGTTCCCGGGGGGGTTGGTCAGGAATCGCAGCCCCGTCAGCGCGGGGAGTCACGAACCAGCTCCCAGCGCCCAGCGCCGCTCCGGGCTCAGCCATGCCAAGGGATTTGGGAGGATTTCAGGCCTTTCTGTGTCTTTCCTAAACGCAGAAAATGAAGAGGCACTTAAGAATCTGCTGCTTATATTGAAAGCCAAAATCCCTTTAGAATTTAATCTCCCGGTGATGGATTTAATACTGTTACAGACAGGCGAGTTCTTTTTATATCACGGGGGTGCTGGGAACTCTTTGAAGCAGGATTTTGTTGCAAACAGGGTATTTGTCCCCAAGGCCCTGTCACGGTGATGTCTGGATCTGTGGGTGACAGTGTGGCCGGGAGGGCAGGTCCCACAGGGGACATTCCTGCACTGCCACACCCGGAGGTCACGCTGTGGCTGCCTGGGGTCTCGGTGTCACCTCGGGGTGCTCGGTGTCACCTCGGGGTGCGCGGTGTCACCTCGGGGTGCGCGGTGGCACCTCGGGGTGCCGTCACTGCCAGGACCAGACCTTTGCTCTGCCCAAGGCCTCCTGGAATTCCAGTTTTCCCGGGGAGGTGGGTGATGCTCCGGGCTCAGCAGATGCAGCCCCGGCACAGGGAGCTGCCCAGCGCTCCCGGGGCTGTGCTGGGTGTGTGGCTGCTGCTCTGGGATTCTCGCTCCCTCTCTAACATAAAAGCAATCCTTTAAACTGTAAAAAATACCCCATCCTTTACATTTCAGCGAAAAGGGGGTGGCCCAAAGGCCGGGCCTGCAGCAGCAGAGCTCCCCAGCCCTGCTGAATCAGCCGTGGCTCAGAGGGAGCAGCCGGCACCCTCTGAATCACCGGCCCGGTGCCGCGAGTGCCGGCCCGGCTCCCATCGCTCCCATCGCTCCCATCGCTCCGGCTGACCCAGTTCCCACCTGAGGAGCCGGGGAGATTTTCCACCGCGGCCACCGCTGCCGACACCGCGCCCGCAGGCGAGGGAGGGCTGAGCTCATCCTGACGCAATGGGAGGCGAAGGATGAGGGAAAGGGAAGGGGACAGAGCCACGGGGTGGTCCCTGACCTTGCTGCGCGCACGGGGCCGGGGGATGCTCCCCGCCACCACCGTCGAGCTGCGGCCACGAGGCTGGAGGAAAACAAACACGGAGGGGTGGAGAGGATAAAGTCACCTTCAGCCCTCCGTCCCAAATCAGCCCCTCGCAGTGCACTGCTCGCCCTCACCCCGGAGCGCCCCGAGCCGGGGAGGGCAGGGCCGGTTCTGTGTGTGCTGCGGGAACCTCCCGGCAGCTGGAGCCGAGCTCCCGGCCCTCCTCGGCAATAAACCTGCCGGCAGGAGTCACTGACCTTGTCCCCATCTTTCAGCTGCTGTTGCAGGAGACCGAGAGGGGACACACAAGGTCGCTGTCTCTCGCCGGCAGCGGCTGAGTGGCCGTTTCATCACCGAGGAATAGGCTGGTGCTGAAGAACGCCCGGGCCGGGGAAAGGAGCTGACAGACGGGCGGGGGGGCTGGGGCAGCGGGGAGGGGGCTGCGGGGGCTGCGGGAAAGCTGAGACACTTTGTCTTTATCCAAAGAGCCCGTTTAAGGTCCTGCCCCGTGGGGGGCCCTGACGCAGCCCGGCCGTGGGGCACAAGGGGTCCGTCCCCGCACAGCTCCTTTCCCTGCCCGGAAAAAGCAGTTTCAGCCTCAAATCCCTGCTGACGTTTCCCTGAGCATTGGAGCTTCCCATCGGAAGCTGCCTCGCTACCATGCATCTGTCTCGCTGGAGACTTTCTGGAATGACGTGCTCGAAAGAGCTGTCAGATTTGGTTAAAATTAGGCAGCAGACTCCAAGTTATTACTGGAGGACAGATGGACACTCTGGGGGTGCGGCGTGTGCCCAGCAGCGCTGGAAAACCGAGCCCCAGCCACCGCCGAGAGACGGGGCTGGGAGGGCCGGGGGCTGAGGGGGACTGTGAGACACGCCGGGCTGGCCCTGGCAGATGGTGTCTGTGGCACAGGGGCTGGAAATTGGGCTAAAATCTGTCCTGGGGGGAGCTGGCCCCGCGCCGGCCCGGCGGAGCCTTGGGCTGCTGCTTTCCCCAGCCGGGGGAGCCGAGCGCTGGCTCCAGCACGGAGGATGCTCCTGAAATCCTTCAGAGAGGAGCAGGAGAGGGAGAGCGGCCACCACCCAGCCTGGCAGCCCTTCAGCAGCCGCCCTCAAGGAGAGAACAAACCGCTCAGCAGAAAAGCTGTCATTTGAGAAGGAGACCATCACCTCCTCCCCTTTCCCGAAGGACAAATCCCGTGTCCGGCAATGCCCTTGGACAGGCAGCGTGTCCCGACCATCCTCCTCTCCTGAGCAAAGCTGCTCAGGAGGCACAAGAGAAGAACCAGGGGAGGGTCGTGACAGCCTGGGAAAATCCCTCCCTGCTCTGGAGCTGCCGAAAATCCCGACACTCCCCCCACGAGGGACGGCAGGGGTTCAGGGCCTCAGGGGTCAGTTCTCCCCTCTCCCCCCGTTCCTGAGCCCGTTTCCATCCCGGTGAGCATTCCCGGGGCCGGCGGTGCCGCTCTCCCTGGCAGGCAGGTAATTACCATGTCCCCGACTCGGCTGTAATGAGACCAGGTGCTCGTTTGCCATCCAAGCAATTTACTGGCAGATCCTCCAGCAAGAGCCGAGTCCCAGGGAAGGGGCCGGGAGTGTGGCTGTGCCGGTGATGGATGCGCAGGACACGGGAGCAAAATTACCTCCTCCGGGGGGAAGGGAAACAGCAGCCCTGGAAAAGGGGTTGGGAGCGAGGGGAAGGAAGAGACAAAGGAAGGAAAGGAGTAGTGAAGGGGACAGGAGGTGGGGAAGGAGAAGGGAGGGCCAGGGAGCATCTATGGGAGAGGGACAGGAGAACCAGGATCCACAGTTGACACGGGGGTGCTCCATGCCCTGTGGCTGAAGGATGTGCTGACATTCCTGCGGGTGACATTCCCTGTGTGTGACATTCCCTGTGTGACATTCCCTGTGTGTGACATTCCCTACTGTCCCATGCAGACAGCAAACCCTGCAAGGCCAGAGCTCTGTTCACAGATTCCAGGGGTGAAGGAATAAAAACCCACTGTAGTTCACATAAAAACGAATCACCTCCCTCCAGGTCCTTCAGGCTGACTCAAATTCCTGATAAATTTCCCTGTGTTTGGTGTTTTCATGTCCAGCAGCACAGCTGCCTCCATGAAATTCCAGTCCTTAAAGGAGACCTGTAGGAAAGGCGGGGACAGTGATTTGGGCAGGGACTGTTGTGACAGGCCAAGAGGAGATGGCTTAAAAATAAAAAGGGAAGATTTAGAATGGATGTAAAGAAAGATTGTTTTACGATGAGGGTGGTGAGAGCATAGGCTGCCCAGAGAAGCTGTGACTACCCCATGCCTGGAAATGTCCAAGGTTGGATGGGGTTTGGAGCAACCTGGGATACTGGGAGGTGTCCCTGCCCATGGCAGGGGTGGAATGAAGTAACCTTTAAAGTCCTTTTTCAACCCAAACCATTCCTGAGCTTCTTTTCCAGACCCTGCCAGGCTCCTTTTCCCGGGGGCTGCTCCAAACTTCCACCCATCACTTGGTCAGAACCTTTCCCTAATTCCTGCCCTAAATTAATTCTTCACCAATTTAGAACCATTTGATCTTGCACTGATATAACACCTGGAGTTAAATGCCTTCCCTCCCTATTTGTATTTTTCTCCCACAGATTTCCGGGGAGTCATTCCATCTCTTCCCAAGCTCCATTTTGTGGAGCTGAGCAAACCTGTGTCCCTGCATCCCCTGTCAGCAGAGAGCTCTGGTGACACAGAGCCTGGAATCAGCTCCCTGAGCCACAGGCGGGCGCCTGCAGCAGCCCAGGCTCAGCAGGGTCAGGTCCGAAGTTGCTCTGAGCATTTACTGCCCTAATTCTGCTCTGCACATTTATCTCATTTACAGCTGGGCAGCTGATCCAAATGTGAACATACCCAAAACAGCCAGTTCAGCATCCCTGCTCCCTGGAATGGGGTTTTCCATGTGCCTGTGCTGCAGAACAAGGGATTGGAGCTAACAGAGGACTGGGGAAGGCCCAGGCAGAGATAAAACACTATTAAAAAAACCAAATGATCTAAATGTTAAGGGAGGAAAAACTTAATATATTAAATGTAAATCTATTTTTGTTACATCTGTTCAGATCCTTTAAGGAGCTTTAGGACAGCTGTTCCTATATCCCATTTAATCTTGATGTTATTGTAATGAGCTAAGGCTTGGGGGCTGAGCTGATTGTCTCTCCAGGCGAATTCCTGAGCACCAGTGAAAACGCTGCTCCCAGCCTGGAGGGATCCCAGCGATCCATCCCAGGGATGGCTGGGTTTTTCCAGGCCAGGAGGGGCTTTGTCAGCCAGCAGCCCCCCAAAGCCCAGGGGACATGGTGGGAACACCCCAGGCCTGGCTGATGGAAGTGGGGACCCCCCCCCCAGTGCTGAGCTCCAGCCCCACTCCCGTTCCTGCAGGCACCAGGGGAGGGGAGGGCACGGAAGGGAAGGCAGAGCTGCTGCCTGTCCCAGCCTGCACACCCAGCACACCCTGGGGGCCCGGGCTGAGCCCCCCTCCCCTCCAGGCTCCCCTCCTCCCACCCCTCCTTCCATCCCTCCCTCGTTCTGTCGCCCCTCCTGGGCCAAGCTGTGGCCGCCTCTCCGATTTCCTTGCCCCAAGTTGTCACATCCCCTTTTGCTCCTCAGCTCTTCCCCCATTTTGCTGGCAGAGTTATTCCTCTGACATGAGAGGCTTTGTTTTTAATTTCCTAAATTACAGCATAATTTAGGCTAATTATTGCTTTGTCCCTCTGATCTTATTAAACCTTTAATCCCTCGGTGATTCCCCACCCAGAGCAAAGTCTGCTTTTCTCACATTCATTCCTGCTCTGGGTCTGCTCTTGCTTCTTGCCCGGGGCAGCCTCACCTCCCAAACCGGCTGCTGATGCTCTGGATATTCCCTCCCTGGCTCCCTGTCCTTCCAGTGCCATGGGATGCCCTTCCACAGGCATGGAGAGGCTTGGCATGAGGGCAGGAACCCCTCGGGAGGGATGTGCCACCCTAGGCAGGCCAATATTCCTTTCACTGCAGTTTTAAACCTCCCTGGCTTTTGATCCCAGGCCCTTTGGGGTGGCACATCCTGCTGAGCACCACGGAGACCCCGCTCCTCCCATTTCCAGCTGGGTCAGGGCCAGGCTGGATGGGGCTTGGTCCAGTGGAAAGTGTCCCATGGCAGGGGGTGGAATGAGATGAGTTTTAAGGTCATTTCTAACCCAAACCATTCTGGGATTCTATGATGGGAAGCCTCTGGCAGGGATCAACCCCATTCTCTCCTTGCCAAGTCTACAAACAACTTTTAATAACCCCTTCCTGCCCCCCACCCAATTATTATTGACTTCCCAAAGTCTGGAAGGCTCCTGTGGGCACCATCTTCCCAAGCTGCCCGAGGTTTTTCCATGCTGGGATGTGCAGAGACTGTCACCAATCCGTGGGCACCCGGGGCCACTCGAGCCACTGCTTCCCAAGGAACAAGCCACCGGATGAGGGAAAACAGCCCTGAGCTGTGCCAGGGGAGGTTAATTGGGTATTGGGAAAATTTTGTCATGGAAAGTGTTGACAAGACCTGCCACAGGCTGCACAGGACAACGGGGGATTTAAGAGACCTGGGGATGTGGCACTTGGGGACACAATCAGTGGTGACCTCAGCAGCACCGGGGAATGGTTGGACTCGAGGATCTCAGAGAGCTTTTCCCTCAGGTGACCCCCAGATGGATCCAGCCAAGGCACCAGCATGGAATGCTCACCTTCATTTGCTTGGGCAAAACAGATGATGGAAATTTACTTTTTATAGCTACAAAGTTGAAGGATTTTCTGACCACAGGCTGCAAAAATCCCCTTAATGAAGCCCCAGAGCTCTCCAGGGCTTTGGGAAGAGCTCTGGCCCCCGGCCCCCCTTCTCCACTTGAAGTATTGTTTCTGTCTTGAGTCTCCTGCCAAGAATCTCTTCAGTTCTGCAGCTGGATTTGATACAGGGGTGGGGAGAGGAGCTTAATCACAGCACTAAAGAGAGAAGCAGTTCTGGGGGAGTCTTTCAAGGAGCAGAGCTGAAAGAGTCCTTGGGAGTGAAGGGGCTCCCGCCTGCCCTGCCCAAACAGGGGAAAAAACCCACCCCAGAAAGGCCAAACAAAACCTCGCCCAGGCTTTGCTGCCTCCGATTCATCGCAGGCCCTGGATTAAAAGTAGGTCATTAAAGCAGCTGCGGGAAGGGCTGAGGGCAGCCCTGCCCCTGGCACTGAGATGATGGTGGGAAATCACAGCCCCACCAAGGCTCCTGGGCCTGGACTCGCCCCCAATTCCCAGCTGGATGCCAGAGGCACCACAGCAGCCCCAAACCCCAAAGGAGCAGAGCCACGGTGACCTTCCGGCATCCACGGCCTGAGAGGATCAGGAGGAGGGTGAGGAGATGCAGGGATCAGCTGGGACTGAGCGGTGGAAGCAGGACAAGGATGCTGTGACCTGGTTTTGAGGACTGAGCTGGTGCTGGGGCTCCAGAGAGAGCAGGAATGCTGCTGGCTTCCCATCTCCTGCTCACCTGGATGGGGCTTGGAGCAACCTGGGATAGTGGGAGGGGTCCCTGCCATGGCATGGGATGAGCTCTAAGGTCCCTCCCAATCCAGACTATCCCAGGATTCTACAATTCTATGCCCTGGCATTACCTGGTGCCAGACAAAAGCTGCTGCCCAGAGCTGCAGGATGGGATGAGGAACTCTGCTCCCTCTTCACAGGATGCCTAGCACTGCTAATGATTTCCAGCTCAAATGCACTCCAGCTTTGGTGCTGCCACCACCCAGGGCCAGTGGCACCCAAAACCCAGGGAATCTGGCACAGAAACCCTTTTCCTGCCACCAAAATTGCTGCGAGACCGGGGCTGCCCTTCCCACAGCCACACGGTGCCTCTCTCCCAGCTCTGCCAGCTCTGTGCAGCCCCTTCTGAGGCTTCCCTGTGCCCATCCTGCCCCGAGGGTACCAGGAGGGATCCATGCCAGAATCCTGTTCCGGCACCATCCATCCTGGGAGCAGGACCCCAGCACCAGCAGGAGGGCAGGCTCTGAGGGTGACAACAGAGCAGCACGTGGCTTTCCCATGTCCATTATTGCTACCGGAATTTTTGTGTCCTGGGAAGGACTGTGATACCTTTGCAGCTTGAAAAAGCCAGGGGGGAACATATTCCTTGTGGTCCCTGTGATGGGATTGGCACCTTCCCCCTCAGGGGGCTCAGAATGTGCCAAGAGTGTCACAGCTCCTCTTCCTCTTCTCCCAGGATGAGCAGAATCCCAGAGAGCCCCAAAGGGAGAGGAGAGACAGGGGAGGGAGAGGACAGTGGGGGGGCTCAGCCCCAGATTAATAATAATAATAGTAGTAATAATAATAATAATAATAATAATAATAGTGATGATGAGCTGTTTGCCTCAGCCATAGAAGGAAGTGCCTTCAGCTGTGGCTCCCAGATTCGCTCCGCGGAGCTGCAGGGATCAGAGGAGAGGCTGAGATTCCTGGTAACGCTGATTACAGTGAGCACAGAGCTGTGGGAGCTGCCACATCTCTCAGGACTGCTCCAGGTCTCTCACCCTCCTCACCTCAGGAGCTCCGAGGTTTGCCGCGAAAGCTCCCGGCTGGATCTTCCCGGGGCTCAGGAAGCCACAGGAGTGGTGGGTCCTTGATGCTCCAGCTGGGATCTGGACCCACTGGCAGATGGATGAGACCCCACAGCACAGATGGGGACCACAGCACGAGGCGTCCATGTGGGAGCATCCTGCTCCTCACCTTGCCCAGGGATGCGGAAAAGGTGGGGTGACCCTGTCCTGGGACATGATTATCCCCCAAATCCCCCCTGGCAGTGCCAACAGGACCCAGCCCCCTCTCCCACCCCCATCCCAGTGCACGTGCAGACGTCCCAGGTGGGGAGACAGGATCCAACCCACTCCAAACCAGGCTGATTCCCGTCGTCTTCCAGGTGGCCGAGCCACCAGCCAAGGAGGATGCTGAGATCTGCAGGACCCTTCTGCTCCTCCCGGAAGGAACCCGCAGCCTCCCACCAGGCCCGAGCATTTGGAGGCCGTGGAGGAGGAGGGCTGTGGGGGCTCCCCATGCCTGGTGCCATCCCCCTGTCCCCACCGTGGGGGCACAGCCCCTTCCCGTCCCCTGCCAGCTGATGGCTTGTCCCGTGGCCAGCGGGAAGGGGCTGCCTCCAATGAATATTCGATGCCAAGTCCAACCAGGCACTGAGGATCTTCAGCTGGCCATGAGCATCCCCCTCACCATTCCAGCTCCCTGCCCCCGGCTCCGCGCCTGCCGCCAGCCTGGGGAGGGAGGATGTGGGGACAGGGAGGATGGAAATGCTTCCAAATGCTTCTCTGAACCTAGAATGGCTTGGAGGTATCTCTATCCCAGGCTGGGGGGTGATCCCTGCCTGGCTCGGGGGTCTCTCCAGACCAGAGCTGTGCCAGGGCTCCAACATTCCAGGAGCTCCGACAATAGCGAGGAAGAGCCGGCTCCGCTGGCGCCGCGAATCCTGGGCTGCTGGACTCGCCACCCACGGCACAAAAGCAATTAAAAGTTGCACACAGAGGCCACAGTGAGGAATGAGGACACGTAGCTGTGTCACCACCACTCCGTTCACGCCTGTCACACCAGCCCAGCCGGTCCCGGGGGACGCAGCCGGCACAGGGATGCCGGGGAGCTGCTGCTCCAGCAGGGCCAGGATCTGCCAAGTGGTGAGAAGCAGGGGAAAAGGAGGCCTTGGACAAGCAGAACTTCCTCCCCCACCATCCTCTCCCTCTGCCACGGCTCGCTGCTCCCATCCCATAAGGCCGGTGACCAGCATTCCCATGGAAAACCTTAAGGAGAGGAGTGGATGCAGAGCAGGATGAGGCACAGGAGTGTCCTTGGGGGGGTGGTGGTCCCTGCAGCCCCTGGGCCAGCACAGAACAGAACAGAACAGCACAGAACAGAACAGAACAGAACAGAACAGCACAGAACAGAACAGCACAGCACAGAACAGAACAGAACAGCACAGAACAGAACAGAACAGCACAGCACAGAACAGAACAGAACAGCACAGAACAGAACAGAACAGAACAGCACAGCACAGAACAGAACAGAACAGCACAGAACAGAACAGCACAGAACAGAACAGAACAGCACAGAACAGAACAGCACAGCACAGAACAGAACAGAACAGCACAGCACAGAACAGAACAGCACAGAACAGAACAGAACAGAACAGCACAGAACAGAACAGAACAGCACAGAACAGAACAGAACAGAACAGAACAGAACAGAACAGAACAGCACAGCACAGGACAGAACAGAACAGAACAGAACAGCACAGAACAGAACAGCACAGAACAGAACAGAACAGCACAGAACAGAACAGAACAGAACAGAACAGAACAGCACAGCACAGGACAGAACAGAACAGAACAGAACAGAACAGAACAGAACAGAACAGAACAGAACAGAACAGCACAGCACAGAACAGAACAGAACAGAACAGAACAGAACAGAACAGAACAGCACAGAACAGAACAGCACAGAACAGAACAGAACAGAACAGCACAGAACAGAACAGAACAGAACAGAACAGAACAGCACAGGACAGAACAGAACAGAACAGCACAGCACAGAACAGAACAGAACAGCACAGAACAGAACAGAACAGCACAGCACAGAACAGAACAGAACAGCACAGAACAGAACAGCACAGGACAGAACAGAACAGGATGGCACAGCACAGAACAGGATGGCACAGCAGAGGATGGCACAGCACAGCACAGGATGGCACAGCACAGGATGGCACAGCAGAGGATGGCACAGCACAGCACATTGTGTAACGTGGCCAGGCCGTCAGGACACATCTCATCACCCGTGGCCGCGCTCCTGAGGAGCCGGAGGCGGCGGCTGCCAGGACACATCAGGCAGAGCCGGCGGTGCCGAGCCAGGCACGGCGTGGGCAGGGACCCACGAGGGGAAGGGGAGCGGGGGACAAGGCTCAGCTCACACAGGAACCCCCCGTTTGCTCCCCGTGGAGCATCACCCACCACCCAGCCCAGAATAGACACAGAATCCTGGAATTGCTTAACTTGGAAAAGACCTCGGGTTTTTTCCAGAGCGCCCTGAGGTGGTGGAGAGGGACACATCCCTAGGGATCCCCTTCCCATGGCTCCCGTGGCCTCCCCTTGGCTTCACTGCTACAAAATCCTCCCAGTCTGGGCACACACACACCCTAAAAAAACCTAAAGAAAACTAAAAAACCCTAAAAAACCCTAAAACACACACCCCAAAAACAACCAAGCACCCCACTAGGGTCCATCCATGGGAAGAGATGCCTTAAATCCCTCTTCCTGATGCTGGGGAACGGGAAAGTGCTGGAGAAAAACCCACTGCAACAAGAGGTGTGAGAATAACAGATTTGGGGTTTCCTTCAGCAAGCAAATAACAACAAAACCCAAATCATTTCAAGGATCCCAGAATAAACAAGAAACACCACAAAAGCAAACGCCGTGGTCTGCACGAGGGTAAACAAACAATCCCACGTTAAATACAGCCAGAGAAAAGGCCAAGTTTGTTTGGGAAGGGAGAGTTAGGTTGGAAAAAATATTTTTAAAAGTGCTCCCTATGGCTTCACCTGATCTCCCAGCTCTGACTCCAAAGGCAAAGCCAAAATATTTGATTTAAAAAATGTTGAAGTGAGACATTTTTATATTTTCAAAAATCCATTCTTTTGGCCCCGAACCCAGAATGAATGAATAGCCCAGTCCAGTCCAAAACTGCATATTTTTTGTTGAGCGCAGCATTAATCAGACACATTTCACCCCACTCTGGTAGAAACAAAGAGACCACGGCAGAGTCAATTCCAGGTTTGGTGCTGGAACTGGGGAGCTGGGCACGGGACACTGGGCAGGACCGGCCTGCCCAGAGGACACAGGGAAGTGGGAAATGTTAATTAAATGACTTCTAGGGTTAAACCATTCCTTTAAAACCCTGCTGGAGGGGAAGGAATGGTTTCCTCACTTTGCAGATGGAGGGTGAGAGCCAAGCTCCCCCAGGCCCCTCCACTGTGGCTGCCCCAGCACCCCCCAGCTCCCGGGTGAGCTGGGAGCATTCCCAGCTGCCTGCTCCTGCTCCTGGTGGGATAAATCCCACATGGCTGAGGAGCCTTTTGCTCCACCAGCATCCCCTGATGCTGGAGATGGGAGGGGCTCCGAGGTGCCCATCCTGGCTGGAAAACCCCACCCGCAGCAGGAGCAGCCCCGGTGCCAGGTCAGGATGATCCAAAGGGTCCAGCTGCAAGTCCTGGTTTCCCAGGAATCCTCCACCTTCCCTTCCTCCAGAGATTTTCCTTGCCCTGGGGCTCAGCAGATGCCGCCGTGCTCCAGCTCCATCCTCCCCGCCCGTCCTGCCGTGGCCGTGGGGCCTCTCCCGGCTGCAGCCGCGCTCCGGCCGCGCTCCGTGCTTGGCTGCACTCCCTGAAAGGGCCTTTCTCTCGCATTCAGGGCAGGATTCTCCCTCACGACCCTCCCTGCCTCTCTCCCGAGCCAGAGCTGCCACGGAGAAGAGTGGAGGGAGCGCAGAATGTGGCAGGGCTGGAGTATCCCATGGAGAATCCCATGGAGCATCTCATGGAGAATCCCATGGAGCACCCCATGTAACATCCCATGGAACATCTCATGGAGCATCCCATGGAGCATTTCATGGAACATCCCTTGGAACATCCCATGGAACATCCCATGGAGAATCCCATGGAGCATCTCTGGGCAGGGCACGCCCCAGACCCACTGCTGCTCCTAGAGAGCCTTTTTGACTCCAGCCAAGCCCCCTGCCCATCCCCAGATGAATGAGGGGGTTCCAACATCCATTCCTGGTGGGAATTCCTGCGTTCCCCTCATATGCACAGGGGTTCTGTGCCTGGAAATCCACCTCCAGCAGCTGGGATCACTGGGAAGGTGCAAAACTGACTCTGGGAAACCCCTGCAGGATTTTCTTCGCTGAAGGGTGGTCAGGCCCTGGAACAGGTTGCCCAGGGAAGCGATGGAATCACCATTCCTGGAAGTGTTTAAAAACATGTGGAAGTGACACTTGGCAGTGCTGGGAGAACGGTTGGGCTCCACGATCTCAGCGGGATTTTCCCACCTTAATGATTCTGTGATCCTATGATAAGACATGGAATAAAATCCACCCCCAAGGCTTCGCTGTCTCTGCCTGAGCTGTGAGTGAGGTGTTCATAGCCTGGGATTTCCTGGGATTCGGGATGAGCCCCCTCAGCCTGGCTGCCCCTGAACGGCACACCCCACACCCCCCCAGCCCTCTGCACCCCCCAAGGACAGCCAGGCTCATCTTTCCCGTTTATTAACAGCTAATTACCCCTCTGTTGGTTTTGAGAGGGATCGCGGGATGTTTGGAGGCTCAGCCTTCCTTAACCCTTTCCCCCCAGGCTGGGACGGGTTTCCGGGTGACCCGGGGGGCCGCAGACACTGCGCCTTTGTTCGGCTGCTCCGGCTGCCGGGATATCGGGATATCGCCTTACGAGCCGAGCGCTCCGGCCCCACTCCCGCGTCCAAGAGCAGCAAAGCCCAGCCGGCACCGGGATTATTGTTGGAAGCCCAGGGAGGGCGAGGAGAGGTGTCAGGCTCTGGCAGGGCTGCGGCCGGGGGGAGGTGGGATGGACACCCCAGCAGGACCCACCTCTGCCTGCTCTGAGCTGCCTTCTCCCGCTGGGATGAAGCTCAGTCCTTCCCCATCCGTCCCTGGGAAACCTTTTTCTCATGATCCCCTCAACCCTCGCTGTGATCCAGCCCCTGCAGGTCCCTCCAGCCTGGCCTGTAAAGTTCATAATTAATGGCCAATCCTATTTTACATCGAGCAGTGGGAAGCCACAACTCATCCCGCATCCTCCTCACGAGCTGCTCTCCCGTTTCCAGCCAGGACAAAGTGATGGATGCGGGACGGGAGCTGCCATCCTTCCAGGCTCCTGCAGCCCCGGCACTGGAGCCAGCTGGGCATTGGCACAGCCGCAGCTGGGGGGACACCCGGGGGTCCCACAGGGACAGCAGCCATAGGATCCCTCCTCCCCATTTTTCCAAGGGCAGCTTTCCCTGCTGGGGCTGAGGCAGCAGGAAAGCTCCACTGTTGATGCAAAGGCAAATAACCCCACAGGCAGCATCTCTTGCTCCTGGCTGTGGGTTCACACACTGCTTCATCTCCTCAGATATTCCCTGTATCCCTCCCCATCTCCATCTGTGTCAGGAGAAGCCCATCTCCAGCTGGGGCACCCCGGGAAGCCCTTTTCCTGCTGCTGGGCAGGGCTGGCACCCCACAGCACCCCAGCCTCTGCCTCTGCCGCGGGGATGAGCCCATCCCAGCTCTCAGCAGGATTCAGGGCCTTTTCCACCCCACTCCAGACACCACCTGAACTCCCCCAGCCCCCAGGGGGAGGAGAGCAGAGCCCCCTCCCAGCCCTTTGGAGTCTCTAGCTCGCTTTTTCTTCTGGCTCAGCTTCCCTACAAAGACCCCAGAGCCACAGCCAGAGCCAATTTCCAGCAGGAACCTGGCGCTGGGCTCGCTGGGGAGGATTACACCAGGCTGCAGGAATTAGGGGGGAGCTGGGCTGAAACCGAAGCCTCGCTCGGCCCTTCCCAGCCAGGGCAGGTCCAAGGCTGGAGGCGATCGCTGGGATGGGGACAGGAGCTGCGGGATGGGAACAGGAGCCCAGCTTGTCCTGGCTCTGCCCAAATCCCATTCCTGAGCTCTGGGTGCTGTCCTTGGGAGCCGACAAAGGCTCATCCACACTCTTCCATGGGGTGGGATGAAGCGATGGAAGCCTGGATCACACCTCCCCCAGGTCACCTGCACCCTGCAGTCACAGTGTCCTCATTCCCTGTGCCTGGGGAGCAGGGGAGAGGCACAGAGTGACCACTGAAATGGGGCAACCTCCCAGCCAGATCCTGGCTCAGAGGAGGGATAACCCCCACCACAGACTCCTGGGATTAGTGAGAGGCAGAACAAGCCCCTGCTGGGATCCCAGGATTGCTGAAAAGCAGGACAAGCCCCTGTCAGGCTCCCAGGATTGCAGAGAGGCAGAACACCCCAGCACTAGTGGGATCCTGGGCTGGCTCAGCAGCAGCTCTCAGGGTGGCCACAGCACTGATATTTCCCATTTTTCTCTCATCCTCCATCAAAAACAAAAGGAAAAGCTCTGTGTTTCCTTCATACCCCCTTCCAGCAGCTGGGGGACCCTCTCCAAGGGTTGTGTTTCAGGAACATTAAAACCTTGCACATAATTAACTGATGTTTGCTGTAGAGCCATGTTCATTCCTTCCTAACGAACCAAAACCTACAGGATTTATCCTGAAGCTCCTTGTTTCACTGGGACAAAGTTTCCTCCTCGTACCCTCATGGTTTCCTAGCATGCTCCTTTGCCTTTTCCAGCCCTGTGACCCCTCCAGCCCAGCTCTTTCCTCACAGTTATCCCCATGGGTTGCTGGCAAACCCAGGGAGGTTATTCACGGCAGCCCCTGCACATCCCGGCTGCCTGGGATATGACCAGGGAAGAGCCTTTTCAGGATGCTGGAAGCGCTGCCAGGGGAAAAAGGCTGCAACCATCCCTGCTGGCTCCGGGCCTGCCTGTGGAGGAAAAACCTTGGCAGCGCGTGACGCTTTTCTCTGAGCACTTGAGCTCCGCTGGGTCCAACTGCGGGGCCTTTGTGCGAGCGGCGCCGGGCCCGCTCCACCCGGATCTGCTCCACCTCGGGCACAGATGGCTGCCCTGGCACAGGGATGGGGCTGGCAGTGGCACAGGAACACGGGGAGAGCTCTGGAGCCCGACCCGCTGCCTTGCCAGCACCAGCTGTGCTCTTTTCCTCCTCTTCCTCACCCTTCTTCTCCTCCCATCCCATTCAGCGTCTAACACAGAGACCACCATCCACATTCCCACCCCCATCCCATCCCATCCCATCCCATCCCATCCCATCCCATCCCATCCCATCCCATCCCATCCCATCCCATCCCAAACCTGTCCCTGTCCCATCCCATCCCATCCCATCCCATCCCATCCCATCCCATCCCATCCCATCCCTGTGACAAACGGCCCCCCAGTGCATTCCCGTTATTGCTCCTATTACGGAGCCCACGGGACTCGTTGCATTCCACGACAGCCTAATGGATCTTCCAGGCTCCTCTCCTTGGAAACCAGGTGCAGTCAAGCCAGTGGATGCAGCAGAAAGCCTGGCTGTGGGAAAAGCCCAGCACCTCGACCAGGAAAACCTGTTAGTTATTTTGGATATACTGCAGGGAAAACAAGGATAAACTTCCCAGTCCTGGCAGCCACAGCTGGTCCAGCTAAGGTTTATGAACAGGAATTGCTGTTATCCAGCCCCTTCCAGGCTGGGGGGTTGATATGCTCCCCTTGGAGTGGAAATGCCAGAGGAGCAGGCTGAGTGGGCTGGGAAGGGTGGATGAGGCCAGGAATGGGCTGCAGCAATGGAAGAATGGGGTGTGATACTGGAAAGGGAACCTGGGATACATTGTCCTGCTCACCCTCAGCCACTCAGATCCAGGGAATATAGCCAAGACTGGGAAGAGCAGAGGCTGGAGGCACTGGCGCTCCAGCTCCATCCCTGCTGCCTCCCAGGGCCAGCTCATCCATGGATGGGCAGCAGCAGCTGCTGCTCAGGGCCTTGAGAGGAGTGGGAAGCTCCAGGGATGGCAATGCCTTGGCAGTGCTGGGATTAGGAGGGAGAGGATGGGTGGGACAGGGACAGCACCCTGTCAGCACCAGTGCCACCAGCACAGCCCCAGCACATGGACCTGAAGTGCCAGGAATCCTGGGGGTGTTCCTGCCTTGTGCTCCCTGCACCAGAGTTCATCCTGAGCCCCACAGCAGCTCCAATGTCCCTTGTCCGGCTGAGCCGGGTCTCAGACTGGAGCTGGAAGTGCTGCAGATCCATCATTCCCTACTTACCTTCCTCCAAGGGGCTGTGAGCTTCCCATCCCTTAACCAGGCCATACAGGTGCTTCCCATATGGGCTTCCCTTCCCTGGGGGTTCCACCCTGGCCATGGCACTGCTCCTGCCCCTGAGGTAACCCTGGCATCCCCCAAAAGCTCCTGCAGCAGGAACACAGTGCCCCTCAGTATTGTTATCCCCCCAAACTCTCCTGCACCAGGGATATGGTTACCCCCAGCATCCCAATTCCCCCAAACTCTCCTGCACCAGGGATATGGTTACCCCCAGCATCCCAATCCCCCCAAACGCACTGGCTCTGCTGGCCTGGCAGCCTCCCCACTCCCGAGTGGGATCCAGCCAAGGGCGAGTTAATAAACTCGACAAAAAGCTCCTTTATGTGAAATAATTAAAATAACTCCTCCAGTCCTGATGGACATCCAAAACCATCAGCAGCTCTGCAGCTTTAATGAACTTTCCAGATCGAGAGGCTCCCGGGTAGGATCCTGCCGATCTCTCACTGCCAGCCGGCCCCCGGGAGCAGAGTGGAGCCACTGCACGGCCTCGGCTCCCTGGCCCTATGGGCACTGGCACCGGGTTTGATGTCCCCTCCCAGCACAGACAGGGACAAGGGTGCCCCCAATCAAACCTTTCCCAGCACGGGGACTTCTGCAGGATCTCACACGAAGGTGGGATCAGGAGGAGAAGCAGCTCCATCTCATCCCTGCCCTATGGGACCCCGTCTGCAGCTGCCTTGGGATACACATGGAGCACCAGGAGTGATCAGGGCCGGTAGGCTCTGCTCCCCCCAGTCCATGCTGGTCCCACCCGGAGCAGCCCCGGAGCCGGAGGGACCCTCCCGCACTCCCGCTCCCGGCCGGGGGTGGGTTCCAGGAACCTGTTAAAACACTTTTCCCTCTGCTGGCAGGTCCCAGCACGTTTGGCACTTCCAGTTCTCCCTGCGGGCATCAGGGCCCAGAGAAGCTGTTTAGAATTAAAAGCCTTATTTCATTCCCACTGGGATCAAAGCACGCAGGGAGGGAGGATTTTCAAACCAGCAAACCACATTTGAGCCCGGCTGGTGCACCCTGAGGCCCCCCCATCCCGACCCTCATCCCAGCATTCCCTGCTCACTCTTGGAATGGTCCCGAAGGTTCTGGCTGTGCCCAAGCAGCTCCGAACTATGCAGCTGTGTTCCATCTCCAAGGCTCACCTCACCCCTCCGGGTCGGATGAGTTTCCTGATTGGTGCCTCAGCCCCATTTTAACTCTGAGATCCCATGAACCAGACCCACCCCCTCCCATACCCCTGTGGTCATCCCAGAATCCAGCAGCCACAATTCCTGATAGGACAACCTGGACTGGAGCAGGTGTGGTTTGCACCAGGCAGGAACATCCATGACTCCATCCTCGCCTAAAGCAACACCAGGGTGAGGAGAAGCCGGCCTCACTCTCTGCTTTTCCCTGTCCCTGTCTGGAGCAGGCTCATTCCTGCCAGGAATGGGACATCCCTGTCCTGTGCCACCCACCAGCAGCTCCCAATAGGCTCTGCCTGCTCCGGAGCACAGGAGCTCAAGCCTGAGGGGAATCCAGTGGCTCCCAGGAGCCCCCGGCTGCAGGGACAGAGCCATGGAAACACAGAATTATTTGGATTGGAAAACACCTTTAAGATCACCAGGTTCAACCATATCCGTGGAGTGCCCAACCATATCCATCCATATCCAACCCTGAGTTCATCCAATCCTGAGCCCATGCTGTAAATATTGGACAAAAATCTCCAAACCTTTCGTGACCAAACCAAACCCACCAGGTCCTTCCAGGACCAGCCGGTAAGGATCTCTCCCAGCCATCTCTTCCCAGATCTCTTCAGCTCAGGCTGCAGTTTCAAACCTGGGGCAGGAATAAAGCACACGGGAGACAGCCAGGATTCCATAGGAAAAAAACCCTTTTATTTAACAATATATCAGGTTCCATCACGGCTCCATGGAGTTCAGCTGCCACAGAGCTGTTACCGATGCCGATGATATGCTACTGGGCGGGAGAGCTGGGAGAAGGCGAAAGGAATCAAAACCAGGAACATGACAAGAAGAAAGAAAATCTGCGGCGCCGGGAGCGCGGCCGAGGGGATCCCGGCACCGCCGGAGCCCCACCGGGAGCCAAGGAGGATCAACCAGCGCGGGGATACCGAGGCCAGAGCCAGGATGTGCCCCTGCAGCTGAGGAGGTTCCCCACATGGTGCCCAACCATTCCCGCTCAGCCCAAGCCCCATCCCGCGGGCCCGGCACCAGGAGCACATCCGGGCTCCAGCTCCGTATCCACCTCTCGGCTAACGGCAGTGGAGGGGGGACCCGGCTGCTCCGGTGGTGCCGTGGCACAGCGGTGGGGCAGCGGCAGCCCCGGCTGGTTGATGGCAGGGCCAGGCCCCTCGGGACAGGGACGGCGCGAATGTGACGCTGTGGGATATGGAGGTGGCACAGCTCTGAAATGTGGGAGCGCGGTGAGTTCGTGCAGGAGCGCGGCATTGCCGGGATGGAGAGAGGGATGTCCATCCCTGCTCCAGCACCTCTGGAACCTCCCAGGAACCCTCTGTCGATATAATGCAGGTTCACAGCCCAGCTCCTGGGAGCAGCTGGGAGAACTGGGGGCTCCCTGATGCCTTCAAGCTGCCACATGACACCGGAGCACAGACACAGCCACCACCCCTGGACAGGGACCTTTCACTGTGGTGGGCACAGCTCAGAAGCCACCCCAGCCCAGGCACCAAGAAGAGATGGGGCCACGGTGAGCTGGCAGCTGACAACCAAAATAGGCAAACAGAAAACAGGGATAGTTGGGAAAGGGATCTCCACCACAGGGCCAGTAAAGCAGAGCAGGATCTCAGGATGTTGCAGAGTTCTGCATCCCCAAGTCTGGAGTTTTTCGGTCAAAGATAAGAAAGCTGGTAAATCTGATGCTCCTTTTGGTCACCATGTGTCCACAACTCTCTGCCCATGGCCAGGGCAGGGCTCAGAGCTCTGGGACTCACTGGCAATGAGCCACAGATTCCAGGATGGACTAGAATCCCATATTCCTGCCTCACTCTCTGCTTGGAGCCCATTTGATCCTGCATTATATCGAGGGCAGGTCCCCAGTCCCGATCCCGGCAGTTCCCACACTCCAGCACAGCCCACAGGCTCCAGGCTGAGCTCTATGACAATGTTTTACACCCGTTCTTGTGGTTAAAATTTCTTTTTTTTTTCATCTTTTTTTTTTTAAGTTCTCATTTGTTTTTCTAAGAAAAAGCAACCAGAAAATAATTCGGAGTTTATACAAAACATCTTTACATTATTTCTTCCAAAAAAGACTAGTATTTACACAAACAAAACAGGGGGGGAACAAAAACATAAAAAATAAAAAAAAAAAAAAGGAAAAATCAACCAAATTTCAATGCTTTCCACAAAAAGAACCCGAGGGACACACTCTGATCCAGGACCCAGCATCCCGAGGTGCTCAGCAAAAACCAAGAGTTCTGATTTCACCCTTTCTTCACATATTTACAAGATTTTGCAGCTGTTCCCAGCAGCAGGAGTGGGACTGATGGAGACCTCAGCTGGGGACAGCCACCAGGAGAAGCCACCGGCACTGTCAGATCACTTCTGGTACAACCCGTGGCCAGACTCTGTCCCTTCTCCACCAAAACCAAACCAAAACTACACAGTCCCCGCATTTCCCCCTCCACTCCTGTCACTATTCCTAACGGATTCCACTGTCACTGTCACCGTCACCACTGCCACCACCACCCAGCCGGGACTCTGCCTGCTTCGGGAAACACAGGCTAAGGTTTGGCAGAGGAAAGAGGGGAAGGGGATTTTTTTAAGACACAATTCTCTGGGATTTCCCCATCGGAGAATGGGTGGGGGCAGCTCCCAGGCCAGGATGGGCAGTGGATCCCACAGAGAGAGAGATGGAAGGTGCTACATGGGGAAGCAGCGCTGGGATGGGGAAGCGGGGGGAGCACCCGCTGGGGCATGTCTCTCCCGAGGGAAGCAGCCGGTTCAGGGCCCTGGAAGCAAAACCATCTCGGGATGCCAAGGGCAGGAGGGGAGCTGGGACACCCTGCTCTGCTCCAGCCCAAATTCCTGCCCTAAACTGCAAACCCAACAATGTGACACCACAGGATGCTCCCATTCCGCTCAGGGCCAAACCCCAGCGCAGCAGCTGGGCCACCGGATCCTCCCGGGACCACCGGATCCTCCCGGGACCACCGGATCCTCCCGGGCCACAGACCCCCAGTCCCTGCTCTGCCCCCGCCCCCGCCCGCTCCTTGTCAAGGCACTTTAGCAGAGCAGCTCCCTCGCTCTTTGGGCACTTCCTAATGCGGGACTCGGGGCCCTGGGGACAGGTGGGAACAGCCCAGGCAGGAACAGCCCTGCTGGCCCCACTCCTGCTCCCTGAGCAAAAGCAGCTACTGCTGGAAGGAAAAGAAAGTGAGGAAGGGGGGACAGCCCGAGGACAGGCAGTGCCAGGGCATCGCCAGCCCCGCTGGGCTCACTGGCATCAGCCATGGTGTCGGTGGCTCCTCCTGGGAAGAGGAAGCTGGGAATGATCCCACCAGACAGGCTCGACCCCTTCCAGTTTTGGGCAGGAGATGGGCAAGGCAAGGGCAGGGGAGCCCGGGCTGTGGGATCCCCGGGAGGCAGCAGGACAGGGAATGCTCCTGCACCAGGAGCAGGGTGGGGAACAGGCACAGCGGGGGCTGGTCCCCAAAGCAGGTCCTGCCAAGGGGCACTGGATTCTTCAGGTAAACCAGGAGGGTGGAAAAGCCTTTGGCTCAGTTCCCTCAGTTCAACCGAGCTAAGCCTGGTGCTCCAGCCACTCGGGGGCTTCCAGCCCCAAGCACCTCCTCCTGACACCCCTGGCACGAGCTGCAGGTCGGGAATCTTTGTTTTCCAGTTTTCCTTTCCAAGGACAACCACCTGCAGTATGCCCAGCCTGGGAGGGGGCTGCAGCTTCCCCCTGCCACCCCCTACCTTGCTTCCAGTAGGCTCAGCCCCAGCCCGATGGAAAGCCAAAGGCTTTTTTCCACAGTGGGATGCTCCAGAAGGGTCGGGAAGAGCTGCCAGGCCACGGCTGCTCCGCGTGGGGCGGGAGCAGTGTCCGGCCCCTCGCGCACTGAATGCTTGAGACAGGGTGGAGATAGAATTTTTTTTTCTTTCTTTCTTTTTATAAAGAGACTAAAACAAGAGTCAACAGCTACGAACACAAAAGTTTCCAGGGGCAGTGGGGGGAGCGAGATCTGCCCCGTGGCCGGCGGGATCGCGTGCTGGAAGGAGGTGATGGCGTGTGCCCGGAGGCGGCGGGCCGGAGTCCTGCCCGGAATTCACAAAAATAAAAATGTTACAAAAAAATTAAAATAATTATAATAATAATAATAGTAGTAGTAGTAAATCGGGTTTGCCAGCTTCCTCCCTGCACAGTTGTCTGCATCTTGGCACCTTGGCAAAGCATCCTCCTCCTCATCCCCCTGTGTGCTTGCTGCTCCTGGGACCGAGGCCCCTGCGTCGCTCCAGGCTCCGGGACCCCACGGCGCTGGCGGGCACTTCCTGCAGGGCCCGAGGGGTGACACGGGGAAATCCCAAACCACAAAGGGATGGTGGAGTCTCCGGGTTTGCCAGCAGTGTCCCGAGCATGGAAAGGCACGGCACCCGCCCCCGCCACAGCCGGACACAGTCTGGAGAAGAAGAGGAGGAGGCTGAAGGTTCACCCTCAGAGTCTCGGGATTACAAAAGCTGAGAACTACAAAACTAAATACAAAGGGGAGAATCAGCACGTGAGCGTTGAGCCCTCCGCTCCCCGGCGCCGCTCCCGGCGCTGCCCGCGCCGTGCCTGGGGGGGGCGTTTCGCTTCCTCCCTGCGGCGCCAGCCCCGCGCCCGGCGCTCCCGCGCTGCTGCATCGGCCGTTCCCAGGCTGCTCCTCACACCTTGTAGTAAATGTTGGCTGGGCTCTGCGGGGGCATCTCCTGCACGATGTAGACGGGGTGCCCGTAGTCCCCGCTCACCTTCTCGTAGTGCGGGCAGTAGTTGTTCTCTGTAGTCCGTAAGGGGATGATGATGTCGCTGGGCTCCGAGCCCGCGTTCCCGCTGCATTTGGGGCTGGCCAAGGTGCTGAGGGACAAGGCTGCGGCTCGCTGCTGCGTGTGCTTCCGGTGCCGCTTGCGGATCTTGATCAGGAGCACAACGAGGAAGATGATGATGAGGATGAAGATGACGCAGCCGGCGCCGATGGCTGCAAACACGGCCACCTTGGAGCTCAGGAAGCCATCGCTGGGACCTTGCGTCTCCTGGCCGTCCTGGTTGACAGAGCCTGCAAGGCAAGGGGAGACAGGGGTCAGAGAGGCAGCCAGGTCTATGCTCTGTCCATGCATGGATCACACCTGTGGAGCAGGGAGATGAGTTTCCCATTGGAGCCCCTCTCTGCCCCCCAAACTTAGCACATTCTCCTACCGTGCTCCCAAGGAGGGGAGGCACTCACCTCCAAGGTGATGGCACTTGCTCCCCACCTTCCCATCCCAGTCAGACCCACATATCCCTAGGAAGGGCAGGCAGGGCAGGCAGGAGCCCCAGGCATCCACAGAAAGGGCACCACACACCCTGTCCCCCATCCACCACCACTGCTCCCCTTCCCATCTTCCAGCCTATGGAGCAGAGTGTTGATCTTGTCCAGGTGACACCACTCCAGACCTGGGGAGCCTTCGCTCCCCACAACAGGGTGGGATGCCCTGGTGAACGTGGGCTCTGACACCCAGATCCCCCCAGTCTCCAATTACTGACCCCTGGGCCGGGGCAGCTGCAGTGCCTGCAGGGGCAGTGCTCAGAGGTCGATCCAGGCAGGAAGAGAGACTTTTCCCAGCTTCATCTGATTCCACTCTGCTCTCAGAGGGGTCAGGAACTCAGGAAACCACCTTCAAAGGGCTCTCATACCCGAGGACCTCACCTCCTCCAAGCCCTCTCAGATGTACTGTGAGGAACACATGGGAGGAGGAGGAGGAGGAGGAAGAGTGCTGAAACAGCACTTCCTTGCCAACCTCTGCCAGAAGCTGGGAAAACAAACTCAAGCTGCTCTGCACCCTGGGCTTGGGACAGCAGCAGGACAGCAGAGACGGGCACAACGCTTATGGCAAACCCATCCAGATCCCGGATCCGGAGAGTCTGGTATCCCTGCAATCCAAGCAACAAGCTCAACTTGGAGGGGCTTCATTGGCCCCACAGCAGGCAGAGCCCCATCCCTCTCCTGGGGATCCCTGGAATACCCACCTGGCTTGCCAGGCTCCTCCACTGCCGGGACCTTGCTGCGTGGGCTCTGCGTGACGACCTTCACGGTGTCATCTGACTCCTTGCTCGGCCGACTCGTCGTCAGCTGCTCTGGGATCACCGCGTTTGGATCTGGGAAAGGGGAGGGATGGATGAGAAGCCTTGATCCAACCTGGAAGGCAACGGCTTGTTCCCCACTAAAGAAATGCCCCCAGTTGTCAGTCACTCCTGTGGGACACAGGAGCCCTGGGAGATGCTGAGAGCAACAGAGCAAGGCTGAGCTGCTCCAGGGCTTGTGGGAAGCAGGTCCCCACCCTAATTCCCTGGTTTGCTGTTTTCAGAGCTCCTGTGCGTGGGCTGGGACAGGTTTCTTGCTCGGGCAGCGGGAGGAAGGGAAGGGCAGGCAGGAGGCCAAGGCTGCAGCACAGCTTTGCCTGTTTATTATAAATATTGGCCCCGACGTGCAAACACAATAATGAGAAGCAGAACCAGGAGCTGTGCATCCGAGTCAGGGCCAAAACGAGCCTGGGGCATTGCTGGGGCTGGGAAGCAGCTTGGGATGGAGGTGGTAGGGAGCAGGAGCTCCAGGAGAAGAGCCTGTTGATGATCTCCCTGGTGTCCCACTACCACTGGAGTCCTCACAGCCTGGTGGCCTCCAACTGAGAGCCACCAAGCCCAATCCCTAATGCCTGGCCAGCTACAACCCCCTCCTGGATGCTCAGGAAGTCACAGGGGCACTGTCTGTGCCAGCTCCCCCAAGGCACTCACAGGGCTCACGGGTCCTGTGCCGAGCTCACTTCCCGCTGGGATACGGCCCACGAGGTAACCGGGAACAATCGCTCCCTTTCAACCCCAGTGCTCTGCACATGCGCCATGTTGGCAAGAGAAAAAAGGCAGGAAGAAAGATCCTAGAAATTAAATTCTGTTGAACTAACCCAGGAGTGCTCCCAGGAGCAGTTGGCCTGGCCTCAGTTTCCCTGGAATCTTGCACGCTCACACCCCGCAAAGGAACAGGGACCCTGGTTCAGGGAGCAGCAGGAGACCCCAGGGGACAGGAGGACTCACCCTGCCCCACTTTCATGACAATCTTCATGGAACGTGTCTGGCAGACCCCTCCTTCCCGGTTCTCCAGGCCATCCAGCGTGCCGTTGGAAGTGGCTGCAAGAAAAGAGAGGGAATGTTAGGTACCTAGGAGGTGGAAGGGCACTGCTGAGCAGCTCTTTGCTGTTCCCTGGCATTACTGTGCAGGTCTCCACTGACCCCTGGCATTGCCAGGCAGGTCCTCCTGCCCATCCCCAGGCAGGTCCTCACTGTTCCCTGGCACTGCTGAGCAGATCCCAGTTATCCCCTGGCACCTCCTACCCCAGGGATTCACTCCTGACCCCCCATTACAGCCACATCTTCACACCCCAATCCAGAGCCCACCAAACTCCCAGCTCCTGCCCCTTCCAAAGCTGCCTGCAGCAGTAAGGACATGATCCCTGCAGCTTCCTCTCACTGCCACATCCACACAAGTGAGCCATTCTCCATGCCTGCACCCTCCTCCCCCTTTAATTCCTGGATAATTTCCTTTGCTCCTGGTGCAGAATGGGAACACTTGCATATGCACAGTTTAAATTATACATCTCTAATTACACCCTGTGCCTCGGTGAAGAATGTAAACTCAGAGCCCCAGTGGGCTCCGGGGGCTCTAATTGCAGGGCAGAAGTCACTTAAATTCACATTAACTTTTTGCTGGAGCCAGCACGGAGTTTTCAGCCCTTGGATCCCATGGGAGCACAGGGAAGGTCCCCCATCCTCCGGCCCTCTGTGGGGTTCAGGGCAGGGGGGACACAAGAGAGAATAAATCCAAACATGAGGATTTCAGGATAAAGCACCTAAATGGCAGATTCTGCTAAACAGACTCAAAAAACTGGTTTCTGACCCAACCACTGGATGTAGCCTCTGTGCCTGGCATGGAGCTGGATCTACCCAAGGACCAGGATGGTTCCCACCCCATCACATCCCTCCATCGTGGCAAACACAAATCATCCCAGTGCTCCATCAAATCCAGCCACAGGGATGAATTCACCCAGGGAAGCAGGGAAACCTGGGAGGAGCTCAGCAACAGCTTAGGGAAGGTAATGCAATGGAGAATCACGGAGTCCAGGGATAATTTTCCAGACACAAGACAGGACTTGGCCAGCACAGCGCAGCCAACACCTCCCCGAGCCTCAAGGCCAAAGCTCAGCCCCAGGGTTTCAGGTTCCCTGTGCAATTCCTGCCTCCATCCCACATAAAAGCAGGTCTGGGAGGGCAGGTGACTGACGGAAATTTGGGATGAATCCATTGGATCCTGCTGGGTGTTGGTGAGGGGACAGGAAGAGGCTGGAGTATGGAGCAAGGTCATCTTTCCACATTCCCCTTCCCACAGCAGGACGTTGGGTGCCTCCATGAGCCTCCCCACCGGGATACTCTGGAAAGCACACCTGGATCCTGCCGGGAAGCAGGATCCAAGTCCATCAGCTCTTTCTAAACACCTCTGTGCAATCAAGGCTCTCGCCTGAAACCCCAGCAAATGTTTTCCTAATCAGAAAGTCTTTGGGCCATTTGCTGAGTTATCACCTCTCCCACAGCAGGGTCCCCCCTGCTAGCAGCTCCTGGGATGGAGCTGTGCATCCATCTGGGATGGTGCATCCAGCAAGGATCCACGGGCAGCCGTTCCAACAGCAGCACTGTCAGCACCAAGCCCCACGCAAATGCCTGGGAATGTGGAGAAACGCCCCTGACAGCCTGCATGAGTTCTCTGGAATCCAAACAGGATGGACCTGAGCTCAGACTCCCCATAAAAACACATCAGGAGCAAACTCCAGCCCGGTTCTCCCAGGCCGGAGGCGCCGGTTTGGGGGTGAAATCAGCAAATACAGCCCAGCTCACAGCCCTGAAGCAGTTCCTTCAACAGTTTCCCAGCTCCATGCCATGGGCTGCTGCATCCCGAAGAGAATCATCCATCGAGGGAGAAGGCAGCAGTCTGTAAAAACCAGTCTGTGTGAGGCCTCATGAGGTCTGATTTATAAATAATTAACTAATTATAACAAAATGAGGTAACAAGCAAGCGTAGTTCAAGTGGGGAAAACTAGAAGATCCCACAAAGGCAGCAGTTCCTCCAAATAACTATGGAGACATTCCATCCACATACAAAAAAAATATTAAAGGTACAAAGAGGACAGAGGGAGCAGCTGGAGCCATGGGGATGGATGGAACGACACAGCTGAGCATCCTTCTTCCCACCCCACACTTGGACACAAAGTTTTTTCTTCTGGACATGGAAATGATGAGGGACAAAGTAGCTTTGAGAGGAAGCCACAAGGAAAAATGAAGCAGTTGCTTGAGGGAACAAAAAAAAAAGGAAAAACATTTGTAAAACCCACAGTGATGGTCTTGGAATGGCCTCTGGAAACAAGGACATGAGCTTCCACATTCTGTGTAAATCCAAAACGGGCTGGAGAGAAGCTGGATGCTCCACGCAGCTGGCTGGGCTTCCAAAATCCTAAATCCCCAAATCCATCCAAATGGTGCAGAGTCCAGAGAGTTTGATGTGAACACGTAGGGCAGGGTGATGTGAGAGCAGCAGGTCCCTGATCCATCAGGAAAGGCTCCTCCAGTGCAATTCCCTGTGAAGCTCAGCGATGAAGAGCTGCTCCTCCCACTCTGTTTCCTGCTTTCCCAGCAGAAGGCTCCAAGCTCAGCTCAGCCCAGCTCCAGTGGATTCAGACTGGGATCCAGGTGGCACTTGATGGACTCCCCAAGTACCTGTGCCACTCACTGCCACGGTTAGGGTGAGCCGTGGTGACACCACCAATCCTCAGCTGCCGATGGAATCCAGTCAGCAACCCACAGAGGAAAACGTTAAATCCACAGGCACGGCAGCGGCTGCAGGAGAGCTGGGAGAGCCCCGAGCTGCAGAGAGGCAGCTGCAGGGCAGCAACAGGAGGCAGAGCTGTGACACGATGAAGGAAGCCGGGCAGGGAGCTGGAATTACCCATGGAATAGGAAATGGCAGGTCTCAAACAACACTGTCACCTCCCCATGCCCCACCAGCTCAATCCAGCCCCAGCAACGCTGAGTGTACAGGAGCATTTTCCTGCCCTGTTCCATTTTGGATGGATTCACAGGTTGGCTGTAGGACTGGGAGAGCAAAAATAACCTCTGGCCAGTGACTTCCAAAGGCTGACTTCCAAAGGCTGCTCCCAGCCTGGAGAGCCGTCAGATGCCTCTGCCCTAATGGAGCATTAAGCCCAGGGCTGCTGAGTGATGAGGATTTAACAGTGATACCATTAACCATGTAATTGCTTGTCAATTTAGAGGAGATGCTCAGCCACCATGGAAAGCAGGCAGGACCTCCACTCCTGGAATCCCACACGCCCATCCAGCCCAGTGACAAACACCACAGAGCTGGGACAGATGGCTTAGACCTCCAACAACCCATGGTCCTGTCTCCAAGCCAGCAATGCCATGTGCTGTCCCTGCTGCCTCCCCAGCACCAGCACTTGGTGTCACCACAGCTTCTCTCCCTCCCCTAAAAATATTTCAAAGGAGAACTCAGGTTTTGGCAGATGGGAGACGCTGGAAGTAATACCTGGCAAGAGATGAAGGCAAGGGTCTCTTAAATGGTCAGTCTTGGCCAGAGCGAGATGTTTGGTTTCTCTGCTGGATTCCCTCTAGCAGGGCTGCGTTATGATTTGGGCCCCAAAGCACAATTAATGTGCTGAGACTGTAGCGAATCCAAGTCTCTTTCCTTTTATTGCTCTTAATCACTCTTCCATCTGTGCAGCTCAGCCCTGCTCCAGCCCCAGCCAGGCACGGCGTGGCCACAGCCCGGCCACAGTCCCCACCACCCCCCTCACCCCCAGACCTGCACAAGGTTCGTGTTTCCGTAACTTCAGGAGAGGTGGCAGCATCCCACTGGTGCCCCACAGCCTGACCCCGATCCCGCTGGAGCCATGGGACCGACCCTGGCAAAGGGCAGCTGGTGCAGAGAGCAGCCTCAGCCCAGCCTGGGCACCCCTGGGCTCACTTCAAATAAAATCCCAGCTCCTGCCACCTCCCCTCTCCAGACCTTTCAAGCTGTTTTACACCCCCTCGGTACCGACACAAAGGTACACACCAACCACCACAGGCACCGAGCTCCTTCCCCCCCAGCCCAGCCAGGACTGGCACCCCAGGGGCACGGAGCCACTTCCAGGTCACAGAGCAGAGGCACCAGCCTGCTCCACTGCACACCAACTCCCTGGGGCCTCTGGGGAGCACGGCTTGCTTACAGTCCCTGCTCTTCCTCCTCCTCCTCCTGCTGCTGCTCCTCCCAGGCATCAGTGCCACGCAGCTCTGGCTCACGGCATGCTGTTATTGGTAGTGTTGATATTAATATTGGTGTCACTTCCTAGCCGGCCCCACTGTGGGGACACGAGCTCCCCACCCAGCACACATCCCCCAGCCCCTTCCCTGAGCTCCAGCACATTGGCTGGGGCTGCTGCCAGCACCAGGGCAGGGGCTGTGTGGAGGGAGCCCACCCCATGCTGTCACACTGCCAGAGGAGCCGGCAGCCTTCTTCCAGCCTTCTTCCAACCTTATTCCAGCCTTCCCGAGGCAGCTGCACCGGGAAGGGGCCCTGCAGCCCCTGAAATGCCTGTGTGAGCCAGCCCGGCCCTGTCTCATCCCCGCACGGTGCAGGAGGTGCAAGGCTTGGGTTTCACAGCCACTCCTGCCAGCTCCAGAGCTGCTCCACCAGCGCCACAGACGAAGGGGGGACCACCTCTGCTCTCCTCCCTGGCATCAGGACTGCCAGGCCCATGCCATGAAGGCAGCTGGGATTGCTGTGTCCCTCCCCACAGCTGCACAGGGCAGGTGTGGGGCCTGTTGCTGCAGCCAGCCCATGGAGCACCGGGAATCTGGCCATCCCACCCCACACTCCCTGCTCCAGCAAATAACAGTGGGAAAATCCCCAGTTCAAATGCACTGCTGGAAATAGAAATGAAAGCCACCACATGGGGTTTGGCTGGGATGGGGCTTGGCTTTCCCTGGCCAGGATCAGCACCCCCAAAATCAAATTAAAGGGTTAAATTAGCCCCATTCCTTATAGAGAGCAGAGGGACAGTCATACACTTACACCTGGAAGAAGGGAGGGAACCACCCACCACACTCATCCTCACCACCCACAGCTCCACTCTCTCCCATTCTTTCCTGGGGCAAAGGGAGAACAGGCAAACACTGAAGTATCCACTAGAAAAAGACACTTTAACCCAAGTAATGCTTAAGTGAAAAGCTAATTTCCCATTAAAACAGATTTCTGGTGGAAAATTATAACCAACCCTAATTAGTATCATAATTAAGAGTCACTGCTGGATTGCAGGGAACCTCATCCAGGCTGGAGAGCACATCTTGGCTGCAGGACCACAGCTTGGTGACTCACTCAAGCCCTTTATCATCAACATGTCCGTGTGGATGAGCTGTGAAAACTCCCAGTGTCCCCATCCTGATTCCTGCCCAGCTCAGTGGGACCACGGCCCTAAAGAAATCCTTTGTCTTCAGGTCTGTCCATTCCTTCCAAAGAAAGAGCACATCACTGGGAGAGGAAGACGGTTTGTGCAGTCTCTGTAGTCACTCCAGGCAACTGGAGACAGGTCAGGATGAAAGTGCCACGTAATTCCCCACCTGATGCTCTGCCAGAGTCATTTGTGGGCCCCGCTGGGAGCAGAAGGGGAGGAAAGCACTTACTGCCTTTTAACAGGGTGTAAATCTCTCCTGCTAGGTACCAAAACACCTGGGAGATGACAGAAATCCTTTGGGAAGGGGATGGAGACAGTGCCATCCCCCAGATGCAAGGCAAATGCCACTTGTCCAGCTGAGCTCAGGCTCCATCTGCACTCCCAGGGGCTCAGAGAAAACTTCAGGTTATCAGGGACAGAGAGGCTGACAGAGGGACAGATTCATGTGTAGATCTTCTGGAAGCTCCAGGTGCCAGGCAGTGGGGAGGGACAGCAGCTCTGGGTGCTGTGGGACAGCCAGAAGGAAACCCCACTGCAATTACAGGCAAACTTTGCATAACCACCAGGAACTTCTGGAACTGGGGAGGTGACACTGGTGAAACTCTTGGCCCAGAATTGCAAATAATCCCTTGCCTGCAAGAGGAGGCAGCCCAGGTACTGCTCCCACCGTGGCCATGCACCCACCAGAGCCTGGCTCAGAGCAGGATCACCTGCAGCTCCCAGTCCCACAACAGCTGGAGCAGGAGATGATGCATTGCTCCTGGGGATTGCATGGCAGGACCTCAGGAGCTGGTCTCTCTTCCAGGCAGACAGCAGTGCATGCACCAAATAGTCCCAGCAACACCCTGAGTTACAAGGTTTGGAAATTTCCAATAGATGCCATGTAATCCCCTGGCTCTCCAGACAAGGATTTGCCTCCTCACTGAGTAATGGACAGAGGAAGGGGACTCCACCCCCAGATCAGAGCTGATCTCACTGCAGCCAGCCCCAGATCCCACTGCTCCTGCAGCCCCCTCTCCATGAGGTGTGTAACTCCCACTCCACACTACCAGGCGGGATCAAAGCTCAGACATCATGCAGCTGCAGCAAAAACATCAATCCCCGGGGAACGAGACTTTGAATGGATAATGACACCATTCCACCCCAGAAAGGGGACCTGCTAAAGGTGCCACACACCACCTGGGCTGGCCTGGCTGAGGGGTGGATAGACACAGATCCATAGAAATTAGGGATGGAAAAAGGTGGCATGTCACAGTTCATTGATGTCAGACTCTCTGCACCCTGCACATCTCAGGGTCCAAGTGTGGTGGTACTTCCTGGAGCCCCCAGTGAGCTCTTGGTCTGACAGCACCCACCACCAGCAGCATCCACCACCACATCCCACACCCACCATCACACACACAGCACCCTCCCTTACAGACCCCTCCTCACCAGTTTGGAGCTGCAGTGATGCCAACAAGCCTCTTCCCAGCACTACAGCAGCAGTGGATTGCAATAGTGATCCCAGGAAAATAGCCCAGATGTTATGGTTATTTTAAAAAATATGCCAAGGAAGTAGCTGCCTGCAGTTATCCATGCACAGCTTCCCAGACACACTGGTATGCCAGGATTTGTTTCAATTCCTCATCAAGCTGAAAGCTCCTTCGGCCTTGAGAGTCTCCTACTCAACGTTTAATCCAAAAGCAGCCAAGTTTAATTTCTTCCAGTGACCCAGAGGAAGTCCTCAGAGTTGACCATCACTGAAGAGCCAGGTCCACCACAATCCATGCAACTGCAGCTTCAGGAAATGCCCTGGGATTTGCTGCAGACATGGCAGGAGGAGCAGGGGCTGGAAGAGCCAGGATGAGGAAAGGGAAGATAGGATGCACCAAAAATCCTGCTTTGGTGTGAACCTCTCACCACAGCTGCCAAGAGAACCCTTTTGGGGGGGACAGGCAGATTCCCAGTGTCTCAGGAACAGGGGGGCAGAGCAGGATCAGGCACGGGACGCAGGGGGAGATGTCACCTCTTCACTGCCATCACCCCTGCACACCATCTCTACTGTCACCTGTGTTCAGGAGCACTGAGGAGTTAAACATGTTTTGTTTTCTCCTAATGGGTCGTGACAACGCTAAAGGGGTCGTGACAATGCTAGAGATGCTCTTGGGAATCATTTCTCCCAGGGAAGAGCAGCCTGGGATGCAGCCAGCCCGATTTCCCAGGCAGACAGCACCCAGTGCCCAGCTCCAGAGCCCTTGGCTGTGCCAGGGCCGCAGGCAGAGCTGGGCTACCCAGCAGCCAGGGAGTTGAGCGGGCATGGGGACCCCTGGGTGGGTAGTTATGGCAGGCAGGGACCCCTGGGCAGGGATTTGTGGCAGGCAGGGCCCCCCTGGCCCCAGAGCAGATCAAAGCACGGGGTATTTACCTCCCGGCCGGGCGCGGGACACCGGCCCTTTCTGAGGGGGCTTTTCATCCCTATTAGGGCCGTGAAAGGCTGAGCCATGAGATCAGCTGCCAGGGGCTGTCCGGGGACAGCACTGAGCCGAAAAGGTCAGGAGGGAGGAGGAGAAGAGAAAAGAGGCAGAGGCTTAAGGGACAGGGCTCAACAAAATCACATTTACTGTGGTCACGCTCTTCAGACAAGCCTGCAAGACAAGGAACCGCGTGTTGTCTAAGGGCCATTATTTGGGTTTGACATGGCCAGGGCCCGAGCTTTGAAGTCAGGAGCAGGACACCGTTAGAGCCGTTTGTGTCCAGCCACCGGCTCCCATGTGGCATCACCATCCTCTGTCAGCGGCTCCCAGCGGGATGGGGATGGAGGAGCAAAGCCCCAAAACCAGATGGATGCCACCAGGCTGGCTCTGCTTGGCCTGGGTGTGTCTCAAGCTGGGCCCGTTTGGGTGAAGAATGAGGAAGCCACTTAATTGGGGTTTTATCAGCAGAAGTTCACAGCTCCCATCATGGCATCAAACGGCCCCTGGCCTTTCAACTCCTCTCCACCAAACAAGTTGTGGGAAGGAGGATGAGGAGCACATGAAAGTGGCCACATTCAAATGGCATCAGCAAAGAGCTGGCGGGCTGACAAAGCCCCCCCTGGCACAGCCCCCAGCCCAGGGAACCAGGGAGGGAATTATCAAATCCCAAGGAACACAGAAAGGGGCGCGAGCGGCTCCGCACACACGCATTGGCACGGGCTGAAGGCTTCCCAAACCAACGGAAGCTGGAGGAGCACAGCCAGAAAAGCGAGTATGGCAACGTGTCCCAAAAAAGCTCCCGAGGAGGAAGGATGATCCTGGCAGCTGGCAGGGTATAGGTGACCCCCTTCCCCACGCTGAGCTGCAGGAAAATGCTGACGGAGCGTGGCCCAGGGACGAAGCCGCATCGCAGCAGCAGCGATGGTTTACAACAAATAACTCTTGCCAGGTTAAGACTAATTGCATCTAAAAACAGAAATGCAAGACAAGGGCTTTAACACAACACTCAGGGTAATAGATCCGCTCTCACTGCACCCCGCTGCCAAAAAGTGTTGGATTGGATTACGGACGTTATTACATCAAAAATGGATTGAAGGGCTTAAGGACTAACAATAAACAGCAAACGCTTCGGATTTATGAGGAAACATCTACTAGGACCTTGCTTTTCCTTCAGCATTGTCATCAAACAAGGGCTCTGTGCTTTAAAGAGGCTCATGGGACAGGTCAGACACTGAGGAAGAACACCTGGAAGAGCACCTCGGCACCACATCTGCAAACAGCTGCCTGGAGTGCACCCCAAGGCTGAGCCAGGTTTCCTGGGGTCTCCACACCCCACTGAACACAGAAGGGGCTGCCAGGACCACCATCAGCCCCAAAAAACAGAGAAAGAACTGGGAACTAAGGGAGTCCATCCAGTTCATCCCCTGCCATGAGCAGGGACACCTTCCACTAAACCAGGTTGCTCAAGCCCCATCTAACCTGGCCCTGAACACTTCCAGGGATGGGACATGCCAGGAATGGACTAGGCAACATTTAACAGTTCCTTCTAACGCAAACTATTCTTTGATCCTCTGATCCAGAGCTCTGGGATAGAAGGGAGCCACTCCGGGAGCTCCTCCTCAAGTCACCCTGCTGCCAGGACATGGGGATTAATGGATCTCTATCCAGGCACCTCATTACCAGAGATAGTAAAACTGGAGCAAGTTCAAAGAGGAGCAGCAAACGCAATTAGGAGCTGGAGTGAATTAGGAGGGGAGGTGGAGGGAGCTGAACCTGCAGGGCTGGATAAGCCGTGGTGGGGCCGGAGCTGCCCACGACATCCCAGGACTGCAGGCACCAGGCAGGGGGGAGGCTATTCCAGTGGGGAGTATTTTGTAGGGAGGGGACAGGGCACTGGGGACAGGGAATCCCACCAAGGCACCAAAGGCAAGCAGGGAAACACCCAGGAGAGCAGGGATGGAAGAAACCACAGCACTTCATGATATAAAACACACAATTCCCAAATTCCCAGCTCTTTCACCCTCTCAGCACTTCATCCTGGGGATGGTGCCCACATGCTGCTGGCATCCCACGTGCCCCCCAGCGTCTGTCTCCAGAGTTGAACTGCAGGCAGACGCTGCTGCATCTTGTTCTTTATGGAAAGCCTTAGGAATAAGCATTACCTTTCCTTATCCACCCCCAGGAGCAAAGATGCTTTTAAGGAAAGTCTGGAGCTGGTGTGGAGGGGGTCGGTGTGAGGCTCTGGAGAGGACGGGGACAGGGAACAGCAGCTTTCAAAAGCCTTTTCATTGCTAAGCCGAGGGCTGGGGCCATGTCCCTCCATGATAAAAGTGTCCCTAAACAAGGCTTGGCATATCCAAAGTGATGGCAAGGAGCAGTCCTGAATAGGAGGGACCCTGGGAAGCCCCCAGGTCTGGTGAGGAGGTTTTCCAGCTGCTGAGGAAGGTGGGGGATGAGTGGCACACGCCCTGCTCCCCTCAGCTCCAGCATTGCTTCCCCAGCTTAGAAATGAAAGGGGAGAAAAAACCCTTTTGTGTGTCCAGGCAAAGCCTGGGGAAAGGGAGGGGAGAAAAATTGGGGGGGGAAAAAAAAGACAACATGTGGGTGGTCTGCTCAGGAGACTTCTGACTTTGTTTTTTGGCTATTTTATTTCTTGGCAAAAAGAACTCCTGGGGTTGCTCAGCAGAGGGTATGGCCAGATCACAGGAGCATCCTCAGCCCACCCAGGGGCCAAAGTTCAGCTGGCAGCTCCCAGCTCTGAGGGGTTTTGCATCAAAGCTTGGAGGAGTCAAGAGAAATTAAAGTCAGAAACCGTCCAAGGCAGGGGCAGAGGCCACTGCTGGCCCCCTGAGGAGAGGGGGGGAATCCCATAGGGATGCTCCAAGCACCCCGCTCTCTGCATCTCTATACAGCCTGAAACTGGGAACAAGAGGATAAATAGGATTTTACATTAAAAAATAAGCTTAAAAGGCTCAGCCCAACATCCGACGGGACGCACAAGCCGGGATTTCCCAAGCTGGGCTTTGCAAAATCCCGGCTGCCATGTCCTGTCAGATCCACAGCGAGCTGGAGCCCGTCACCTGCAGTGACCCAGGTGTGCTGGCAGCCTTGGAGAGGAGCTGGCATCGGCCCAAAGCCGCGGGGGCCCCGCGGGAGCCGCGTTTGGAATCGGCAATGCACCGGCGGCCGCTTGTGAAAGCACCGCACCTCCCAAAGCTCCGGGAGGCTGATTTTCACTTCAGTTTTCATGTGAAATGCAAAACAGCTCCTTAAAATTTGGGTAATTCGGAGGCTGGTAAATCCTTCTGCCTCCACCTTCCTGATGGACTTGGTTACCATAAGAGGGTATTTTTTCTTTACATTTTCCTTTTTAGTGCGTTGTTCACCTCCTGAGCTCGTTTTGAGGAACCTATTTGTCTTTGAGGGCTCTCTGCAGCCTGAGTCCCAGGGCTGTAGCTTGGAGGACCCCAATTTCAGTCCTCATTAGCTCGATGACTACATCAGTGCTTGAACTTGACCCCCAAACACAGAGGAGCCACTGACCGAGTGCTTCAAGATGTTTGCCTGACCCAAACCTGGCACTTTGGCCTCTCTTCCAAATTTTTGCCCGCTGCAGGCAAAGCCTGTATTCAATCAAGCTTTCCATCAGCTGAAGGACAGCAGAAAGGCTGAACTTCAGGGTCCCCAGAGCTACCAGATTGGTGCCAACTCTGGTAAGGGAGATGGGAGCCTACATGGGAGTTGTGCCAGGGCATTTGGTATCCCCAGCCCATCTGGAGTATCTGGGCTGGAAACAGGGTGTCCTGCCCCCAGTGTCTTCAAAGCTGGTGCCACCCAAGTGACATGGCACAGACATCCCCATGTCTGGACAGTGACAGTGACCATTTCTCTGAGAGAGCCCGGCCCTGCCACAGTGACTCAGCCCTGCAGAGCCTGGGGTCACTGCCAGCGCCCAGCCGAGCTGGCTCTGCAGGTTGTGGCGCCAGGTTGTCCCTGCTGTCACCCCTCCTATTAGGGAAACTTCCCTGGCTGAGCATCTAGGAGCCACTTTGGTATCTCCATGGCCACACAGGGAACAGAACCCCTGTGAGCCCCCGTCACCACCCAACAAAATTTGCTGTGACTGAAGTGATGAGGACTCAAGGCTGACCTGCCAGAGGAAAGCTCGGTTGCTTCTTCTGCATCAGATTTATTCCAAATTACTCTGCAGCAAGATTCCAACAGCCCCAGCCAGGCTTGCTGGGGACATCCAGACCAGCAGCCTCACAACAGCACCATGTTACAGCGCAGCCCCCCTGTCTCCACTGCCCACCACGGCCCTGCTGCCCCCTCCCCAGAGATTCCAGGCTAAAAATACCCTGTTTCCAGCCAGAACACACTGCTCCCACGGCCAGGCGCTCGCTCCCACACAGGCAGTGACCCCTGTGCCGGCCGCTCGCCGCAGAGCCCACGGCACACAGCGAGGGAAGCTGAGCCGTGGCCACCGTGCCCTTTGTGGTGCACCCAGCCAGGCAGGGACAGCCAGGCTGAGGAGGAGGGGAGAGGACAAAGAGAGAGCTGGCACCACTGCTCAGACACAGCTGAGCTCCCCCTCCATCCACAAAAGAGCAGGCACAAATGGATACGTTTCTGTGCAGCAATCCCCTGCACGCACAGACCACAGACTCCGAGAAAATTCCAGCATCCTTCTCTCTCCCCTCCACAAAATGCCATGGTGCACCAAGACACAAACAGAACAAGCCAGTGTGCAGAATTTTTCAGCCACTTTGATCACATCACATCACACACTAGACACCACCAGCACTTCACGGTGCTGGGGCTGCTCTTGGAGGCAACACCCAGGAATAATGACAAGCATCACCATTCCTCCTTCTCCCCAGCCCCAAAGCAAAGCCCTGCAACACTTTCAGCAAAGATGGCAGCAAAAAATAGGCTCCAGGCATGACAGCGCTCCAGGGCTGACCCCAGATGGGGATGTGCTCCTGCTCCCAGCCATGAGCAGGGCAGGGGACCCAGCACAGCAGCCAGATAGGGACTGGTGACCCACTCGGCCAGTGACACATTCCTCCCCCTGCTCCCATCCAGCAGGACATATTTTCCATCCGTGTCAGCTCTCTGCACCGGCCAAGTCACACACAAGCGCCTGGTGACATTCTCCAGGCGCCCGAGCCCTCCCAAGCCAGGGCTGGCAGCGAGGAAGAGGAGGGCGACTCACATGTGATGAAGTAATCCTGTTGCCGCTTGAATTCCAGGCCCATGTAGTTGGGGCTGAACTCCTGGAACTTGATGGTGAAGCGGATCTCCTGCTCGGGCCGGTTGCACGTCACCAGCACGTTGGGGTCCATGACGGTGCTGCAGGCATCCGCCTGCTCCTTCCTCACCAGGTACAGTTTGTAGTACTCGTAAGGCTTGGACGGCTCCGCTTTGGGGCAGATAATGTCCAGTTTATCCCCAATCTCTGGGTAGATGACCAGCCCCTTCCCAGTCATGAATCTGGAAGAGAGGAGCATAAGAGGTTACCATGTGCTGGAGCAGAGGCGACACCAGCCCAGCCCACCCCACTCTGACACCATTTATTTTGTGTTTCAGCTCTGCTGCTCCCCCTCTGTAAGACGGGTTTTGACACCAAAACCAAGCTCTCTTCCCTCACCATCCCAGCCCGTGCATGGAGCCAGCACAGGCTCCTGCTGACAAAACCAGGGCTGGCTTGGGTCAGTCCCGCTCGCCAGCCATGATGAGGGCGGGCACCCTTCCCAGCCCCAAGCCTGGCATCCAACCGGGAATGAGTCTTCCCACACAGGGCTGGGAGACGCCGCGGCTCTGCCCGACGGCCAGGCAAGGAGCTTCCTGCAGGGACAGGCAATAATTAGGCATAGGGAGAAGTCCTGACAATGGGGCACAGGGAGGGATCCCGTCCACACCCCGGCTCCCTGAGGAATTCCTATCCTTAAATGGAAGGGAAGGAAGCATCCTGCAGGACAACTTCTACTGAGCCAGGCTCAACAGCGTGCCCAGGAGCGTGGGAGGACCGGATGGAGAGGAGCAAGGAGGGAGCAAAGCTATTCGGGGCTGGAAGGCAGGGCATTGGGAAGGGTAGGAAAGCGAGATGCTGATAATTAACATTCGGATATCGTTATGGTGGGGCAAGGCACTGATTAGGTTTTTTCAGCGTGAAGGAGAGGATTAGGGCCGCAAGGAGGGAAGCAGCAGATCATCTACTTTGATGTAGGCAACTAAACGCGTCCCTGATGGGAGATAAGGTGGGAATGGATTTTCCTGCAGAGTTATCTCTGCTGCAACTCCCTCACGTAATCTGGGCACGGCAAAATGCAAAGAGAGCGCTTTGCCAAGGCTGCACGGCCATGCTTCCCCTTCCACTGTCGGACACAGCCCATCCCTGCCCCAGCCCACCCCGGAGATTGGATGGGGGCCGGGATACCTTCTCCCCCAGCCAGCTGCACCAGCTGGAGCTGCAGGCTCCATGGAAGGAAGATCAAACACACAAGACCAACCTGCTCCGTGGCTCCATGCAAGTCTTAGCAAGAAGCCACAGAGCTGGAACCAACACCAGGGCTTTGGCTGCAGGAGCCCAGCAGATTCACAGGCTGGGCTGGGAGCAGGCAGGCAGAGCCAGAGCCCACGCACCCCCAGTGCACTTGGCACAGGCTCCGGAGCTCGGTGCCAGCTGTAGTAGCAGGGCAGACACACGGACATCATCTGCACCTCACTTGCAGCTTGCTGGGTCAGAGAAGCATCCCAGGCACCCAGGGCATGGCACAGGGATGGCGGGCACAGCTCTGTCATGGAGCTGGATTTAGAGGGGTTACAGGTCCATCCTCCCTGCCTGGCTGCAGCTCTACCACATCAGCTCCAGCAGTACCCAAAGCAGCACAATGGGGCAGTTGGGATCATCCCAACACCAGCACCACTGGCACAGCATCACCTGGGCCACATGAGGTTGCAGGGAGTTTTGTACAAGTCGTGATTCAGGCAGGTGACCAAGAGAGAGTGGGAAACTTGGCCTCTGGGGGGTCTCTAGGGACACAGGTGGGATGCAGAGCCTGCCTCCATCCTGGCACTGCCGGCAGGTGAGCCATGCTTTGCTTCACACTACCAAGTAGGTCACCTGGCCAGTGGCCAGCACGCGCTCCCAAAGACTCGGGAGCGATAAAGGCTTCCCCACCCACGGCCGGAGCCCTGACGCAAGGCCGGAGCAGGAGCAGGAGGCAGGAGCAGCCCCTGTCCCTCCCTCCCCGCCCGGCCGCAGACACGCAGCGCAAGTGAACACTTGCACGGGTTCCCACCCCGAGAGGCAGCTGGATCCCACACTCCTTTCTCCACGGTTGGGCTGAGTCAGAGGCTTCCTGGCACAGGACTCTGGAGTGACTCAAGCTCCCTCCTCCAGCCCCTGCCAGCTCCCTCCTGCCCAGAAGATGCCAAACAGGAAGCCACAAACAAGTCAAGCAGATGTCTTGCACCGCCAGAGCAGGAGGAGAAGGCTCCTATCCACCCTCATCTCCATACCAGGAGGACCTATCACACCTCTGTGGCCAAAACCTTGGCCAACACCTGCAAACCAACCGGTCCCTGGGCCACCAGCCTGTTTAGATCAGGCCAAACGGATTTGTAAGCAGGGGAGGGGCCATGAAGCAACCAAGGGAGCTGAAAACCTCCCAGTACCACATCCTGCTGGCACCTCTTCATCTCAGCAACTTCAGGACCAAGGCCTACCTTTGGTTTAGGTAAGGATAAAACAGAGGCAAAGCTCTTCTACGAATGCTCAGCTCCAGAAGCACACAGCTGCTGTCTGGGAATTAGCCCAGGAACATCTTCCAGATCCACAAAAACACAGAGCAAGACAGAGCCACTTCCCTGTGCGTGGAGCTTTTGCACTGCTCCCTCCAACCGCTGTTCCCCACCATCCACATTCCCACCTGCACAGAGACCATTTTCCCTTTGTCTTCCAATTTTCCTGATTTTTTTCTCCTCCATTTCCCCTCTTCTCCAACAGCAGGGCTGTATCCAGATGACAGCCTGGGCAGCACTGGAGAGGAGATAAACCTGAAGCATGTGCCTCGAAACCATCACACAGCTCTTCCAGCTTTTCACCACACACAGAGACCTTTATTTCCCCAAAAAATTTTGCTTTGTCACAAGAACAGCTTGTGATGATCATCCTAGGGAAGACCAACAACAGCTCCCATCATGCCAGAGGCTAGTTCTCCAGGAAATTCTCTGTTAAAATACACAGTGAAAAGCAACATTTATCGCAAGAAAAGGAGACAAAAAAGAATTCCAAAAATTGTCACATGTTGCCTGAATGCAGTATTTCAGCCAGTTCTAGAGATGAGGCATTTTAGTTTCAAGGGATGGTTGAAGACAAAAAAGGAATTACACTCTTGACTTGTCTTCACAAGGACACGTCTTCAGATTTATCTTAACCTGGAGGAGTGAACAGCACAACTCTTAAATTAATAGGGAAATTCATCGTGCCCTCAGAGCACTCGCTGTAATTTCAGGGAAGGAAGGGGGAATCTGCTGTTCCTCTGGAAAATACAACTTGATTTCCCTGTTTTAAGGTGACTTAGCTCAACCTTAAGGCTGAAACAACTCTCAGCACTAGGAATCACTCTCCCCTACCTTGCCTACCACACAGGAGGAGGAGCTTAATGGCTCCAGCTTTATTCCTGCCCCATTCCTGAAGCATCCAAGGCCAAGTTGGATGGGGCTTGAAGCAACCGAGGATAGTGGAAGGTGTCCCTGTCCATGGCAGGGGGTGGAACTGGATAAGCTTTAAGGTCCCTTCCAACCCAAACCATTCTGGGATCCTGTTATGGGCACCATCACAGTGTCCTTTCTCCTGGTGTCCAAGGGGGTGGGAATGATTAACTAGAGCAAACAGAACTTAAGTATTATTTTGCCAGCTGAGCAGGTGGAGAGGGCCGGCACCTTCATCCCTTAAAGCCTCTGATTTTTGGGTGGTACCTGTGGCTGCGCACCTGCAGAGCCATGGGACCATCTCGGCCATCCCAGCCAGGCATCCCCATCCCTAGCGCCACTCCAGGCCCCCAGCTCCCGGCCCCACAGGTTCCTTGGGAGCGATCAGGTGGCAGCATCCAATTTCCTCATTGTTGAGGGAGGTGTTTTCTGATGGGAAAGGTGAAAAGGGGATTTGTGAGCCTTGTAAACCGATTCCTCTGAGTTGGGTAAACAACGGGAGCTCTGTTGGCAGCAGGATGCCGGGATGCCGGAGCAGGGAGATGGGATTAAAGTGCAGCCTCTCCCATGCCCTGAGTTGGGGGGCTCCTGGTGGGGCCCCCAATCCCTTGCACAGCCTCCCTCACTTCCCCTTGGGGGTTCAAAATGCAGGATCTGATGGAGTGACATGGGGCTACAGGTGGGACCTGCTTGAAGAGCCATGGACTTAGCCAGGGCCCAGTGTCAGAGACATCCCAGAGAGGGTTTGCTGGGAGAGGAGGATGAACACAAGCTAAGGAGGAAAACAGAGCATGTTTGGCCAGAGTAAGATCAGGAATCATATTGGGAATGATATCCCACTCCTCCACACCCCCCTCCCATGCAGTCATCTCTCCTCCATGTGGGCACACGTGGATAGACATGGATGAGCCATGATTCCCAGCAATCCTGCAGACACAAGTGTCCTGCAGATAAGTCATCCAGAACCTTAAAATCCAACAGTCTTTCAGCTCTTTGTTAGGGAAGACCAAAAACTGACTTAGAAATACAAATTTTTAAGAGAATGGGTTGACATGTTTTCCAACTTCTCTCCCCCTGGCTCCAGGCATTCCTTGCACCACATCAACCACAAAATCTCCAGGGTAGCCTCACCTTTCCCCACGTCCACAGCATACAATGCCACTCACCTAATTTCAGGCTTGGCAGAAACAGAACAACATTTCCCAAGAACCTTCTCCTTGGAGAAGATGTTCTAAAGCTGATGCTGACATACATATAAGATGACATATGCTAAATGCTGTTTGCTTCAAAGAAATCCAAAAATAACTGGATCTTACATGGAGGACGTGTATGTCTGGCAGGGAAGGCTGACAATGCCCGGCAGAGCGAGACCTGCAGGAGCTGGGAGGTTTTCCTGGTGTCTGGGCAGCTGAAGCCCCCATGGGCCCTGCTCTCCACACCAACAGAGCATGTGAGTCCTTCCAGACAGATCACAGCTCCCACCCACCGGGAGTCTCCTCAAGGAAGGGACGGGAAAGGGCCAGATCCAGTAAAAAACCCAAAGTTGTGTGTTCAAACTGGGTGTGGGATCCTGAAAAACACCCCTGAACTCTGCGATTTGCTGGTGCCCAGCCACACACAAATCCAATCCTGCCCCCTCTGCCTCCCTCGTCCAAGCTTCCCTGGGACACAGCAGCCATGTCCAGGCACTGAGGACTCTCTACCATCGGCCAGATCAGTCCTGTCCCCAGAGGTGTTTTCCAGACCCCAATGTCACAGAGCCACATCACACTCCTGCCATTGGAGGGTCCCTGCACAGCTCATCCAAAGCTCCCTTGGTGACAAACAGGCACTTCTGCCCTTGCCAAAATCTGCATTTTCACCAAGAAAGAGAACTGAGAGGTCAGTAGTAAAAACTGGAACCTAACTTAGGTGAAGTGAGATGTCACACATCAAATAGCATTACCACATAAGGACAACCATATGGTCCCCAGGGAGGACCCCCTGTCACGGGGAGAGGTTCTCCTGCTGACACCAGGAGGTATCAGTGAGACAGTGCAGCCTCCACCTACCTCACTTCACCTCTCCAGAGCCGAGGACAAACAAACCAGAAGAATTACACCCTAATCCCAAAGGCCCACCTGATCACAGCACACCAGCAACATCCACAGCCCTTCCCCAAAGTGGTGCCAGTACACAGAGGCACAGCCCTTTCTCCTATTTGACTCCCATTCTGTTCTTGGGAACAAAGATACTCCGTGGAAGGAAGTTAATAACAAGTGGAATGAAAAGGTTCCTCCCTCTGTATCTGTCGCCTTCTCGCTTGTCCATCGCACCGCTCATCACCACAAGAGGGTAAATAGGAGCACACGAACCCCCACGCTCTCAGATCCCACTCCTTTCATGTGCTCCTCTATTATTAGTCTCCTTTAGAAGAGCCTGCCATCTTTTTTCCCCCTGCTAATCTATGGATAATTATTTTCCTTGCCCTTCGGCAGCCCTCTTCTATTTCTGCTCTATCCTTTGGAGCCGAGGTGGCCACACAGAGCCAGCAATTCCAGGTATCTGAAAGCAGCTCATATCTCCTCCACTCCTTTGGTCTCCACTGTTCAAGGAGATATTTTTCACTTTCCAGCCCCCCAGCTCCTCACCATGCCTGAGAGAGGGAACAGCCTCTGCTGAGCCCCCCCGGGGCCGTCCCATCCAGTCCCCCTCCCAGATACACTCTAAGGCCCCTTTTTTTTCCTCATCTCGGGTTTAATGAGGCCCATTCAACCCTCCCAAAGACAAAAGGCCCTTCTCGTTTCCAAACGGATTTACACGACGCATCAGTGAGGCATAAACGGGTCTCCATGGCAACATTCACCGACCCCCCCCCCCCCAGCTCTGGGATGCCATTTTCCAACTCTGCTGCTCCCCAAAACCCTTTTGTTGCTTCCCTGCCAGCTGGGAGGCTCCTCACAAGCTGGTAACCCACCCCACACCCCAGGGCACCAGGGGTGACATCTTTTGAGGTGAAGTTACGAGATGCCCAAGCCAGCGTCCCCCTGGCACAGACAACCCGGAAAGTTCCGCACTGTGACCGACTCCAGGTCACAGTCAAACCAGGGCTGGGATTGAGTAGAAGGGATAGAAACACCAAGTGCAGGGGAAAATGAACCCAAACTGCCCCTCTCTGCCCAGAAACAGGGGTGATGCCCAAGGCAGTGTAGTCTGTCCGTGCCCAAACACCAGCCCCAGTCACAGCGTGGCTCCCAGCACCTCTCCACAGGGAAACCGGTGGCTCTGGGGATTCCCATGGCTTTGGCAATGGCCAAGAGGCCACTCCAATGCTTCACACAGAGGTTTGGCAAACAAGAGCCTCATGTTCATTACTTTGGACTGTAACTCTCCCCAAGCAGCCTCAAACAATGAAGGCTGAGAGAGCACCTTGCTTCCCCTGAGCAGCCCTGGAAGCAGGGAAGCTGAGATGCAGGGAGGGTAGGACACAAGGAATGTGGGACACAGGGAAGGTCTCACTATAGCTCCTGAGCTTTGTTCACATGTTGCAGTCACTGCAGTAGCTCTGAAGACCAAGCCCTTACCCAGCATGTGGGGGACACACCAGAGAGCCCACTTTGCCAGGAAAACACCCACCATTGCTGAGTTTCTCAAGCAGGAAGTAGGGAGCAGGATCCTGGTTTCAACTGCAAACCTGCATCGTGTGGACAGGTCTGCTCTCCTCTCTGCAGTCCAGACCCCTTTTCCAAGGGAAGGCTCACACCAAGGTTACCACCAGTCAAGAGCAGAGGAGGGTTCCAGCCACCACGATGCTGGGAGAACAGGTCAGCAGGCTTCAGGAAAGTTGGCATGGATGCTGTGAGATGCCAGCCACACCTCAGCACTCCCAGCCAGCAGCTGCCACCACAGCTGGTGACATCTTGGGCCCCAGTGACTCAGCCCTCCTGTGCCAGAGCAGGGCTGCAGGAAGGGCTTTCTCCCTGAGCTATCCCCATAATTACAACATGGTCAGGGAGAGTATCCAAGTGCCAGACTCCCAAGGAGGATGACAGATCACCACCACCAAAGGCAACACCCACAAAAGGAGAATGTTCTCCTTTGTCCCATCATGGGCTCGGCCAGGATGTATCCTGATGCCAGTCCATCACTTCCAGGGACAGCTGCTGACCACCCTCAGGCCCCAAGGAGGAGGAGGAGGAAGAAGAGAAGGGGGAGGAGAGGGAAGGCTCCCAGCCCTCACAGCAGCCAGGCCTGCCAGAAGCAGCCATGTGCTGATCCATCCTCCCAGGTCCGCGCATACTTCATGCACTCTGTGCCCGAACAATCTCCGTGCAAACCTAGTGAGGGGGGGAAACAAAACCTGCTGCTAATTGAGGGATTTTGGAGTAGATTTAATTAGGGCCAGAGCACTGGCGCAGGCTGCTGCTGCCACCTGCAGCACTCTCCACAGCCGCTGGCATGGGCTCAGGGGACCCCGGGCTCCCGCCCACACCCGCCTGGGGTTCGGACAGGGAATGTGGAACACCGGGAGCCCCGCAGGCTCACCCCTGTCGCACACCCACCCCCCCAAACCCGTTATTTCCCAGCACAATAACCACCTCCAGCAGCGACAGAATCAAGGGCTTGGCCAAAAAATAAAGAGGAAGAAAAGCCATATTTTCTCCCTGGAGTCAGATCGTCCCAATCTCCCCTCGAAGGAATCAAGAGGGGCCGAGTTATCTAATTAATGCTGGCAGAAGCGGGAGGCCGAGGGCCGGGGGGCGGCGGCGGCCCACAAAGGCAGCGTGGGGAGCGGTCTCCCCGCCGCCGCCGCCGGCATCCCCCGGCAATGGGGCCCCACGCTGGGAGTGAGGTAAGAGGGGATTCAAAGGGGGGTTTGTCAGGGGTTTTGTTTTTGGAAACGGGGGAGGGGAAGGGGACAGGGCTTGACAAGAGCTGACAGACAACTGAACAAAACCATAAGGGCCATGAATGGCAACACGGCGCTTTAATTGGCGTAGGAATGGAGAGAGAAGTGAGACAATGAGGCTGGGTGGTGGCGGCAGGGCTGAGGTGTGGGCAGTGGGCACTCACCTTCTCCTACCCGCACTCCAATCCCAACAGAGGTTGGCACCTGGATGCTGCACCGTGACCCCCATCCCAAAAACCGCCACCTAAAACCCACAGGGAGAACATGGAGGCAGAACGACAGAACCCAGCACACGTCAGGCATCACAAAATCCTGACGGCACCAGGAGTGGCACAATCCCAGCCCCGGGATGCTGCAGATATTAAATGATCCATCGGAAAGAGCTCATGTTCCCGCTCGGCTCCGTGTGTTTTCCGGCTTTGGTTTGGCCACTCGTGCCCTGGCTACAGCCCCGCTCATCCGGAGGACAGGGGGCCGGGAGGGGGAGAGAGGGAGAGGCAGGTTAAAAGGGAACACGGTTGGATCAGCGGGGTTCCCACTCCTTCCCTGACCCCTCCGAAATAAAACGGAGGAGATTTCGTCTCCCGGTTCCAAAGCAAAGAATTACTTTGGCAGGGGCTGCGGCGGCGGCCGGGCGCCCACTTGGAAGGGAAAGCAGCAAGAATATGCCCAAGGAACCTAAGACAAGCCCTCCCCGCCAAGCCCTGCTCATTCTCATGCAGATCAACCCCAGTCGGGACAGAACTGAGGCAAACTGCAGCCCCCCTCCTCCCCAGAGCAGGGCTGGGGGCACAGGGACGGGCGGGTGGGGGGCTTAGCACACCAAACCTGACACAAACCCCGCTGTTTTCCAAGATCCCCCCTCTTCCCACCTCTCACTTTTCCAGCTCAGCTGGAAAAAAAAGAACTGAAAGCTAAGAGCCAAGAGCTGAAGTTACAGCTGGTAGCTGGGCCTTAGGAGAGAGTGAGCCCTTCCCTTCCTGAACCCCAGGACCTGACACCCCACCTAACCCTGCTCCCCACAAACACAGTTTGCAGCTGGGAATCTCAAATCTCCCCATGGAACAGTAACTGGGTGCTCCTGCTGCTGCATTCCAAGAAATCCCTCCCCAAATCCCTCAGCTTCCCACTTCACTGGCCACCTCCAATGCAAGAGAGAGGAGCCACCAGCCTCCTCCATTTTTCTGAGAAATACCAGAAAAATAAAGCCCACACATGTGCTGGGGAGCAACAGAAACTGCAAGGTCTCCTGGATTTCCCCTGGCTCCCAGGAGCCCCTCACTGTGTCCCAGGGCTCAGGTTTCCATCCGTGAAGATCCCACTGGGGGCTGGATGACAGCTCCAGAGCACCCACCCAGGTCCCTGGGGCTCTGGCTCAGCCCGGGGATGCAATGCTGCAGTTTGAAGGATTAATTCCAATGTTAGGAACTGGGCAGGGAGGAGCAAACCCTGCGGAGGGTTCCCCATCCCAGCTGTGGGATGCCCTGCCCTGCCCCGACAGGTCTCCCGGGTTTCGCCAGCCCTGCCAGCCCCTGGTCCCAGGGGAGCAGCGTCACCCCCCACCGCGCCGCCCTGACTCACACCGGGCCCTTTGATCCCCCGGCTCCTGGAGTGGCCAAACGAGTTCTGGCATTCCAGCTCCGGCTCCCGTCTGGAAGCGCCATCTTCCCAGGCAGCTGCAAATCACCAGCCCTCAGCCCTGGCGTCATTACTGGGAACTTGTTCGGCTGCCACTGACACTGGGAGTTATTAAGAGCTTCCCAACCCTCCATCCCAACATAGGCCATGTGCACATCTGCCCACAGCTGCCAACCCCAGCTACAAGGGACCTTGATGACCATCCAGTTCCAACTGCCCATGGCAGGGACACCTTCCCCTATCCCAAGTTGATCCAAGCCCCATCCAGCCTGGCCTTGGACACTTCCAGGGATCCAGGAGCAGCCACAGCTTCTCTGGGCAACCTGTGTCAGGGCCTCACAATTCTCATGGGGAAGAATTTCTTCCCAACATCCCATCTAATCCTGCCCTGTGGCAGTGAGAAGCCATTCTCCCTTGTCTTGTCCCTCATCCAAAGTCCCTCTCCAGCAGAGGGACTGTCCTAGAGCCCCTTTAAGCACTGGAAAGGATTCCAAGGTCTCTCTGGAGCCTTCCCTTCTCCAAGCTGGACCAGGTCACCCCATGTTCCTCACTCCCACACCAGTCTCACCACCGGCTCACTGCACTCAGCTGCCCCAGACCTTTGGCTCTGCTCCAAGGGGGTGGATGGGACTACATTAGGTCAGGGAGAAAAAAGCTAAAAATGAGTCATAGGACCTCAAAAATTTATTTGTTCTCTTCCCTCTTGTCCTGCTGCACAGAACTGACCCATCACCAAAGCGTGGAGAGCCAGCTCTGCAGGAAAGCTGGATCCAGTCTCCTCCTCCAGTCCTGCTCTGGGTGTCACTCAGCAGGGCAGAATCTGCCCCTTTCTCCCCAGAACCTCTTCCCAGTGCTGCCCACACCCCTCTTTACCGCAAGGTCCTATTCTGGCACAACAGGCTAAATTTTCTCCACATCTACACCAAGAAGACCCTCCTAAAAGTTTCACCACTGGAAAGAGTTGGGACATTCCTGTACTCCCCCTCAGCAGCCGTTCCACTGCACCCAGTTTACCCAGCTGAAGGCTGATGGGAAGAGCAGCAGCTGAAGGAGGGGCCAGGAGAGAGAGCACAGGAGTGTCAGGTTTTAATCCCTCCTCCAGTACAAAGAGATCTGGCTTGTACTTGCTTTTATTTTTAGGCCAGATTTACATGTACAGCTGAACTTCAATCCAACCTACAACTTCCAGCTGGGAATGGGAGAGGAGAGGAACCAGAACCCAGCACTGGCTCTGGTGTCACAGACACTGCCAGAGCTCTCAGGACTGGTGCTTCTTTCCGTCCCCAAGGATGCCACCAGACTCTGCCAGGACACACGGCTCCCACTCCCAGAGGGAACTTTCACAAGGCACTAAGCAAAGCTCATGTTTAAACCTAAAAATAACCCAGCCCTTGGGCCTGGGGAGGAGGAGGAGGGCAGAGCACCCAGCCTGTCCTGCTCCAGCGCCAGCAGTTTCCAATTGCCTGCGGACGGGGAGTGTTCCCAATCCTCCCCCCGAGATGAAATCCTCCGCCTTGCCACCCACACTCATGGAAGAAAACTGGCGAGGGCCGCAGGAGAGACCAAAGTCTCCCCCAACCACATCCTGCCCCCCTGCTTTGCTGCCAGATGCGATCCCCCAGAGTCTTGTCCCAAAATCCCGCTAGCTCCAGCATTCCCAGCGGCGGTCCTTGCCCCACTCAGTGTGTGCCACCGAGCTGGGGCTGTGTCCCAGCCATGCCACCACACTGGGAGCCTGAGAGGGCTGATGCCACCAATCCAACAGGAGTTTATTCCACAGCTCGTGTCTGTCTGTCCCACTGACTCCCCAGGCAGAGCTGATTCCCACTCCCCAGCACAGAGCAATCCTCAAACCCACAGAGCTGTGAGAGCAGAGACCAACCCCCACCTTGGAGTGATAGTTTTGGGGTGCTCCCTAAAAAAGGGGTCCTTTATCCTGGCTTGGGAAAACCCCAAGTGAACAGCACCAGTGCTATTGTGGGACCTCCCTGTCCTGCCCTGCAGCCCCTGGCAGGACTCACCCACACAAATTCCTCACAGACTCCAAATCTCCTTCCCAACCCTCAGCTCCTCCATCCTGCCCTGCAGCTGCCAGCCCCTGTCAGGATTCACCCCACAAACCCCTCACTGGACCCCAAATCTCCTCCCTGACCTCCACCCCTTTCCTGCTTCCCTCTCCCTCTTCATGGGGCTCTAGCTTCCAACTATGCCACTTCACTCCAACTCCCTCAATCCATTTAAGTCTTTCTTTGCATGTAAAGTGTTTTTTTCTTTGCCTTTCTCTTTTTTTAACTTATTAGGGAGAAAGTTCAAACCGTTGGCAGTGTCTGCGACGCACTAATTTGGAACTTAGTGCGGTGTCGACATTGCATTAAGTATTTCTGTCAACCATGAGGACACACCATGTCTGCGTAAGAAATTACACCAGCAATTATAGCTAAAGAGGCATGTAAAATTTAAAAAAAAAAAAAAATAATTAATGTATTCAGAAATGATAACTGACATTCTTATTAGGATTAATCTAATTTTAGTAGACTCATTTATATCCTGCCTCTGGATAAAAAATGAGTTTCAATTTTAAACCTGGATAAAAAGTGGCATTTTTTAAAAAAGTACTTTTAGAAGTCACCCTGCATGATTAAGCGGGATGATAATGCGAGGAAGCTTAACAAAAAGCTGTGCCATTAAAGGAGATATTTGTTAAACAAAACCAAAGCAGAGATACTTATCAAGCCCAGCAGATTATTCCAGGGTAACTCTGGACCTGGCACTGTCGGGTGTTGCTTGCGGTTGCAAGTTAATGGAGAGAAAACTGGGAATGGTAGATAACGGGGAAGGGGCAAGAAATGGCAACACCGAGGAGAGCCATCCATAGCCTGGATGAGTCCATGCCCCATTGGACATGGACAGGCATAAGGCACAGGAGTCATTCACAGACTGAGAAGAAAAACCCCGAAACCAGAGTCAGTTTAACATATCCAAAAAAGAAGGAACAGGAGATGGAACACTAAGGTCCTTCCCGAGGTTCGCCGAACACCAGATGGGGCTCGGCCCGTTCCAGCATCACCCTGCTCCCCCTACAAGGCACTGCCTTAGATGGGCTGTTGGTACAAAATGTGCCCTTGGCCCCAGGCTCTGGTGTTGGCATGTTTTAACTCCGTGGCAATGGATGCTTTGATTGACACAGGTCCTGGCAGGACACAGGAGTGTCTCTTCTCCCTGACCTGGCCCAGCACACACTTCCTGCTACGTCCATCTGCAGCAACACCTCGCCAATGAAAAATCTCCTCATCCATTGAACCAGCCACCCCAGATGAGGAACCAGCCAAGATGCCTCCTCCAGGCTCATCCGTTGTTCCATGTCCCCACATCCACATCCCCGTGTCCATGACCACCACATCCCATGGGACGCTGATGAGATCCCAGCTATCCCAAGGTGCAGGACACCGAGGCAGGAGGGCACTGGTAGCCTGCACAGCCAGGATCAGAGCCGAGGTACCCACAGGGCCGGGCCCCCTCCTCTCACCCACATCCCCCCCTTACAAGGGAATTAAGCATGGAAGCAAAGCACCACAAGATTTAAGAATGTGTGGAAAGAGTCAAAAGCCGAAGAGGAAAAAAAATCCCAGGCTGATTATTTTATTTTCTCCTGACAGTTTGAGCCACAATGGCCAATAAATCCCAATTACGGATTTTAAAAATGCTTCCTGCAGACACTTGGACCATCAAGGCAATTCTGGGCTCCCATAACTCCTGGTTTATGATGGTCATACATGTCAGTTTTCCACAGAGCCCAGCATTTCAATAAAATGACCATAAACCTAGATTAGAGATTAAAGGACTGACTCAGAAGTTGTCAGAGGAAGAAACAAGTTTCCCTGCAATTGCTTTGCCATTTTTACCGACCAACAGTTTGGCTTTTTGATGGGTTTATGCCAGCAGTAAATTTTGGGCTGCTGACAGCTCTGTGTGTGAGATGACTGAAGGCAGCAGCAGGGAGGTGCGGGGAGGACAAGAGCCCAGCCCCGGGCTCAGGCGACGACTCCAAGATGAGAAGTGACAGAGCTCCTCCTGGGCTCCCCAGCACCGGCACAGGGACACGGATGCCGGCTCCAACCGACCTTCCTGGCCCTCCTCCCAGCCCCCCGACCTGTCAGACTTCTCTCCAGGGAGCATCTCTGTCCTCGTTTCTCCTCCTCCTGCCTTGGCAGGGTCAGGAGCTGCCAGCACATGGGAAGGTGACCCCCCCGAGGGCTCCCCGTGGCCAGGCAGGACCTGGGGACCTTGGCCCTGGAGACGATGCACAGGGGAGCATCCCCGGGCCGCACACCAGCAGCTGCCTCTCTCCCCGGCCTGTCACAGCAGCAGCAACAGCTCAAGGGAGACGCCTTTGAAAGGATAAACGGCAGGCGTTTGTTGTGCTCCCGTTTCCTGGATGAATGCGCTGCTTCCTTTTACTAAGTGCTCTCTTAGGAGAAGGGAAAGGGAAAAATAAAACAGCAGCAGAAAGGAAGGAGGATGACTCACGGTGAGGCCACATCTCCATCGACACGCGAGAGCTGCGAGCCGGTGCCAAGGACAAAGGCTGGGATCAAAAGCACGGGAGCGGATCAAACACGCGCCCTCCCCGGGGAGGGGGAAGGTTTCAGGGAGCTGCCCGGGGGGAGGAAGGTGGGATGGGGCCGGGCCCTCCTGGCCGCCCATGGGCTGCAAGCAGCCATCTCCCTCCCTTTCCTGAGCTTCAGCCACTGCTTTCACCATCTGAACAGGAGCTCTAATTGTTGGAGTTCATTAAGACACGCACACAGAGCTCCAGGATGCGGGCAGCGATGTGGACGGAGAGGACCAGGAGGAACCGTGGCTGCACCCAACAGGAGGTGAAAAAATGCCCTTTTCCTGAGGAAATGAAAGAGCTGAGCCCGGAGCTCAGCGCGCAGAAGGGGGCCGGTGCCCTTTCTGCCGGTGTCTCTGAAAGTCTATCAAAAAGTCCCATTTACATCAAAATGCCCTTCCAGACATGCTTCGATTTTACTTTTCCCCTTTCATCTCCATCCCCCTACCGCCCCACCTCGCAGCCCCATTGTCCTCGAAGCTCCAGGAGAGGGCCGAGCGCGCTGCCAGCGGGAAAGGAACAGGAGAGAAAGAAAAGAGCTGGAAGCTAAGAGAGAAGCCGGAATCGCTCCTGGTCCCGCTCCAGCGGGAGCTGTGACCCCATCTCCTCCCGCCTGCTGCTTGGCGGCCGCCCCAGGGGACAGCGCTGGCCATGTCCCCTCTGCAGGGACGGGGACTCGCTGCCACGGCCTCCGCTGTCGCCCGGGGCTCCGCTCAAGCTCCGGTGGCCAAAGATGGTTTCAGCGAGCTTCAACAAAAGCCTCGGGCAGGGGCTGCAGGAGCCACCATCCTGCTCCGCTGTCCCTGGCCAAGCAGCACTCTGCACACCCTGCTCCCAGCACGGAGGCCACTGGTGGCACTGGGAGACCCCGACAAAGTGCTCCGCGCTTGGTCATGACTGCCCATCCCACCTGGCAACAAAGTGGATCGAGCGTAAGAGCTTCACTCTGCAGATGAGTCTTTAAAATGCCTGGGGAGCTGGACACTTCCACAGGTGCCAGTGCCAGACTCCACTCTGCCCCCGGCCCTGGCCCACCTGTCCTCCTCCAGCAATTTGGATTTACTGAGCTGTTTCCCTCCCCAACCCTGGCCCCAGCAGTGCCACATCCTTCCCTCACTTTTCCAAGCCCCTTAAAAGCAGAAGTGCTTTCCCCAGGCTGCCGAATAGACATGCAAGCCCTAGACTGAAATCCGCTCCAGGTTCCAAGTGCAAATGAGGTTCAACTCCAGTTTAACCCAGTAAAGCCCAGCTCTAGCAATGCACAACCCCAATGCTGTTCACCAGGTTCTGTCCACCTTGCCTGACACGGAGCTTTTCCAGTCGTCCCTTCCTATTGTCAGCGTCTATTTTTAACCCCCAGCATTATTTCTCCCTGCGTGACTTCAGACACTCTCTGGGGACAAGGTGGAATTGCTGAGCTGGTTCCAGGCAAAGTGACTCAACTCTCACCTTCAGAAGCCACACAGGAATCACAGGAGAAGTAAATTTTCCTCCATTCACATTTTCCTTTCTCTTTCCCTCCAAGCTCTGTCTGGGGCTGAAAGCAGGGAAAGCTGCAGGGATGTAAAGCCTGTGTCCATCAGAAAGAACATGCGGCAAAGCCATTTTCCTCCCTTTTCTTCCCTGGTACCTTTATAATCAGCTGGATTTACCACTGTGGCAGCTACCTTGGGGAAAATCCTGCACCAACTCCTGGTGTACATAAAGGTTAGAATGGTAACCTTAACACAGGTGTTATGAGCGGAGCTCTGAGCTGCCAGGCACAGGGAATCTCATGGAGAGAGGCACCATCCCAGAAAGGAGGGAGCAGCATTCCCCTGGCGGGGCCCTGGGCCGAGCACCAGTGCCGACGCTTCATTGCTCCCTTTGAGCTGGTCTTGCCGGCGCCGCAGAGCAGCAATTAAGGAGAAGGTCAGCAGCGAAGCCCTTCAAGAATCTGTCCCTTTAGGGGAGTATCCAAACAACCCCACCATTTGCTACCTTCTAATTCCTAAAGCGCACAAGCCCAACGCCAACCCAACGCCGAGCACTCGGAGATGCCTCATGGAATGAGGGACGCGTGTGCTGCGTCAGCCAGATGTTGACATTATTTGGCATTAGGAGCCAATAAATAATCATTAATGCTGCAGCAGCAACCAGGCTCTCTGCAAGAAAGCCCAGATGCCAAAAACGCCGTGTTTATGGCACAAGGGGAGGCAGGATCTGGGAGAGCCGCCTGCCGCGCACAATGCAGCCGGCGCTGCCAATTCCAGAGCGTATCCCACTCCCGCAGCACACAGCATTCCTCCGGAAGCCCCAGCTCAGGGGCTGGCAGAACTGGGAGCGTCCCTGCGATCCGACCTGCTTCTGCAGCCACACAGGATCACACAGACCACCAGAAGCTGGGGTGTTATCAGGAGTCGTTGCATTCTGAGCTGTCTGACATTGCTCCAGCCAGCCTTGTTTTTTGGGATGACTCCTTGGTTTCGCTCACTGGAGCTGGCAGGACGCTGGAACACACACAGCCCCGGAGACAAGGGGAGGCAGCATCTGGAAGCAATTATCCCAGCGCTCTTGTATCTGTCACCCACTCCTTTTGTACGGGACCATTCCCAGTATCAGCAATCTCTCTGTCAGAAAAGACGAAAGGGATTTTTCTCCCTCATCCCAACAAGGCAGTGGAGACTTTCCTGATGGAGGGCAGGGTGGGCAAGGTTCCTCCTGCCAGGTCACAGGAGAACTAGGCACAGCAGGGACAGGCACCTTAAGGAAGAAGCCCACCCAGATAAGGAATACAACAATTTGTCTCCTTTGTCTGTGCTCTGGTATGATGCTGCAGCACTTCAAACACTGTATTTCCAAGTTTGAAGCTCCAAAAACCTCCAACTGTTTTACAGGCATGGATGAACTTCTGGGAGCTCTGTGGGATGGTCCCCATGCCTCCAACGCACCCCATGCAATTCCATCCTCAAACCATGTGCTTCATCCTAAACCAACACGCCTCCAGCCTCAAACCATGTGTTTCCATCCTCAACCCACGTGCCTCCATCCTCAAAGAGGAAAAACAAGGAGGAACAGGCCTTGTCTAGGAGAGCAGGAGGCAGGAGGATACCACAGCCCTTCCCCACCACCCTGAACACCCCCTCCCCAGGGTAGGTAGTCCCCGCATTTTTCGTGGCATTCTCCTCATCCCACACCGTGCTCAGGGACAACATACAGTTTGCATCCCAAAAGGAAAACTCAGCCAAGAAAGGCTGGCTGATGGGCACCAGCACTTTTCCAGCTGGCTGGCACATCCAGCAAACCCCCAGCACCTAAAACAGGGACACCCCCACCCACCCTCCCAAGCCCACAAACTCCACACACAGCAGAGGGAGGTGGCTCGTGAAGACTTTCGTGCCTCTCTTGGATGTTATGAAACCAGGCAGGGAGCATGAAACTGCCTGCCGTGGGTGGGAACACCCAGGGCTATATGGAGAGCCTGGAGGATTCCTCCGTGGTCTGGGAAAGCACGTGGGCTCCCCCGCCCCGCACACGCCCTCGCAGGGTGGGTTTTTCCTCTGGAGAGACTGGGTGAGCACAAATACCCAGCACAGCCCCACATGAAGGGGGTAATTAGGGAACAGCACCCAGCGCTTACCAAGTCAGGGTACAGATGAAAAGCAGAAACAAACATTAAACCTCACCAGGATTGGGAGCTGCTCCTGGGAATGGACTCCTGTGGGAACCACCCCTCCCCATCCCTGCATCCCAGAACCATTCACTGCAGGTAGGGAACACTAAGCCAAGGCAACACAAACATGCCTTCCTCCATCCCCTACTCCCAGCAAGTCTTCCTGTAGCTCAGAGAAATGAAAAAAAGAAGGAAAACAGGAAAAATCTCTTCTACTGCCATTAAATGAGCAGCAGGCATGAAGCTGTGAAGGACGAAGTGGTGGGAGAGGGCTGAGGGTCCAGGAACCACAAGGGACCCTCCTCTCCTTTCCCCTCCCTCCACTGCTTTGCCAGGATGTTGCTGCCTCAATTATTTCAGTAATTAGTTGAGCCGAGGCACTGCTAATGGGGGGCAGGGAAGGGGGGAACAGGGAAAGGGGGTTGCAGGAAAAGGGGGCACAAACCAGCCAGGAAGCACAGCCAGATCTCGGCCTTACAAAATTTCCATGAAAGAAGAATAATACAAATCTTAAACCCAAACACAGCTGAAGGGGAAATTCCAGCTGCCTCCAGCCCTTCACACCTCCAAGCACTTTCTTGAAACCCCACTCCAGCCAGGCCTTCTCGGCCCAGTGAGAGGGAAGGGGGCTGTGCATCCCCAATGGCACTGGAACAGCCCTTCCCACCTCCTGGGAAAGCATCTTCTCCTCCTCCTCACATACTGCAAAGGAAGCTGGGAACAATGGGACGCACCAGTGCCAGCTCCAGCAGGGATGGACACTCATGGACCACCCACCTGGCTGCCCAGGGACAAGGGACAGGCTGAGAGGGACAGCCGGGTGCAGGGGGCACAGGCAGCTGCCAAGACCCCCTCCCTTGCTTGGTGTGAGGGGCAGCTCCCTGTCCTGGTGACATGGGGGGACAGAAGAGGGACCTGGGGAACTCAGTGACTGCAGGTTGTGGTCACTGAGGGAGGGGCTGTGCAGAGCTCCCTCATCTTCCTCCACCCCAGCTCTTCCCACAGAAGAGGGTCTGCTGGCTGAGCCATGGGCCAGACCTTCCCTTACAAAAATAACATTTCACCTTTTTTTTTTTTTTTTTCCCTTTTCTTTTTAATTTCTTCTTTTGAAATAATTGACTAATTGGCCAAGCCCCAGGTCCGTGCTGGGAGTGAATCCCAGGTCTGCTCTTGCATAAAGCATTTATTAAAGACATCACAGTAGGACAGGAGAGGAGGGGAGGGGGGGCAGGCAGAGCCCGGCAGGCCAGGGCGGTGCCCAGAGCGCGCTGGAAATTTCCCATCGCACCCAGAGGGAGGAAGCCCAAAAATTAATCCCGATCATCCCCCGCAGCACAGCTCTGCCCCGAGCAGGGCCTGACTCAGCCGGGATGGGCATCACCCGGGGCAGGCATCACCCAGGATAGGCAGCACGCAGGGAGGGCATCCCAGCCCCAGCACCCTCAGAGCAGGGCAGTGAGTACGTGAAAGGGAGAGGATCCCCCTCCTCCCTTTAATCCCCAGCCCCAAAGCAGAGCCCTTTCAGGGGAAAGTGTAACGCAATACCTGGAAAATTTCTCCCACCCATTCTCCGCTGTTGGCTGCCAAATTTAAAACATATTTGCTGCCTGGCCTTGAAGAAACGTAACCTGCTGCCTAATTCCAACACGTTCATTCTTTGGGGGGCAACGAAAAAATTCACAGAGCTAATGGCGGCTCCTCTCCTTACACCCTGCAGCCCTCGGGGCTGGGAGCTGCCAAAAAGCTGCCTGGGAGCCTCGGCCAGCACACACCAGAACGCCAGGAAAGAACGGGAGGAAGGGAGCCACTGCACAGCAAGAGGTTTTTGAATCGATGTCCATGAGCCCCGAGAATCAGCTGGGGGTGCCACCAGTCAAAAGCCCTTGGAACATGTGACATCCAGGGCAATACAAAACTCCAGAGCATGGGGAATAGGGACCTGCAGGGAGAGGATCCCCACTCAGCAGCGGAGCCACCCCATCTCCCCTCACAAGTGGAGAACTGAGGGAGCAGGTGAATGCACACACAGCCCCATCCCTCATCCCACCACCCCAGCTTCTCACCAGGAAGAGTTTTCTGGTAGGCCGGGGTTTTGAGGGGAGGCTGGAGCAGTGGGAAAGGGCTGGGGGAGGGCACAATGTGTTTAGCAGACTGAGCGATCCGACAGGACCCATTAAAGGAAACAATTTGTAATACAATAATTATTATGTCGTTTCTCTGGCCTCTTTCCTAAGCCTCCCTTTAAACAGTTTGAGGCTTGAGGGGCCTCTAGAAAGCAGGGCTTTCTTGTGGGGCTGAGGGTGCTCCATGTCCACATTGGCCAGGATGAGGAAGATGGGATGGACACATGGAGCAGACACTCACTTGAAGCTCTCCATGCAACAGGAGCTCATCCTGGTTTGCTCACAATCCTCGAGAGAACACATGGAACAAAGAGGAACTGCTGCTCCCCAGCTGCAGGGGATCATCAGCAGATAAGGGTTCTCTCTGGGAACACCACCGGATTGGACCCATGCTTGCTCCTACTTGGAGCAAGGCCGGGCCCCACGGCCACTCCAGCTCGGCTTTTCTGTTCTGAAGTTCTCGGCCACACATCTGAAGAAAGCGGCAGTAGCGAACAACAGAGCGAGAGCAAGCAACACAAATCCCTGGGATAATGAGCCCGGAGGAGGGAGACGGTGGGCTCTGTCTGAGGAGGGAGCCGTGCTTTTATTGGAGAGGCCTAAAAGGGCTATAAATCCTCAGATTCAAAGGCGAACTCAAGCTCTTTCAAGTCGGAGGAAGGCCTGGGATGTGTCAGCTGGGAGGACTAACCACGCCGCGTCCCCTGCTGAAGTGGCCTCTTCAGCAAAGCCGCGGAGCAGCCCGGGATATTACACCCAGATCCTTTCCATATGCTCCTGGCCGGCCGCAGGCAGGGCATGCCGGCATCCCTGCCGGCACCGGACCCACCCGACCCCCCCGCACAGGAACACCGGCCACCCTGCCTTTGTGGGCGAGTGCCTTTCGCCCATTCCCCCTCCAAACCCCACTGAGGATCTGTCCCCCGATATCCCAGTGGGAGCAGGGGGCTGCGTCCCTCCCTCTCGCGTTTGGCTGCGATACTACAGCAAGCCCAGACAAAGAGCGCGGAGCCCAGGACCAGCACGTCCCTGCATCCCTCCGCATCCCGAGGCTGCCAGCCCTGCCTGCCAACCCACACACCAGGCCACGCTCCCACGTTTCAGAAATCCATTAAAAGGGAAAAATCGGTGGCAAAGGAGACGGCGCCGAGCCTCAGCCCCGTGTAAGTGACCGCAGACACTTCCCAGCCTAATGAGAAGGAAAACGTGGACACACTCTGGGATCAATGAGGAGTGGCGTAAGGGGTTTTATAGATCATAAGCCATGAAAACACACTTTGCTTTTCCCCAAGTATCTACTTGGAAGAGGTGGGATGGCAAAAGCCAGGCAGGGCAGCTGGTACACAGGGCTGGGCTCATCCTGGCAGGATGTCAGAGACAAGGAAAGGGATTGCCGGGAAGTGGGATGTTCCTGTCCCATCACCAGCAGTGACACAAGCCTGGGTTGCCAGCAAAACCAGCCATGAACCCCAGCTAGGGAGGACATCCACTCCAGGGCTTTGAACTTCCCAAACTACAGCCTGAAGGTGCTCGGACAGAAGAAATTGGGACAGCTTGTGTGGCATCTCCTAAGTTTCTCAACCCAGCACCTCCATGCTGGCACCAGCAAGGGCCAATCCACATGAAACCAGGTGACTCCAAGCTTCTCACCACAGCCCAGCCCTAGCACACATGGCACACATGGATCTCTGTGCAGGCACAGCACCACAGAGGGATAGAGCCTTTGAAAAACACCGAGGGGAGCTCATGGCTAGACACCAACCAAACCCCCAGCTCTGCCCTCACACAGCCCTCCTGGAAAAGCCCAGTCCCATGGCCTCAGAAAGGGCAAGCAGTCCACCTGGGAAGGGCCGGCTGCGGGTAGGAAAAGGTTATTCCCAAGCAGCCGAGCCAGGGTTATAAATAGCTGGCATTTTTGAAGTGCAGCTGCTCTGCTCAGCTCAGCTCGGCCGGGGCAGCACTGCCACGCCGGCACCTGAGCCGGCTCGGATCCCACCCGGGGGCTCCGGCAGGGAGAGCTCACAGAGAAGCCACTGCTCACTGGAACACCATGAGCAACCCCCCAAACCTGTCCCCTCATCCTCCAGGGAGGAGGGACTGGAGGCCCCCGAGCTGCGCTCTGGGGATCGCCCGCAGCCTCCACTCCAGCTCCAGCAGAACCTGCTCCACGGAAGGGCAGGGGCCAGGAAAACCCCACAGTGTGCACAAATCCAGCCTCGCCGAGCAGGACGCTTAGCCCCAGCTTGTCCAACTCCCCTGGGACCAAGCCTGGACAGGCTGGGGGAGCCAGGAGTGCCAGGATTCCAAGGCTCAGCCATGAGCAGAGCATTGGGGCTCCAACCAGAGATGGGATCCTGAGACTCCATGAGCCAAGCGCTGCTGCTCCAACCAGAGACAGGATCCCAAGGCTCCAGCACAGCCATCGGCTGAGCTCTAATGCTCCAACCAGAGATGGAATCCAGAGGTTCCAGCACAGCCCTGAGCAGATCCACAGAGTTCCAAAAACAGACAGGATTCTGAAGCTCCAGCACAGCCATGAGCTGGCGATCAAGCAAGAGACAACCCACAAGGGGCAAGAAAACCCCTCCCGAAGGATGCCAGGAGTACCCCAACCCTCTCCACGAGAGTAGGACCACTGCCACCATCCCCCCTGCTCTCCAGAGCAGGATTCTCTACCACACCACCCGATCCAGAGCAAGGGATGAGAAGGAGAAAAGCATGGGGAAAGAGCAGCAAGGAGCTGGGCTCTCCCTCAGCCCTACACAACAAAAGCCCCACAGCCGGACTGCGCATTCCTGCCCAGATGTGACGCCGCGATAGCGCTGAGAGAGTCCTGCTCCTGCTCCCCGATCCCAGCAATCATTAATTAGAGACAGAACGGAATCAGCTTTGTTTCTCCCCACCCTATTCCAGCTGCCAGACTCCAAGTAGCATGTGCTACTGATCGCTCCAAGATGTTTTCCCACCGGAGTCCAGCGCTCCTTGAGCAGACAGGATTCCCAGCAGCACGGCCACCGCTGTGCTGAGGACAGGGTGCCCTGCCACAGGGGCAGTGAGCACAAAGCTATGGGAAAGCCAGGGGGAAGCTGGGACACACAAATCCTACAGGGAAACAAGGGATCATCCCCACTGCTAAGCCTCTGGTTTACAGGGGACAATCCAAACAGCTCCTGACGGACGTCATGCAAGGGACTACTCGTGCATTCCGGCTCTTTGCGACCCCCATGATCCCTAAAACTGGGGACAGGGCTCAGAGGGGACCCGTGAGCCCCCAGTGAAGCTGTTTGGGGGCACCCCTAAACACCTTATGAGGCTGCTCAGGGGAACCCCCAGCCCACCTGGCCGCACCACCAAGGGTACAGTCACATCCCACCCAGCCACATACAGCCCTTCTGTGATAAGGATTCAAGGGAACAGCTTAGATCCCAAAGCGACACAGGAGCTCAGGTGCAGTGGAAGGTGGCAGCCCCCACCAGCCCCCTGCCAGCCCATCCCAGTCAGAAATAGCACAGAAGCCCCATGGAAGCACCATCCAGCCCCACTGCCACGCAGATCCAAGGAGCTGCAGCAGCTGTTTTGCTCCGGAGAAAGCTCAGGCTCCTTTTACAATCAATCAGCCACCCCATCACAGCTCTTTTTTTCTTTTAAAGGAAGCAGTTAAATCCATTTTATGGAATCCAGCGGTATTTACCCGGCTACTGCAAGAGCCGCAGCCCTGCCTTCTCTTTTTTTTTTTAATTTAAGTTAATGAAGTCATTCCCAAACGACCTGCAAGTAGCCCTGGGTGCTCCTTTCCCCCACCCTGGCACGAGGAGAGGGAGAACACCTCTGGTGAAAGTGGGCTGGGCACAAGGGGTCCGCCTTGTGGGGAGCAGGAGCTGGGAGGGCACCCAGCAAAGGGTCCCCCCCATTCCAATGGGAAATTCCAACTGGAAAGCAGGCTGTCCACGCTCACTTTGCCCAAGCCAGCCTTCAGAGGTGAAGCAAAGCCCTGGAAAGGTCAAGGTGCACATGGGAGCTACGGGATTATTGATGGGAACACAGAATCATAAATCCTGGAACGGTTTAGGTTGAGAGGGGACCTTAAAGCCCATCCAGCCCCACCCCTGCCATGAGCAGAGACACCTTCCCCTATCCCAGGTTGCTCCAAGCCACATCCAACCTGGCCTCAGACACTTCCAGGGATGGGGCAGCCACAGCTTCTCTGGGCACCCTGTGCCAGGGCCTCCCCACCCTCACAGCCAAGAATTTCTTCCCAATATCCAACTTAAACTTCCCACCTTTTTAGTTTAAAGCCATGCCCTACCTCTCAGCCTCAGGAAAGGGGAGTCTCTACAAGCCAGAAATTACTTTCAATAAAAAACAAACAGTGAGTTTTCCCTATTTCCCAAATCCTGACACCGCGAAGCGCCTCCTGCACCCACAGCTCCTGTAATTCCATTCCATCTGCTCCGACAAGTGCGAGCCCCCTGCTCCAGGCCAGCCTTTCCCCTCGGAAACAGCCTTCCCACAAGCACTTTGTCCCTCGTAAAACGGCATTAAAAGAGGCAAAGATCTGCCAGGCTTCAACCCCAGTGCTGATGGAATTCCATGGGACACCATCATGTCATTAAAGGCAGAATAAAAATACCACGAAGGATTAGACTTTTGTCTGGGGTTTTTTTTCCTCTTCCCCTCACCTTTTTTTTCTTAAATAAATGCATTTATTTGGTTTTTAACAAGTTCGGAGCTGAGCAAAACTTTCTGGAAGGGGAAGAGGGAAAAGCAGAGGCGAAAAGAGCCGTTCTCCGGAGCTGCATGGATGATGTGTCCCATTTCCCCCACCTCCTTATTAAAATACTTTCTGGGGAGGCGAATTCCAGCCTGAAATGAATTTTCCAAACCATATTTTATTAGGAATGCTTCCCTTTAACGGTCGGTACAGGAGCCCACCAGGGTCAATATTTCTCCCAAATTACAGCCAAGGGAGTTGAGAAAGGATTTAGCCAGAATTCCTCCGGCAATTCCCGGCTGTCCAAGGAGAGCACGCTCCCACCGACCCCCGGCTGCGCAGCAAAGGGGACGAGTAAATCCCAGAAGCACTTTTCCTAAAGCCCCCCTTGGACACGATAGAATAAATTAAAGCCATATTGCCACTCCAAGCACCCTTCCAAAGGGCTCTGCAGACATCTCAGGGAAAGCTCACTCAGAGTGAGCTCATCCCAAGCACAGGTTTGAGACAATTATCACTTTTTCCAACAAAACCATTCCTACACCTATTTTTTTTCCCCTTTCAAGACCCAGCATCCTCACAATGGGAAGTGGGTGATGATTTCACCGCTGGCTTTGGGACACACACCCAGGAGCCAACCTGGGCTTCCCAACCCAGCACACAGCTTAAGCCTGACTTAACTCGATTAGGAAATGATTCCATCTCTCAGATGTGTTATCAGCATCCCTCTGATAACACCAGGAGCCCCAAACCTGATGGTAGAGCTGGAGCCCACAGCTCCCAGCTGCCCAGAAAGGGCAGGAAAATATTTTCCTTATTTACAGCAATCGTGCTGAGGCCGGCCGGGCCCGGAGCGCCACGCTCGCCCCTCAGATCCGTTGGAAAATTCCACTTAGCCATGTTATTTTTAAAGGCTTTAGCTCTCTTTACTCTAAAAACAAGAGTTAAAGCTCGGCAGAGCGGGATGGGGGCTGGCACAGCCCTGGCATTGCCCCAGGAAGGGGCTTGGAAGCCCGAGTACAGTGGTGAAGGGTTTTGATGGATCTTGCTTGAAGATAATCCCAATCCAACCAAGAGCATGAGTTTTCCCCCAGCTGGAGCCGGACTTTGCCCAGCACACCGATCCCCAGACTGGTTTCCTCATCTGGGTTTGCCAGGAGCGGCCGTGAGGAGGCTCAGCCCGACGCCACGCAGCCGGCAAAGCTTGGAGCTGGGAAAGAAAGAGACGGATCCCAAAGATGGATCCCGGACATGAGGATCCGGGGTCACTCCACAGGGGCACAGACTGGAGGGATCTGAGTGGGATCACGGCCGAGCCCCGAAAGTCCCCACTGAGGTAAAACACTTGCATGGGTTTTGCCCGTGCATGTCCTGGAAGAGCCATTCCTGGGTGGAAACGCCGACATTTTGGGCGCTTCCCACTCTCTCCGGTCCCTGTGGGGATACAGGGATGGGGAAGCACCCATAGGAGCAGCCCCACATGGGATGGCACATTCCCAGAAAACTGTGTCCAGGGCGGACAACCTCCGAGCTCCAAATCCGCAGAGAACCGAGAGCAGACAACCCCCAAATTTGAAATTCCCGGAGAATGGAGAGTGGGCAATCACAGAGCTCCAAACTGGGGGAGAACTGGGGGTGGAAAAGCACCAAGCTCCAAACTGGGAGAAAACTGAGGGTGGAAAAGCACCAAGCTCCAAACCAGGGGAGAACTGCAGGCAGACAAACACTAAGATCTGAATTTGTGGAGAAGAGAGAGTGGGCAACCAACGAGCTCCAAACTGGGAGAAAACTGGAAGCAGACAAACTCCGAGCTCTGAACTGCGGAAAACCAAGGGTGGACAACCCCAATCCCTGAATTCAGGGGGAACTGAGAGCGGGCAACCACCAAGATCCGAACTAGGGCTAAACTGAATCCAGACAACCTCTGAGACCTGAATTACACGTGAACCAAAGGCAGAAACCGCTGAGCTCCAAAAACTGGGAGCAGAAAGCCACCAAGCTCCCAGTTTGGGAAAACCAAGGAACCCCTCAAGCTCTCCCTGGACACCTCACCAGGGAGGAACATCTCCAAGTGGGAAGTCCTGGAGTATCACCCCTGTGCCAGCCAACGGCCACGGCCTCCTCCCAACTTCCCAATCCTCAGCAGCTTAAGGAAAACCCAGGATAAGGAAGGGAAGAGGGGTGACATGGCATTCTCCACCACCAAGACAGAGCCACCTCCACCTCCAGCTGCCTTTTCCCAAATAAAATCTCTGTTTTCTGGAACCAATTTGCCTGCCCCTAGCCAAGCTCACGAATCCAGCGGGCAATTCCCGAGGGAAAAGGCTCTCTCTGCTCCCAGCCAACTGACACAACTCCCAAAGAAACGAAAAACACACCGAGGAGAACGAAGTGACGGAGCCGCCGTCCCGGCGCTTCCAGAGCTGGGGACACGCGAAGTGTGCCTGCAAAGTTCCTTTTTCCCCCACCAAGAAACCAAGGAAATAAACATTTAGTTGGAATACATGTCCAGGCAGGAAGGTTGTCCAAATTGTTTCGGTTCTTTCCAACCCTCAAAAACTCTTTGGATTATTTTTGGGTTATTTTTTGCCTCGGGAAGTGTGGTGGGGAAAAAAAAAAAAAAAACAACAAAAGCAGGGTAAAAGCAGGATTTTTTTGAAGGGAGAAAGGGGTAACATAAATAAACATTCCATGATCTACAAGATGAAGCTGAGGAAGGGCCACCGACCCATCCAGACCACCAGCCCCGGCATAGGGGCGACCGAACACCCCCCACTCCTCCTCCTCCTGGCCCTTCATATTGCTCCTGCACGCCAGCCGCGTCCACATCCACAGATTTATATAGGAATATATAAATGTATAGAATTTAGGTGTCTGTATAGGCGGAGCAGCCCCACCGCCCGCTTTGTTCGGACCCAGCCCGAGGTGGGGGCGGAACGAATCCCCTCGCCTTCCTCCGCGGCTGATTTCGGATGAGAAAACCCAGGAAAAAAAAAATTAAAAAAAGGTTATAAATCCAAACGCTGGAGGGAAGCGGCGATCCGGGGTAAAAAACAAAACAAAACAAAAAAAAAAAACACCGAGACGTGAAAAATTAAAAAAAAAAATTTAAAAATCAAGAAACAAAACGTGGTTTTCAAAAATAAAAACGGATTTCAAGAGAAGAAAAGCTGCGAGAAGAAAAAGCACAGTTAAAAACGGGGGGAAAAAAGGGAAGGAGGTTTTTTTTTTTTTTGGTACGAAAAGCAGCGCGGCGCCGCGGGTCCGTCCTCAGCCGGGGGTCGCTCCGTCCGCCGCCCGCAGCCTCCAGGAGCGATTTTTCCTTAAAAACCTCGCTGTTTCCGTTAAATTCGCATTTAGAACGCGGTTTCGGTGCCTTTTTCCCCGCAGGGGGTGCGAGGCGCGTCCCTCCCGACCCCCCCCTTCTCTCGCCGCACGTACTTGGGGTTCGCGGAGCTCCACGACACCGGCTCCAGGCTCTTTGCGAGCGGCGCGGCGAGGCGGCACAGGGCCAGCAGGACACCCAGCAGCCACCGCCCGCCGCGGGGCCGCGCCATCGTCCCCCCGCGGGGGGGCGGGCCGGGCGTCAGGCGCCCATCACGCTCCGCCGCCGCCTCCTCCCGCTCCGCTCCCCACCCGCCACCTCCGCCCGCCCCGCACCGACTGAGGCGCCGCCCGCCGCGGCAGCCGCTCTACCCCTCCGCGCAGGCAGCGGCTCGGACAGCCCGGACGGGCGGCCAATGGCTGAGCGGAGCGGGGGGGGCCTTGCGGGTGGGCACGCCCATTATGAGTTCTTAAGGGGAGCGCAGAGGGTTTGTGCTTTTTTTATGCCCCCCCCCCCGGTTACCGGCCGTTGCTACCGGGTTACCGGGGGGAGGATGAAGAGGCGACAGCGTTGGGGACGAGCTGGAAGAGCTCCGCTATGGGTGTCCCACCGGCCTGTCCCCATCCCCGTCGAGCCCGTCACCCCCCCCGCTGCGCGCCGCGCTTGGCCTCGCCCGCCCCTTCAGCCGCGATCCTACAGCGCCCCCCAGCGGCCGCCGCCGGCCACGCCCGAAGCGGCGACGGGGCCGGCACGAAACCGAAATATTCCACAAAATCCATGGATTGGGGGGGGTTTAAAGAGGTTTGAACGGTCTGGGACTTTTATTCCAGCGAATTGGAGGGTATTAAAATTTTTAATTTAAAAGAAATATATTTTATTTCGAATTTTTTTTTCCTCCAGCGTTTTCCAAAGGTTTTGTTCATTTTTTTCCCCATTTTTAAAAAAGATTTTCCACTTCTTTGACGTTTTGGAGGGTCTCTTAAAGATTTTTAAATATTAATATTACTGTTTTTGAAGGTTTCTTTAAAGATGTTTCAATATTTTGCGACTTTTTTCTAGGGTTTTAAAAAAAATATTTTACATTTTTGGGATTTTTTTTGAGGATTTTTCAGTTTTATTAATTTTTTCCAGGTCTTTTAAAGATTCTTCAATTTTTTTATTTTTTTGAGAGTTTTTAAAGTAATTTCTGACTTTTGTGACTTCGTTTAAAGATTTTTTTTCTAACCTTTTGGACTTTTTAAAGCGTTTTTAAAAATATTTTTCCTTTTACCATTTTTTTTTTTAGATTTGGGGTTTCTTTTACTTTTTTACAAGGTATTAATTTTTTCTCACATTTTTTTTATTTTTTAAACTTTTAAAGTTTTCCCTTTTTTATGTATTCTCAGTTTTCTGATTTTTTATTATTTTGAAGTTTTTTATTTTTTTTTAAGTCTTCTGAACTTTTTTAAACTTCTTTTTTTTAAATTTATTTTTCATTTCCAGAATTGTTTGGAGCTTTTCTTATTAATTTTCTTTTTAAACTTTTTAAAATTTTCTTCTTTTTTTGAGGGGTTTTGAGGTTCTTTAAAAAATTTATTTCAAGTGGATTTTTTTATTTTTGTGGCATTTTTTTTTTAATGTGTTTTGGACTTTTTGGAGTTTTTGTAATTTGTTAATATTTTCTTAGTTGGGCCATGGGGAGGGAGGAGCCAAAATCCAGAATTAATTTTCTTCCTATTAAAAAAATCTTTGGAGTCACTTTACTTTCTATTACAAGCAAAATAATAAACCCCTTTGGAGTTGGTTTAATTTCTATTAATAAAATAAAAACAAAATAAAATAAAACCCCCCTCCCCTGTTCACTTTTTATTAAGGAAATTAAAAAAAAAAAAAAACCCTCAAGTCAGTTCCTTTCTGTTACAAAAATAAACCAACAAATTTTGGCGTCACTTTCATTTGTGTTGAGAAAATTGAAAAACAAACAAAAAAGTCACTTTGGAGAACAAAAATAAACCAAAACCCCCCGAGTCCCTTCGGTTTTTTATTAAAATAATTCAAATTAAAGCTCAAAAATTCCAAAAAATGGCAAAGTCAGTTCCGTTTCTATTGAGAAAATTATAAAAAAAATTATACAATCAGGGTCAAATTGGCTCCATAGAAATAAAATTTATTAAAAACTCAAGGTTTTAAACCTGATTTTTCTGCCTTTTCCATGAAAACCCTGAGCTGGGGATGGCACGTGGGGTGTGGGGGCTCCCTGGGCACGGGGAGCAGCGGGATTTGGGCTCTTTGGAGCCAAAAGAGAGGGAAATACCTGAGGAAGGAGTAGAGAAAACATCCAAAAATGTGATTTTTTAATAGATTTGAGCGCCTGGCTGTCTCCTGGGAGAGGGGCCTTGGATCCCTGCCCGCTCCTCGCTCATTCCCTGCCCATTCTTTCTTTCCCTGCCCATTCCTGGGTCTCTCTGCCTATTCCTTTCTCTCTCCTTTCCCATTCCTGCTCTCCCTACCCGTTCCCTGCCCTCTCCCTGCCCATTCCTGCCTCTTCCCACCTGCTCCTGGCTCTCCCTGCCCATTCCCTGCCCATTCCCTGCCCATTCCCTCCCCATTCCTGGCTCTCCCTGTCTTCTCCCTACCCACTCCCTACCCACTCCCTGCCCATTCCCTGTCCCTTCCTGGCTCTCCCTGTCCATTCCCTGTCCATTCCCTGCCCATTCCTGCTCATTCCCTGCCCCTTCCCTCTCCATTCCCTGCCCATTCCCTGCCCATTCCCTGTCCCTTCCTGGCTCTCCCTGCCCATTCCCTGCCCGTTCCCTGACTGTTCCTTGCTCTCCCTGCCCATTCCCTGTCCATTCCTGCTCACTCCCTGCCCATTCCCTCCTTGTTCCTTGCTCTCCGTGCCCCTTCCCTGTCCATTCCCTATCCATTCCCTGCCTGTTCCTGCCCCTTCCCTGCCCATTCCCTGCCTGTTCCTGCCCCTTCCCTGCCCATTCCCTGCCTGTTCCTTGCTCACCCTGCCCGTTCCCGCTCTCCTGCCCCTCCATCCCTGCCGATGACATCAGGTCCTGTTGCCATGGCGATGCCGCTCTCCCGGCACAGGCTCAGGTGGGGATCCGGAGCTCGGGAATCCTTTGGAAAGGAGGATGATGACCCCACAGCTCCCCTGTGCCCACCCACCCACCCACCCCGCACGGCCAGGAGGGCTCAGGATCCCTTCACGATCACTTTGGGAACACTTTGGGATCAGCCCCCGTGGCCTCGCCCCGGTGGGGACCAGTTTGGTGCTGTGGGGGATGTGGATCCTTGGGATGAGGGAAAGGAGCAGGTGAGCCAGGCACGAGCTTCCAAAGGTCACCACTTTATGGAGAGTTCCGCGGGACAGCCGGGAAAAAACCCGGATTGTGGCCCCTGCCCACTCTGGAATGTGTCAGCGACACCAAACACTCGTAAGGGAGGGGCCCTGTGGAACGGGAACAGGTCCCATCCAGGGCAGTGGGACACCTTGGAGAGCTGGGACAATGGGAAAACTCCTTGACATCCCTTCTGGAGTTGTCCCACAGCAGGAAACACCTGCCCCGGGAAGGGGAGCTCCTGATTTTCCCACCCATCCACCTGGTGACCAACCAGGACCATTCCTTGGATGGTTTGGGGAAAAAAGAACCCAATAAATTAAATGGGAAATGGTTCCTTGCCTCAGGTGCACCATGACACCGGGATCTGGGCTGGGCTCCAGGTGGGAGAAGGAAAGGATCCATACCCCAGGGGGCTCTGACCAGGTCCAGGGGCCAATAAACCCCATCCAACCCCAAAATTCCAGGCACGGGGGTCATCCTTGTGTTTCCACAAGGAGTTACTGTGATTTCCATCTCCCTTCCCTTTTCCTGCCCTGCTCCGGCATTCCTGGAGCTGGCATGGACATTCCCATGTGGATGTCACGAGTTTTGGGGGGCTCAGCTCCCACACAGCTCCATCCTGGGGTGCTGATCCAGGCTCCCATTCCATGAGGGATCCCAGAGCCACACACAGACCTGGTGCTCCCCAGAGTCCTCACGTGCAAACGGTGAGGGACAAGAAAGGGCATTGGTGAATTTCCAAATTCTTCAACTTTCCGGAGCCCAGGAGATGCCTCGTGCCCTACCCATGCCCTCTTCCCACACATCCCACTGTGCCCTTCCCACCCGGGGTGGATTCTGGATTTTTGGCTTCCCTCACCTCCCTAAAACCTCATTAAAACAACATTTTTGGGGATGATCCGGGCAATTTTCCCCCACCTGCTCCATTCTAAAAAGACTGGACTGTTGATACCCGGCATCATTCCCAAAATTCCCGGCTCTCCCACCTCCCTCCCTGCTGGCAGAGCCTCTCCGAGCCCAATCAGCCCCTCATCAAGTGATGAGCTGCAGCCCAATGTATTCCACAGCCACTTCACATTTAAATTACCTGAGAAATTTCCGAGCAGGGAGGAAAAAAAAAAGAAAAATAAAAAAAGAAAAATTCGGCTGAACACCAGGAAAAAGTGCTTAGTGCAGAAATCCGGGGGATGGTTCCCCCAGGAAAGCGCTGGAGTTATTTAAAACTCACCTAAATAAAACATCGGTGGGGAATAAACTTCTCTCATCCCACAGGCACCGTGGGACCAGGGAGATATTCCCCCTAAGTGTTTTCTAGGATGAAAGGGATGAGATCCCACCGGGCTGGCACGTGTATCCCCAACACCCTGGCAGAGGCACAGCCCCTCTCCCTGGAAAATGCTTTTCCAAGGAACCCTGCACAGAAGGGGCCAAAATTCGTGATTAACTCAAATCTCCATAAAACAAAAACAAAAACACACAAAAATAAACCCCCCCAAAAAAAAAATCCCAGGAATTTTTGTTTTTAAGGAGACATCCAAAGAGCCTTGTACCCATGGAATAAGAGCCAGGCAGGCAGGATGGGTGCCAGGGAAGCAGAGAAATCAGAGCATCAAAACCAGCAATGAAGGTGATGTCAAGGGTTTGCCTTTCCCGTGATTTATCCCATCATTCCCGCGCTCAGGCTCCGGGAATCTTGCACCTTCTGCAGATGTGCTGCCTGATTAAAATGATGCAACATTTTTGCTGGCTGTGTCATAGGATTTCAATTATAAAAAGCCCCATTTTCCACCTGGAAATCCGGGCGCTTCCCACCTGCCCCGAGGGGAGAGGGAAAGGGGGAGCTGGGGGTGTTTAATCCATCGGGAAAGGATAGAACAGGGAAATGCAGCAGCACGAGGCCATGGGGCTCCAGAGGAACATTTTATGGGGCTGAGAAGTCGCTGCATAATAGGCTGGGGAAGGAAGTATTAAAATCTTTAACCGGTTTTCAGAGCCGCGATAATTAAGGTGTTGCAAGCTACAATTGCCTGGAAAAAAAAAATCCAAAGGCAGGGAATAAGATTTTTATCGCTTGCAGAAGTGGCCACTCATGGATTTGGGGCTTAAAAAAAAAATTAAGGAGAATAAAACCTGCAAGGAAGGGAAAAATTCAAAGGTGGCTGAAATGGGGTTGGGCTGGAGATGGAAACTGGGAGCTGGGGGAGCAGCTGTCGGCACTGGGGAAGCATTGTCTGGAGTCCAGCCCTTTAATCAGGAGCTTTAATGGAACTGGAGTAGAGGTTTAATCCCAAACATCCTCACTGGAGCAGCTCCCTTTCCCCAGACCTCTGCGAGGGGAGGAATATTGGCTTCAATGAATGAGGCCACAGAAATGGGTGAGAGAGGCTGAATTCCCTCCTGGCTCTGCCTTCCCGCTGCTCTCTGGAACAGGACACATCATTCCACATCTCCAGTAAATCCATGACTTTGGCTGTGCCCTGGGAAAGAGCAGAGCAGGACTGAGGGCTGGCAAAAGGAGAGAGAAGGGACAACAAAAACCACAAGAAAAATCCCTGGCAGGCAGCTGCTGCCACCTTAGACATGGAGAGAGGGCAACAGAGGGGTCCTGAGCATCCTGATATTCCCAGAAAACCTGGGAACACACCCTAAAAACCCCACCAGAAGTGAATCACCTCACTCTTGTAAGAACAAAGGTGACGGGTGAGACGTGCCAGGGAGCTGCCTTTAACTCCTTGACCATTATTGTGGAAAACGCCTCAAATTTGCTGGAGAAGGAGCAGCCCTGAACAGCACAGTGGGAGATTACACGAGGAATATGCTGGGAAAATAAATATATATATATATATTAATGTGTATGTGTATATATATATATATATATATATATATATATATATATATATATATGTATGTATATGTGGGGGGGTATATATAAATATATATATATGAAATTTTGTAAATAGATATGTAGGTATATATGCATTAGTACATATTTATATGAGGGTATATATGTATTTTTTATATTTATATATATAAATAAATAATCTATTATTATATCTAATATGTTATTATATTATATATATGTGTGTGTGTGTGATATAGGAAATTTTGTATTTTAATATATTTTATATGTATATTTTATATATAGAATAGATATAAAATATTTATATACATACATATATATATATTATATATATTTATATATTTATATATATGAGGTAGCAATGTACCCAGGCGTGCAGATGCTGGAGGAGGCGGGAATATCCAAGGGGACACTGCCTAGGCCATTCCTTAACATCTGTCTTAATGACCTGCAAAAGGCACCACCAGCTCGTTAATGACCTGGCAGGGAAGATAAGCAGCTTTTCCATGGAATTCTCGCCGCTATCCCGGTGTGCGGGGCCGGCCGTCCTTCCCCAGGCAGGGAGACATGAAAGGGCCCTAAATAGCCAGAAAGGAGCACAGGAAACGCCATGATTTTGTTAGCGGGGGGAAAAAAAATAAATCTAATCTGGTCTATCTGGGGCGAGTGATTAAAAAGTTGTTGGAGCGGGAGAGCGGCAGCGGCACCTCGGGAAAATCCGCGGGGTTTAATATGCAGCTATGCCGGAGCTCTCCTCATCCACCTCTCCCAGGGAAAACACAAAGTGCATTTTCAGGTCAGCGAGCCGGAGGAAGAAGGAGAAGCCCCAAAAAGGAGCAGAAGCTGGAGGAATGCTGTGTAAGCCGAGATTTTCAAACACATGGATCTGTTTTCTTTGGAGCAGCAGCGGCAGGGGGAAGTCGCAACTGCAGACAAAGCTCCCGCAGGGTTTGAACACCAAAGGAAAAGCGGTGGAGGATGGCAGAGGAGCAGGAGGTGACCTGGGGCTGTGTCGTATCCCAGGGGAAGTGCCGAGAGCCCGGGGCTGCGCCGGGACACGCGGCTGCTGATGGATGCGCCCGAGGCATCGCCGCTCCCAGGGCTCTTCCCTCGCCTGTCGTGGCCTCTGCTCCTTGGTCGGGGTGGAAAATCCAGGTGTTGGATCGGATCTGCAATCCCCAGAGTCAGACCCGCTATTCCCAGGGCCGGATCTTCCATTCCCAGCGCCACACCTGCCGTCCCCAGGGCCAGACCTACCATTCCCAGGACCAGACCTTCCATCCCTATGATGAGATCATCCACTTTCAGTGTCGCAATTTCCATCCTCAGTGTCACAACTTCCCTCCCCATGGTCAAGCTCACCATCCTCAGGGCCAGCCCTGCCATTCCCAGGGTCACAGCTTCCATCCCAAATGTCAGACTCGTCCCCCAGTGCCATCCTTAGGGTCACGCCTTCCATTCCTAATGTCAGACCTTCCATCCCCAGGATCAGACTTCCCATGTCCAGGTCAAACCTGCCATTCCAAGGGTCACACCTGCCTTCTCCAGTGTCCCATCTCCCATCCCCAGGGTCACACCTGACACCAAGCGTCGGGGCTGATCCTCAGTGTCCCACCTGCCACCCCCGGTGTCCCACGTGCTATCCCCAGGATCAGAGCCAGCACCCTGGCGTGACAGCAGGTTCTTGCCAGCTGGCTGCAGGGCCCTGGGGAATGCCGTGTGTGGCCACACGGGCACGGTGCTGCTGTAAGAGTGACCGGGAGGGAGAGGGCTTGGATGGGCTGAGCTCCTCTCCCAGATCCCCAGCAGCCCCCCGGGGCAGGGTCCCGCGGAGCTCCCGGCACGTCCCCACCCGCGAGCCCCGAACGAGCCGGTGATCTCACGTGAATGAGCTCAGAGCTGGCTGCGTCCTGCCAGGATTTACATGGGAGGCTCCAGAGAGTCTGTGTGTACTCACAAGCCTCCCGCCGAGAGCCACAGCTCTCCCCGAGGGGAGGAGGAGCGGGGCTCCCTTTCCTGCTTCCCCACCCTGCCCTGCCAGCTCCGGCTCCTGGCAGCCCGCCTGCTCCGGGCGGCCCGTGCTGCTTCTCGGGCAGCTGCGGCAGCCGGGACAGGGAGATCCAGCCCCTCTGGACTCCTCACTGCTGCGGTCCTGCATCCCTGCGATCCCGAATCCACGTGGCTCTGCATCCCTGCATCCTCTGTCCTGCAGCCCTGCAATCCTGTATCCCTGTGCCCCTTCATCCCCTAATCCCCTGCATTCCCTGAACACCCTGAACATCTGCATCCCTGCACTCCTCCCATCACCCCTGTGCCCCTGCATCCCTGCTTCCCTGAATCCTGCAATCCCCTGCATCCCCTCACCCTACAGCCCTGCATTCCCTGCCATCCCGCACCTTACATCCCAACGCCACTGCATCCCTGCATCCTCCCATCCCGACACCCAGGAGGGGATCCCAGTATCCCACAGAGCACAAGGCTTTATTATCCTCCCATTTAGGCGGATCATGGCTCCGTGATTCCCGCTGCAGGTTTTGGGGATGCAGCCCCGTGGTGCCGCTGATGGCTCCCGTTGTGGAGCAGGACTGGCTGAAAGGCAGAAGAGGAAAGTGGAGAAATTCCGTTTTATCTCTCAGCAATCGCAAAAAGGGATAAACTGAACATCCTGAGCAGTTGCAGTGCTGCTTTTGTGGGGCTGGTAATTTGTGACAGCGAAGATCACTGGAAATATCTTAATTAATGTTTATTTTGATGGCTGTGTAGGTTTGGGGTGACGTGTCCCTGAGTCTGGAATGGGGAGGGGGGCAGGGTGGCAGGGGGAAAAAAAAAGCAGATTTTTTTTGACTTGCTGCCCAGAACCACAAAAATGCCTTTTAAAGCGTCCCTCCCTCGCCCAAACAGGCTCGTCGGGAGCAGAGCAGAGCTCATGGAAAGAGGAGAGATAGAGAGATAGAGACTCAGAGGAAGGAGGTGAGGGGCAAAGACATGGGAAGGAGACAGACAAACACACACGGAGCAATTTGCATGGTTTATGAGTCTTTGATTCCAGCCTATTTACAACCTGGGCGCTCACACCCCGGTGGGAAGTTGGGAGATTACTGTACTTACCCTCGACTTCGCTTCACATCTTTATCGAGGGATCTCTCTCGCCTCCAGCCAGACTTTAACGAGCTGCAGCTACGGCAGGGACCGGCCCCGTGCGGCCGAGCCCCTTCCCCGCCTGCTCCCGCAGCCATTCCCTGTTCCAGCTGCCATTCCCAGCTCCAGGGACATCCTGGTGATCCACACCTCTGTGGGCCAAGGGACATCTCTGAGAGCCAAAGGACATCGCTGCTCTCCTTTTTTTCCCCACCAGCTTCAGACATGCGTAAAAGAATTTCTGGGATCAGACCAGGCAGTTTTGGGTTTGGCACAGAGGAAAGAGACCCCAAACCCGGAGTATTTGGTTGCAGAGGTGCAGGAGCTCCTGCCCTGCCAGCATCCCATTCTCCCAATTCCTTCTCATTTACCACCTCATTCTTCTCCCTTTTTTTTGCCATTTTCCTCCTCTTTGAGCCATTTTCCATCTGCTTTTCCACTGAAAAAAACTGAATTCCAGGGAAAGGGGATGGCTGGTGGAATTACCGGATACAGTGGAAAGAAATGCGTGACCCACAGCTTTTTGTTCCTTTGATATTTGAGATCCCAACATCCAACTCCAGAGTAACTTCTAGAAAATTTGTTGGGGGAAAGGTCTTTCCCACCAAGAAAAGATGAAGCAATCTGGGGCGAATTCCAAGCCCTGAGTGAATCCTACATCCCACCGAGAACCCCCAGGCACGCCAAGAGCTCTCGTGCTGGGTTCCTGAGCGCCCTCTTCCCACCTCTCCCGTGATCCCAATTAGCTCCGAGGAGACACAACAAGCCCCTCTCCTAATGCCCTTTCCAGGGTGTTTTCTCGGGATGAATCCTATGATCTGCCTCCATCACTCAGGGCAAACCTGGCATTCATCTCCCGTTCCCCGACCCCTGAGCACACCAAGGGGTGATCAAGGGAAGTTTTCCCGCAGAGTTTTGGCTCCTTTTCGCTGCTGGATTTCCCCCAGGTGCTCGGGATTCTTTTTTTCGCTCGGAGTTTGACACCCACACGCGTGGGGCCGTGCCAGGAGGGGCAGGGACAGCTCTCCCTGCCTGGCAGGGGCGTCGTGCCCGGGCTGGGCCGGCGGAGCCTCGGGAGCCGCTCCCTCCCTTGGCTGCGACCCCCGGGACCGTTTCCATTCCATAATTGGGCAAATCTTTTCCTATCAGATCTCAGCGCAAGTGTCTACAAGCCTTGCCCGAATAATAAGGAATATTCAAGCAAAATACAACACAAGGAAAACCTGGTGCTTTTTCTCATCTCCTTTTTGCCAGGAATCTGGTTTTTTAGGATAGCGGCTGCAGCGCAGGCAGGGACAGCTCCCGCATGACTATTCATGGGCAATCTTCGGGGATTTGCTTAAACTCAAAGCAGATTTGGAAGAAAAATAGGGAACCTGGAAGCCTTTGCTGATGACTCCTCGCGGTAACTCCGCTCGGCACCACGGGAAGCTTCTCCGCTCCCTCTTTCAGCTTGTTTTTATTGAGGTGTTTTTCCCTTCCTCCCCCTGACGTTATTTAAATCTTGTTCTTTAATAAGTCTACAACTAAAAGCAATTAAAGAGCTCAGTGAGCAGCATCCATTTCAGCGCTGCCTCCAAGGCATGTCCAGCACCGGTAAGCCCTGCCTGGAGGCACGGAGAGCATCGGGAGAGCCCGATGGGTGCCCGGCTGTGTGAAACCTCCCACCGTGGGGGCACAGGGGGTCCCTGCCACCCCCACCCCGAGCCATCCCATCCTCCCAGGGGCTCCCAAGCCTTTTCCTCAGAGGGCAGATGATTTGGGGGCCCTGCCCGCAAGCCCCTTCACCTAAAGGCGTTGCTACACTGATAAACGATGCTTAAAATAAAATAAAGAGAGAAAACGTGTGTTTTCCTTTTCCGGGAGCAACAAGATCAAAGCAGTTCTGAGGCAGATGATAATTCTTGGCAGTAACCACCCACAGGAGATAAGGGGGATGGAGGGGTCCTCAGAGAGACACGCTCAGAAATGCAGGTGACAGACACAGAGAGGGCTTTGGCTTTTAAAAGAGACATCGGGCTTTGCCATCAGGGCAGCCCAAACCCAACCCACACTGTCCAAAAATGCCCTGCCCCGTCCTCCCCCTGCCAAAGCCTCGGTACCTCCGTGGGCAGCAGCCACAGCCACGGCCGGTGCCCACACGCCCTTGGCAGCCCACGGAAAGCCCTTCCTGCCAAAGCTCCTTCCCTGTCTCCCTGACAAAGGGCTCTTGCTTCCAGCTCAGGGGCAGCAAACACGGAGCCAGGCGAGGTAACCTCTTCCCACAGCATTTTAATGAAGAAAACACCCACGGAGATGCAAACGCGGCCGCAGCTCGCTGCCTGCCCATCCTTCCTCCACCTGGGCTCGTCCTCCTTCCAGCTGGGATGGAGCAGGGCTGCGAACCACCCGCTGCCTCCGCCCCAGCGGAGGTGGATTGGCCGGGAAGGGCATCCCAAATCCCGAGGCACGGGATGCTCAGGGAGCAGGGCACTGCCAGGGGGGCAGCGGGCACGGCCCGGAGGGGAGCGGGCAGCAGCGCCCAGGAAGGGAGGAGGGAATCTGCATGAATTACAGGAGGCAATTTTAACCTCATCTTCTAATCCCTGGCACGCTGCCCCGAGAGGAGAATGGCGAAGAGGGGAGGGTTAACCCATCAGAGGTGAGAAGAGAGGAGAGACCACACTGAGGGCGGCACATCCCTAATTCCCAGTAGGAATCAGTATCCTCGATGGGAATAAGGCAATGCCAAGCTTCCAGAAACAGGGCTGGGCACACCTGGCAGGACCAGCCTGTGCCTGGAGCCTGCTCAGCCCCAGGGGCTCCAGAACCCCCCGAGGCTGATCCCCGGAGTGGGGAGCTGGGAGGGGGAAATTCTGCCCTGCTCAGGTGAGACCCCACCTGCAGAGCTGCCTCCAGCCCTGGGCTCCCAGCACAGGAAGGACCTGGAGCTGCTCTGAGAGTCCAGAGGAGGCCACGGAGCTGCTCCGAGGGCTGGAGTCCCTCTGGAGCCAGGCTGGGAGAGCTGGGGGTGCTCGCCTGGAGAAGAGAAGGCTCCAGGGAGATCTCAGAGCTCCTTCCAGTGCCTGAAGGTTGCCCAGAAAAGCTGTGGTTGCCCCCGGATCCCTGGAAATGTTCCAGGCCATGTTGGATGGGGCTCAGAGCAACCTGGGATAGTGGAAGGTGTCCCTGCCCATGCAGGGGTGGGACAAGATGGAATTTAGGGTGATTTCCAATCCAGACCATGCTGTGATTCCATGATTATTTCCTGAGGACTCTGAGATGGAGACCTGGCTGGAAGGACTGTAAACAGGAGGTGGGGAAGGTGCTGCCTCTGATGTAATCCTGCTGATCCCTGGGAACCACCAGCATCTTCCCACATCTCCCTCAGCCTTGGGAGCCCAGCTCAGCCCACCCCACCACCCCTCCAGACGGGTACATCTGACTTGTCCTCAAATCCAGCCAGCAGCTCTGAGTATTGTCCATAAAATAAACTTAAAAAGAGCCCAAGAATGATTTATTGAAATGTTCCCATTTTCACTGGAAACACAAAGGAATGATCCTCCCAGAAATGTGGCTCGCAGCTGGGAATTTTTTAACTAAAAAGTACGAAATGTGTGCAAACGAGAGACAGTTTTGGGGGAAAAACCAAAAATGCAACTTGAGAGCCCAAACATCTGTTGGAAAACCATTCCCAAAGTTCGGAAAGGCACTACCAGCAAACCCCACAAAGGCTGCAAGCAGAGGGAAGGGCCATGAGCAAGTCAAGTCTTCCCAGGTGGTCACGGGTCCTGCATCCTCAGGAAGGGCATCGTCTCCCCCTCTGAATTTTTGGGTTTTTCTGGAAAAGCTGGGCTGTGGGAGCGCTGCCCCGGGACTCCCAGCAGAGCAGCCCAGACGGGTGAGGCTCGTGCCTGTCAAAACATTTCAGAATAATCGTCATAAAGCACGGCCAGATCAAAACAAGTTAAAACGGAGCCGCCAAGGTCTGGTCACCTCATAAACCACAGATAAAGGCAGCAAGGCTTCACCAGAGCAGGTTTGATCTTCCTCCCTTCCTGTATCTCTTCCATAAACATTTTGGGGAGCCGCAGGAGAAGAGTCTTATTGATGAAGTCCCAAAACTAACATCCTATGGATGCTGGGAATTATCCCACGCCTCATCCTCCCTGTGCGGGGCAGCGCCAACCCCAGCGGATCCTGCCAGCCCTGCAGAGCCCGCCCCAAGGACTCCTCTGTTTACTTTAAACCAATTCCCATCAAACTCCTCACTCAAGAAGGGAGAAAAATTGGGTCAAAAGAGGCCCTTTGGCCGCCCTCTTCCTCCCAATTGTCCGACCATGGCAGGTGTTGGCCGAAGGAGCCAGGACCATCAGCAGCACCTCAAGAGCTTTTGTCAAGTCCAAAGAGCTTCTCCCAAATCCCTCTCTACCTTCTGCTGCTCTTGTGCTGCTGCATTGAGGATGTCCAGGGAAGGGAACGGAGCTGGGGAAGGGTCTGGAGCACCAGAAGTGGCTGAAGGAGATGGAGGGGCTCAGTCTGGAGAAAAGGAGGATCAGGAGAGCCCTTCTGGCTCTGCACAGCTCCCTGACAGGAGGGGACAGCCGGGGGATCGGGCTCTGCTCCCAGGGAACAGGGACAGGAGGAGATGGAATGGCCCAAGCTGCTCCAAGTGAGGTTTAGTTGGATATTAGGGAAAATTTCTCATGGAAAGGGTTGTCCAGCCCTGGCCCAGGGGTGGAGTCCCCATCCCTGGAGGGATTTAAAAGCCACATGGATGTGGCACTTGGGGACATGGTCAGTGGTGGCCTTGGCAGCGCTGGGCATGTTTGGGCTCCACAGCCCCAGAGGGCTTCTGTGAGTCTAAGGATCATCCCTCCTGCCCCAGCAGCTGAAGGTGTCCATGAACTTCCAGGTCACTCTGCTCATGCACTGCCTGGGATAGAGACCTGCCAAGTCTCTAGCTTCAGGTGCTCCAGGAGAGAAGTGGGATGAGCACCGAGCTCTGGCAGTCCTGGGGCTGGTCTGTCCACACCGGCCATGCTGTAATCGAGGCTTGGAGCAGAGAAGTTGCAATATTTGGGGTTTCTAAAAGGTCTCTGCAAGGTCACTCAGCTGAGGCTGGTGAGGCAAGAGCAGCCCTGGGGTAAATGGGAATGTTAATCCCTAGTTAAGGATGGCAGGACTTGGGGAACAGCCTGTTTATGCAGGAGAGAGAACTTTCAACAAGGTCCCACAGGAGCTTGGCCAGAAACCTCCTCTGGTGCCCCCCAAAGTGATCCAGGAGAGGGAAGAGCACAGCCAAGCACTTCAGAGCAGCTCCAAATTACTCCTGGCACTGAGGAATTGTGGGGGAATGGAATGATCGCATGGAACAGAGCAATAAAATGGCAGATGAACTTCCCTGCTCATAATTGCAGAGTAATGAACATGAAAAGCTTTTCCCCCATCCGGACACGCGCAGCGGCTCCGTATCAGCAATTACTGGGATTTAACGAGATCTTGGAGACGCTGCCGAGCCCCTTTGAAGGCCTCCTTTCAATGATTAGCAAGAGTCAAAAAAGGCAAGTGGAATATTAAGAACTCTTGGAGCAAGGAAAGAGAACAAAAGGGGAAATGTCCTTTTTTTTTTTTCCTTCATCTGTTGCCTCTCAGCTCTGATGGATCCATGCCAGGGAATGAGGAGATGGTGGGGAAAAGCATCACTTTGACCCAGGATTTGGGATAATACCCGTGTGGAGAGAGTTAAAATGAACCAGGAAAAAGGAGAAAAAGATGCAAAGAAAGTTATAGAGGTTTGGAATGAGAGAATTGACAATGGGATCCCTGGATAATGGATTTCCTGCTTTTCCTGCCAAGTGGCTTCTTGGAGCTGTGGGAATTGTCACCGGTGGAGATTTGTCAGCACCCTGAGATCAGGATGCAGGGTCAGCTCTGCATCCCTGAGAAAAACAGGATCAGCTCCAGGTAAATCCTGCCTGACCCGGGATGGAAAGGAAAGAGGATCAGGCTGGGCACCACTTCCTTCATCTAGAGCCTCCTGGGAAATCCCTGGAGCTTTCTAGGGATCCACAGCACAACAGTCCCTAGGGTTTTGTCCTGTGAATTTGGGGATGGCAGGTTCCTCTTAAATACTTCAGCCTTTCTTGCAACACCAAGGCTTCCTAGGAATTTCCTATGATTTGTGTCTAGAACATTTCCAGGAATGTTCAAGGGCTTCATAAGACTTCTCCAATCTGAAATATTTCAAGGAATGCCCTAGAGCTTCCCTGACTTTCCTCCACCTAGAAACTTCTCCAGAATCTTCCATGTTTCCCGCGAGTTTTCTCCCCTTTGGAAGTTTTCTGGCATTTCTTTATCAGCAACCTGTCTAGGAGCATCCCAATGAATTCCAAGACTCCCACAAGGGCTCTCAAGAAATTCTTCAGTCTAGGATATGGGTATGAAATCCTCCAAACACCTTTGAGAAATTTCTCCATCCAGGAAACCTCAGCCAAGGACTTTTGTCAGACTCTTCCGCCTTTTTCTAAAAATTCCTCAGATGAGGAATTCTAAGAATTTTCCTGGTGATTTAAAAAAAAAAATTCATTGTGCTTAGCAGGACTTTTTCCTTTGCACTTCATGATGCTTCAAGGAATTTCCCAAATGATTTTTTAAAATTTTTTTTTCAGGAATTCAGCCCTGCTTTATGAGAGTTTTCCCAAGTGCTCTGATTTTTGCAGCGCATCCATGGAATACCAAAAGAGGAGCCATTCCTCACCAGCCCTGAGCAGGACTGTGAGGCAGCTTGGGCTCACCTGGGATCTCTCTGCACATCCCTGGAGACTTCCAGAGTGAACAGCCCATTCCAAGCTCCCCGCTGGATCCAGGGATCTGTCACTGCCATGCCAAGAGCTGGATTTGGGGTGTGATCCACGCTTCTGGCCCTTCCCTCATCCATCACCACCAGTCAGCAGGGAACACACGGTCTGCAGGCTCGGGGTGTGGCAGCTGACACAGCCACATGTGGCCAGATGTCAGGAGAGAAGGAAAAACACAAAGCTGGGAGAGAGGCAGGATAAACCCAGATTGTTCTGGGATAACTCCTGGACACGCTGGCGGCTCCTGCCGCGGGCTGTGGGTTCACCAGGGTCAGCTGAGGTGCCTGAAGATGCTCCTCAACCTCTTGGGTGGTCTGGAAACTCAGTTCCTGGTTCAAAGAACTCAAAGAACCTTTGAACCAAACATCACCTTGCTCTGGGGGCTCCAAAAGGAGCATCAGGAAGGGTCCAAGGCCAGGCTGGATGGAGCTTAGAGCAGCCTGGGCTGGTGGAGCAAGATCATCTTTAAGGCTCCTTCCATCCCAGACCATTCTGTGATTCCATGATCTCCCAGGGAATCCTCAGGGTGCTGTGGGGCCTCAAATTTTCCTGGTGTGGGTGATCCATGGAAAGGAGGAGGGGGGCATGCTGAGGGGACAACGCTCCCCTGAATGGACCCGTGGGTGCTCCAGGTGCCCTTTGTGGGCACAGAGGAGAAGATCTGGGGAAAGCAGTGGCTGCACCCCCAGCAGAACTTTGGGGACCCCCCCCAGAACACCATCCCCCCCCAGCCACCCTGCCCAGGGTGACTCAGGGTGGGGTGGACACACCTGGTCTGCAAATATTGTCTGAAATGCATCAGCCCAGGCCGTGTTTGCACTGTTTATCTCCTGGAATTATTTATTTCCTACCTGTCCGTGGACTGCTGGGGACTGTCACCACTGGGCCGTGGCCATGGCTGTGTTGACTTTGGCACAGGGAAGGAGAGCCTGGGCCAAGCTGGGCAGCAGCACCTGGAGAGGAGGAACTGGGAGAACCCAGGGCAGGGAGAGCTGGGGCTGCTGGGCTGTGGGAAGAGCGCCTGGGCACGTGCAAGGAGCAAGATGTGGAAGTCAGTCCTGGAGATTGGTCCTGCAGCTCCATCTTGCAGGAATTTGGGGTGTGATGCCCCTAGAGCACCAGCAGAACCAAGGGCTGGGGGAGCAGAAGGGGCCTCTCCTCCTGCTCCGGCATAATTCCATGGCCAATGGGGTCACAGTGATCCCAAAAGGGTGGGTGGGTCAAACATCAGGATTCCCTGGGCAAAGCAGCCCCAGTGCCTGCCTGCCTCCTCCTCCTCCTCCTCTCCTGCCTCTGGACCTGCATCTGGGCTCTCTGCAATGTCCTGGATTGCAAAATAGCCCAAAAGTTCCCAAAAGAAGCTCTGGCTCTCTGATCCCACAGAAGAGCTGCCCTCCCATGCTCCAGCTGTCACCTGACACAGGGACATGGGTGAGGGGTGACAGAGGGACAGGGTCAGGCAGAGAAACCTCCCTGGAGGCACCCAGTTCTGTAAGAGGCAGCTTAGAGAGGAACTGGAGGATTTGGATCCTGTTTCTTGCTTAACTCCCTGATATCTGATCCCTGGGGAGGAAGAGAGGATTCTTCTGCCCCCGTCAGAAGGGATTTAAGAAGAGCCACTAAGAAGAGCTTCTGGAGCACCATGTGAGGGCTCTGAGCCCTTCCCGACGCTGTGGGCCATGCCTCGGGCTGTGAGTGCAGGATGAGGGGGATCCCAGGACTGTGCATGATCCCAGTGCTGCCTGGGTGACCAGGGACAGGGGGACAGCCCCTGGCGGCCTCCCAGCCCTGCTGCTGTGAGGAAGCACCAGCCCTTTAGGAAGGGGATTTCTAACAAAACTGAGATCACGTTGCTGTTTGACTTAATCTCAGGCCATTCTGCCTCCAAATCCCTCCTAATTCCTCGCTGATATTAATTACCATGTATCCGACCCAGGCCTGGGGAATGGTAGCTCTTCCCGACATCCCAAGCCAAGTGCTTCTCCGGGATCCTGTTCACAGCCAACAGCCCCTGAGCCAAATAATCCCTGGCCTAATGCGCCGACTTAAATTAGATTTGGGCCCTCCGTCCCTGCTCCGCCACTTTCTGCTCGCTCCCCACAGCTGCAGCGCAGACAAAACAGGAGGGATTTGGAGGGAGGAGTTGGCTGTCTCCTCCGGCACTCTTGGATCGCGGGATTTGGGTTTTGCCGGGCCGCCTCTCCCCGGGCCAGCGCTCGCTGCCTGCAGAGCGTGGTGGCAGCAGCGCTGGGGTCACCGCTGTCCCCGGGGACTGGGACGGACTCTTTGGTCCCGGCTGCAGGGCTGGGGACGCTGCAGCCGAGACACAGAGTGAAGCTGAGGGTTTGTGCTGACCTTTGAGCTGAAAACTGCTTTAATGGAGTCACGGATCCAAGGGAAAGACGGGAGCACTTCCCTCGGCGTCTCCAAAATCAGCTCGTACCCCACCAGCCCTGCCTGACGGGCTGGAGGGCATCCCACATGAACAGGGGAAAATTCCCGCAGGAGAGCATCCCACACCTCCAGCAGAGCATCCCCATGCAGGGATGCGCTGGGAATCCCGCCTGGCACGAGCGACCCGCGGCGGCTCCGACCCCCGTTCCGGACTGGGACACCCGGGGCTGTCCCACCCCCGCGGACACCCGGGCACGCCGCCCGGTCCCTGCAGGTGGGATGAGCCGAGCAGGGGCTGTAATTCCAGAGCCACTTCCCAGAGCAAAGCCGGAGCCCCCGGGCAGCGCCCTTTGGCCGCGGGCGGTGACCCGTGGGCAGCACATCGTCCGAGCCCTCCCGGGCCAGTGATGGATGGTGGTCCCTGCCCCCGCAGGCACAGACCGCCTGTCCCCTGCCCTGCCGGGACAGCCCGGCCCGAGGAGCTGCTCCGGACAGGAATCAAAACTTTGGGAATGGCAGGTCCAGAGCCTTCCAGTCAGGCAGGATCCACGATCCTGCAGGAGGGCTGGGGTCAGCCAGGGGCTGCCTTGCCCCTCTCCTGCCCTGGAATTTGGCAGGGATTTGGGATGCTCCAGGCACCGAGGGTGCAGGCACAGCCATTCCCTGCGGCGCCTTCCCAAGGCATTGCCGGTCTGGCTCAGCTTCTCATTCCCCTCCTTCCCTGCCCTGGGGTTCACTTATGGGATTTTTTATCTGCTAATGTTTGTGCCGCTCTCTGTGGGGAAGGGCAGACGAAGCCCCGAGGGCACGGGGTGCAGGGAATCCTCTCGTTCCATCCCGACTCTTCCAGGAGCCCGCTGGGAGAGAGATCTCCTCCCCGGGCAGGAATCGCCGGCTGGTCGTGAGCAGGGGGGGAAGCGGAGCTGCCTCCCTCTCCCCCAGGTTTTACCATAATCCAGCCGGTTCTAGCCCGACTCGTGTTTCCTGGGCCCGTCCACACCATTCCAGACAAATTGATGGAGTCAGCAGGATGGGAAGTGTTATCACGTACTACAAAAACATGGAATAAATCCAAGTCCCAGATTATCAGATAAACGGGCTCCTGATAACTGGCATGATTGGAAAGTAATGGGGAAACAGCTAAACGCGGTGGCAGGGGGGTGTGTAAAACATGGAAAAGATCCAGGAATTCTTTGCCCCGTCGCTGAGCTGAGGGGGCTGGGAATGGTCTTCCCAGCGCTGTTCGCTGCTCCCCTCCCGGGCTGAGCTGGGGGAGAAGCCCCTTCCCCACGGGAATGTCCCGCAATTCCCCCCTTCCCCCGCGCCTGCCCAACCCCTGATTGCTCATTAACCAGCTCTTGCACCAGAGAATAATGAGTCGTAAATCACCCTGCAATAGTCTGGACTTTAAACTCCAGCCCTCCTGGAGAGCGCGGCCATCCCGCCGGGGAAGGGGGAGAGGCCCCCGGTCATCCCTACCCAGCCTTGGTTTTCCTTGGACTTTCGCATCTTGCAGGCTCGGGTTAATCTTGGAGCAAACAGTGCGGGAGATAAGGAGCCGGCCGACCCGGCGAGCCCCTCGCCCTCCATCCCACACCTCACCTTTGTTTTCCCTGGCCCAGCCCCGCAGGTGCTCGCTGCCAAAGCAGCCCCATCGCCCCGGCACGTCAAAATCTCCGCCAGGCAAGTGGGACCAGCGCCATCCAGCAGCACCCCGCATCCATTACCCCCAGGTTACCATTACCAAGGTTACCCCCAGCCTCCTCCCTGCAGATTTGGATCCCCCTTTCCTGCGCTCTTTCCTTGTGTTCTTCCTCTCCGCGGTATCCTTGGGTGGGGTGAAGCATGTTAACGTCCGTCCCGGGAGATAAAATAACTTTAATGTCCTCCTTTTTCTGGCTCTTGGTGCGGGTTCTGCCACCTCGGGCCATGTCACAGCCCCGGGACTTGGGCAACACGCTCAGTCGTGATAAGGTGGTGGCACCGTGACCCAGGAAAAACGGGAGGAGGGAAAACAGCGAGAGAGACTGATCAGGAAACAGCCAACACTTCCCCTACACATTAAAAAGATGGGGGAAATCGTGTTTTCAGAGTCTTTCATTCAAATCGGGACGGCAGAGATTAGGACATTGTTTTTGGAATAAAAGCTCCTCCAAAATGTTCATGTTTGACTTTTTCTCTGCCCAAGCTCTTCCATGGCAAAAAGGAGGTTTCAACATCAGCCTCTGGCTGGCACAAGGAGGGAGGACGTGTCCCACCCCCCTTTTCCCTGTCCCCCCGCAGCCCCCCGGCCCTGCCGCACCCCTGGGCTCGCTCAGGAGCCCCTGCTCTCCCTTTGAACCTCTTCCTTTGAACCTCCCTCCGCCGATTCCCTGTGGGACACCTGAAAGCCATTACCCGGCAGATGCCGGTGGGAAGGGAGCGCTGGGGGGCTCGGGGGTGTTGGCAGGAGTGACCCGTCTTTGATCAAGGCCTTTGCTGCTCCTCGCAGCCTCACTCGCAGCCTCCCCGGGTCAGTGCACGAGGGCAGCGCTCGGCACAACTGCCCTTATCCAGAAAATTGTGTGGAAACCAATGTGGGGACATCCCAACCCCAAAGGCATCTCAGTGTCGGGACATCCCGCCCCTCAGTGAGTGCAGGGCATCCCACCCCTCCTTCCCTCGGGTCTCCTCTCCCGGGACTCCCCGTGGGGCATTCCCAGGACACTGGAGCCTCAGGAGCAGCCGGACAGGAGCGGTCACACCTTCACCAGGTGTGGAGGTCACACCTTCACCAGCTGCTCCCACCAGCTCAGGAGCATCCCGCAGCCCTGCACCAAAATAACCCCAGAGCCACACGAGCCCTGCACGGGTGCCTGGGGCCGGGGCATGGCCACCCCGCCACGTCCCCCGGAGGTGTGAGGGATCTTTGATCGGCTTTGCAGCCGTAGGAATCTCCGGGACACCGGGATCTCCTCGGCGGGCGGCTCCTGTCAGGAAGAGCGGCCACACTAAATCGTGCGTCCCCAGCACACAAACGGCTCCACTCATCGCCCGGCCCTCCCCATCCTCCGGGCTCCGGCTGAGCAAGTGCTTCCAGACACGGGCCGGGGCTTTGGGAGCTGCTCTGGGCCCCAGGCTGTGCTGTGGAGATGCGAAAACAAGACCTGGGGCTGCACGGATGCTGCTGAGCAGGCGGCTTAGGGAGGCAGGCTGCTGCCCACAGTCCTGCCAGCCCTGCCTGTCCCACCTGTCCCACCTGTCCTGCCTGTCCTGCCATTCCTGCCACCCCTTCCAGCCCTGGACACTTCCCAGCTGCAGGCTCGTGGCACTTGGGGGTCCCAGTTCTGCCCCTCCAGGCACCCTCAGCCCCCCAGAGAGGCTGATCTGGCAGTGCTGGGTTAAGGGTTGTACTCGATGGTCCTGAGGATCCTTCCCAACCTAAACGATTCTAGGATTTCCCAGCAGGTTCCCCCTGGAGTTTCCTGCCCCTGTCCCTGCCCTCACCTCCCTCAGCACATCCCTTCCCTGGTTCTGCCCCCAGCTGAGGTCCTGCAGGGACAGAAGGACGAGGGACTCGTGTGCTGCTGTCAGGGATGTCCCACAGCCCTGTGGTCACCCTGCACAGCCAATGGAACATCCACCAGCTCCCCAAACCCTGAACTGACTGCTCCAGCCCTCGGGATGGAGAGCTCCACTAGGGATCTTCCCTTAGGAGCAGCACTTCCCCACAGCAGCCAGGAAATGCCACCCCTGCCCTTCCTTGGGGTCACCCTGGGCACCCAGAGCAGTCACTGCTGGGAGCTGCTCCAAACCTTCCTCTCCCCCGTTAAAATCCCTTTTCCGGAGGAGCCTCCAGTCTTTGGGTTCACCTCTCTATGTTTATGATGAATTTGTCCCATGATTAATCATTCCAAGAATTCCCTGCAGATCCCCTCGGCATTGGGGAGGGGACATTGTCTCCGAATTCCTCTGGATTAGCAATTAAGGCATCTTTTCTCACTTTCTATCCAAGGGAGAGCCCTTCTGGTAGAGCCATTACAGGTCTCACACAGCCTCGCTCTTTGTAGGGCTGAGATTCCCTCGGTGGGATTTGCCCCCATCTTTCACCAACGTCTTTTTTGGAGGCCACAAGCTTAATTAAAACCTTATTCATTATAACTTTAGCAACTCGCTGCTCCTCAAGGACTTTGCAATCCCTCTCTGGGAATCCTGGGAGCAGAAGACAAAATGGGTTCAATGGTGGCTTGAAGTGGGTCAAGAGGTGAGGGTAAAATTCCCTGCTCACAGCTCCATCCATCCTTCCCAACATTCCAGGATCCTTTGTGGATTCCTGACACCTCATCTTGTCCTCAACATCCTCTTGGACAGACTCCTCTCCATCAAAATCCATCCTCAGCTGCAACACTGGGCATTGGGGATGTGGCATCTCAAAAAAAGCAGCTAAAAGTTGATGTGGGGGAAGGGAAAATATCTGCAAAGAGGAACTTGGGACAACCCAAATGTGCTCCCCCCGGATTTGCCCAAGCTTTTGTTTCAGTCACGATGGTCATTTATTTTTAATATGTTTTCCTGTCATTAAGTTTAATTTCAGGATTTTCAAAACAGAAAAACATGTTCAATAAGTTGGGGAGGTTTTCTCTCTCTTTTTTGTAGTGAAAAAGGCAAATAGTGCTGATCTGCTCCTGACAAAGTTGATGAATCGGCATTTTTAACAATCCTGTTTTTCCTTGGCCACTTCCCAGCCCGATCTCTTTGCTCTGGCAGTGCAGCTGCTCCATCCCCCTGCACTCCTGGAGAGGCTGGTGGTCCTTGGGGCCGGTGATTTTGGGATTCTCCTCGGCAGTGGCAGCCCCACACCCCCGGTGTCACCGTCACAGGGAGGTTGGCTCCAAAGGAATCTGTCACAGAAAATCCTCCCTCTCCTCTGCAGTGTCCTTCCCACCTTCATTTCCCTTTTCTTGCCTGTGGGTTTCTTGTGGAGGCACAAATTCCCTGGCAGAGCTTCTCCCTCTGAAGTGCTGGAGGACTTTGTTCCCTACCCTTGCCTCAGCCTACTCTGTTTCCTGTCCTTTCTCCTGCCTCCAGGCAAGTTCGGCTCCTCAGGGCTGAAAGGAGCCTTTGCAGCTCCCATTCCACAGGCTCCTGCCCTTGGCCTCGCCTTTCCCGTTCCCACTCCAATCCCTTCTCTGCTGGAAAAGTTCCAGGGCTGTGCCTGCTGATTTCTGGCAGGGCTTGGGCTTCCCATGTCCCCTCCAAAAGGAAGGACTCAGGCTTTCCCAAAATGTTGTGGCTCTTGGCATCCCTGCCTGCTCCCTGCCTGTTCCCTGCCCTGGCACTGCCACCACCAAAAGCCACTCCCGAGGTCCTGCCTGGGGCATTCCTGCTCGCTGGGATGCTCAGAGCTCATCCAGGCCATGCCTGCGGGATGCTGGTGAGTGGAAAATGTCTCCCAGGGGGATCCTGTCCTTCAGCACTGCCGGGACAGGACCCACAGCCCCCTTGGGGCTCGCTGGCACCACACCCCATTTCCAGGGCTCAGGAAGGGCAGCTGCCTCCAGCAAAGGATTTGGAAAATGAGGTCACTGCTGACCACATCGGGACGTGGAGCTTTCCCTGCCTTGCTGGGAATTCAATCACTGCACCTAATGAGGGGAGCACAGGGAGCAAGAGCAGGGGGACACCTTTATTTTCCCTTGACACAGTCCCAGGGGATGCCCCAGCGAGATCCAGGAAGGTGCTCCCATCCCATTCCCAGGTGGAGAGGGGCTGACACTGGATGGGATTGGAACACACAGCTTTAATTTATCAGGAGAAGGCAAGAGATCCCCAGGGCCCCCGACCTTTCAACAGCCACATGCAGCCCCCTCCCGCTCCTGTTCCGCAGGTACTCCCTTGTTTCCAGTTGATTGAAACCCAAATAATGTCCTCAGCCTGATGGATCGCTGCTGCTCCACCGGCATCCACCTTCCAGGGGGAGTGGGAAGGAGAGGAAATGGTTCCTGTGTGCTTCCCACCCAGCCCAGTGCATGGAGACAGCACAAAGCACATGGAAAACATCATTGCTCCATGGATAAGAACCGATTCACCCTCTGGAGCTGCTGGTGCAGTCCAAGGAAAGTCCCTCAGCTCTTCTCTCCACCATTTGTCCTTTCTATTTAGATTTTGGACACTCATGGCTGCTTTTAACTATTTCCTGCTGGTTGGAGAATCTTAAATAAAAAAATCTCCCTTGTGCCAAGGGAGACACTGCAGGAAATCCCAGTTGGGAATCAGAACCACCGGGATCCACATCCAGAACTCTTTCCTTCCCTATTTCCCCACATACTCCTGCCCCAAAGCCCACAGCTCTGGGCCAGGTCAACATCCAGTGACCCTGGCGGGGGAGGTGACAGTCCTGGAGTGCTCCAGAGTGATGAGTGGGACCCTGGCAGGGGAGGGCACAGCTCAGCCCTTTGCAGGGTCAAGACAGCCGGGCAGGATTCCCAGATAACCCCCGGCAGAGCCAGGCGGAATTCCCAGATAACCTCTGGCAGAAATACGGCTGCTGCCAGGACCTGCCCTCCCTGCTCTGGTGAATTAAGGCAGCCCAAGCCCTGGGACATAAATTAGTGATGGGAATCAGTGATAGGAGCCAGCCTTTGGCCCGGAGGGGCCCGGAGCAGAGGGATCCGGAGTTGAAGTGCCCATCCCGGGATGCTCTGAGCCCACAAAGGCAGTGAATTCCTGGCCAGCCTGGGGGCTCCTTTCCCCCCAGGAATGAGGGGGTGTTAATATCTGCTGGCCCTGAGGTCACAGGTCACGGACAGCTGTCCCAGTGAGCCAGGGGAGGTGGCCTTTGCAGTGACACGTGGCTGCTCCAGGCAATGTCACCATTCCCGGGATGGGGCCCCCGCGCCCCGGGGCTTGGGGGGCCCTGGGTGCCAGGCAGGCTCCAGCAGAGGGATGTGGGAACAGGGAACAGCAAACCCGTGGCTGCCTTTGCATAGAGACCAGGCAGGAGGCAAAGATTTCCTCCACACTTTCCTTCCCTCATCCTCTCCTTGCTCACACAAGGAAAACCTTTAACATTCCTGCCAAAATTCCCTACGACAAAAAACTGTGGAAAAAACAACCAAAAAAAACTCAGTTAAAAAAGTATTTATGTGCTCTGCTCAGACACAATCACAGGTACCCCAGGGATGTCACCTGCAGCTTCTCAGGTCACCCCAAAAATGATGTTTCCCTGAAGGGATTGGGGCACTTTTGCCCCCAGATGCAGGCAGAGACACATCTGGTGGAAGGGATGCTCATGGATTGGGACAAGGCAAGGGCACGGCTCCTGGACAGGGTCTGTGAACCCCCCTCCCAGCACTGGGACCCTCCCACACCCTCCGTGTCACCCCGGCTGGCAGCACCTTAATAACCCCTGGCGCCACGAGTCGGGCCCCGAGCACGTGGGGCACTAATTAGCCCTGTGCTCATTAGCCCGGGCCTGGGGTGGGGTGGGGCTGTCAATGGATTTTGGGGGGATTAGAGCCCCACAGGGCCGGGACCCCCCCTTGCCACCCCCACCCCAAAGAGATGATGAGTCAGTGCTGCAGGGGGCAGGATCCCACAGTTCTCCACAGCTCTCCCAGGGACCAGAATTCTTTACCTGGCCGGAGTGATGGATGTCCCTGGAATGAACCCAAAATGGAAGAGGCCAAAGATTAAAACCACCCCTCCCCAAAAGCCCCCTCCCCACCCCCAGCGTTAACTTTTGGTTGAGTGCAGCAGATAAGAACAAGTTAAATTTATCTTCAAAGAACCCCCAAAAGTGACTCTCTCTTAACCCCTCCCTCGCCAGAATAAATCTTCCCCTTATCTGAATTTCCAAGGAGCAGGGCTGGCAGGGGACAGAGAGGGAATGCTGCAGACTGGGTTAAGCCAAACCCCTCTCTGGTTCGGATTAAAGAGGAGGATAAAAGAGCGCGGGGTCCCGGCGGGAGCATAAATAACACGGGATGGGCCCGGAGCAGGGATTTACACCCGGGAATGCTCTGAGCCCAACACAACAACAAGGGGGGAGCAGGGGGCTGGGCCCTGCCAAGGGGTGACGGTGGCTGTGGAGAGGGTGGAAAGGGCAGGAGGTACCGAGTGGGAAGCAGGGAAAAGATGGGATGCAGGAGGAATGGGAGCCTGGGGAACAGGCATGGTGTGATGTGGGATCCTGCGGCAGGAGGGAGGGGAAAAGGGGAAGGAAAAGAGAAAGAGAAAAGAGAAAAAGAGGAAGGGGAAGGGAATAGGGGAATGGAAATGGAAATGTGGAAGTGGAAGAGGAAGGAAAAGTGCAAGAGGAAGGAGCAGGAAAAAGGGAAAAGGGGAAAAGCGAAAGGGAGAGAGGAGGAGATTGGGGAAGACAAATGGGGAAGGGAAAAGGGGAAAGGGAAAGGGAAAGGGAAAGGGAAAGGGAAAGGGAAAGGGAAAGGGAAAGGGAAAGGGAAAGGGAAAGGGAAAGGAGAAAGGGAAAGGGAAAGGGAAAGGGAAAGGGAAAGGGAAAGGGAAAGGAGAAAGGGGAAAGGGAAAGGGAAAGGGAAAGGGAAAGGAGAAAGGGGAAAGGGGAAAGGGGAAAAAGGAAAAAGGGAAGCAGATCCCTGCCCTGCAGTATCCATGCCGCAGTGTCCCACATCTCACATGCCAGCACATCCACATCCCTGCGGATCGGACAGAGGAAATCAGGCAGACACAGCCAAATTCCAGAAAATTATTTTTTCATTTTCTCCATTATTAGTTTTTTATTAGAGGGAAAAACAAGCAAGAGCTGCCTCTGCCCCAGCACAACCTTCCCCAGCCACAGCGGCTCCGGTTGGGCTCCAAGCGCTGCCCTGGACGGCCAGGAAGAGCCTGGATTTAGGAGCTGTTGGAACCCCCCTGCTCTGCTGCATGGGCAGGGGGTCAGGGAGGCTTCACCCCCCACCCACACACTGTGGATGCTCTGGTAAGAGGTGTCCTGTGGGGCAGATCCATGGGAAAAACCCTCTGGGATCCAAGTGCTGCGGGATCAGCAGAGGGGTGAATAAATCCACCTGGGATGGGAACATCCCGGCCAAGGAATGAGCTCACCATGGATGGTCGGATGTGGGGGGATAACGAGGACTCTCTTGCCTTGATGCAATCCGGGGAAGACACAGCCCAGAGAGAACCATCGGAAAAAGTCTTTGACCTTCCTGAACCCTCGGAAAGATTGAAGCTGCACCTCCGGCCTGGATTGCAGGGGGAAGGGAAGAGCGGGAGCAGATGTCCCTGCGGTGGGGGACACGTGCAGCAGCCGGGGAGGATGAGCTGGATCAGGAGGTGGGATGCATGGAATGGCCACCCACGGCCATTCCAACTTGGATCTGAGCCCTGCAGCATCCTGGGAAGCTGATGCCCTTCCCACCATCCCTCCCTCAGCCGGAGCTGTGCCACGATCCCACTGCAGCTGCAGGTTCCCCGTGCTGGAGGTGGGAAGGGCTGCCAAGATCCATCGCCCTCCTGCAAAACTGCTCCGGGATCTGGAATCAATTATTGTGCAGGCCCAGGGATTAGCACATTACAAAGGCACAGTGACTTCAGGAACCTGGAATGGGAACAGTTTTTGCTCAAATTGTCACCTGCTGCCCCTGCCTGTGCCCTGGGTGTGGGAAGGGCCAGGACACGGATCCCTGGGAGGGCAGGAACACCCTCTCCAGCAATCCTCAGCTCCAGCCCCTGGCCAAGGAGAGGTGTCCAGGGCTCACTCCCCATGTCACAGGGAATTTTCTCATTCCTGGGTGAAGCTCTCCAGAGCTCTGCCCAAGGTGAGAAGTGACCCTGGGGCTGCCACGTGTGTCCTCCAGCCCGGGATGGAGGATCCCGACACCTCCCACCCGAAGCATCTCCCAGTTATCAGCAATTCCTCTCCCCTCCCCTGGCCACCGGGAAACATCCCGCTGGGATTAGCGGAGTAACCCGAGGAGATACCGGTGGGGATGCTCCAGGGCATCCAGAGGAATGAATCTGTTTGGAAAAGCAGATCCTGCCTCCAGTGGCTGCGGGTGCTTGACAAGCTGCCCACACCAACACCCAACTCTTCCCCTTCGGAATCACCAACCATCCCATATTCCTACTAAACCTCCACAGAAAAAAGCTTTTCTAAGAGAGATAAACAGGGGATTTCAGGTAGTGGATGCCCCTGGGTGGGAGACACCTCACAAAGCCCCCAGAGCTCAGGCATCACCGGGGATCAGGGTGGGTGTTCATCCCCTGGTGTCGTGGGTATAAACAGCAGCCAGAGCAACGGCCAAAAATTTTGGGAATATAATCGCCAAAGCCCAGGAAATACCCCAGATGGATGTGCAGGGATCATGAGGAGACCTGGATGGGTTTCTCCCTGCAGTGCCCAGGGCAGCTCATGGAGCTGGGCATCCCAATGCCCTCTTCCCCCTCCTCCTCCTCCTTCTCTTTCTCCACCTCCTCCTCCTCCTCCTCTGCCCTGGCTGCTGGCTCCAGCTGGAGCAATCTTGCTTTTTTGCCTCTCTCCCGCGCTAAGTGAGCTGGAGCAAATCACCCCGGGATTTGCATTAACAGCAGTCGCTACAACAAGATCCCAGCCAAACACAATACTCGGCTTTCCCCCTGTCCTTAGTGCTTCCAGATGGAGCCCCTCGCTCCCACCAAAGGCTAGGGGCCAGCTCCCCTCTCTGCTCCCAGCATGGACCTTTCTTTCAGCCTCGGGCTCCGGAGGGGGTGAGGAAGGACAGATCTGCCCTTTGTCCCAGCTCCGTGCCCGGTGCCGGAGCAGGGAAGGGCCCAGCAGTTTTCCCTGTTTCCAAAGCAGCGGATTTATTTCCGCTTACATCAGAGAAAGTTGAAAAAAGTCATCATAAAAGAGAAAGAGATCAGGATATTCTGCAAGTCCCTTGGGATCTGTATAGGGGAAGACATCCTTGCAATAACATCAGCAGCCCCAGCACCGCCTTTGGAGCCGGCCAGGAACGGCCTCTCCGGCCACTAAAAGCACTCTAGCAGAGTGCTAAAAATATTCATTATCCAGGCGGGAATCGTCAGCGCAGCACAGGCCCCAGGTATTAAGTAGGTAGCAGAACCTGGCACTGGCTCCTTGGCTTACACCTCCTCACACACATTTGGCTTTGTCATTAAAGCCTCCAGGCAGAGATGTTCCCTAGGAACAGCCAGGAGCAGAGGGGCTGGCTCGTCCCTTGCCTCCCTGTGCCAGGAGACCCCCATCCCATGGAGCTGACAGCTCCTTTATTGGAGCTGGAGCAGCTGGGTCTCTGCCAGGTGCTTCTGAGAAGAAAATCCATTGCTTGGTGGGGAAGTGGGGTGATGGGGAGCACCCGGACCCCCCACACCCACCAGTGTTGCTGTGTCCCCTTCCATGGACTGGAATTTCTCCTCTCAGATCCTCATCCTGTGGGAAGCTCATTAAACAATCAGGAGAAGTTTTGGCCAGACCTTGCATGAGCCCAGCGTTGCTTTGGGCAGAGATTCCTGCTCTTCCCAGCCATTCCAATAGGAAATGGGTTCCACTGCTTCCTCCAGGTGGTTTTGTTCTTCCTCTCTTTTGTTGGGACTAAACCTCCTGCAGAAGTGCCATTGAATCCTCCTGGAATCACAGCAGCTCCCATCAGGATCATCAGCTCCAAGACTGCACAAAGAACCTTCACACAGATAAAAATCCCCAAAATTAAGTCACAGGTTCTTGTTTTTCACCCACACTTTTGCAGCTGCTACTTCCAAACCTTGCTTTGCAATCGTGAGGAAAGGGAGGCAAAGCATCCCAGCTGCACAGGGAGTGAACGTGGAGCCTCTGCACTGGGAATCACGGAATCACAGACTGCTTTGGGTTGGAAAGGGCTGGACACACCAGGGTGTCCTTCCACCCCTTCCATGAGCAGGGGCACCTTCCACTGTCCCAGGCTGCTCCAAGCCCCATCCAACCTGGCCTTGGGCACTTCCAGGGATCCAGGGTCAGCCACAGCTCCTCTGGGCCCCCTGTGCCAGGGCCTGCCAGGTTCCCACCTCACAGGGAACAATTCCTTCCCAATATCCCTGTCCTAACCCTGGAAGTGGGAAGCCATTCCCTCTCATCCTGTCCCTCTATCCCTTGTCCCAAGTCCCTCTGCAGCTCTTCTGGAGCCCCTGTAGGCACTGGAAGGGTTTTTAGATCTGCTTGGAACCTTCTCCAAACGAACCCCCTCAGTTCCCCCAGCTTGTCTTGCTGTCACACTGTGCAGGGGGCACTCAGAATTGCAGGATCAGGATGCTCCTGATGCAATCCCCCATCACCCCCAGCACTGCTGGCTCCCAGCCCCCTCCCCTGCTCCCCCAGGAGCGCTGTGTCCATGCCCCAGCACTGCTGGACAGATGCTCCTGCTCACGTCCTGTTTAGCCCAGGCTGCTCCCAGGTTTCCCGGCCCCCTGGACACTCTGCAAACCGGAGACAGCTGCAGCTGGAGGAGGGATGAGAGAGGGGGGTCTGAGCTGCTCCCCAGAGCTGGATGTGGGACAGCCCAAGGAGCTTAGCCTTGTTTATCCTGCTGTGGTTTTCCTACAGGGAACATACGTGAGTTCCTACAGGGACACACAGAGCATTCCAGCTTCCTCCCTGCCACGACCTCTGTGCATGTGAGGTCTTCCTTCCATGGGGGAAGGACAGATGGGAGGGCTGCTAAATCAGAGAATCATGGAATGCTTTGGGTTGGAAGAGACCTTAAAGCCCATCCAGTGCCACCCCCTGCCATGGGCAGGGACATCTTCCACTGTCCCAAGTTGCTCCAAGCAAAGTTCAACCTGGCCTTGGACACTTTCAGGGATCCAGGGGCAGCCACAGCTTCTCTGGGTAACCTCATCCAGGCCTCACCACCCTCACAGGGAAGAATTTCCTTCTAATAGCCAATGTAAATCTCCCATATTTTAATTTAAAACTATCTTCCCTTTTCCTGTCACTGACTGTCCATGTAAAAGCCACTCTCCATCTTTTCCATAAACTCCCTTTAGACACTGAGAGGAAAGGCAAGAACTCTGCTCAAATCCTTCATCCAGCAAACCCAGGAATGTTTTCTCTGGCAGCTGTTTCCAATGTCACGTTTGAGGCTGGCAGCACCACGGAGGGGACCCAGAGCTGTGTCCCCTGGCAGGGCTGGCCCTGCAGCATTCCAGGCTCCGTTTTTATACCCATCAGATTTGCTCTGTGCTTTAAAGTAAAGCCCCTTGTAAAACCTGGCAGCCCTGAGGAGAGATAAGGGGGGTCTCAGGGAGCCTTTGGCTTGGGAAGGGAATATAGAAGGAGCTGCTGTGATGGAGAGCCAAGCGTGGGGGTGGCCGGAGCAGAGGGAGGCTCTGGGGCTACTGCAGAGCATTTGCCGGCCCCAGTCCCATCCCTGGAGCCTGGAAATCTGCGTGGTGGGATCTAGGCCAGCACAGGGAGCACAAAGCTCCTGCCTCCCCATCACACAGCTCATGGGTGGGGCTGTGGCCATGGAGGATCCTGGAGTTCCAGGGCATCAGGGACTCCCTGGAGTGGTAGAGGAGCTGCTTCACCACTGGATCCTGGAGTGGGACCCATGGGTCTGTTTGGGTGGGAACTGGGATGAGGGGGATCCATTCCAGGGAGGTGCTGGGGTGCTGCAGGTGATAGCATGGGGGAAAAGCCACAACGCTCTGTTGTGGCAAATGTCCATGACCAGGATTCATTATCAGGATGAATTTTTTCACGGAAAGGGTCAGGCGTTGGAAGGGGCTGCCCAGGGAAGTGGTGGAGTCCCCGTCCCTGGAGGTGTCCAAGAACAACTGGACATGGCACTCAGTGCTCTGAGCTGGGATCAGGCACAGGTTGGAGTCAATCTTGGAGGGCTTTTCCAACCTCAGTGATTCCAGGATTCTGTGTTTTTAGGGATGCTCTGCATCTTTCTGACTTGTAGAGCAGGGCAGGGGGAGCTGAACTGGGTGCCCAGTGAGGCACAGCCAAGGAATGGGGGAGAGGAGAAGGTGGGAGCACAGGGCAGTGTGGAGAGGAGGCAGCGATCTCCCCATGGATAAGGGGGATATAATCCCTCATTTCACACACATGGAGATACCAAAAGCCAAATCGTGGAGGATAATTGCTCCAAAAAACAAAGGGGTGCTTCATATTCCTTGGCTCCCTGACAGAATTAGCACAGCAAGCATTCCCTGGCTTTCCTTTCATTCTCCTCCAAAAACATCACTTTCCTGGGGGTGGATTTAGGGATGGGAGTGGGAAAGCCATGAGCATTGCTGGGTCCTGGCAGGGTGGGATGGGCAGCTGCCCACAGGAGCAGGGATTTGCCCACACCCCTTCCTTCTGCTTCCCCATTCCCCCAGCTCCCTAGACACCCCCAGACCCTCATCCTGGGGGGCAGCCATAGCCCCTATCCCATCCCATCCCATCCCATCCCATCCCATCCCACCCCTGGGGCTGTGTTCCTGGCAGAGGTGGCACCGATCATGGCAGGGGAGCAGCGTGCCAGCAGCACAGCCTCATCCACGGGGCTCAGGAGGCAAAAACAGCTGGGAAAGAAGAGCCTGGGAGGCTTTTTCCCAAGCTGGGAGAGCTCTCTGAAGCTGCTCGCCCCCGGAGCCAGGTGGCCTTTGAACGGGAGCAGCTCCCAGCAAGCCCCAGCATGGGCGGCACCGGGAGTGCCCACAGCCAGGAAGGGCCATTCCTTACGGAGTTTTGGGATGGAACTCACCTGCTCACCTCAAACCAAGTGTTTATAAACCTGCAGGAGGGTGGGTTAAGAGCTTTGGTGGAAGAACAAAGGGCACAAAAGGAGGGTGGTTGGTAAGAGGGAGAGGAATGGGATGGGGTGAGATGGTGGTGCGGGGCCAGGCATGGGGTGACAGGTCTGGTGACACCAGGGTGCAGGGGAATCCTTGAGCTCTGTTTAACTTAATAAAAATACACGATGTGAAACCCTTTCTCTGCTTTTGAGGTCTCATTTGAGGCCACCCAGTGCCACCCTCCCCGAGTCCCTGCCGCCCACAAGCGTCATGGGTGCCCCATTGCACCTCCAGCTTCCTTCTCCCCAGGTCCCTGTGAGTATCAGGGTACACAGTGAGGGCTCCCCCCGTGTCCCCACCACCAGCTGAGCCACCCCCAGCCCTGCCCCAGTCGGGTGAGGGCTGCAGCCCTCCAGGCCTCCCAGTCCAGATGGTTCTTCAGGGCTGGAATGAAAAAGCTGAAGTGTAAAAGAACGCTGAAGGGAGCAGTGGAAGAACCGGATTTTCTTTTATTTGATTTTTTTTTTTTTTTTCCTTTTCTGAAGGATGCTGTATTGAGCTGAACATGACAAATATGCCAGGAATGTTTGCCCTCAGGGCCTGGGAGAGCAGGGAAAGGCACTGCTGGCACCTTATCAATGCAGCAGCCCCGGTGTTTGTGCAAAAACCAGTGCCAGGGGCAGGTCCTGAGGCAGCAGCTGCCCGTGCCTGGAGCAGGATGCCAGCAGGAACCTGCTGTGACAAGGGGGAATGTCACCCTGGCACAGGGACCTGCCCTCAGCCTGCACACGGGGCAGAAGAAGCAGGTCTGTCTCTGCTCCCAAGGAACAAGGGACAGGACAAGAGGAAACAGCCTCATGATGCCCCAGGAGAAGTTTAGGTTGGATATTAGGGAACATTTCCTCATGGAAAAGGCTGTCTGGTGGAGTCCCCATCCCTGGAGGGGTTTAAAAGCCCTGGGCACGTGATACTTGGGGACATGGTTAGTCGTGGCCTTGGCAGTGCTGGGGCTCACTTGCACTCAATGATCTCAGAGGGCTTTTCCAACCTCAGCGATTCCGTGATTCTCTGAAAGAGCCGCGGCCCAGCTCCAAGGAAGCCATGTGCAGCAGGCTGGGGCCGGGGCTAATTAACAGGCCTCGTTAAAAATATATTGTGTTTGCTTTAAACAAGGTTCCCCCAAGCCAGAGGAAGCTGGTGAGGGACTGAGGAGAGATAGCGAGGGAGAGGGAGGCAGCAGGGAGGGGGAGGCGATGCCTGGGTGCATTTATTCCTTCCCTTCCTTCCATTTCTAACCCAAACCAAAGTGTCTCTGTGGCTGGAGGCGCCCTCTCGTCTCATAAAGTCCCACATAGGAAATTGTAAAGTACAGGAAAACAACCCAAACCCCCTGACCCCTTAACAAACTCCAGCCACAGCCGAAGTTGCAGGGTAAACAAAGCCAAGCCGCTGTCGCCAAACTCTCCTGGGTGCTGGGGCTGCATTCCTGGTCCCAACAGAGCCTGGATGGCCCTGTTGGAGGCTGGATGTCCCCAGCCAAGGCTGGATGTCCCCACAGCCCCACCCCAGCCACAGAGCTGCCCCTCAGCCTGAGGGTGCAGCTTCCTTCAAAGTCAGATGCTTCCTCTCCCCCCCACCACTGGAGATGATGATGCTCTGAGCCAGGATTTGGTCTTCCCTCTCCGGTTCAGAGCAGGACTGATGTCCCTTGAAGCCTCAGGGTTTGTCCCCTGGGTCTGTCTGACACCCACAGAGTGGCACTGGCCCTGCTGCAGCGCCATTAGCATCGGTGCCACCGAGGGAATGCTCTGTTTCCCTGGACACCGGTAATTCAGCCAGAACCTGCACAATTTTCTGTGCATAATAGTCCCAAATGTGCTCTCTGGCAGGCTCAGGAATCAGCAGCCCAGCGGAGGCAGCCTGGATTAATCAGGCTGGCCACGACTCGGAACAAACCTGCTGATGAAGCCTTGGCAGCAGCAGAGTGTGTGAGGGCTGTCCCTCCCCTCCTGCTCCCACACAGCAATGAGGGACTGGGAATCTTAATGGAGTGACTGACCACATTCCTCCAGAGCTCTCTGCCACCAGCACTGTGCCTCCTGCTCCCTGTCCCATGTCCCCACACTGGCTGTGACAGGTGGTGTGGGGCTGCTGCTGCAGAGGGGGGTGAAGGGGTCAGGTCATCCCAATCCTGGGACACTCTGCTGGATAATCCAGCCACACACCCCACCAGGAGCTGCCTGTGCTCCTGCCTGGAGCATGGGACAGGAAAGCCTTGTGGGATGCTTGGAGCAAGCCCGCAGGTTCATTGTGGTCCCGAATCCTGGTGTTTCTCCTGTCTCCTTCTTTCAGCCTCCTGTCCTCTCTGCCTCCCATGCACGCTCTGGCTGAGATTCCACTGCCCATGGGATGCAGGTTGGGAGCTTTCCTGGGGTATCCCAACCCACCCAGGACATCCCCTTCTCTCTTCCCCCCAGCAAACACCACCTCCTCTCCCTCTGAAGGGCCAGCATGAGCCATTTTTGGCAGGTATTTGTCTGTTGGATGCTGCACTCAGGGCTGGCACTGGCAGCAGCCTGCAGCCAGGATGTCTCCTGCATTCCTGGGCATTGCTGGGGATCCTTGGGGTGACCAGCCAGGTCACAGGGACCGTGCTGAGCTAGAGGGATGTTGGCACTCTCCTGTGCCCCCTGTGATGGGTGGGGGGTGCACAAGAAGGACAGCCCTGCAGAGTGGGAGGCCAGACACCTCCCCCCTCCTAAAGACACAGCAGGATGTTTACATGATGGATTCTGGCTGGTGAAGAACACACAAAGCCTCGAAAAAATAAAATGAATAACAAAAAACAAAATTCTTCTGTTGTTCCCTGCAGCAGATGGAAAATAAACACAGCTGCTCCTCTGCCCCGAGCAGCGGCCGCACACCCTGGCCCCCGCGGGTCCCCGTGCCCAGGACACACTGCCCAGGCAGCCAAATGCCCATGGGATCGATCCCACAGGAATCCTCAGCACCCAGGGGGGTGACAGCGTGGCTCTGATGCTGTGTGAGGGGCGTGGGAGCTGAGGTGGCACTGCCAGCCCAGAGGGATCCAGAGAAAAGGGATTGCCCAGCCCAAGGAGCCATCCCAAGGTGGTGCCAGTCCTGCTGGTCCAACCTCTGCTGTCTCTGCTGGATGGGGGGGATAATCTGACCCCCTGGAAGGAGAACCCTCTGAGGGGGTGTGAGTGGGGCAAGGGACCATTCCCCACCCAGCTGGAGCAGCAGAGGAGCGGGGACAGCGCGGGTGTTTGGGGACAGGACAGGCTGTGAGGCCACAGCCGCCCCATCCATGTGGAGCACGGGGTGAAGTGGAGGTTAAACATCAGGAAACACTTTCTGGCTCTAGATGGGATGGGGCAGGCAGAGCCAGCTCCCTGCTGGAAGCCCCCTCTGCAGGGGACCCCCAAGTGAGGGCTGTGTGTCTGTCATGCTGCCACGGCCGGGATGTCCTGTATCTTTTTTTCCTCCTGAATTTTAATGCCAGCAGCAGCTGCTTGCTGTGCACAGAGCCCCCACCCCATCTGACCTGAAGCTGGGGGAAAAGAGAACATTTCCCATATTTACTGTGAAACCACAACAACTCTTGCAGAGGCAGATGCTCCCTGCAAAGTAACACTCCAGGTTCTGGATTTAAATAAGGTACAAGTGTCTACAAATCCCATGGACAAGCAGAAGTACCAAATATCCTGCAGTTTCACCTCAGGCATCCCAAAACCTCTCAGTGTCCTGATCCAGGAGGCCTGAGAGTCCTGAGTGAGGTTGGGCTGTGCTCCAGGCTGGGGGATGATCCAGGTAGTTTGGAGGAATGCTGTCAGGGATGCCTGGGCTGCAGGGATGTTTCCAAGGATGCAGGGATGCTGCCAGGGGTCTTTGGGACTGCAGGGATGTTGCCAGGGACTCCCAGAGCTGCCAGAGGCTCTCTGGACTGCAGGTCTGCTCGGGGCTGGAAGAGCACTTGAAGCTGGCAGGGATATTCGGGATTGGCAGGGACTCAGGACCGGCAGGGATGCTCCAGGCTGTGGGGATGCTCCGGGTTGGGGAATGCTCCGGGCTATGCCCCTAGTTGCGGGGATGATCCGGGATGTGGGGACCAGGGGGTGACCATGAACAGGCATCCCGGGCTGGAGGTGCCGGCGGGCGGGGCAGGGGCTGCGGGGGCTCCTCCCGGGCCGCTCGCGTGGAGCTCGGCTGTCCTCTAGTGCACACCCGGCTCCATGACACGGAGCCGTGGGGCTGGGAAGGGCTGGGAAGGGCAGGGAAAAGCACAGAAAAGCAGGCGGGGCAGGCAGAGAGCACCATCAAGCCCCACCTCCCACTTCCTTCCAACCTCCGCATTTTTAGGGACTCCAATATTTATTCGGTATCCCTTTGTCCCTCGCTTTTTTCCCACGTCCCAGTCCCCCTTGTCCTTCCATCCCTTTTTTGGCCAGTTTTCTATCCAATCTCATCTTAATTTAGTGGTCTCCAGTTATTCCTTAGGCTCCTGCTCCTTTTCAGACTCCGTTTTTCAGCAGCCTCCACTCTTCATCTGCCTCTCAGTCTCCGTTTCGCATTTTTATCGTCTTCCCACCTCTCTTTCGCCTCCCCCCCTCCCTTTTTCAGCCCCCAATTTTTCCTGATTTCTACTTGCCCTCAATCCTCCCACACCTCTTTGGGCTCCCACCCCATTTCGACGCAGGGGAGCCACCACAGGCACATGGCATGGGGAAAGGAGGGAAAGAATGAGGGAAGAGGGATGAAGTGCAGGTCCCTGAGCACTAGGGGCTGTCACAGCCTGAGCAGCCTCACCCACACACCTGCCTGTGGCTCCATTTAAGCTCAGCCTCAGCTCCTTCCCCACCTCGCTGTCAGTGCTGCCTCCAGTCCCACAGCCCATCGAGCTGTCCCCGCCGGGGCTGTGGGCACAGGGGAGGCTCCCTGACTTCTGCCAGCGCTGCACAGGGGGACACCTGTCCTTAAGCCACGGGGGTCGGTGGTGGCCCCTGTCCCCTCCATGGGCACCTCCATGGGTGCTTTGGGGCTCTTCTGAGGTCCTTTGGGGATCCCGGGTCGCGTTGTCCCCGCTCTATCCCCTCTCTCTCCCGGCGCTGTCCCCGCTCTGTCCCCGCTCTCTCCCGGCGCTGTCCCCGCTCTGTCCCCGCTGTCCCGGCGCTGTCCCCGCTGTCCCGGCGCTGCGGTGGCGGCGGTGGCCACGCGAGGGCAGCAGAGCGCCAGGGACGGGCGGCGGGAGCGGCACCGGGACCCTCGGCCGGGCAGAGCCACGGGACGGATCGGGACAGGGACCCGAAACACCGCCCTGCCCACCCCTGCCGAGGGCAGCGACACCTCCCGCCAGACCAGGCTGCTCCCACCGCAGTCCAGCCTGGCTTGGACATTTCCAGGGATTCAGGGGAAGCCACCGCTTCTCTGGGCAACTTGTGCCAGGTCTCCCAGGATGCTCTGATCGAGCCAAGTGTCGGCTCCTCTCTCCTCCACGGGCAACTCCAGGACCTGGCATTGCTCACAAGGGCTTCTTCATCTTCAACCACCAAATAACAGGGGATTGAGGAGCCACCTGTGTCTGTGGATGCTGCTTTCCTCTCTACTCTGAGTCATTCATCTGTCCTGGCCCAGCCCTGGCTGAGGAACAGGTTTGAGGATCATTATTCCAGAGCTCCTTTGCTCCAGCGGGATGAGCTTCCCAGCATTTGCTGCTGCAGACCCGGGTCTATCAGCCTGGCCTCGGGCTCTGGGCCCAATCCGATATCCATGCATGACCCCCCCTCGCCAGCCCCCTCTCCCACCCCCACCATCTTCAAAGCCAAGGACCTGGCAGTGGTTCTGAAAGCTGGGCAGAGTCTCCATGCCATGGCTTGGCATGGAACTCAAAGGCTCAATTAGCAACATCTGCTCTTGTGGGCTGTAAAACCCTCTCACTGCTCCCCTCCCTTGCTCCGAGCACTCACAGCTGGGAGCAGCATGGGGCTGCAGCCAGCCCGGCCAGGGGAGCTGTGCCCCTGGCTCACAGCTGTCATAGCTTGCTGTGCCATCTCTGCCACCGTGCCACCTCTGCCACTGCTCTCCAGACCCCTGAGATCCACAGCCTGATGGCAGCTGAGTGTGAGGGATGAGGAGTGAGCTCTTCTCTCTGGTGAGCAGGGAATGGCTGGAGCTGTGTCAGGGAGGGTAAGGCTGGATATTAGGAAAAGGTTCTTCCCCTAGACAGAGTGGTCTGGAGAACTGAGTGGCTGGGAGTGCTCAGGAGAAAAGGAGGTTCAGGGGAGACCTTCTCCACAACTCCCTGACAGCAGGGAGCAGTCAGGGGGGATTGGGCTCTACTCCCAAGGAACAGGGACAGGATGAGAGGGAACGGCCTCAAACTGCACCAGAGGAGGTTCAAGCTGGACATGAGGAGGAATTTCTTCATGGAAAGGGTGGCCAGGCATTGGAAGGGGCTTCCCAGGGAAGTGGTGGATTCCTCATCCCTGGAAGTGTCTGAGGAAGGACTGGATGTGCCACTGAGTGCTCTGGGCTTGTTGACCAGATGGAGATCGGTCAAAGGTTGGACATGATGACCTTGGAAGACTTTTCCAACCTCAATGATCCCATGATTCTATGAAAACCAGCCCATGGCCTGGAGGCTGGCTGAGAGCCCCCGCCAGCACCCATTGTTCGGGAGCTGAAGCAATCGGAGCCCTTTCCCGAGGAGCCTGGCGGGCCGGGCCGGGCTGTCCCGGGAGGGCTGTATAGCAGCAGGGCTGGACACTGCTGTCATCATTCCACGGATGCCTCCAAACGCAGCCAAGTGGGGCCACACGAGGCCACCAAGGTCGGGAGGGCACAGAGCCAGCCTGGAATGGGATTTGTGAATGGGAGCGGGACAGGCAGTGCCAATGGGGTGAGACTGTGGGGCACCCTCTGGAGAGGGGGTCCCTGAGCCCCCACTTGGAGGCAGCCTGGTGCCAGGAGGGGACAAGGGAGTCCCATGGCAGCACTGATGTCTGACACTGGGCACCAAGCACTTCCCCGCCTTTCCTAGCCTCATTCCAAGAATGTCCAGTATGTCCACTCCTTCCCCACATTTTGGCCATTAGATCTGATTATCCTTGATTTACTTGCTGTCTGGGGAGCTCTCAGAGCCTCTCCCTCTGTACGAAGCAAGCTCAGCTGCATTCTGGCTGCAGCAAAACACCTCACCCTGGGGACGTCCCTTGGGAGATTCCCCAAAACACCAGTGCCCTCCTCAGCTGGCGGTGTCCCTCAACTCCTGCCTGGGAGCTGGGGGACAGCAGGGCTTCCCAGAACTGTCACCCCATGACAAACAAAGGATGTGATCACAATCCCATAAAAACACATTATTGAAGCTCTTTGCCAAGGCCAGGCTTATCTGGTGCAGTGGGTGATGAGAAAACACCTTGTGCTTACGGTGACTTCCTCCCTACTTATCCCCACCAAGGATCTGCCTCACAGGTAATCATGGAAACTCCAAATTCCCCAGGCAGTTGTCCCAAACACTGAGTCAGAAGCTGGCAGAGATGCCTCTCCCACCTGAGGAACCAGGACTTGAGCGCCAGCCTGTCCATATCTGTTTGGAGTGACAAATCCATCCATAAACCACATTTTCCTTGGAATACCAGCAGTAAAACATCCACACAACATTGTCCTTAGTACACCAGCAGCAGCAGTAGAGGGAGAGAAGCCAGAGGAGGGCTGAGCAAAGCTGTTATCTCCTGAAGGGTCATGTGTGAGCCGCTGGTTTTGCAGGCAGTGGGAGGAGCAGATAATATTTTCCCAGGCAGAGGAAACTCCTGGGTGAAAATAGCGCTGTGCCCTGGAAACGGAGCCATCAGCAAATAGGGCTGGTGCAGCCTCATCTCAGCAGGTAATGCTGAGCTGGGCACAGGCTCTGTGGTGGATGAACTGCTCCCGACGGGAATGGGAGAGATGAGCTCCCCCCGTGGCCCTGTGGGAGCACAGGGGAGCCGAGCTCAGGGACAGGTAGAGTGTTCCTGCACAGTGGCTCTCTGGGACACCCTCTCCATGCCCTCTCTCTCAGTTTCATGCAGTCCCAGGTACATAAAAGGACCAGGAGTGCTGGAACAGGAAGAAAGCTGAGTCCTCAGGCTGGGGAAGAAAGCTGATAAAGGAAGGGAACAAATGGAGCTTTGTGGGGATGGACAGGAAATAAGAGAGAAAGGACAGCAGGGCTCAGTGTCCCATAATTAATGGGGTGCACAAGGCTTGGAGGGGCCCTGTTACTGTCTCAGCTCTTCCTAGACCAGGACATGACAGAGCTGATCTCCTGTCTACAACGCTCCCTCTGAGACGTGGAGTGATGGGACAAGGGGGAATGGCTTTAAACTAAAGAGAAGGGAACTTTACATGGGATATTGGGAAGAAATCCTTCCCTGTGAGGGTGCTAAAGTGGGGAAGCCCTGGCACAGGTTGTCCAGAAAAGCTGGGGCTGCTCCTGGGTCCCTGGAAGTGTCCAAGGCCAGGTTGGACAGGGCTTGGAGCACCCTGGGATAGTGGGAGGTGTCATGCCCATGGCAGGGGATGGGCATGGTGATGTTTAAAAGTCCCTTCCCACCCAAACCATCCAGTGATTCCTCAAACCCTGGTCTGATCCTGTGCAAACAGGCACAGACATTCCTGGGAAAGAAATCCACCAGAGGAACTGCAGAGCTGCAGGAACAGCGCTCTCACCTATTCCAGCATCTCCTCCCGGCGGGGCCGTGGCTATGCTGGAGCTGCAGGAAGGGATGTGGTGGGAAATCCAGAGGGAGCAGCCCCTGAGGGAATCACAGGTGTCTGTGCCACGGCTCAGAAGAGCTGAGCCTCCAGCCTGTGTTGCAGATCCTTATATCACTCCCCGTGATGTTCAACATTTGTTCGTTCCGGCTGTAAAACCTCTCCTGGCTCCGCACCAGGTATTTTCCTCCCTCAGTGCCTCAGCCAGGGCCGAGCTGTTGGAGTGTGAGCAGCTCACACACCACAGCCTTTGTGAGTAATGGCACCAGCTGAGGTGACAGCCCCTCCACCAGAGCCCCTTTCCCAAGCTGTCCTCACAGGTTAGGATGGTAAACAGGAGAAGGATAAAGCCTCCAGGGTCCCTGTGCCTGCAGGATCCCACTCTCCTGAGGGCGCTTGGGTAACCTAGCTCCAGCACTCCATGGCCTTGAAGGAACTGGTTCACTTTGGGACAGAGCTTGAGGTAAACCCCAGGAATAGAAACACCTGAACCCCACAATTCCCACAGCCAGGGTAGTGCCCGAGGCTGAGGGTGGCTTTGTGGATGGAGAAGGACCCTCCAAGCAGGCTCTGCCCTCTGTTCTGTGTATACTGGGGTTTCATGTCCATGGAATTATGGAATCATTTAAGCTGGAGCGGCTCCCAGAGACTGTTGAGTCCAGCTATCACCCCCCGCACCACCAATGCCACCATTAATCCATATTCCCAAGTGCCGCATCCACTTTATTTTGACCACTTCCAGGGACGGTGACTTCATTGCTTCCCTTGGCGTCTGTTTCAATGTCTGACCACCTTTTCAGTGAAGAATTTTTCCCTAATATCCCACCTAAACCTCCACTGGTGCAACTTGTGGCTATTTCCTCTCACCCTGTCTGTTGTTCCCTGGGGGCAGAGCCCGATCCCCCCGGCTGCCTCTTCTGTCAGGGAGTTGTGCAGAGCCAGAAGGTCCCTCCTGAGCCTCCTTTCCTCCAGGCTGAGCCCCCACACTTCCCTCAGCTTCTCTTTATTTTCCACTCCCAGAGACCTGATGGTCTCTCTGGGTTTAGCCATGCCATGAACCCCCTAACAGGGGTTTAGGGACATGAATAAGGGACGTCCCTGGAAGATGCTTTTGCTGTCTGGTGACATCTCTCTCCCAGTCAAGCAGAAATGGAATCATCGGGGGCTCTTTGTGGGGCTGAGGGTGCGAGGGCAGTGAGGGGACAGCAGGCTCTGCTCTCAGGGGACAGCACGGTGTGCGTGGCTGCTGCTGGAGCCCCCGCGGCCCCTCTCCACCGGGACCTGTTGACACCGGGGATGTGGCAGGGACCAGTCCGTGAGGGTGAGGATGGAGGCGAGGATGAGGACTCAAGTGAGGGTGAGGTGAGGGTTAGGATGAGTATGAGTGTGAAGATGATGGCAAAGCTGAGGACGAGGATGACCGTGGGGGTGAAGTGGCGGCGAGGATGAGGGATGAGGAAGAGGGTGAGACCGAGGGTGCGGATGAGGTGCTGATGAGGGTGCAGGTGACGCTCAGCGCGGGGTGAGGACGGGGCAGAGCGCGGAGCCGCGGCCGGGGCTGTGGCGGGTGTGCGGGGGTGTCCCGGCCGGGCCGGGCCGAGCGGAGCTGTCCTTCAGCACCTCGGCAGCGCCGGCCGGGCCGGGCCGCGGCCGTGCCGGTGCCGGCGGAGCGGAGGCAGCGCGCAGGCGCAGCGCTCGCGGCTCCTCAAGGTGTTGGCGGCGCGGCCGAAGATGGCGCCAGACTGAGGGCGAGGGGGCCGGGCGGCGGCGGCGGCGGGCGCGGCGCGGCCCCGGCACCGCGCCGGGGCAAGCGGAAAGCCGAGTGAGGGCGGCCGGGGCAGGCGCGGGGCCGGGGCCGGGGCCGGGGCGGGCGGCGGCGGCGGGGCGCGGCGGGGGCGGCGCGGGCATGGCGGCGGCGCGGGGCAGGTGACAGCGGCGGCAGCGCCGCGCTGCCCGCCCGCCGCCCGCGCGCCCCCGGCATGATCCGCGGCGCCTGGATGTCCCCCCCCGGGGGCGCCGCCGGCGGGGCCGTGTGCTGCGCGCCGCGCCGCAGCGACAAGCCGGTGGCCGACCCCGAGCGGGCGCAGAAATGGCGCCTGTCGCTCGCCTCGCTCCTCTTCTTCACCGTGCTCCTCTCCGACCATCTGTGGCTCTGCGCCGGGGCCAAGCTGCGGGCGGGGGAGCGGCCGCGGGGCCGCGGGCCGCGGGCGCTGCTGGCGGCCGAGCCGGCGGGCGGCGGCGGCGGCGGCAGCTGCGAGGCCCTGCTGGGCAACCTGAGCCGCGGCCCCGGCGGGCCCTGCCCCGCCGCCCGCGGGGACCTGGACTCGGCGTGCGCCCGGCTGCTCGCCCCGCAGCGCCCGCGGGCCCCCGGCGCGCCCCTGCGCTCGCCCCCCGCCGCCGCCGCCGCCGCCGCCGCCGCCGCCGCGCCCTTCTTCGCCTCGCCCTCCTCCAAAAGGACCTTCCTGCAGGCTTACTTCAGGAACTTCAACCTCTCCTTTTGTGATACTTACACGATCTGGGACCTGCTGCGAGAGATGGCCGGCCCCGACGGCCTGGACTGCAGCCTGGACAACCTGATGGTGGACCTGGTGGTGGCGGCGGCCGGGGCGCTGGGCGGGGAGGCCTGTAGCAGCTGCGTCCAGGCGTACCAGCGGCTGGACCAACACGCTCAGGAAAAATATGAGGAGTTCGACCTCTTGCTGGAGAAGTACTTGCAATCGGAAGAGTACTCGGTCAGATCCTGCCTGACGGACTGCAAGGTACGAGGGGCCGTCCCGGGTGAGCTGGGCCGCAGGGGGCTCTGTGCTGTGGGGGTACCGTGGTCCCCCTGCTCTCACACCTTCCTGCAGGCTGGGATCTCCCTCTGCTCTCCAGACCTCTCGTGGCAGTGGTGGTGGGACAGGTCTGGAACCCTTGGGAAGGCTGGACAGGGTGGTGTGGCAGAGAAGGCAAAGCAGGACTTGGCCTGAATGAGCACTCACACATCCCTTCACACCTCTGCACACACAGGCAGCTCCCAACATTCCATTCCCAACACCCTTCTCCCAGCACCTCAGTCTGAGCACTCAACTCCTGACACCTCACTCCCAGCACCCCAGTCCTGACACACCACCCCCAACACCCCTCTCCTGACACCCCAATCCTGACGTGCTACCTCAGTCCAAGCACCTCACTCGTGACACCCCAATCCCTACCAGCCTCATCCACACCCCTTTCCATGTGCACCCCTGTGCACACAGGGGTTGAGCTGGGGCAGCTGTGGGGCCCCTCACCTTTGCCTCAGATCTGCTGCTGCTCCTGGAACAGCCCAGGGTTCTGCCTGGCTGTCATTAGACCAGTGGTGACCTGAGATGAACCGTGGTTCAGGGCCCCATCCCTGTATGCAGCTGCTGTTTTCCAGCTCTTCCACCCTTTCTGCCCAGGGAGCTGACCCAGGAGTGCTGGGATGTGCCTCCCATCTTGGTGTTCTCCCCAGTGTCACTGAGTGTTCCCAGCCCTGGGGTACAGCCCCTGTTCTGAAAGCTGATGGGTTGGTTGCATCTCCCAGCATCAATGGGATCGAGGCTCAGTATGGAGCCATCTTCTCTCCCAGATGAGAGTTGTAGTTGGATCTCCATAAGACCCCCAGTGTGGTTCTGCTGGATGTTCCATTCTTACAAGCCCGTGGTGCCTCCAGCTTCCACCTGCTGCAAGCTGCCTGGCTCACCTCCAGACATCACCTCTGGGAAGAGCAATGGTCTCCAGAATTAAACCTGCCTCCCTTGCTCGGAGCTGTGTCTTGGGCGGTGTGACAGCATTGTCCCCACAGGGATGGTGGCAGAGCTTCCTCCCTGGTAGTACAACAGGGTTGGCTGCTCTTCTTCTGGGACAGGAGTTTTGAGGGACACTTGGAGTTGCAGGGAAGCTCTTGAAGTCATGTTCATGCCCTGGGAAAGTGTGGGAGCAGCACCAAGAGCAGTGCTGGGACACCGAAGTGTCTTTCACCAAGGGCACATTGGTGAGATCCTGGCCACTGCTCCAAGGGTCGCTCTGGTGAGGTGCTGGGTTTGAGCAGGAGCCTGTGCTTGCATTCTGGGCCTGGGCCAAGGCAGGTAATCACAGTCTGCTTCCCAAATTCCTCATGTTTCCGAGGGACATAGCATTCAGCCTGCTCTGAGTAGTTTGGTCCTACTGCTCCACTTGCACAGGGAGTTTGGTGCTGTCCATTGTGCTGCTCCTGCTTCCAGGGGCCCAGCAGGATCAGGATCTCCCTGTGTCATGTCTGGTGGAGCATAAACATTCCAGATTCAGGCTTAGCATCCACCGCTGCTGGGAGACCCAGAGAGAGAAGCGAAAGAGGTGAGAAAATAATCATCATGTTGGGACTCCAAAATACGTAGAAACAGAGCCGTGCTTCAGTGAGTCTCCATTAAGTGTCCCTGGGTTTAACATCCTTGATGGGAGAGCAGGAAATGTGCTGGGGAGATTCAGAGCTGGAGGCAGTGGCAGGACTCAGCCCTCTCAAACTGGTTCCGTGTTGTGTCAGTGCATCCTTAGAGCATCCTTAGAGCATCTGTGAGCTCCAGCCTTGCGTTCCACAGGCAGCACTTGGGAACAGGAGGCAGGAGGAGCAGGGACAACCTGTGCACACTCCCCTGGGCCACCCACTGGGAAATTCCCATGGGAGTGCCTGAGTCTACACACTCCCACCGGAGCCTTCACAGCTCCCATCCTTTTGGTTGCTCCTGAAAATCAGGCTGCTTTGTTTAAGGCCATTCACTCCATATTTATGTGTCTTACTCCAGCCTTTTGCATCCATGAGATTCAGCTTTTCCCTCTCAATGGCTGTTCCCCATCTGTGAATTGAGGCTAATGCCAGACCCCTCCAGCATTGTGGTGAGGAGGGAGTTTTGGCCTGATTTCGTGATTTCTGGACGTGAGCAGGGACTGCAGTTACTCATTGCCTTGGAAAAATGTGGCTGGCGGGATTTTTGAAGCAGTTTGAATTTGTATTTCCCATCCAGATGCTGGATGATACCTGTTTGTAAGGGATGGCAGAGCTATTGCTTGATGGTGATAACATCTGAGAGCAAATAACAGGAAAACAGGAGAGGAGTGGAGGAAAACAGAGTGGAATGTGCAGTTCAGCCAGTGTGAGAACTCCTGCAGAGCCCTCACAGCAGGATTCTGGCTGCATGAGCTCTGGAGCTGGAGAAACAGGATTTAAATGATAATTCTGGGACACAGGACCATGGGAGCGGGGCTGTGCATGGAGGGTTAGTGCTGCTTCCCATTTGCATCCCTGCCATTCTGTAACAGCAGCTGGAAAATAGAAGATGAGGAAGCACAGCAGCTCCAGCTCACCTGCTCACAGCCTTCCTCTGCAGAGCCACGGATCCCTCTGGAATTCGGTGCCTAAGAAGTCTGGCTCAACAGACAGCTCACAGGGAACTCTGTGGCAGCCAAACCACTCCAGTGATTTTGGCTCTTTATTCCACCTCATTTCAAACTACAGCAACACCAAATCCCAGCTGGAGCTGCCAATTCCTTCTTACAGCAGCAGGTTTGACCCCAAGCTAAAAGTTTTGAAGCATCTGAGTGTTGTGGATTGATTTTAGGAGACACATAATTCCCTGTTAATAAATCATCTTGAGAGCTGCCCTCAGGTTTGGGGAGAAAAGGGAGGTGCTGCCGGGAGGGGAAACAGCATCCTAGGCATCCCAGCCCTGGATCCATCTGTGCCTGGAGATTGGGAAAGACTGGACCAAAGTCTCCCTGGGAGATAGGAATCCCATGAAATGGTGGGGTCTGTGTGTAATTCAGATGCTGAGATTACTCAGTGCTGTAATACTCTGCCTCTTTATTTTCTGCTTGGGGATCGTTCCTGGGCAGATCCCACTTTCTGCACATGTTGTTATACCTGTGCAGCACTGTCAACTTCCAAATCACTCTTTGGAAATGTTTTATTTGTTACTCTTACAACTAACCCCAGAAATCCCTGTGGCTGAAGGACAGTAAATCATGAAGATGCACTTCTGGGGTTTATTGTTTGCATTTCCCATTTGTTGGGATTTTGGGGGGGTCTGACTCCCACAGGGACACTTATGGACAGGGGCACCAGCATCCTGTGGACAGGAGGAAGAGAGGGAGGTGGGTCCACAGGGTCCATCCATCTTCTCAAATACATTTCTTCTCATGTTGCAGGGATCTGCCTGCCAGCTGCTGGGTCACGGTGCTAGGTAGGGATGATGTGGATAAAAGGTGGAAAACGCCTGTGTTTTTCTGAACATAAGTGGGAAAAGTCATTAATTGAGTCAGGAGCAGCTGCTGGACACCTCCATCTCACCTGTTGCTATGTGACTTGTACCCTTTGTCACTGCAAGACACAATGAACTTGGTGCACAGTTGTGGGGACACTTTGGAGCATCCTCCTGTGACCAAAGGAGGTCACAGCCTGGCAACACGTATATTGGATTTGTATATCCATCAGGAAATGTGAGGCAGAAACAGCACTCAAATTGTCAGCCCAGGCTTTGCAGGACTTAGTGCGGGAGGAAATCGCTGTCCTTCCAAAGCAATGTCCTGCTTAGGGCTCAGTTGTGCCTTTTTCCCGTCTTTCCAAACATGAAAAGAGCAGTGTTGCTCCAGCTCAGACACCAGATGAGAGCTTTGCTCGTGCCAAGGCCATGCTCTGCATGCTGGCTCCTGCCCCGACAGTTCCCAAAAGTGCCCCCTCCCACCGATCCTGGGGCAAATCAAGATCTATGGGACAAAGCCTGCGGAATTAAAGAGTCATTAGGCTGCAAGAAACAAAGCTGTGGCGAGAGAAGGGCTGACAGGCAGGAGGGAGCTGGCAGCAGAGCTGGGCAGGCTGGGCTGGACAGGACCTGTAGCATCTCAGATGTGATTAGATTATCAGGTTTCTCTGCACACGGGCCCGTGGCTGTGGGATCTGGTTCTGTACCTCTGGTTTCCCCAGTACCCCTTGCAGGGCAGGATTTCACTCCTGAGGCTTCACAGTGATGTGGTGAGAAATGGAGGCTGCTCCTGCTCTGGCATCACCCCTGGCACAGCCCACATGGAGCAGGGAGCAAATCCCCAGTGCCCAGGTTCAGCAGCCTCTGGGGTCCTGTTTTCTGGCTCTTGTTTAACCAGGAATAGCATCAGTAATCGGCATCGCTGTGGAGCATCCCGCCCTGTGGAACATCCTCTGGAAACCCGAGCCTGCAGATGCCAGGAGCTTTAGAAACACCATGTCTTGGGGTTATCCCAGTGCCAGGGACACCTCTTGGGGGAACCAAAGCAGCGTTTTACCTTCACAAAAGTAGCTCAAGTTGTGGGTTTTTTTGGGCTGGGCTTGTCCAAAATACTGCCTCAGCCTGGTGCACTTCTACTCTGGGCCTGGATGGCTCCTTGCACAGAGGGAAAGTCCCTTGAGAACCACAACAAAAGTGGTTTCACCAAAAGCTTGTGCTTTTTAAAGGGAGTTACTTTAGTACTGAGGCTTCCAGAGAATCTGTGGACGGGTGACTGCAAAGTTGCTCCCTGGACCTGGTTCAGTGTGGAGCGTTTGGTGCACCAGGAGCAGCAGCACCTGGGAGGAGAGAGGCTGCTCCCAAACACCTGTGTCTGCTCCAGAGCTTCTCCTCCAGAACCAGCCTGGCCAGTGAGGTGTTTCATGAGGTGAAAAAAGGTTCCAGAGTGAATTCCGAAGTAATTCCAGCAAATCAGCGCAGTCATTTGGCAGCTCGAGCAGGAGCACACGCACAAGCTTAGCCAAGTGTGTGGCTCCATGTTCCCCACCCATTCCATGGGAGCAAAGGGAATTTTTTTGCAGCCCTGTACAAAGATATAATTCAGTTGTATAAAGAATTTGGGCTAAAGGACCATGGTGGGTTTAGTCTGCATGTGCTGTGGCTGCCCAGTTCCAGTGCCTTGTGTCTGGTACCTCCTTGATGCTTGAAAACTGAGATCAAGGCTTGGAAAACAGGAGAAACAAAAAGTGAACTGATGGAATAAAAGATGTAGAGGTGTCAGGAATGTGCCAGTGGTACTGGGACTTGTGAGGGCTGCAAGCCAGGTGGGAGTGGGAATGCTCAGATGCTGCTTGGACAGTCTTGAATTTTCCTTGAGGTTGAGACCTGGGAGTGTGTGGTGGGCTGGAGGCAGAACCCACACTGGTGCTGTGGGGTGAAGCTGCCTGGGGTGGGGTCAAGGTGTGAATGGGAGGGGTTTATGGGGGCACTGGATGGTGTTTGGCTGCCTCCTTTGTTCTGGTTGTCTGTCAGTCCTTGTTGTCTGCCTGTCCTCACTTGTGTCTGTCAGTGGTGCTGCAGGGACAGCCCACAAGTTTCCCAAGGCAGCAGCAGGTCTCCATGGAGCAACAGGCAGGTCAGCAAATGGTGCAGGGACAGCGAGGGAGGGTGACATCTGTCTCCATCAAACTGTCACCAGTAGCTCCAAGTGCCACAGGCTCCAGCGCCTTCTCCGTGTGCTCCCGGCTGTGCCTGCTGCCATCTCAGCTCTCCTGCTGCAAGTCCAGGTTCTTCTCCATGCCTGGGAGCATGGTGGGCACAGGGGCTTCACCAGCAGGGTGGGATGAGCTCCTCAGAGATGCCACCTCAGCAGCTGGAGATGGAAAGTATCCGGCTGTTCCGTGTGGTGCGGGAAGGCTCTGGGAGTCAGGAGCTCAGCAGCACGTGTGGTGATATCAGCGGAGTGTGAGATCTGGGAAAACCACACGACCCCCAGCCCCCTTGCTGTGCACATCCATTGTCACAGGCTACCTGTGGTTGACCAGGTCAGGGCTGTCTTGCCACGCTGCTTTTCCTACCAGGCAGTGATCCATGCTCCCCGTGGACAAAGGGATCTGCTGGTGCCACGCTGACTTCCAGCTCTGCGCACATCTGGGAGAGGAGGCAGCACCTCCCACACCAGCACCAGGAGGAGGGAGAGGATGCACAGGGTGTCTGCTTGAACCCAGCTGGACCTGCCCTCACAACGGGCTTCACCTGGTTCCTGCCTGAGGACAGGATTCTTTCCCATCAGGAAAGGAGCCGTTCGTGCCCAGTGGGGATCACACATGGCCTGGCCTGACCCCAGTGCTGGGCAGTGCCAAGCATCACACGCAGAGAGGGTATGTCAAAACACCCCACAGCCCCAGGCCTGTCCCTAGGGATGCCCCGCAGGCTTTTCCTCTGCTGCAGGCTCCAGAGCTGCCCTGCAGGGTGGGAGGCAGGCAGGAGGCAGAGGCAGGATGTACTTGACTGCCGGGGGGCTATTCCCGCTGTCACCGGGATGCCATTAGGATGCGACTCATGCCTGGCTCCACGCAGGAGCTCAGCTCCGCTGTCCTTTGAAGGGCAATGACTCAGGGACAGCAAATCTGTGAATGAGACACGGAGGCTGCCTGGGCAAGAAGTAGCCATCTGTCCACGCTGCTCCAGCCCCATTCCCGTGGGCAGAGCCAGCAGCTGCCTGCCTGGAATGGCTCGCCTGCTTCAGCCTCACTCCTCTTCCCAGCTCCTGGCTTTTCCCTGGGGCCTGTCTCCCAGCTGTGCTCCTGGGGTGTCACAGCTGGTGCTGGCGGCATTGACTCGCCCAGATGCTGCCAATGTGTCCACTGTTTAAAAAGCAGCATGAAACGGCCTCACCTGGCAAGGATTTGGTTTTCCAGAGCCCTGTCCGTGCCAGCATCCTGGTGTTCCTGGTCCTGGCTGGAGAAGGTAAAGCCACCTGCTCTGCTCATCCTTTTGGGAGTAACAGATACACGTGTTTGACATCTTGGCTGGAATTTTATCCCTGCACGGCAGCTCTGCAGCTCTGCTGGTGGGTGGAGGCTGTGGATGGACAGGAGAGTGAAGGTAGAGCTGGAGAGGGGGCCTGGAAGTGTCTGGGATGTGGGATTTCCTGGTGAGGGGTGTGCCAGCACCTGGGTTTGCCCAGATCAGGGAGCCTGGAACCCCTGTGCCCACAGGCACCAGTCCCAATCATTCCCCACTGCTGGTGTTTGCAGAGGGAGAGGAGGCAAGTGGAATTTTCTTGGCATTTTCTGAACAGCTGCAGTTTGGGAAGGACTGACTGGTGCTAGCAGAGCTGGAGCTGTGTTTCTCTCTTTAATGTAAGGAGTTCAACCCCCTTCAGACCTGGGCATCTCTCTGACCTGTTCTTGGTCTTCAGTGTCATATTCCTTGGAGCTGGTCGCCTTCTGTGTCATTTTCCGTAGATGTGGAGAGGAGGAATCCACAGGGATCTCTGCCTGTGTGTGCAGGGAGCAGCGTTTTCCTGCCATGCCGTGTTGCTTGTTATCATTCCTCGCTCTCCCATTCAAATGAGACTGTCGGGAAGCACCAGGAGCTCTGGGCAGCCTGGCTTGGAGTGTGCTCCTGGGACCTCTCTCCAGACATCCCTTGCTCATGGGAATGCAGGGGAAGCACTTCTACTTTGCAGAGCATAATCAGGGACAGGGATAGCCCCAGCCTGTCCTGGGCTTGCTCCAGGGGAGAGCAGCAGGAATGGGGCTTCCCTGCAGTAACGCATCCCTCGGGATTCGCTGCCTGAGGAGCGATGCCAGCCGGGAGCGCCTGCCTGCTGCTCACCACGGAGACTGGGAATTATCCTGGGGCTTTCCCTCCCTGGAAGGGAGCAGGAGATCTCTGCAAGTGGTGTTCAGCCAGGGATAGAAAAGCAGAGGTTGCAGCTCTCGGGTCTGACATGAGCCTGTTGTGTATCTCCAGCAGTAGGAGCTGCCAGGAGTGCTGATAAGCATCTCAAAATCATCTTTGCTTGCATTTAAGGGACCTGTGGGCACAAGCTGAGGTGGCTGCAGGGCCCAGCATGAGCGTGGAAAACTCCACACTTCCCTGTGACCATGGAAGGTGCCCAGGAGCTGGGATGCTCCTGTCTCACCACTGTTTGCTCCATGAGGGAGCAGGGATGGGCCAGATCCTGCTGCTTGCCCATCTCTGTGGGGTTCACAAGGATGACATGACGGACCATGTTCCTCCTGCTGCCTTATACCTTGTCCCATTCCCACTCAAGCCAAGTGGGACCTCATGGGATGCTGTGCAGGGGGCTCCTGGCAGAGTACAGGATTATCCCCTTCCATAGGTGTTGGATGTAAGATAGCCCTTGCTGGGCTGGATGCTCACACCATTCTGAGAACAATTTTCCAACCTCACCACTTCCTTGGAAGGGAGATGAGCAGAGAAACTTCTCCCTCGCCCCCATCACTGGTGGGTAATATATGGCTCGTGGCACTGAAGTGTCTCGCCTTTATTTTTTTATATCCTATCTAATGTAACAGGATGTTCTCATTAGCTGTATAAATGTTTAATCCACTTTTGAATCCTGCTAAGCCCCTGGCTGCAGCAGGATCTAATGGGAGTGAATTCCTCAAGCCATTCTAATGGATTGCAGGGACCTCACTTTCCCTCTGTCACCAACTCCATCATGTTCAGCTGCAGTTTTGCAGAGGTCTTTAATTACTTTTTAAGTCATTGGGCTGGCAGGATGGGTTGGTATCTGACCCACTGGGGGCTTGCAGGTGAGGGATTGTGCAGGATGGAGCTGCTGGAGCAATCCTGAGGAGGCCACAGAGCTGCTCTGAGGGCTGGAGCGCCTCTGGAGCCAGGCTGGGAGAGCTGGGGGTGCTCACCTGGAGAAGAGCAGGCTCCAGAGAGACCTTAGAACCCCTTCCCTTGCCTAAAGGGGCTCCAGGAGAGCTGGAGAGGAACTTGGGACAAATACTTTGAGGGACAGGACACTGGGAATGGCTTCCTGCTGCCAGAGGGCAGGGTGAGATGGGATATTGGGAAGAACTTTGCTCTGAGTGTAGTGAGGCCCTGGAACTGGAGGTCTGGTCTCCCTTCTTCCACCTTGGGGCATGGCCATGTGGTGTCACAAGGACAGAGCCCTCCAGATGCCAATGAGAGTTGCTCTCTCCCTGGCCACCAGCTCCTGTCTCCTGGTGTCCACCCCTTTCCCACACAAACCTCCACACTCCATCTGGCCTTCCCTTCCTGACAAGTTTTGCTTCTCTCCTCTGTCCTCTCTCCTCTGTCCTCTGTCCTGTCTCCTCTCTCCTCTCTCTCCTCTCTCTCCTCTCTCCTCTCTCCTCTCCTCAGCCAAGACCCTTTTTGAAAGGGGAGCACGGAGCAGCAGCCCGGATTAACTGCAGCCTGGGAATGCTGGTCCCTGTGGCCTCACAGTGCTCCTCCCTGGCTGGGATCATGGGACAGGGACTGGCTGTGCCTGGGGTCTGGCAGCAGTGCCCACAGGCAGCCCACCATGGCTGGACCACCATGTCCCAGACACTGCCAGGGAATTCCCAGGGTCTCTGCAGGGGACACAGCCAGGATGTGAGGAGGGGGGACTGAACAGGAGACTGACATCAGGAATGCTGGGATAAGAGCTCCCATCCATGAGCAGAGCACTGTCACCCTGTGCTCACCCCCCTTGGAGAGAGGATGCATCTACCCTGAGGTGGGGTTTGATAATGAAATGGAAATATTCCATGGGAATTGGGATGTTTTGTAGCAGTGATCTGGGAACAAGAGCCTCCTGCAATGGGCTGTAGGAGTGGTTGGGCAGGGCTGGGTGGCTGGACAGGGGGTAACCTCCAGCCTGCACTGGGAAAAGTGGGAGCTGTGGTGGGAGGGAAGGGGCTGCAGACACTGCTGGGCAGGAACATGGAGCAACCTGTGACATGCACGGAGACAGGCACTGGCTGTGGGAAGCAGGAGGGCCTGGCAGCGGTCACTGCCTTCCTGTTCATCCAGCTGTGCCATTAATTACTGTGATTAATCAATAGACACAGGCACATGGCCGTGTCGGGGTGCCACGTGCTCTGTCCCCTCAACACAGGAGCTGCCAGAGGTGTCCAAAGTGACTCCAGAAGCTCTGCTCTTCCAGGGAATGCTCCCTGCTTCAGTACAACCATGAGCACAAGCTCTTCCTCCTGGGTTTGTTCCAAGGGGAGTGTGGCATCTGCTGGGATGAGACCAGGCTTTTCCCTGGGCTCTGCACACAGCAGCCCTCGGTGCCATGAGCTGATGAGCAAAGCCAGGAGGCTGTGACTGTGGTGTCTGTCCCCTGAGAGCATTCCCAGGGCTGGGAGCTGGCACTGCCACCCCCCTGCCCATCACCTCTGGGTGCTGGGGTTGTGTGTGTGTGGTTGCAGAGACAGCTTGGGGTGCTGGTTTTCCCATTCTTTTCCACTCCACTCCTTCCCAAGGCATGTGTTGAGCTGCCTGATATCATGACATAGTGTGACAGTTGTTACCTGGGCCTTGAGGTGTGTGGGGGGGGTCACACTTTAAAGCTACTTTCTTTTAGTTTTGGCCAATGAGTACCTGAGGCATTGTGTGTCTCAGACTGGGTTTGAGTGGTTTGAAGGGGAAATTTGGGGCTCTTTCCTCTAGAAGAAGGAGCTTTCAGACAATCTCTTTAATCCAGGAACTGGGAATTAAAGCTAAAATGCTTTAAAATGAAAACTAAAGGTTTTAAACTTTAAAACTATCAGCTGCTTCATGAGGTGATTGAGTGGTGAGTGAGTAGCTCTGACAAATTGCTTCCAGGTAATTTGGAAGTGATTTCATCACTCGGGTCAAGGGATATGGTCTTGTCCTGTGGGATGTAGGTGGGAAACCACAGTTTGGGAGCGTAGGGGACGTTCCACTGCCCAGGACCTTCCCTGAGGATGAGCCTGGTTGCTGCCAGACCTGGACCACCCTGTGCCCAGAAAAACACACAGGAGGGATGCAAAATGCTGTCATGGATGGGATGGCTGAGGGAGAACTTCTGGGAAAACCAACCCTGGAGAGGGGTGGGCTGCAGGGTAATGAAGAGCCTGGAGTGGGCACGTGCCAGCCAGCCCAGCAGCTCCGTGTGGAGTTTCCAGTGGTGTCTGAGGAGCACCCACTCCAGTTGGGATTACCATCAGTGCCATTCCCTGCAGCCTGTGTGCATCCATCCCCATTCCCCCATCCCCATCCATGTCCCAGGCATTCCTGCTGGCAGCCCCATCCCAGCACCCACCACAGCCGCCACTCCGTGCCCTCTGGAGCTGGGTACAATGGGCAGAGGCTCCCCTGGTTGGGAAACGGAGGAGCTGCGGCTCCAGTGCTGTCATCGCCAGGCAAAAGGCAACTTTATATTAAAAATGAAGGAAAAACAATACAAAACCCATAATCCTGCCCAGTTGTTGGGGTTTAGGGTTGGGTTGGTGTTTTTCTCCCCCCTCTCCTAACCCAGAGCATGTGAATGTGTCAAGGCAGGGATAACAACTCCAGAAGTATCAAAGAAACCAAAAATCAGCTGTTCCAGAGATGATGTTGGAACAGCCCATAGCAAGGAGAATTTTTAAAAATGCCTAAAAGAAGCTGGTTTAAAGCTCCACATTGTTAGTGTCTGAGTTAATTGAATACAGTGGTAATTGGACATTGCAGATGTGTTTGTGACTCCTCCTGGCTGGCCCTGGACCTCAGCATTCCCTTAATCTTCTGCCATCCAGGGGGGCTCTTCTCTCCCCCCCAGCCTGTCCTGCTTCCCGCGCTGCATCCTGATGTGCCAGAGCTTGGAGAGCTGCCCAAGCAGCTCATTAGCAGTGCTCATTTCCCTGTGTCCAAGATTAATGAGGCACAGCCACTCCAGATGCTCCTCTCAGGCCAGGGTGGAAATGTGAGTCCCAGGAACTGCTCTGGAAGGGGAGGGGGATGCTTCAGGCTGGGGGTCTGGCAGGGACTGGCAGGGATTTTTCTTCCCATCCCTGCTGGGAGCTGGGTGCACCCAGTGGGAAGAGGGAAAGGAGGAGAGTCATGATGGTAGAGCCCAACTTCCATAGTGATCCTCACCTCTGGTCCAAGCACACTCCCAGATCTTCTTCTGGGGTTATTTTGTAGGGAAAACAACCCTATTTCCCTGTCTGCATCTCCCCCTTCCAGAGAAATGGATTTTGGGATGGGGTTGCTGCCCCAACCCCTGCCTCTAATTAAGGAGAAGGGTTTGTTACATTTGTGCCATTAGCAGGATTTTCCTTGGAGAAACTTCCTGAGCATTGATTCCTGTTCAAATGGGAAAACAAACACACAGTTTGTTGTGTTAATTACAGCTGGCATTCCCAGTGGGCATCCAGACTATCCCAAGCACTGTGTCCTCTGCACTGGTGGTGTATCCTGCGAATGCTGCTCCATCCCTGCTCCTCTGTTGTCCCAAAGTGGAGCTGGGATGGTTCCACAGGCAGTGCCAGTGTTCCCAGCATACTGGCAGCAACTGGACTGGCCTTGAAGTGGCCAAGTTTGTGCAGAAATCCTAAGGACACGGAAAGACTTTGGAGAAGCTCTTTGGTGGGGAGTGCTCTCCTGGTACTGACAGGAGACAGAAGAAATAGTGCAGGCAGGGCAGAATTCCCATTTGGCACAGAATTCCCTGTGAAAGCACCATCCCTCTGACTGCTGCTTCCAGATCCCACTGGAAGTGTGAGCAGACAGGGAGCTGAATTCACTATTAGAAATCCAATTCAATTTGGGTTTTTTTTAATGTCATTTATGATGAGGTTTTTCATCCCACCTGCAAAATTTTGATGTGGACAGATAGTCTGTCCTCTTCCATATAAATTGGCTGTCTGAAGTTGGCTCCTTTCCTAGGCAGCCAAATTCCGTGTGCTTTCTCAGAGTCATGCAGCCAGTCCTCCAGAGCTAAAAATGCAGGAAGAGGGCACCAAATTGAAGCTATTTTGGAGTTGAGGTCACTTATATTTACTTGGCCAGGCTGGAGATCTGCCAAAAGCCAAACCAGAATGGAGGGAACACTGATTGCAACCTAACCTGCTTCCTGAAGAATCCAGAGAGAGCAAGGATGAAAACTAGGGAGCTTTCCTAGTTGATCTAAGCAGGGAGTCAATTTCTTCCTGTCCTAAATTCTCACATGTCCTTTCTAACAGCAGAACTAAGGAGGTTGTATGGGGTAAGCTTGGAGATACCAAAACCTTGAGCATCCCAGGGAATTTGCTCCTTGTGGGTGAGTGATGGGAGGACACTGGGATCTCCTGGAGATCTACCTGTGTCTCAGCCTGATCCCAGGGGAGTGGGAGAGCCCTGTTGGACCAGCAGGTCTTGGATGTCTCTGGTTTTGAGTACACACAGGCAGTTTTCATCCTGCAGAGCTGCAGGAATTCCTGCTGCAGCCCCTGGAGGGTGCCACAAGGGAATGGCAAGGGCTGGCTGGGGTCAGTGCTTCCCTTAGGGAAGGCAGGTGCTCTGGAAAGGGAAGGAAGAATGGAATGCAGCCAGGGAATCCTGGTTCAGGTTCTAGATGAGTGCTCCAGCTCTGCCCTCCCTGGTGGTATCACCAGCTCCTTGCAGTCTCTCCTTCCATATTTTCATTAAATTCATGGAATGTCCCTGTGTGTGTGACCCCAACCCTCTGTCAGATTTCCCTGATGGAAATCATCACAAACATTCAGGGGGAATATGTGTGGATCCATGCAGAGCCTGCTTGTGCCAACTCCGTTTCCACATGACAGCAGGATGAACCAAAGCAGCTTCCCACAAAACTCTGGGAAATCTCCTGTTCCGGCTGCCTTTTCCACCCAAATCTGGAGCTGGGACAGCTCAGGTGACGCCCACAATCCTGTGCTGGAGCACTCAGTGTACCCTCCATGCCAGGCTGCATGTGAGCCCAGGTGGGAGCTGGGATGTGTCTGGGATCTGGGAAGCAGCGTGGGAGAGAGTCGGAGCTGGGAGAAGACTGGCAGGAAATGGGAGTGAGTAAATCAGCCGAGCTCGCCTGAGTTGTGACTAAAGGGGGAGCGTGAGACATCTGCAAATATTAGAGATGTGTAAACACGGAGCAGGGAGAGGGAATGGTGGAGGGAATGATTGAAGGGAGTGAACTTTTGGATGGAAAAATGTAGGTCAAGTATGAAGGAAAACTTGTAGGCAGCGAGATAAATGCTGTAAAACAACCTCCTTGGGAAACACGAGGAAGTCCCACTGATGGAGATGTTTATCCTGAGGCAGATGAGGGTTGGAAAAGAGGCTGAGCTGGAGGGATGGATTCAGGGTGTCCATCCCAGATGGGGCTGGGCACACCAGTGATGTCCATCCAGCTCCTTGTGTGTTCATAATTCCCTTTTAAACTGCAGGCTGGTTGTGGTTTAGTTAATCCATCCGGATTTTAATCCTGAAAATTTCTTGGCTGTGAGAGGAATTCACCTGTCTGACTTCAGCCAGTTCAAATTCAAGCAGGTCATCCACACCAGCTGTCCAAAATCCTGGATGGTCACCAGGGGAAGGAGAAGCTCATCCAGCCCCTCACTGCCAGACACTCCGAGGGTCGGGGTGTTCTCAGGACACGCTCTCCTTGTTGCTATAAAGGCAGCCCAAATAATTAAGGTTATTAATAAGGCCCCTCTGTGTTTTGTTCCAGATTACACTGGAATGTGTCTGGAATGTGTGGAAACCACAGCATCATGTCCAGGCAGGGGCTTGTTGAGTCCTCAGATTGGAATAAGGATATGGTCTATCTGAATAAATCCTGGGCACTCAGTGGATGCTTTGGAGCCCATTTTACACCCCCTGGTGCTGTGTCCCTTCAGTGTAAGGTGTCACTGTCCCCTGAGCTCTCTAACCCTCCTTTACCTTCTGTTGAGGTTCCATAGCAGCAGTACCAGGTCCTGCTTTCCCAACAAGAAAAACTTGTGGTGCTTGCAGAGGGCCATGTGCCACCCACTGAGGGGTCCTGCTGTGTCCTCCTTGCTGTCCCCATGTCCCCAAGGGAGCAGAGGCCGTCAGGGAGGGCAGTATTGGAGTGGGGGTTGTGGCCTCTCCAGAGCGTGGCCTCTTCCTCCTCAGCTCTAGGGAATCAGCTCGGGCAGATCATGGAGTCGTGGAATGGTTTGGGTTGGAAGGGACCTTAAACCCATCCTGGCCCTGGACACTTCCAGGGATGACATGTTCAGGGATGCAGATCCAGACCTCAAAACTCTCCTGCTTGTGTCCTCACACTCTGCAGAGTCATTCCCTCCTCTGGAGCCGTTCTACCGTGTCCCAGTAATTAACATCCAACAGGACAAGGAGAACAAGCACCTGCATTCCCTCATCCCAGGAGGAAAACCCTGGCCACAGTACTGGGGACTGCTCCAAAATGTTCACTCCATAAATTTTGTCCTAGTGCCCTTTATACTTTTTGGGATGAAAGTTTCACCAAAGCTAACACAATTCTGTAAAAATTCTGGGTTTCATGATTTGGCATTTTCCAGGGGGAAAAAAACAAACTAAAATAACTTGCCAAGAATTTCCCAACCAGCTTTAATCCTGAGACACTACTGTGGTCCAAACAAATGATGATAAGGATCTATAGAAAACATGGGAAAACAAAGATGTGATGGCTTTAAAGCCTCCAGAAAATGAAAATGCAGCTGGAAGGAGGAGCAGGGAGTTTCTTTAAGCATGCCAAGGAGGGAAACTCCCTTTGAATCACAGGGAGCCCTTTCTAGCTGGTTTCAAAGGAAGTTGGATGCGGTGGTGGAATGACCGCGGTGCTGTCACTCGCGCCCACATGAGTTCATGGATGAGATGGAAGTGCCACGGGTTTCTTGCAGCCTGAGGAATGATGTACACCAGGAGAAATGGGAGCTTTCCCTCCCTCTCTGCTACAGCCAGTGGAGACAACTTCCCCTGTGCCTGATGCTGGGGAGAGAAGGGAAATTTGGGAGTATGGTTGTAACTGAGGCCGTGTGGGCTATGCCCAGCTGTCTGCCATGGGCACAGGCACATGGAGGCTGGAAGGGAAGAGGGAAACCCAGGACTGGACAGGCTGGAGAGGTAGGGAATGTGACACAGCCTTATAGTCACAGCTGAGCCCCCAGGGTGCTCTTCCTTCTGGAAATGTTGCCAAGCACATCTTGAGGTATCAGGAAGGTGAACAGAGCACATCAGGACACCTGTACCGCTGGTACATCCCAGTGCCAGAGCATCCATGGAAAATGAACAAGTTTCCCCCTTGAGCCAAAAGAAATGGCACAGCAGAAGTTCCAGATGTCAGGGAATCGGGAATCTCTCCCAGGACCTGTGGGGAAGGTGAGGAAGGTGTTATTTGGTGACAGAGAGGGACAAGCCTGAGGTGCAGTGGCTGCATGTGCTGCATCCCAGCTGCTTTTGTCCAGCAGATTTTCCAGCAGGAAGTTTCCAGTAAAGACCAGTCCATGATGTGTTTTGCTGTCCCATGTCCAGAGCTGATGGGGGCCAAGGCACTTTAGAGGAGGTGAGAATCCCTCCACTTCCCAGGAGAGCAGTGGGATGTCTTGGGGATGAGGAGGATACTCTGGGATGGGTGATAAACAGCATTTGAATTTTTTTGATGGTCTGAGCTCTTGGGTCACTAATGTTGGCAGAATCTGTTGCAGTGCCTGGCTGTAGGGGACATTATTCCATGTGGTAATTAGCTTTATTTTTGTGGTGGATTTAGCTGGATAGATGAGTTCCACCATTACACTCCAGTGGGTTGTTTGAATCCATCGCTATTCAACAAATGATACCAACACACATTTCCCACAGGAGCTGGGAGCTCTCTCATGATCTTCCACGCTGCGATGCTCCAGCTATCCCAGTGCTTAGGAAATGATTTATCCCTCTCCATGATTTCCCCCAGGCTGTCTACAAGGCATGGCTGTGCTCCGAGTACTTCAACGTGACCCAGCAGCAGTGCCGGCAGCGGATCCCATGCAAGCAATACTGCCTGGAGGTGCAGACCAGGTGCCCCTTCGTGTTACCGGACAATGACGAGCTGATCTATGGAGGTTTGCCTGGCTTCATCTGTACGGGTAAGGAGGGCCGGGCTCACACCGGGCACGGGGCGGGGTGATGGTGAGCCCTGGGGAATTTCCAAACCACTTCCCGGGTTTGGAAGTGGCTGGAGTGGGAGGAGGGGCAGTGTAGAAACATTGCCTGATGCCGAAACACGGCCATCTCAAGGATATAGGATAAGGGGTTAAGACAGCAATATCTCAGCCCAGGAGGTGAAAGTCCAACCTCTGACTGAAAGTTAAAGCATGGGAGGAGCAGCAGATGATGGGTTAAAGCAGGGTGGGAATATTGAACCGCTGTGAGCAGGATTTGAGGAGCCCTGAGCTCACCTTGCTGGTGTGTGCAGGCTCACAGATGCACTGGGGCCAGTCCCAGGGGGTGTCTGGGTGTCTTCGTTCTCAGGTGTGCCCATGTCACTGCTGGTGGGCACCAATGCTCGCTTCCTCCACAGCCTCATCCTCAGTGTTCCACTGACCCCTCCTTCTGCTTCCTTCCTTCCTTCCTGCAGGGCTGCTGGAGAACCAGCTGCCCAACGAGGAGGCCAAGTGCTGCGAGGTGCAATGGGACTCCTGCGAGCACCCCCCAGACAGCAACGAGGACACATCCCCCAAATCCACAGCGTCAGAGTCACTCCATTTCCACCGCCACGACCCCCACCTCCATCACCAGAGGCAGAACCACTACCACCTCTACCACCACCACCACCACCAGTACCACCAGTACCACCAGCCCCACTCCCCGTCCTTGCTGCCGGTCTCCGCGGGGTCTCGCCTCAGCAGCAGCAGCAGGATCAGACTGTGTGTGCTGGTCCTGATGCTCCTCCACACCATGGTGTCCTTCTCGAGCGTGCACGGTGGCGCTGGGGGGCTCAGCCTGGAGGCCCCACCTGCCCTGGAGGAGAGCGTGGCACGGGATGAGTGACACAGAGGGCAGAGCCGACCTCCAAGGAGAACGCCAGATCTTTTTCCATAAGGGGGGCACATGCTATTCCTCCAATGGGAGGCACGGGATTGGGGGTGGCGCACACGCACCCCCGCACATCCCCCAAGAGCTGCTCGCGGGGCATCCCCGTGGTGAAGAGTCTCTAACGCGCACAGGGCTGCGGGACCCGGCGCCAGAAGGGTTCGGGCAGGGCCAGCATTCCCGGCCCCGCAGGCGCCGGGCGGGCAGGAACAGCACGGGGGCGGGGAGACCGAGGGGTGGGGTCCCTTGGAATCGAAGGGTGTCCCCATGGGACTGCCGAGGGTCCCCCGGCCGCTGCCGCGAGTGCCTTGGGCGCCCGCGCCTCCCCCTCGCTCCGTGCCGAGGTTTGACGGTCGGCCCAGCCCTCGTTCCTTTTCTCCTGGGTCTGTGAATCCCGAGGGAGCAGGCTGAGGGGCAGCACCTCCCGGCACAGCCTGGCCCACTCCTGTCCCAGGGAAAAGCCACCGGCTCGGGGCAGACTCGCCCTGGTGGGGCGCAGTGTCCTCAGTGCGGCGCTGCCTCGCTGGAGGCGTTTGGGGACAGGAGTGGGACGCTGTGACACTGCACTGTGGTACCACTCGGGGTTGGTCTCACTGCATCCCAACCTGCTCCTCCAGCCTGGCCTTTCCTGCTCCTCTATGTGAGGAGGAGGAGAGGGAGGAGGCATGGAGCAGGAGGGATGTCCCCAGCATTCCCACATCCCACTTTGCCAAGTGTCCTGATGATTTGGTGTAACCTTTTCTGTTGTCCTTCCTGGCTGGTGAGACTGGTCTCAGTGAGGAGTTGGGGAGATGTGACTCCAGCAGCACACAGGCTGTGAGGGAGAGGGTTCCCACGTGGCAACAGTTTGGATGCAGGGAATCCCAAAGGCATCCTTCCGTGCTTCCCAGCTACAAATCATTGACTGGATGGCAGGAGGACTGGGCAAACGGGCTGGAGAAATCTGGCTTGGAGGGAGAGTCTCCCACACAAAGAGGCACTAATAAAGCCCAGCTAGGGAGGAGCATTTTTGTGAATAGTTTCAATCCACGGATGCCCCCAGATCCGGAAATTTCTGGGAGCCCAGCTGGACTTGGCCAGGCAAGGTGCTGGCTGGTGTAGCCTCATTCGACTCACTTGGGGTGATTTTTTTTAACCTGAGCTCAGCATATCCAGGGATTCAGCCCCAAACAAACATCAGATCTCTAGGATCTGATCCCCAGGTCATTTCCTGGGAAACTCCCAATTCTCCACCCACCCACCAGAACTGTTCCCCAGCATGGACACTGCGAGGTGGTGCCTCCGGGCCGGGCACCAGGGGCTGTAATTTGTCCTGGGTGTGGGCAGGGAAGGAAGAGAGGGTGTTTTGGCACAAGATCATGAGTTGGGTGTGAACTCACTCCCTGCTCCCAGAGGGGCTGGGATGGTCCCTCTATTTCCAGGCTGGCTCTTGACAGGAACCTACAGCAGAGCCCTGTGTGGGTCACTTCAGGAGACAGGGATGGAGCAGGAGGAATGTCCTGCTGCATCCCAAATGGATCCCAGATCCCTGTGAGGGTGCAAGAAGGTCTCAGAGCTGATGACCTGTAGGAGTTTTGTAGTTTCTGGTCTGTTGAGGTGAAGCAGAGCCCCGTGAGCAGAGCCCCATGAGCAAAGCTACTTCCTGCCTGGCTGGAAGAAGGAAGTACCAGGCATCTCGTGGGAAGCACAGGTTTCCTGACATTTCCAGCCCATTTCCAGACCAAAGAGGCTCTGAGAAGCAGCTGAATGTTTGATTCCTGCTTTGACTTGAATCTCAGAGCTTTGGGGTGATGTTTACACACCACCAGTTGCCTGTTCCCAAAGTCCTGCGGAGACGAGGCCTGTGATCCCATTGTCCCATGGGTTTTGGGGTGGGAGAGGTGGTGCTCATGGAAGATGGAGAGTGTTTCCTGACCAGATTCCCTTGCTGTTGCCACCCAAAAAGTAGGATGTCTCCCATTTGACTATTCCTCATGACATCCATATAATTTCAGCCTAGTTTACACCAATCAGAAGAGTTGGACATGGAGCAGTTCTGCAAACCGGGATCCAATCCCTTGGTTTTCTGTGAGCAGTGGGTTGTGGAGCTGCTCTGACAAGGAGTAAAAGCTCCCAGGCAGGCCAGGGGAGGGAGCACAGCCCCGTCCCTGCCTCCAGACAGCCGGATCCTGAAGGAAATTAGATTTCTCCTGTACTGCCAAGAGTTAAGCTAATTCCAGGCGCCTCTCTCAGAGATAGACTGTGTCCAATCTTGGAGCGACTCATCGGGAGAGAGAAGAATAGCCCAGTGTGGTGCGTCAGCAAGTGGCCCTGAGTCACTGGCCCTGTTCATTGTGTCATGTGTGACACTGAGCAGTGCTGGCGGGCACACGATGGCCCGGCCCCAGTCCCTGTGCCTCATCCAGATCCAGCACCATCCTGAGGGATGTGTGTCCTTCTCCCTGCCCCAAAGCCCTTGTGCCCTACAGGTGATGGAGCATCAGACCAGGCTTGGGGGTGGTGGTGGGTGTGGGATTCCCAGAGAAGCTGTGGAAGTGTCCAAGGCCAGGTTGTACAGGGCTTGAAGCAACCTGATCCAGTAGGAAGTGTCCCTGCCCATGGCAGAGGGTGGAACAGCCTAAACCATTCCATGATTTCATGATTTCCACAGAGCTGCGGGAGTGAGATCCAACAACCCAAGTCATCTTCAGGGTGTGCGGGCAGGGATTTGCTGGGATAACCTGGGAGCTGTGAGAAACAGTTTCACCTTCCCTAACACCAACTGGAGGCTTCCCTTAGGAGGTCAGGAGCGTGTGTTGCATCCCAGGGAATATGGAAGTGGAGCCAGTGCAGAACTGGGCTGGTTTGGGTGGCTACTGGAGAGGTTTGAGCCCCATCCACTGGGAGTGAAGAGGCCTCTAGGGCAGGAGATCCACACGTTTTCCAGGCCGTGGCTCCCAGGGGGTGTTCCCAAGAGAACGAGATGCCAGAGAGAGCACAGGGGATGCGGATCCTCTCTGGGAGCGTGGGATGGGCTTTACCTGCTGCAAGTGGAAGGAAAGTGCTGAGTCTTCCCAGAGCGAGGCTTTGGAAGGAGATCTTTTCTGTAGCGAGTCTGGGCTGCTGTCAATAAGTTTTGTGGTTTTAGGGCACCATATGCTGCATTCAACACTTTGCCAGTCTCCTTAAATGGATCCAGACAAGGCTGTTCCCAGAGCAGGAGCAGCTGGAAGTGGTGTATGGAGCAGTCCATCATCAGGAGCCCGTCGGATAAAATTCCTGCCTTTGGTCTGACATTACAACCTCCTAATCCTCCATCCCTGAGCGCTCTGGCTTTGCTCTCTGAGAGAACAGCCCAGGAAGCAGACGGTGACATTGTCTCACTTAACACCACTGGCATTATTTTCATTTCAAAGTGGAGGGAATGTGCCTGGAAAAGGAGGGAGTGTGCTTGGATAAAGAAGGAATGTGCCTGAATAAGGAGGGGAAGAGCTTCCTTACCCTGTGCGTCCAGGGATGCTGAGCCCTGTGTCCACCAGAGCAGGGCCCTTTGCAATCCCAAATGCTTTTCACATTCCCAAATCCACCTTGGAAAACACGAGCTCTAAATGATTTACCCAACCAGGAACTTAAACCCAAGGGGCTTTGTCTTTTTCATCCAATGATCTTATCTCTTCTCCCTAAAGAAGATGTCCCGTGTTGGGATTAATATTGTAAAACTCAACTTTTCCTTCAGTGGACAAACTTCTCTTTGCTCAGAGAAAATTCCCAGTGGGAAGCAGTGATTCCTCCCTGGTGAGGGGGTTTCTCATTCCCAGACAAATGAGGGATGGTGATGTCTCCACAAGCTCCAGGTGTGGGCAGAGAGAAGGAACAAAAGGAGCTGGGTCCAGCGTTATTCTCGGGTTTTGCACTTTCATGTAGCTGCCAGTTGTACAAATTAATTAAAAATAACTGAAGAAAAATCCCAAAGAAAGGCCCCGCTTCCTCTGGGGAACATTAATCATTAGCTGAGTCTTTTTCTTATGAAAATACAGATCCATGGTAGCCCCAGGCAGAAGATTCCCAGGGAGAGCCCTTACCATTCGTGCTCGGAGTTAGGGAAATCGCTTTGAAAGCATCTGACAACTAAAGCAGAACATGTTGAGTAACTTGGCAACACTGGGAAAACATCTGGAACTGGTTTTCCTTCAACACATTTTGCTTTGCTTCAAGAGGAGATGTCAGGGCAGTTCATTCACTGCCACTCAAGGCCATGGGCGGGGGCAGGAGACACTCAGCTGCTGCCTGGAGGAAGGGAATAAAGGGAAGATCCTGGATATCTGCCTCTCCTGGGCAGGATTCTGTGGGGCCAGGCCATGGAGTGTCGCTGTGTGGAGCTCTGCAGATGCCACCTGGTCTCTGGTGGCACCAATGTGGTAGTTTGGGATGGGCTGTTGAGGTTGCCTGGAAACGCTCTGGCTGCCCCAACCTGGTCCAAGGCCAGGAGCAACCTGGGATAGTGGAAAGTGTCCCTGCCTATGACAGGGGGTGGAACTTCATGATCTTGAAGGTCCCTTCCAACCCAAACCATTCTGGGATTCCATGATTTCCACAGAGACAAAGGGAATGAGGTCCCATAGCCCAGGTTACCCTCAGTTTGTGGTTCATCCTAATCCCTGCTGGCATCTGGGAAAGGAATGCCTGTAGGGCTTGGTGGAGACAAAGTCACGACAGAAACGTTCCTGGATTCTGCCAGAAAGTGATGGGGCAGTGTACTAGTTTGAAAGCAAACCAGCGGGAGATTCCAAGTCAGAATTATGATTTAAGAAGAAAATTAAGATAAAGGCAGTAGTACAGAAACACTGGCTTGGACTGACAGAGTCAGAGCACGACCTGACCCCCTGTCAGTCAGGGTGGTGGTAGCAGTCTGATTAAAAGGTGCCTGCAGTCCTGATGGAGTGATGGAGGGGCTTCTGTTGAAGTGGTGATCCTGCAAAAAGATCTGGTCCTTCTCTGGAGGTCTGGTGGTGGTTTTGGAGCTCTTGTCCTCTGAGAATCCAGTGGTAGTGCTCCCATAGTGTTCCAAGCCACAGATTATATCCAGGTAGGAATGTTTGGTTCCTCCCCTCAGGGCTGGGGGACGCACAATGAGATGATGTAATTTCATGAGTCATTCTGTGAGACCCTTCTTCAACATGTGTCACTTGCTCCTCCTCTTCTGGGCATCTCCCACAGTGGTGCTGGATGTTGTGGTGGTTGTGGAAGCAGAGCTTGTTGTTGTACCCCTTTTAGTGTCAGTCACAAATTTAATCTTTGCACGTTCTTTCTTGGCCTTCTCCAATTTGTCCATCTCAGTCTTCTGGGCTTTAGCTAGTGCCTCATAATATGAATCCTCTGACCAGCTGTGGGGATCAAACATGTCCTTTGGGTAACTTGTACCAGTTTCATCAGTGGAACAAAACTGGATCAGTTTTTCATAGATGCTGGGGTTGCAAAATTCATTTTTCTTCTGGATGATATAGTTCATATCCATGCCTTCTTTCATTTTCCTCTCATACAACTTACCAATTTTATCCCGCAATTGTTTACAACATCTGCCTGGAGGCTCAGGAGGGATTTTGATCTCATCTGGAGACACGTTCCACACTCCCTCTGAAAAAGATGCATCTGGTTCGCAAGGATCTTTTTCCTCCACTTCACAGAATTCCTTTAGGTCACCAGCCTCAGGTTTTTCAGTCTGTGAATTGTCATCTGCTGACAGCCTGCTGTTGCCATCATCCGCCTCTTCGTACCCTTCCCCATCCGGGCAGGTAAAGTCATCTTCTCCCTACCCAACTGACCCCAGGCCTCCTTCCTCTCCTGTGGGCGTTCCCCCATCGCTGCCCGCTTTGTCCGAGTCCTTACTGCAAGGAGAGGACACTGCACTTCACCGCTGCCTTCTTCCACCTTGGCCACGCCTCCAGGAGTGCCCCAATTCGGGCACCAAAAATGTTCTAGTCTGAAAGCAAAACAGCAGGAGATTCCAAGTCAGAATTAGGATTTAAGAAGAAAATTAAGATAAAGGCAGTAGTACAGAAACACTGGCTTGGACTGACAGAGTCAGAGCACGACCTGACCCCCTGTCAGTCAGGGTGGTGGTAGCAGTCTGATTAAAAGGTGCCTGCAGTCCTGATGGAGTGATGGAGAGGCTTCTGTCGAAGCGGTGATCCTGCAAAAAGATCTGGTCCTTCTCTGGAGGTCTGGTGGTGGTTTTGGAGCTCTTGTCCTCTGAGAATCCAGTGGTAGTGCTCCCATGGTGTTCCAAGGCGCAGATTATATCCAGGTAGGAATGTTTGGTTCCTCCCCCTGGGTGGAGCATCTCACAATGGGATGATGTAATTCTGCAAGTCATTCTGTGAGACCCTGGTGGCCCATTGGTGGTGATGGTGAACTGGAGGGAGTTACCAGGGCTGAGTCATGGGGAAGATAAAGGACACTGCCCCACCTATCTTTTGGTTACAGCTTACATTGTAACCCAAGACAGGCAGGGAATTCTGTGTATCAGCTTTTTGTGCTTTCCTGGGGCTTTCCATCCCTGGGGCTTAAGTCTCTTAAACTAGGCTGGAAAAGTTGGGAAGGGCCATGTCTGATGTTCAGGTTGGATGTTAAGGATCTCCCTCAGCCCAAAAGTTAGCTCATGGACAACCCAGCTGGAGGTACCACCATCACACAGCCCCAAAACCATCCTTCCTCCCACCAAAGGAGCCTGCTAGGAGCTCCTGGATCACAGCAGCCCTGGAGCTGCACAGCTCCCACCATGAGTCCATTTTATTCCAGGAATGGAAGGATTTTTTGGGTGTTCTTGGTCCAGGTGGTTCTTTGGGTGACCTCCCAGCCCTACGTGTCTCTGTGAGGAAGGAGGAAGGGAGTAGAGGGAATGCTACGGTAGGGGATGGACCATTTTTAATTCAGGATCATAAATAAGGAATAATAAATTTTAAAAGTTGTTGGGATTTTATCAAAACTCTCAGCCCCTCTCAAAGGCCTGGGCAGGAGATGGGTGAGTTCCTGAGCCCAGTCCCTCCACCCTTTCCTGCTCCACATCTCCAGGGCTTGTGTTCCAGGCCAGGAGCAGTTTCCAGCCTTTTTAGCACTTCAGGATGATCCTTTTTCAGCCCAGAAAGTCGACAACTCCTCTTGTTGTAAACTGAAACTCAGCAGAAAAACCCCAAGAATTAGGTTTGGCTTATGAAATTTGGGGTTGGTTTTACCATTTTTAAATGTATTTGGGAACTGGACATGCCTGAATTGCAAAACAAAAAGACAAAAAGAGCCAGACAGTGATTTTTTTTAATTTTGAAACTTGTCAAAACAAGCCAGATTGATCATTAGGACCAATTTTTTTTTCCTTTTTTTTTTTCTTTTTTTTTTTTTTTGCAAATTGAGAAATGCATCCAGAACAGCCCTTTCCCACAAAACCTTTCATTTTCCAAAAAGAATATGAGGCAAAAAAAAAATATTAAAAAGTACCAATCACACTTTTTCTGCTCGCACAGTTGGAACGGGCAGCAGCGGATTGGGAGAGAATAGCAATTTGTAAGGAATTCCAACCAGCTCTCCTTAAAATAGTATCCAGCCAGTTTCTCCAGGGCAGGAGGCTGGGTGGCTCCGTGGTGGGAACAGGCTGGAGCAAATCCTGGTTGAGCAGGTCGGGATAACACCTTGGGAATGCAGGGACACCTCCCTCGTGGGAATCAAGAGATGCTGACGCTTGGGAGGAATTCCTGGGGAGCCCAGCCATGCTTCTGTGGAGGTTTGGGTTGGTTTTCTGTTCCAACCCAAACTGATTCCAGCTCCTCCGAACCTCCTGTTCGGACACAGCCTCAGGATGCCTTCAAAAGGGAGATGCTCCTGTCTGAGCACAGGGGTGGAAATTGGGAACAAATTCCGTGTGCTGGTCCTTGAGGGAGCCAACGCCGTGTTCAGGAGGGATGTGGGAAGGGAGAGCAGGAGGAGACCCCAGCCCCTTGTGCCCTTCTCCCCCTGGAGCGTGTCTGAGCTGGGGCTCCCTGCCTTGTGCTGGGTGTCCCAGGGCCTTGGGGGGACCTGTGGGGACCTCAGGGGGACCTGTGGGACCCAACCCCTGCAGTGCCCAGGCTGCTGGTGCCCGAACCCTTCTCAAGTGCTTGTGCCATGGGTGGTGACAGAGCTCGGCCTGACCCCAACGAGGTCCTTTAACAGTGCGTGGTGGTGAAACACAAACCAACATTGCTGAACTCAAAGTATCCTTTCTAATCCCCTGGCCCGGTTTCTCTTTCTTTCCAGCTTTTCCTCCTCCGCCTACTGGACCCTCCCTCTGTTCCCACCCCCCTTCTGTTTCTCTTTCTCCCTTCTGTCATAAGAAAGTGACTGTGTCCTCAAGGGGACAGTTTTCTTATGCCATTTTATACACTGTGCTTCATGTTTAGAACTTTTTTGCACTAGTTCCTATTACATTTATTTTCCAAACTGGTTTGACAAAAAACAAACAAAAAAAACCCAACAAAAACACAATCCCATGCTATAATTCAGTTGTATTAAAATATTATCCTACTACTCTCTGTGTTCAATAGTCTCTGTACCTGTAATGCTTTCAGTTCTGTTGTATTTTGGGGCCGAGGTTTTCTCTGCTCCTTGTTTAACCCAGTAAAGAAATAAAATGTTAAGAATTGATGATAACTCCTCCTCCTGTCTCTGCTGTTCATTGGGGCCACCAGGGTCCCACGGGGATGGGTTCCCCCCAGAACCTGCTCTAAACCCCAGCCACTGTCCCATGGGGGTTGTTTTTCTGCCAAATCCAATCCCAACTGGAGGCCAGAGAGGCAGGATGGAGGGACAATAACCCTGCCTTAACTGAATTTGATTTCGTAACCTTTCTTTATATTCTTTTGTTTCTTGCTTTCACATTTCTTGCCACGGGGCTCACCTCAGAACAATAGGGGCGAAGGCTGTCACCAAGAGATTCATCAGACAATAATGACTCAACCAGGGTATCCAAATTTTGCCCAGCTGAAGTCCACACCCACACATAATCTGGAATTAATTCCTCTGGACAACAGAGCTCGGCATGGAACAGAGGGAGGACACCGCGCTCCAAATTGAGCGCTGCATGCCAGGCTGGGAAAGGCCACGGGATAAAGCTCTGGAGTTACACTGTGGCCATCCCCATCCCGAGCTGGAAACCTCTGTTTGGAAAGAATACCAGGAAAAGGGGAAGAAATTGGCTGGGGATGGAAATAAATGTTTCAAAAAACGAGATTGGTGCAGGAGGCAAATGGGGGAGGCACCAGCTCTGCTGGAGAGCCAAGGCATAGAGTGGGGGGTGCAGGATGGGGGATTTAGGGGGCTGGGGGGTCACAGTGAGAGGGGTGGGGGTGATGATGAGGGGGCAGCACTTCCCCAGCGTGGGCAGCAGGAAGTGGGGATTCTGTCCCTCTGCCCTGCTCAGGTGAAACCCTACCAGCAGAGCTGCCTCAAACTCTGGAACCCCAAAATCAGAAGGACCTGGAGCTGCTCTGAGAGTCCAGAGGAGGCCACGGAGCTGCTCCAAGGGCTGGAGTCCCTCTGGAGCCAGGCTGGGAGAGCTGGGGGTGCTCACCTGGAGAAAAGAAGGCTCCAGAGCGATCTCAGAGCCCCTTCCAGTGCCTAAAGGGGCTCCAGGAAAGCTGGAGAGAGACTTGGGACAAGGGATGGAAGGACAGGACAAGGGGGAATGGCTTCCCGCTGCCAGAGGCAGGGTTAGGTGGGATATTGGGAAGGAATTCCTGGCTGTGAGGGTGGCAGAGGTTGTCCAGAGAGGATGGAAGAGGTGTTTGGCTCCCCAGACAGGAAAGCACCCGCTGGAGCCTGTCCCCAGGAAGCCTCAGGTGCCCCAGGTTGTCCTGCTGCAGGCAATTGCAGCAGCCCAGGTGATTCCCAGTCCCAGAGTGACTCCTCCTGAGTGTGCCCTAAGCTGCCCCAGTCTGAGAGCTCTGGGTCCCAGCTGGGCTTTAGGAACTACATTTAGGGTCCTGCAAGGGCCTGGGGTGGTGAGCAGTGTTGGGATGCAGTGTTTACCTTTTCAGGAGCGTGTTTGGGATATTCTCCTTTGGGAATGCTGCTGGCAGGACGTGTCCTGGCAATCCTGGTGCCATCTCTCATTCCCACCAACCTCCTGGGTGCTTGGGGAGCATTGCTGCCGCTCCTGAGCTCCTAGGGAAGGGTTTTGGTGGCCACATGGTGCCCAAACTGCTGCAGCAGCTGCAAATCCACCCAGGAACGTGCTGCTTCCCAAGGATTTGATTAGCAGGGATTTGAGTTAAGTGGATGTGAGTTTTCATGGCTATAGGGCTGTGCACATCAAAGCTGGGAGGCAGCGTGGGGCCAGGGAGAAGTTTCTCAGCTGTAAATTTGCCTCGTGACTCCATAAAAACTGTGATGGGCAGCATGGAAAGAATTCTGCTGGAAAGAGCCTGGAAAATGCTGAACCTCCGAGAAAAAGGCAGAAAGGGCAGCAGACCCAAATCAAAGTCCAGGCCTGGGAATGTTTTGAGGTGTGAGATGGGACTCTCCAGATGCTGAAATCCTGGGTGGGGTCTGGATTTTGAACCTCAGCCCTTCTGGATGTGGATTAGGAATTCCTCTTTTATGTCTTTGTTTATAGTTTAATAGATGGCACACCAGCTCCTGCTTTCTGGGTTATCAAAAAGGAAAAGGATCATTTTCAAATGTGTATTTCTGAACAATTTCAGACCTCCTGCAGCTTTTCCATCCTCCCTGAGCAGAGGTGAACTTGGGATTTATGGAAATTCAGAAACAGGGCTCTAAAAATGTGCTTGAGATCCCTGTTTTTCACATCAGCACTTGACCATGGGAGATTAAGAATTCTGAAGAGAAGATTCCTCCTATCAGGAATGCAGTTTCAGGGTGTTTTCCACCTACCAGGAAACTCCAGGATGATTTTAGGCCTTTCCAAGTCTTGACATTCTGGACACAGTCCAGCTGGAGCTCCTGATGTTGGTGAGTCCTACATTTATTTTTCTGGGATCAGTCAGGTTTTTTTGGGTGTGTTTATGGCTTTTGTGACTTGACAATGTGGTGCCACCTCAGCCAACTGATGAAAATCCTGGAGTGAGGAGTTGATGTTATTAATGATCATCATTTTCCACATTTTTTGCCTGAAGGACTCCTTTGTTCTCTTCTTTTTGTCTCAAAATCTGTGTTAAGTAACAGCTTACAATTAATTTTTCATTCCAGCCCCCTTTGCCCCAGCAGAGCCTGGAGGGGCTGTGGAAGGTGGGTTTGTATGGATTTCCATGGGTGCTGTGAACCAGATGGGTTTTACTGGGTGATTTCTTTCTCCCTTGTTCTGCTTTTCCTGGTTTCTCTTTTGGATCATGGCCTTGGATCTCTTTTGGTACCTGAAGAAGATCAAGGTTTCACTGATGTGTTTTCCCCACTGAAAACTCCATATTTTTATTAATTCAACTTTAATTGCAGTGAGGAGAAGCCCTTGATGGGAAAGAGCTGGGGAGGATTGGGTTTGCTGCCCCCACCTCCCTCTGGTTTCCTGCTTACCCTTCACAGTCTGTCACCTTTCCAAGGGTGCTTGGAGCTTCATTCAGCTCTGATTTCTGCTCTCTGTGACCAGGGTCAGGACCCAAAGAATGGCTGGAGCTGTCAGGGCAGGTTCAGGTTGGATTTTAGGGAAAGGTTCTTCCCCCAGAGGGTGTCAGGCACTGAACAGGTTCCCAGGGAATGGGCACAGCCCCGAGGCTGCCAGAGCTCCAGGAGGGTTTGGACAATGCTCCCAGGCACAGGGTGGGATTGTTGGGGTGTCTGTGCAGGGCCAGGAGTTGGATTGGATGATCCTGTGGGTCCCTTCCAGCTCAGGAAATCCTGGGATTCTGTGACTCTCCTTCCTTCAGCATCCTCCTACCACCCTCTTCTCTCCCTCAGCTGTGTTGCTTGATCTTTTCTCCAAAACTCATTGAGTTTGGGGTTTTTTTTTAATAGAATTAATTGGGTCAGGATCTTTGGGTCATTTCTACCCCACTCTTGTGCCTTGCTGAATGGGTTGTGTCTCCCCCAGTTCCCTTCTCCCACAGCTCAGAGCCCAGCCCAGGTGAAAAATCAGCCCCAGGTAAACCCAGCACAGGCTTGGAGCAAAGCCTCGCTGCCAGGAGATCCCCTGACATGTTTGTACTCATAAACTTGTCAACATTTGGCTTTTTTGTCCCTCTTGGGGGAAATTACTGCTGTTCCTCACCCCGTGTCAGCTCCCGAGCCGCGTTGGGAACGGTGCTAAAACCCCTGCTGTGGGTGAGGCTCCGGTGGGAGCTGTCACTACCTCGGGGTCAGGAAGCCAACGGGAACCTCTGTTCCATAAACTGTGAGTTTTTCATAAAAGCCTTTCTAATTTGTACCAAAGAGACTCCAGCACACCCTTGGGACTGGTAAAAATAATAATAGCTTGAGTGGTGGAAGACTGTGAATTTGAAACAGAAGGTTGTGAGATCCACGAGAATTACCCGAAACATCAACGTTGGACATCAATAAATGTAATTTAGATATACAGTGAGATAGCAAAGATTCCCACAAAGAGCTGTCAGCTCTTACCTCTTCAGATCTCGGTGAGATAAAGCAGATGTTCCCACGCATTGATCCGGAGGAATCGGCCCTTCCATCCAAGAGCACGCTGCCTCCAATCGCACGGGAATTATTCTTCACCAAAATTACAGGGTTTGCTATTTTTCAATCATTTTTTTATTCATTCTGAGATGAAATGCACATGTTCCCATCAGCAGGTTTAGCTTAGGAATGCTGCATTCCCAAAGCCAGGAGTCTCCTCGTGGAGAAGAGGTGAAGGCAAATGGCACTCGGAGCTGGAGCTGTTCCCTCTGGAAAGGTCCCTCTGTAACACCCAATTTAATCTTTACTATTCCATCCCCAACAAATGGCTCCTGCCCCTTCCCAAATCCCCTCAGCCAGGCTCACATGGAGTGCTTTATCCTGCCTTGATCTCACATGGGCTCTGCAGAGGAAATTGCTGCTTTAGGGCTGTGTTCTGGAGGATATTCTGTCTGAGCTTTGTGATCTTTCTCCTCGCTTAAATCCACAAGTGCTGGCACGCTGGGAAGAACAAACACGTGGGGTTTTCCTTCCCTGGTTATTGCTGTCATCTCACATTAACAATCCCAAGGCTGGAAATCGCTGAAATCCCGGGTCACCTGGAAACTAAGCCCCGGATGTGGGGTCCTGTAGCTGGATCAGGGCCTGGGCGTGCAGTTTCCAATCACTGTGAGCAGAAAAAGACACTTCCATATGTTCTCCTTATGACTGCTCCTGCTTTGATATGAATTCCTTGGATTTACCCTTTTTGAAGCCAGGGCTTTGGTTCTTAATGCTGGACTTGCCCTGTCTCACCCGAAATGCTTGAAAGTTTGAGTTTAGGCCAGAACTGGGCTTTGGAAAAGGGCCTGGAGTGACAGGAAAAGGGGGAATGGCTTCAACCTGACAGAGGGCAGAGTTAGAGATAATTTTGAGAAGAAATTCTTCCCTGGCACAGGTTGCCCAGAGAAGCTGTGGCTGCCCCACCCCCGGAAGTGCCCAAGGCCAGGCTGGATGGGGCTTGGAGCAGCCTGGGACAGTGGAAGGTGTCCCTGCCCAGGGCAGGGGGTGGGATGGGATGAGTTTTAAGGTCCCTTCTCACCCAAACCATTCTGGGATTCTCTGCTGGGGCTGGAACTGTGGCTCTGCTCCACAAAGGGTTTTAGTCACTTTATATTTGTCTCTCTTAATGCAGAAATTGCATCTTTGGGCTCAAATCGTTATCCACAGAATTTACATTTCTAACGAGAGAGAAGCAAAAGCCAAAGAGGCTGAAATGGACACACTGGCCACAAACCTCGGGCAGGGGATTTCCAGGAGCTCTCCTGTCAGAATTCCCCCTTGCCCAGAGAACACACAAGTGGTGACACTGAGGTTCCAGTTTCCCATGCCCACAATTTGGTGCTAATCCCATGTACTTCTGGCAGTGGGAATCCATTCCCTGTGTCCTGTCCCTCCATCCCTTGTCCAAAGTCCCTTTCCAAGTCTCCTGGAGCCTTTTTAGGCACTGGAAGGGGCTCTCAGGGTGTGGCAAAGCTGGTGCGAACCCTTGTGCTGTGAGAGCAGTCATGGTTTAGGTGGGGAAGGGTCTTCTTGGGGGGGGTCCCACCTGGACAGGGCGTGGCTCTGTGGGGTGGCACCTTTTCCCCAAAGAGCCCCAAATCCAGAGCTCTGCTCCTGGACAAACAGGCCCGGAAAAGCACAGAATGAAGTCGGAAAAGACCTCAGAGATCATTGAGTCCAACCTAGGATCCAACAAGGCCATGGCACCAGGAAAGCTGGAGAAATCCTTGGCACCAGGAAAGCTGGAGAAATCCTTGGCACCAGGAAGGCTGGAGAAATCCTTGCCACGGGGCAGGGAGAGGAGCCCCTTCTCTGTGGTCCCTGCTCCGGCTCAGCATCAGGGTGCAGCTCCTTCCTTTTCCCTGCCTTTTGGTGAGCGATCCGAGGGGCAGAGCAAGCTCTGGGCTCTCTGGCAGAGCATCTTTCATGTATCACGTCTGCTCCTCGAGGCACAGATCGTATCCTCTTTCCCTGGCACCAGCACAGCCCAAAAGTGGCACCCCCAGGACAATGCCTTGGCCGGCTCCGGCGCTGACCCGGGATGTGGGAGCCGAGGGGTCGGGATGAGGGGGCCAGGAGGCACCAGGGAGGTTGAATAACGTGGTGTGGAATATCATTGTTCCAGCCAGGATGAGTAAGAGCACAGCTGAGCCTGGTCACCGACGGCACTTCCATGATTCCGGGGGAGGCAGGGGCTCGGAGACGGCTGCACAGTTGAAAATCAAGACAATGAGTCTATAAAAGTTTAAGAACTGAATAGATCCCGAACATTTGGTTCTCATTATCACCAAATAACATATAAATAAACATACAACAGAACCAAGAGCAGCATCTTCCTCACCCCCTCTGCAAGAAGTTGTGTTTAGGATGAACTCGGCCTCCTTGGCCAAACCTCCTCCGGTGTGCTCCAGGATGGAATCGTGGGGCTGCCAGGCCTCATCTTCCTTCACAACAGAGCAAGGCCTGTTCCATGCAGGAAAATGAGGTGTCAGTGTGCTGCTGGTCCTTAAAAGTCAGCAGTGCAGGGGGAAATGTGAAAATAAGCCCAGCAAGAGTCAGCACAGCTTGTTGTTGTTGTTGTTGTTGTTGTTGTAAAAAGCCCATCCCAGCCCCTGCCATGGGCTTTCCACACCTTCCACTAGCCCAGCTTGCTCCAAGCTCCATCCATCCTGGTCTTGGACACTTCCAGGGATGGGGCAGCCACAGCTTCTCTGAGCAACTTAGTGCTAATTGTGAGAATTCATGGAGTAAGATGAGAGGGAGAGATGAATGCTCAGAGACACTGAGATGTCCTGAGAGGGAAAATCTTGGAAGAGTCCCTGGCAGAGCTAGGAAAAAGCCATGAATGTGATTCCTTAGTACATCTTGCTCTTCTAAGATGAACATATTGCTCAATCCCTGCTCCTCTGGAAGCAGTTGGACACAAATAATTACCTTTCCTGCACAGACAGAGCTCACAGTTACTGAAAAAACAGTCTTAAGCAAATCAGATTGTATGGAACATCTTAGATCTCACTGAGGAAGAGGAATTGAGATTGCAGCGCTGGATGGAGGCTCCATAAAATCAGGATTCTCCTTTCTAAGGGCTCATAAACGCCCATGGATGTGCTGTTGGAGTGCCAGGATTTCAGGTTTTAGGAGACTTTATTGTACTCATGTTGTTGAGAACATCTCTGAGAGAGCAAGGGATGGCTTTCCTCAAAAGTCAGGAATTCCAAAGCTTTGAGGTCACACATGTTAAACTCGACTCTGCAGCCGCTGCAGGAATTGCAGCTGCTGCCAAAATGTAAATGGGAAATGGGCTCAAAGCTGCTTTACATCACTGGAAGATTCCCTGCTCTGAGGAATTCACATGGAGAGGGGCACTCAGACCTGCCAGGGAGTGCCCTGTGCTCTGCAGAGTTGTACCCATTCCAAAGGGAAGGGAAATCTCCTAAGCTACAGCGGCTTCCTCCCACCTGTGGTTTAATCCTGCTGGGGTGGGAAGGCAATGCTGGAAAAAACCCAGCAAGTTTGGGAACCAAGAGAAAAAGTCATTCCAGACATGTCCTCTGTGTGTTCTCCTCCTCTGCAGCCTCTGCCCACCCTCCCCAGGACCCTCTCAACTGCTCTTTGTTTTCCCATCCAGAGCATCAGGGATCCCTTCTGCATCTTCCCCACCCTCTGGCTCCTGCTTCTCCTGGACCAGGATTCTTGGAGCACAGGCAGGATACAAAAACAACTTAAATCTGTGAGGTTCTTCATCCGTGTAACAAAGTTTCTCAGGGATGGCAGAGGAAGGGGAAGGAATGCTCGGAAGAAGAGGAATTAAAATAAAAACCTGGAGAAACTGCAACCATGGGCTGTGGGGCTCGACTGGTCTGGGTGTGAGGATCCCACTTATTAATTATGTTTTAATTCCATCATCACCTGGGATTCCTTTTTAATTAGTGGGATGCTGCTCAGCTCTTGGAGGCAGAAATCTTTCCATTTGGCTTAAATCCCTGATGAGATCTAGGCAGGAATGGAGAGCTCACATCTTCCCCCTGACCCAGCCCCAGGCTGACCTCTAAAATCCACCTTCAAAGTAACCTCAGTGACCCTAGAAAATGGGATGAGGCTGCTGCAAGTGTGGGTAGGTCCATGTAGGATTTGAGTTGGGATTTTCATCTTGAAAAACAGGATTTTGGTGGTGCAGGAGTTGGTCTTGATGATCCTTGTGGGTCCCTTCCAATTCAGGATATTCTGCGATCCTATGAAAACCAGTAACAACACTAAGCACTCAAATAATTATAAATGTTCCCAGAATAATTGTAGGGTTTTGAACAGAGGGTTCATTTGTGTTTATTTTGCTTTTTGCTCCTCAGTTGTTTGGATTGGCAGCGCTTGATGCTTCCAGTTTTGCTCTCCCCAAATATTAGGGAAACATTTCTTTCTTAAATGAAAACAGAGACTCTAATGGAATTTCATATTTATGACACAGGACTATAGGAAGAAAAACCTTCCTGCAGGAAAAGAAGGCCAGGAAGGGCTGGCAAAGGTCGTCCTCCTCCCCAAAGGCAGGACAAGGCCACCAGGGGATTCTTTATGGCTGTGATCTGTGGGATGAAGACCCCACAAATTCTCAGACAATGTGTTCCAGGACTTGGAAGGGTTTCTCCTGGAAGGGACAGCTTCGTGAGAAACTCACCCTGCCCCCAGGATCTGGGAGCACAGACCTGGCACGGGACCACCCAGCTCTCGGAGCCCACCCAGGGGAGCTCGCCAGGACCCATCTCAGGGACGTGCTGGTGACAGCCCTTGGTGCTGGCCCTTCCTGGAGATCAGGGCATGGCTCTGACATCTCGCAGCACTGCTGACCTGCTCTGCATCATGTGATCCTCCAAAACCAGCTGGAATCCTCCTCTGCAGTGCCACCAACTCTGCTGCCATTAACACCTTGCATTTAATAGCTTTTTGTCATTTTTTTCATTTTACTTTTCCAAATCAAATCCTATTTTCTTCAGGCCGCCTCTCGAGATTGTTCAGAACATTTCCAATTTCTCAAGTCGAATTTCCTGGCAGCCTGTGAGCATCACACAGCCCCTTACTCATCACATTATCCCTCTTGATATCGATTAAACCCCCTGACTGGGAATGGAACCAGCCCAGGCTTTGCCAACTCCTCTCCATGAGCTTTAAGATCCTTCCAAACCAAACAAGGTGTGATTTGATTCCGTGGTTCCCTCTCCAAACCCATCCTCTCGCTGGTTCACTCTTTCCCAGGCTGTTTTCCAGCTTCCATAAGCTTCCAGCAGTGACAATCAACCTTTAAAAAGCTGGAGAAGGCAGCGACAGCTGCCCCAAAACACTCCCACACCCCTGGGCACCCCCGTTCTCGGCCGTGTCCCCCGGCAGAGCGGTGACAACGCTGCCACTACCGGGGATCGGTGGCGCCTGGTATCTGCAACCAGGAATCCTGGAACAGCGATTGGAGGGACTGCGGTCACCGGGACCGGGATCAGGTCCATCCATACCGGGATTGGGATCGGGATGGGGAAATTGACCGGCACTGGGACTGGGATCGGAAGAGGGACCGGACCCTCCTGCACCGCACTGGGCACGGGCCCACCCATCACCGCGCCTGCCCGTGCCGGGACCGGGACCGGGACAGGGACAGGGACAGGGACAGGGACCGGGACCGGGACAGGGACAGGGACAGGGACCGGGACAGGGACAGGGACAGGGACAGGGACCGGGACAGGGACCGGGACAGGGACAGGGACAGGGACAGGGACCGGGACAGGGACCGGGACAGGGACAGGGACCGGGACAGGGACCGGGACAGGGACCAGGACCGGGACCGGGACAGGGACAGGGACAGGGACCGGGACAGGGATCGGGATCGGGCCCGTGGAGGGGCGTGGCTCCAGCGCGCTCTAACCCCGCCCTTCTGATTTGCATATCCCCGCCCCGCAGGATCGCCGGGTCTGCCCAGGCCCCTCCCCCTCTCAGGCCCCGCCCCCCGCCCGGACGCTGAGGCGGCGCTGCCCCGGCCGAGCCCCGCCCCTCCCTGCCAGGCCCCGCCCCTCTGGCGGCCCGGCCCCGCCCCCCGGGCTCGGCCCCGCCCCCCGGCGGGGCGGTGGCGGCCCGGCCGCGCAGCCCGCGGGGCCCGGCGCGCCCCGGGACCAGCAGCGCTGGGGCCGCTCCGCGCCGCTCCGCCCGAGCGCACCATGGGCGCGGAGCGCAGGGCGGCGGCTCCCCGCGGCTGCGCCTGCGGCGGTGGCGGCGGCAGCTGGCGGCTCTTCCTCGGCTTCTTCGCGCTGTCGCTGGCGCTGCACGTCCTGACGCTGGGCTGTTACCTGGAGCTGCGCTCCGAACTCCGCCGCGACCGCGGCCCGCAGCCCGCGGCCCCGCCGCGCCGGGACGGGACGGCGGCAGCGCCCGGAGCCCCGGCCGGGGGGCGCCCGCTGCGGGCGGCCGAGGGCGCGGAGCGGCGCCAGCAGGTGGGTCCGGCCGGGGGCGGGGGGACCGGGGGCTCCGCGCCGCTCGGGGCCATCCCCCGGCTCCATCCCCGCGCTCGGGTGCCGCGCCGCGGGGCGCTGCGGGACGGCCCCTCGGCGGAGTTTGGGGGAGAAAGGGGGGAAAGCCCCGAACTTGGGGTGCGGGGATGAGACGCGCGGGGAACTCGTCTGGGCTGGGGGTGACGGGCTGCGGGGCCGCCTGTATTCCACCTGCTGCTCGCCGTCTCCCTGTCGCGACAGACCCGCCGTGTGTCCCGACAGCCCAGCCTTGGCGGGGGGCAGCGGCTCTGCCCCGGCCCTTGCGGGGTCCCCCCGGGCGCGGGGTGCTGCTGCCGGGGAGCCCCGCACGGCTCAGCCCCGCACCCGCCGTGCGCGCTGGGTCCCGGTCCCGCACGGCCTCCGCTCGCTCCTCTCCCTCCCTCCCTCCTCCTGCGCCGGGTTCGTGATTCCACTGCTCCCCCAGCCCAGTGCATCACCTTTTGGGTGATGCCTCGGTGTCCCCCCCGCAGCAGCTCCTCAGCCTGTGCAGGACAGGTGGGCAGCAGCCTCACGGTTGTCCCCGCCGCTGTCCCCAGCCCCTCGGGGGGGGTCGCCTGTCCCGAGAGCCTCTGGGAAAGCCGGAGCGGAGCTGGGGCCTCCGCTCGCAAACTTAGCTCATTTTTTCCAGGCACGAAACCTCGCTGCGAGCAGGATAAGCTGGAGGAAGGAGTTTCCTCCCCTCCGAGCCTCCCGAGCGGATGGCCCGCTCCCCCAAGGTGCCGGGGTGGCTTTGCCGCGGAGTCGCAGCGGGGTTTCGGGGGAGATGCCAAGCCCTGCCTCGGCACCGGCGGTCCTCGCCTTGCTGGTTATCAGCGTGTGGGGGGGAAGGACGAAAATAGCTTTGATAAAGCGGCGAGTTTGGAACTCTTCCTCCCACTTGGCAGCGGGAGCCGTTCCGCCGCGCCGGCCTCGGCTGCCCCCGGGAAAGCCGGGCGGGCTTGCGCTTCCTTCGCTGCCTGGATCCCGCAGCTTCCCATAATAAATCCAAGTCCAGCGTTGAACCGGAGGGAAGCCGAGCTCCCGGGTCATCGCTCTCCCCTCGCTGCCCCTCGAGCAGTGTCAACACAGAGTGAGCCGGAGCAGTTTGATGTCGTGCTGGGATTCCTGGGTTGCCTTGGAATAGCGCACGGCTGGAGTGCCTTTCGTGTTACCGTGCTGGATCTGTTTAGTCTTTCGAGCTCTTCTTTCCAGCGAGTGTATAATGAAATACCAGGGCAAATACTTGAGGCATTCATAAATTACAGCGTTAGATAATTTGTCTCTGGATGCGGACGGAGCTCTGAGCGTCGCTCTCTGCAGCTGACGGACTCCAGATAAGGTAAAGCTAATTATTTATTTCTTTATTCTACATCTGGCCTGTCAGGCTTGAGATGAAATATTCTTTGGGGCACATTGGAGCAGTTGGGTTGGAGACAAGGGTTGCTGGTAGTAGGGACATGGGGAAGGGAGCCTGAGCTTCCGGAGCTGCTCTGGTTGGGAACGGCTGCCGTGACAACGTGTGATAAATGAGATTTTTAGTGGTGCTGCTCACCCGTTTCTCACTGATTTTTTCTGCCTTGAGTCGATGTGGAGCTAAAAACAAGCACTTTGGGTGTCCCAGGGTGCTGTGAGTGCATCCCTTCAGTGATTAAAACAGCTAAATGAGGAGTTTGCAAACAACTTTATTTAGGAAGTTACTGTCCAGCTTTGGGGTGCATGTGCAGTTCCTGGCAGCTCTTCTGAGCTGTGCTGCTGTCAAACCCAAAGTGTCATCCCATACATGTGATGCATGCATAAATTGGGCTGAAATTACTAAATAATTAATTCAAGAGGTGTGATCAATGACATTTCTCTCCTGAGGACCATGGTCAGAGCCAGGGTTTTTTTGGGGGGCACCAATGACCACAGGGCTGTGAGCCCTCAAATGTCCTTCAGCTGCTGAGGTGTCCTCAGTGAAGAGGCCAAGTGCTGTGTGTGTTGTGATTGTACAAACTGACTTAAACCCAAAAGATACTCCCTCCCCTTCCTGACCCTTTTTTCTTTATTTTTTAATCATTTTATTCCACCCCCATCTTTCTGACCTGAGGCAGGAGGAAGAGGAGCACAGGGGGAAGGACGGGGAGCGATGGTCAGCGCTGAGATTTTGGCTGAAACCCCACCTGGCCACGTGCCAGAAATGACCTCATGACAGGAGTGAGATTTGGCAGCTCGATAACACCCCGCTTCCCTATCTCACAGGGTATCCAAATATGTAACTCATTTGGGATGGAAGGGCAGATTTTCATGGCAGAGGTTGAGGCATTGTAGTTCCACATCTTTGTCCCAGAACCCGCCGGGTGTTGCATCACCACGTTGGCTGCGAGATGAGGAGTTTGTTAGAGCTGCTTTAATTCATTGACTCTTCAGTGGCTCAGAGGTGTCAGAGAGGGTTTGGGGAGTGGTGGAGCCTTGGCTGGTGGGATAAAATCCAATTAATCCCTCTGGATGGGTGTGCTGTGGGATGGGAGAGGGATTCTGTCTGATGAGCTTTGCTCATGGAGATCCACACCAGGGCACTGTGTCCCTTTAGAGGATTTTGTGTCAAAATTAAATCATATTTTGCCGTCAAAAAATTATCCTTGGAATATTTGAGGGGTGCAGAGCATCACATTCCTGTGTTTTTTCTCCAACCAAATCTGTGTCGTGCCACGCTTCTGCCAAAACTTGTTTTTTGGCTGATGCTGGGTGAAGTGTGTACCCTGAGAGTGTCCCAAGACAGGGATAAAAACTGCCAAAGCCTGGGAATGGGATCAAATGCCATTGGTTTTGTCAAACGAATTGTGGAGGCGCTTGCAGCTGGTGGGGGGGGAGGGAGGGGAGGTGCTGAGTCTTCAAAAAAAATGTGCTGAGCAGCAGTTTGCTTACTGGCATTTCACCTTCCCGGTGCCAAGGTGTCTGATCTGTCTCCATTTCTCACTTTTACAACAAGGGATGTGCCCACTTTGGAGCAGTGCCCACACTGGCGTTCCTGACCCTGGCGTTGCTCCCATGGAATCATGGAATGGTTTAGGCTGGAAAGGACCTTAAATCTCATTCAGTCCATGGGCAGGGACGCCTTCCACTAGCCCAAGTTGCTCCAGGCCCTGTCCATCCAGGCCTTGGACACTTCCAGGGATCCAGGAGCAACCACAGCTTCTCTGGGCACCCTGTGCCAGGGCCTCCCCACCCTCACAGGAAGGAATTTCTTCCTTTTCTTTCCCCCCTCACCAGTGTGAAATTGCAGTTATTTTTCCCATTTTTTTTTTAGTCAATTCTGGCTCCAGCATGAGAGGCAGCTCTTGGTGTGATTGGCACAGAGGCTCTGAAGGTGTCCAAGCTGCTCCTGAGGCTTCTCCCACCCTGAGCATACCTGTAGCTCATCCATGCGTCTTCATCCCCGTGTCTGCTTCCTGCATCCCAGCTGGAACCTGCCCAACGTGCTGAAAGCTTTGAGCTCCTGTTGGAAATGCTTTTCCAGCCTCCTCTGGAAGCAGCCGGTGGGCTCAGGCCTTTAAATCCCTGCTCAGGGCCTGTGTGCTGGGATTTCACAGCTCTGATCCCAGCTTAGGGGAAGGCTGGGTGTGTGCAGAGGGAAGGCGGTGATTAGGGAAGTGCCCCCACAGTGGGTTTTCCCTCAAATTTCACTTTGTGGGTCCTGGTTTTAGCTGGAAGAAGCTTCCAGAGGGCAATAATAGGAGCCTGCAGAGCTCTGTGGCAAATGTCAGGCTCTGGTTACCTTCATTCACAACTCAAATTCTCGTAGTCCTGCTGCTGTGCCTGTGAATATTCCATGCAAAATCTGGCCTGAATCCAGAACTCCTCCTGTTGAGATGCTGCAGAGTGGCAGGAACGTGGCAGTGGCTGCGGGATGTGTTTGGGAAATTAATCCTTTGGGAAATGAAATCCAGTGTGAGCTCTTCCCGAGGGCTGGAGGTGCATCCCTGCATGTCCTGTGGGGTGAATTCCTGGTGTGAGGAGAAACCTTTGGCTGTGTGGGAACAGCCCAGCTGGTCCTTGGGAAATCACAGAAGGGTTTGGGGTGGAAGGGACCTCTCAAGGCCACAGAGTCCAATCTCTGCCACATGCAGGGACACCTTCAACTCAGTCAGGACCTTCCCAAAGTCCTTATTCCCAGATTTATGGTGCTGCAAGGGTGCCTTTCCTTCTGCCCCCCCAGCCTCCTCCACAGCTGAGCTGGGGTTTCATTTCTGTTTTCCACTCCTTCCATGAAGGAGGAAAACTGTGACTTTGTGTGAGGACCAGGACATTTTATCAGCATTTACTGAGTTCCTTGATGGAGAATGTTGCTGCCAGAGTAAGTGTTTGACTGACCCATGACCAAATTGCAGGGTTTTTCCACTATTTTTCAATGAGATCCCTGGCAAATCCCTGAACTTGGGTTTTTAACAGCATTCCAAAGTTATCTTCCCCTAACCCCAGAGTAAATAGTGCTGTATCAACCCCATATTATTTTAACCTTTTAACATTATTTTTCTTACCACATAATAACATAAATCTTCCCTGCTCTCCCATACACATGTAGTGTCTTGTAATGCTAATTAAACTGCACACCAGCCTAATTTTGCTCTCAGACTAATCCAATATATTTTTCTTGACTGGAAGCCAAACCCGGGGAGCTTCAGAGCATGCGGAGCTCTCATTCCAGTCTTATTATATGTTAATAGCTTTATATTTTAGTATCTTTCAACACTTGGGGAGGATGTTATTTTTAGAGGCGTCTGGCTGCAGAAGATACCGGTGTGTGAGGGGTTTGGGGGATGTGAAGCACTGAGTAAACTTCATGCAGTGAGTAAGTGGGAAGTGTGTCCCTGGAGAGGTGTAATCTGTCAGGATCCATTGTGCACAAGCATGGAATCACAGGGAGGTTTGATGCAGTTTTGCCGTGGTTAGGTGGGAGATTTGGATGCAGTTTTGCCGTGGTTAAGTGGGAGATTTGGATGCAGTTTTGCCGTGGTTAAGTGGGAGATTTGGATGCAGTTTTACCGTGGTTAAGTGGGAGATTTGGATGCAGTTTGACCGTGGTTAAGTGCCTTTATGGGGTGGTTGCAGTGGTAAGTGCTCTCTCGTTAAACTCTGGGTTTGTGTGCTAATGGTGCCGATGCCAGTCGGGCCTGGATGCTACTACAGCAGGAATAATCACTCCCAGATGGGTGTGGATGGAAACAAGCTCTTTCCCTAAGCCCAAATGAAACTTTTTGTTATAAGTGCAAAGTCCTAATGATGCAGGAGCCCATTGATGGGGTGCCAGCCCTGTAACACCTTCCAAATGGAATTGCCAACATCTTCCTGCCTGGCTGCATCTCAGCTCCAGGGATGGAGCTCAGAGCATCCTTGGGGATGGCTCTTGCAGTAGAATCCCAGAATCTGCTGAATTGGAAGGGTCCCATCAGGATTTGGGTTCACTGCATGGCGTAGGGTTGAGTTGTGTGACATTGTGTGACACGAGGTGGCATCGTGTGGTGAGGGTTTGTGTCCCTGGTGTGAGGGTCCATGGGGACGGTTTGTGTGGTGTGGGGATGGTCCATGTCCAGGGGGATGGTCTGTGTTCCGTGGAGTGAGGGTCCATTTCCAGGGTGTGAGGGTCCATTTCCAGGGTGTGAGGGTCCATGTCCATGGGCACGGTCCATGTCCATGAGGGTGGTCTGGGGTCCATGGTGTGAGGGTCCATGTCCATGGGGATGATCTGGGGTCCATGTCCATGGTGTGTGGGTTTAGGTCCATGGTGTGAGGGCCCATGTCCATGGGGATGGTCTGGGGTCCATGGTGTGGGGGTCCATGTCCATGGGGATTGTCCATGTCCATGGTGTGCAGGTTTATGTCCATGGGGAGGGTCCATGCTCCATGGCTGTGTTGTGGTGGGAGCTCTGGCTCGATGGCTTTGTGGCAATGGCTGTTGTGTGATGTGGCTTTGCCGTGGTGGATGGGGCGAGGGTTGTTTGTGCTGCGTGGGGCTGTGGTCACTGTGTGGTGTGGCAGGACAATGGCCACAACAGCTGGAAGCTGCTGGATGCTCCCAGGACAGGAGGGAAGGATTGGGGAAGAGTTGCCTCCTGCCAGAGCTGCCTCTTGCCTGGCCCTTGGGAGATCAGACCCTTCCTGGGCAGTGCCGGTGCCCCAGGGGTTAAATCCCATCCCTGAGTGACAGCAGGGTTAAATCCCGTGCCAGGCCAGCGGGGTGCTGTCCCTGAGTGCTGCCTTTGTCCTTTAATCCCTTTTTGCAATTCCTGTCACCTCTGGGCTTTTGGCCTCTCCCGAGGCACAAAGGCTCAGAGGGGAGAGGGGAGAGGCAGGGAAGGTGTTCCCTGAGCTGGTGCTGGAAGTCAAATCCACCTGAGAGCAGGTACAGGCTCTGTGGTTGTAATTTATCTGCAGCTGGGAGGCTCGAGGAGCTGCTGTGTGGGACAGACCCTTTTGTGCTGCTTAATCCCAGAATGGTATGGGTGGGAAGGGACCTTAAAGCTCATCCCGTTCCCTCCATGGGCAGGGACTCCTTCCACTTCCCAAATTGCTCCAGCCTGGTCTTGGACACTTCCAGGAACAGGGCAGCCACAACTTCTCAGGGCATCTTCCCAGTTGTCTCTTCTCCCTTTTCCATTCCTTGTTTTAACTGGATAATGCTGGCGTTCCTTCCCAGAGAGTTGAGATGATCAGAGTGCCCTGTCCAGAAAAAAAATAAAAATTAAATACAGATCTTTGAATCTCATTCTTGTTTGATAATAATATTTACATTTTCTAAAAAGAACTAAAACTTTTAATTCCTCTTTATGTTTTCTGATCCATGAAGCGGCAGCAGCTTTCCCTGGGTTTCCCAGGGATGTGGGGCAGGCACTAATGGCCTAAACAGACCTTTGTGATCCTTCCAGTCTTCCCCACGTGCCGGGCTCAGTGAAATTAATCCAGGAAATCATTTCAGAGCAATTATTTCCTTGAACTTTGCAAACAAGTTGCTGAGCTACTGGTTCCCTTAACCAGCACTTTATTCTAATTTTCCCATGGGGTAGGAAAATAGGATAAGGCATTTAAAGCTGGCAGCTGGAACTGTTGCCAATCCAAGAGGATGGAACAGTTCAGACTCAAAAATGATGGGCTTATTTAAATTTTTTTACTGCAGTTGCTGATGTTCCTGTGGCTGCAGGAAGGCTCTGCCTGGAAAATTTGAATTCTCATGTTTTCCCCTAAAACGTAACCTGTGGCAGAAAAGTGGGATCAGACAAGGAATCGCTGGATGTGCAGCTGATGGGGTGCATTTCCAGAGCAGGGTGAAGGAAGGAGTTGGGTTTTCTGCTGCAGCTGTTTGTATCTTTTGAGTGATAATGAACTCAGTGAGTAGTTGGCTGCCTTGGGGCTGTGGATGGGCTTGTTGGTGCTTGCTCTGTCTGTCTGGGGTGTTAACTCTTGCTGGGAAGGGGGGAGATCCCATCCAAAGGCGAGGGAAGCCCATCAGGAATTACCTCCACCTGCCTCAGTAAATAAATGCTGGCAGATTTCTAAGGTCAAAAGGAGGGTTTTTTTTCTAGGGGGTCAGGAAGGCAAAGTTTAAAGCTGGTAATTGTCCATTTTAAAGGAATGTGAAATCTTCCTTTGAGCAATATCTTTATTGCCAGCTTGGTGTTTTCTCCTGTTGTTGACAAGAGTTGTTTTGGCTCAGAACACTGCTCCTGCAGAGATTCCTGGGCTGTGCAGGACTTGATGGTGAAAGGACAAGGGGTGATGGATTTAAACTAAGAGGGTTGATTTAGATGGGATATTGGGAAGGAATTCTTCCCTGTGAGGGTGGTGAGGCCCTGGCACAGATTCTGTGGATGTTCCATCACTGGAAGTGCCCAAGGCCAGGTTGGACAGGGCTTGGAGCAACCTGGGATAGTGGAAGGTGTCCCTGTCCATGGCAGGGGATGGGCTTTAAGGTCCTTCCCACCCAATCCATTCTGGTTTTCATTCTCTGGAAAGGGAATTTGTGCAGGAAAAGTCCTTGAACTGAAGGCTTCAGCCGAGCCTTGGGAGCTCAGCACTAATCCTGGCTCAGCTGAGCTTGGCCTCTGTGTCTGGTGAGATGCTGAAACCAAGAGAAAAACTCAACATTTTGCTGGTGGGGTGGATTTTGCTTAGGAGATGGGAGAGCCACCATGCTCAGCCCCTGCAGGAATGCTGTCTGGTGTAATCCCTGGATCCCCTGGATGGAATCCAGCACTCCAGACTCAGTCCAGTGCATCTCCCCTGTGTTCCCAGGGGCTGGTTCTTATTTCGGGCTCAGCACCAGCAGCAGAGGGGCAGGAGAATCTCTGTGCCACTGCCAGGGATGCTGAGAGCCAGCACATTCCTAATAAAAGCAGGATTTGACTTCCAACACAGGTGCTGGGCAGGTCGTTCACACTCTCCTGTGTGGCTGCAGGGCTTGGACAGTTCCAGATGTGCTGTGTCCATGTCCTGGCTGGGATGGAGCTGCAGGAGGAGCTCTGGAAAGCTGAGGTCTTCAAGTGTTAAATCCCAAGTGCTGTTCCTGCAGGCTCAGCTCCGATCCCGGCGTCTGGCGCACGTTTCCAACAACAGCCTGGATTTGCCAAGGAAAATGACGCTGGATGCAGCAAAGAGCTGTCAACTCTTTCCTCCCTTCGCTGCCGGGCAGCTTTTCTCCTGCTTTCCAGAATAACTGGGCTGTTTGGAAGTGATATGGAATTTGGGGCTCTCAGCGATGCTTTCATCCCCTTGCCTCCATCCTCACCCCATTCCAGACAGCAGCACCTCACACGAGCGCTGTGGGGTCCCTCTGCAATCCCATTGCTGAGGTGACGGCTGAGGGTCACATTAACCTGAGAATAACTCAAGTTCTTCTCCTCTGGTACCTGAATGTTGGACCAGGGGGGTTTTGGCTGGAATATTAAAGAACTTGTTCCTAAGAAAGGCTTTTTGAGCCTGGTTTTGTGCAGATGGGTTCAGGAGAAGTCCCCCAGGGACCCCTGGTGTCCCCCCCATTCACTGACCATGAGCTTCTCTGTTTGGTCCTTCTGACTCCAAACTCTTTTTTTCCCCCATCTCTGAAGATGCTGAACCCCCAATTTATAAATGATAATTCTGCTAACGAGGGTTCATGGGGTGTTTGGGGCAGGTGGTACCCTTTAGTCAGATCCTTGTGAAGATCCCATGTGGCTTCAAGCTGGATCAGGTACTGAAGGAGTTAAAAAATTCCTGCTGCTGGTGCACACGAGCAGCGCCAGGTATCTCCCAGGGGATCCAAGTTTGCTTTCTGAAATCTGGCAAATAGCAAAAATTTTGATGTCTGTGAACAGCAATCACACCCCGAGGCGATGACGGCTGACGGGGAAGGGCTCCTGACATATTTACCGAACAATTTTCTTATCATGAAGTGCTCAAAAAGCCCAAACCTGGAGAACAATAGCAACAAAAACCCCACTGCAGGGTTTGTCAGCAGATGCAGCTTGGAGATAACAAATGATTTTTTTGCTTTTTGTTTGACTCCTTGGCATTTAGGGGTTAATTGGAGCGAGGCCAAGTGTGGTGAGATAGTGCCTGAATCAGAGTTTTAAAAACACTGGGATTGGAAGGGTTTTAACTTTTAACTTCTGTGAGGCTCTTAGAGGCTGGTGAAGAGGTGGGTTAGAAACAACTAAAGGAAAACACTTGGGATGGGCAGTAAAAACTTTGGAAGTGGTAGCCCTTCCTGAGACCCCAAAAGTCATCTCAGCCCTCACCCCAGCTGGGCTTCCCCTTGTGCTGGGGCTGGATTGGTCTGAGGTATTATTAAATGCTAATAAATGGGAATTAAATGTGAATAAATGTTTCTGTGAGGGTTTTGTGTCACATGTTCATCCACCAGTCCCTCTGTCCTGGTTTTGCATGTGTTTGAAGAATGAAGCAGAACTGCATTTGTGAGAAATGGGGACTTTGACACAAAAAATCAGGAATAAAGTTGTAATGTTGGTCCTGATCCAGCTGCTGCCTTTGATTTCGCTCCGATATAGAAAGGCACTGGCCTGAAACTGGTCCAGAGGGTGTCCAGGATGCTCTGTGAACTCTGGCATGAGGAATTCTGAGCAATAAAACTTTGGAAGTGTGGCCTTCGAGGGCTATTGTGGAAGGAAGGGCATAAGAAACATGACACTGGGATTGTGATTCCTGGCAGGAATGCTTTGCAATGGGGAAATTTCAGTTTGGTTTGTGTTGCTTACATGCCTTTCTTCTCGCTGAAGGGCAAATGACAGTGTCAGCATTAAATGTGAGGAGCTGACATCTTCCCATGAAATATGCCCGACGTCCCCAGAACAGAGCTGGAATTATTGCTGCTCCAGAAATCTGCCTTCCCTGGATTTTACTTTTGGCCTTGCCCTGAAAGGGACCCGGCTGAAATGTTCCTGCTGATAACGAGGTTGGTTGTGGAGGGAATTGTGCTCCGGGGAGAGGTCTGAGAGCAGGAGGAGCCGTGGCTGAGCTGGATGTCCCCGTGTCCCTTTTTCCCCCTGGGCTCTCGTGTCGGGACGTGTCAGCCTGACGGGCGCCTGAGATGGAACAAAACCCAGGGCCATTGCTTGGATGTTTGGGTTTTTTTTTAAGGCCACTTCTCTGGGTTTGAAGATCTTGAACTTCTGTGAGGAAAATTTATGGCGGTTTAGAGATGGAAGAGATTGGCCATGTTCTCCGTGATGCCCTGTTGGTCCCGTGTCCCCGGCAGCTTCTCTTGTGGTGGCTTTTAGGTTGGTTGGTTCAGCTGGGCTTGGTGTAGCCAGGGCTTCACCGCACAGGGTGAGTGATTTAGGGAGCTCTCTTGACTGGGAGCCAGTGGAGAGATGTGTGTGGCAGCTGGAGCTGCAGGAGGATGAGGAGTCACTCAATTTATCTTTACATCCAGTGAATCGCGTCGCTCGTTTCGGAGATCGGGAATTGCTCTCTGGGCTGGGCTGAGTTTGGGCCCCTCGTGGGTTTTTCCACCACGATGTGCCAGGGTTGGTGTGCGTGGGGAAGAGGAACCTGTCAGGCTGTTCAGGATCTGCAGAAGATCAGCAGGGTTGGGCCTTGTTGGCCATTAAGGGACACCTTGCATGGAAAGGGTTGTCCAGCCCTGGCACAGGAGTGCTGGAGTCCCCATGCCTGTAGCTGCATGTGGCACTTGGGGACATGGCCAGTGGTGACCTTGGCGGTGCTGAGGGAATGGTTGGACTCCAATCTCAGAGGGCTTTTCCAGCCTCAGTGATTCCATGATTTTCCTACTATCACTGCTCAGTGCTGACATGCTCAGATTGGAAGAACTTGGGTTATTTCATACAGGATCCTTGTTTTCTTCTTTCCCTCTGAAATCTCCACAGCAGAACCATTTGCACATAAATGAAGCGGAGTTTTTGGCCAGCTCTCGTGCGCACCTGTGCACTCCGATCACCCGCCAGGAAATTGCTGCCCTGAAATGCTGCTCCTAAAATATTTGCCAAGGAATGGTTTGGGAAAGCTAAAAATTCTTCTTTTGAGACTTCTCCTGTGGTCAGTTGTGAATTAAGGCTGCACAGAAAGAGGTTGTTGGAGCAAATGAATGGTTCTTAGAAGCAGTGGGGTGGGTCAAAATAGGGCAACCCCCTACCCATGGGCAGGAACACCTTCCACTATCCCAGATTGCTCCAGCCTGGCCTTGGACCTTTCCGGAGATGGGGCAACCACAGCTTCTTCCACAAAATGATGGAAAACACTGGGCTGGAGTGGCTCTGGTGAATATAGGATTATTTAATATATAGGATGATTTAATTTCTGTTTCAGTAGCTCTGTCTGCCATTGGGGGCTGGGGTCAGCTGGGGTGAGGGAGAAGGATGGAGGGGATGAGGCAGCGAGTCCCTGCTCCAGCAAGACAGGATTTCCAGTAGGAGAATGCCCTTGGAAGAGTGTGTGTTTGTGCCCACAGCCATTAAACTCCATAATCTTGGTGTCTGTATCGACTTACAAATGAAAGCTTGCAGTAATTTGGAGCAGCATTTGAATTGTGAGTGGTAGTGATGATGCTGAGCTTGTCTTTTAATGCTGAGTTTAGAGGCTTTGAGGTTTGGATTAAAAAAAACTTCAATGAAACCACAAAAAAGACATTGGAAGCATAGCTGAACAGGTGGAACAAATTTGTTAAATCTGTTACTGGGAAAACAGCAACTTGCTTTTAAGAAATAAATCAATCTGCAGCTCAGTGTTTCATAATGAGGAGTGGGATAGGAAAATCTAAAAATATCTCCAAATGAGAGCTAATGCTCCGAAGGAACAGATCCAAACTAGAATATAATATTGCCCATTGTGGTGACAATAAGGATTTTAAAGTTCATTGAGATCCTTGCTGGGATGCAGATGGGACTTGAAGAGCCAGCATATTTCCCTTGGCTGGGTCCAGTTTTTATTTGCATAATAACTTATTATATGTATTGCCAGTAGCTCGCAGAGCCCCTGGTCAGGATTGGGAAACCACGATGAGTTCATCCCCCTCTGCCTGCTGAGACAATATATTCCCCAAGAGCTGGGAGGGAGGCGTCTCTAGCAACTAAAGCAAGTGATTATGTGCTTGAAAAGGCAGGAAAAAGCAGAGTTTTAACCCCATGAACCTTTGTGTACCTCGGATCTTCTCACCAAGACCCATTCCAAGGGTCTTTGTCCTTTGGCTGCCTTTGTCCCTGTCCTTCCTCCTGTGGCATGAGCTTTAACAGCTGATTTCAATGAAGTTAAGGAGCTTTTCCAGGTGGAAAACGTGTCCTGGGTTTTCAGGAGGTGGGACATCTTTGCTGTGGTCTCTGTTATTGTGGAACCATGGAATGGTTTGGGTCAAAAGGGGCCTTAATGATCATCTCGTTCCACCCCCTTTTCTGCTCCTTTCCTCAATTTCCCCAGCGCTGTTCAGGCAGCAGAGCCAGCTCCGCTTCCATTTTTCTTGGAAAGCGATTCCACAGCCTCATCCCTCTCTCAGCAGGTTCTTCCCAGCGTTATTCCAGAGTTTCCCCTGCTCAGCAGAGCCTGGGTGCTCTGTCACACCCAGCCAGGCCAGGCTGGGGCACTGCCATCACCTTTCATGCTCCATCGTCCCCTTTCTTTTGGGACTTGCTGAGGGCTCCTGGGCACAGGGGGCTTCTTCCAGCGCTGCTGTGGAGTAGCTGCTCCCAACTAAGCAAATCCACATGGACAGCTGTTGCTCAGAGGGGAGTGCATCCCTAAAGTTTGGGATTTGTGCCAGAGGGAGTGCAGCCGGTGCACGGCTTGGGAGCCCTCGACGCTTAAACCCAGGGAAACCAACCCCAAAACCTCTCCAACTTCCAGATTGTGGTTGAGGGAAGAATCAAGGTGTTGTGGGGCTGTAAAGGAAAGTGCTGTTTTTTCACAGCTGGGTGGTTCCATTGCTCAGGGTCAGGGATTGTGTATGGCACAGCTTTGTTTTTGGGGGCAGAGAAGGTTTGCCTGAAACTGCTTCAGGCTGGATTTTAGGAAAAGGTTCTTTCTCCAGAGGGTGTTTTGACACAGAGCAGGTCCCCCAGGGAATGGTCACAGCCCCGAGGCTGCTAGAGCTCCAGGAGGGTTTGGACAACACTCCCAGGCACAGGGTGGGATTGTTGGGGTGTCTGTGCAGGTCTAGGAGCTGGACTGATGATCCATGGGGGTCCCTTCCAAGTCAGGATATTCCATGATGCTGATTTTGGTGATGGGCAGGTCACGGTGCTGCTGTCCTCCTCTGTCCCAGGCTGAGGTGCCCTCGGGGTGACAAAGGCCGGTGCTGTCGGTGCCTTTGCCGTGGTCAGACCTGGTGTTTGGCCAGGTCCAACCCAACTGTTGGGGCTGCCATTTTCCTTTGGAAGCATTTCTGAGTCCAGGGATGCTTTTCCATGGCTGGGATTCCCTAAGTGCGTTGTACCATCACTTTCTGCCCCAAACCTCAGCTCAGCCTTCAAGGACTTATTTCTCACCTCGCAACTGTCACCGTCCCCAGCCTGGTCATTGTGCTGGGATCTGGATGGATCCATGGGTTTGGAAACTCCTCCTGTTGCTTTAGTGCCGAGAGGGGCTCGTGTGGTGCTGATTTGGGAAAGCCTGCTCTCCGTCTGCTCCCGTGGTTTGGGAGAGCTGGGATGGGATGCCCGGGATCCCCACTCCAACCACGCTGGCCCCGCTGGCCAGGAGCTGCCCAGAGTGGCCAGGAGGCAGGGATTTGGCACCCATGGGTGCTGCTGGAGGGGCCAAAGCTTTCGGGAGGTGCCAGGGACTCACTCCGGCCATGCCGACAGCGATTTTTCAAGGCTGAGGGGTTGGTGGAGCCTTTGTGTTCCTGCTTTGAAGCCCCGGCCTGAAAGTGTTGTAATGAGATTTTATGATGTATTCTGGCAAGGCCTGGTTATTTTGTGTGTGGATTTATTGTCTAATGAATTGAGTGATTTTGAAATGTTTTGTGCAACGCTTTTTTGGAAAGGACATTGTATTTTGTTTATGGGACGTGTGAGTTTTTATGAAACTTTATTTAGCTTTTAGCAAGAATAATCTTTATTCAACAAATAGTGCAAATAAATCTTTAATTGAACAAATATGTGCCAACTTTCAAACACAGTAACAAACAATGACATGAAACAAGGAAACTTTGGAACAATATACAACTTTAAACATAGTATTAAAAAAAAAAAAAAAAGCAAAACCCAAGGAAAAAAAAAAAAACCCAACCCAAAACCCCTAACAAAGCAGATTTTGGGCTGTGTAGAGGAGCGTGGATATGTGGGACCTGCCAAGCTGGAGTGAGCAGAGCAGGGAATGTGGTGCCTGGTGGCTTTCCAAGGGTGCCCAGGGATTGGGGTGTCCCCCATTCCGGGGTTTTGGAGGGGGTGGGAGCTGCTGGATGTGCCTGGGCTGTGGGAGCAGATGTGGAAACTTTTTTTGTGTGTCCCAGTCCTTCCTGAGCTGCCTTCCCAGTGGGGCATCCCCAGCCCCAAGGAGGGATGGGGGGCACCCAGGGGTTGAGAATTTGCCTCTTCCAGCCCCACGCCGTCTCCAGGCTCTTGGAGGGCACCCGAGGGGCTCTGAGGTCTGGGATGCTGCAGTGTCCTGTGTGAGCTGCCTGGGAAATGGGATGAGCATTCCCTGCTCCTCTTTATTCCTGCTTGGGCTTGACTGCTGCCACTTCGGTTGGAAATGGAGATTCCCATCCCCTGCGCTGCATGCAGCTGGAAATCCCTGAAAAATTCTCAAATCCAGCATGAAAGGGTTTGAAATGAGGGGAGGAACCCTCAGCATTTGTTTCATTTCACTTTTTGGAGCGTTGGTCTTTAGGGAAGATGGGCAGAGTCACCTTTCTGTTTATTTACTTATTATTCTGATCCTACTGGATTTCCTTCCTTGTTCCAAGTATGGAACATTCCTTTTATATCCCTGGAAGTGTTTCAGGCCAGGTTGGACAGGGCTCAGAGCAACCTGATCTAGTGGAAGGTGTCCCTGCCCATGACAAGGGGTGGAACTGAATGGGCTTTAAGGTCCCTTCTAACCTAAACCATTCCAGGATTCTTTGCAAATAATTATCCTAAAGTATGGAAGGAATTTAGTACTGAAGATGCTCATACAGCTGCTGCTTTTCCCTGGAATTTCCTATATTGATGACAAAATTACTTGGCAGGAGGAGACCAAGCTGTGCATTTAAGTGACTTCCCTACATCTTCAAACCCCAGGAATACGAACCCTGATATTTCTTCTTTCTCTGGGAAGAGCATTTTCAGCCCTTCGTTGCCCTTTTCAGGCCCTGGAATTGGAACAAAAGAGCTTTTCTTCTAAAAGTGAGCCGTGGAATTGGGTGTTAATGGAAACTAATTAATGCTGAATGGAAAATTCCTTCTCGGCTATGTTTTGCCATTCTCTTTTATAGCTCCAACCTATCAGACCTCTCTCGGGCTGCCCATACTTTTCCAGGAAGGATAAATGAGGCTTATGTTTCCAGAATGGGAGCTGGAGCCATCTCACCCCTCCATTCACCCTTGGCTTGATCTGACCCAACCTTCTCCAGACCTTTGAGTGGTCCTAGAAGGGCCCAGTGCAGCTCTGTGCACACCCCTCACTTTCAAAGACTCCCTTTTTCCTTGGATTTGGCCTCATTTTCTGTTTCAGACAATCACAGGATAATTCAGGTTGGAGAAGCCCGCTGGAATCATCGAGTCCAACCCTTCCCCAGCACTGCCAAAGCCACCACTGGCCCACATCCCCAAGTGCCACATCCACGTGGCTTTTAAACCCCTCCAGGGATGGAGACTCCACCCCTGTGCCAGGGCTGGACAACCCTTTCCATAAGAAATTTTCCCTAATATCCAACTAAACCTGCCTTGGTACAGCTGGAAGCTGTTCCCTCTCCTCCTGTCCCTGTTCCCTGGGAGCAGAGCCCGATCCCCCGGCTGTCCCCTCCTGTCAGGGACTTGTGCAGAGCCAGAAGGTCCCTCCTGAGCCTCCTTTGCTCCAGGCTGAGCTCCCTCAGCTGCTCCTGGTGCTCCAGACTCTCTCCCAGCTCTGTTCTCTCCTCTGGACACAGGAAAAGCCTGGAAGAGCAGCAGGAGATGGTTGGGTTGGGGAGTTTCACCCCATTCATAAATGGGGAGATGTTGGTGTGGCCAAAGTGGCAGAGTTGGCTGAGCCAGCATTTTCCATTTGGATCTCCTGAGCACAGCCCTGAGCCACCAGCTCCAGCCAGAGCTCTGCCTGAAGCTCTCTGAGCCCTTCTGGCCTTTCAAACAGAGCCAAAAGCCCAACTGTGGAGGGAAACACCTGCCTGTGCTTTGTTTTGAAATCCATATTAAATCAGGAGATCAAGGAGTCTCTGTCCATGCAGAGGGATGGGGGAGGGCCATTGATGTGCCAGATGTGTGGTTGGAACATCTGTGGCTGGAGGTGCTCTGCCCAGGATTTCTCTGCTGAGTAAAGCAGGGAGGTGGTGCCTGAAGGGGCTGCGAGTGGTGGTCTCCTCTCTGTGGTAATTCCATCTTTTTCCTTAGGTAGGACATGGCTCGAATCCACAGAACAGCCAGGGGTGGTGTTAAGGATAAACTCGTTGGATTCATGATTGGTGCTTTTAACTACTTGAATTCCCAGCTAGTGGTGGGGGGGATAATTCCCTGTAGGAGCAAACTGAGCATCAAAGCTGTTTGTCCTTGCTGAGCTGGGCTCAGACACAGCCAGTCTCCAGCAGAAAGTGGGATGGGGACTGTAATGTTGGGAGCTGTCAGTATGGAGACATTCCACATCCTCGTCTCTGGATGAGCCCAGAGGAAAGGGACATTCCTCAGGCTGAGGCTGCATCCCATGAGGATCAGGGGGACAATTGCATCTGGCACTGGGGCTGCTGTCCTTCCAAAAGGCAGGAAGGAAGGAGCGCTGGCAGGATCTTGGTGCTTGGCCAGTTTGGTGATGGATCCCAGTTAAGGATGGTGAGGTCCAGAGCACACACCAAGCTCTTCACATTCCCTGTGAGGAAAAGCTTTCCCTTCGCTCGCTGCTGTCCACACTTCCATTCCTTTCCAGATCTCCCCATCCCTCCCCGTTTGTGGCTGCAGGGTGAGGGCCCAGAGCTGCCCCTTGGGTGGGAGGACGTTCCCACATCGCTGTGGGATGTGCAGGTGTTCGTGTGCCACAGCTGCCGAGCTTTTTTCCCTGGGATAGATCCCTGTGAAGCCTTGGCTGCCTCGGCTGCTGGAATTCCTGTCAGCAGATCACCTGCTCCCAGTTGGAAGTGGTAAGTCCTCTCTGTCCCTGTGTCAGCAGCATATCAGGCCCACAAGTGTCTTGGCAGGAAACCTTCCTCTCTCCCAGGCTCTTGGATCACAAGGGGAGGATCGACCAGATGTCCTCAAAATCCTGCGTATCCTGAGGCTGACCTGCAGCTGGCAGGGAAAACTTCACTCCGTGTCCATGGAACCTCTCCCAGGTTTTGTGAAGACAGAACCATTTCAGATCTCTCCATCCCTCCTGCCCCTCCTTGGTCCGTGTTGGGCTCCAGCCTCCTCTGGGGTGGTCAAAATGGAACCTTGTGAAAGACCAGAAAGGTGCTGAGCTTCTCCTGCAGGGGCTGCAAGGAGTGTGTCTGACACTTCAGCTGGTTTTCCCTATGGATTTAAGGAAGGGGGTCAGGGCAGCAGGGCTTGGAGGATATCAATGATTCAACCAAAGAAGTAATTTATATGCACCAAGCTTGGCATTTGAGTGCTCATGGATAAGCAGGAATAATGCGTAGGATTCATGGTACCTGTTTAAAATAGCTCTGTTGGAGCCCCAAACCAGACACGGAGGGTTTGCATTTCAGACCATCCTCTTGCTCCAGGATCTTCCTTTGGAAAGAATGCCAGAATATTCCATGCCAGCAGCTTGTGCTGCCCCAAAGATCCTCCTGTTTTTAGGATGCAGATTTTGATCTCAACCTGGGAGTCAGAGCACGCACTTGAACAGCATCTTAATGAGCTTATGGTTGAGAGCTATTTATTATCTGTTAGAACAGGCCTTTTATTCCACTGGCAGCCTAATTTGCATGGTTTGTTGTAATTAACACCATAAAATGTTTAAACAAAAGTACAGATAGAAATTAAATTTACAGGCATTGAATTCAATAGCATCAGAATAAACCTTTGATTTGTTTTTTTCCTTTGGCAAGAAAGTGATTCACTCAAATTAAATTTAGGAAAAGCTCTCAGCTTGGAAGGAGGGATTTAATGAAAAAAAGGCATCCCAAACTGCTGGAGCAGCTCGGGGGAAAGCCGGGATTTCACTTGGACAAGGCTGCTGAAGGGAAACTCAACTGTTTTGGGTGGGAGAAGTGTCCTGAAATCCTGCTGCTGCTGGCAGCACATGTGCAGGTAGGATGGTGCCTTCGCTATCCATCTGCTCCATTTTTTTGTGCTCTGGCAACAATTTTGGAGGCAGATTGATGGGAGTGTTCCCTGGAATTGTCCAGGGGTGGCTTGTGGAGCAAGCTGTGCTAGTGGATGGTGGGGAAGGAGTGGAACGAGATGAGCTTTAAGAGCCCTTCCAACCCAACACATTCCAGGATTATTCTGATAGTTTGGAAAATCAACCTGATACTGATCCGTGGGTGAAGGGGTTGGGAACTGCGCTGTGTCCCAGCCTTTCCTGAGGTGCTGGAGGCATTTTCCATGGGCTCCTGTGGCAGTACATCCCCTCCTGCTGCAGAGCACGCAAGGTGGCTCTGGAAAAGTCTTTTATGGCACCGAAAGAGGCGTCACCACGTCCAACCCCAAATGAAGTCATCAAACCCAGGCCACTTCTGCTCTGATTTATGCGGCAAACATTGTAAAAAAAATATATTGTGAGCAAATGGTCTCTGGGTGAGGTTTAGATTCCCTTCTATTGTTTGGAATTTTGGGTTTAGTGTTATGGCTGGGATTTGTATAGTCAGAACTAATTTGTAGCGTCTGGGACCAAGGCTTGGAGTGGTGCAGGAGCTGGGGTTGAGCTGCTGGAGATGTTAGTGGGGGGGAGCACATGTTCCCTGGGGTCGGGGCTGCCGGGATTTACGGCCTGTGGGTTCTCGGGAGCTGATCCAGCAGGAATTCTGGTAGTTGGAAAATAAACGGGGAGGGTTTAGCACATCTGTGCCTCTCCCTGGATCTTTGAGGCACCGAGTTGGGGTTTGAGGGGTCATCCACAGGTTCATGCTCTGCATCCCAAGGGGTTGGTCCAAAATTTCCTCAGTGAGACATTGCTGTAGAGGATATTCCCCAACAGGCTGGGGTTTTGAAGCTTAAAAAGGTCAAGAAAGGTCTGTCCCGAAGGTTTGTAACATGAAAATTGGGGTAATGATGGAGCACATTGAAAGGCTCAGGTCCTTGCCAGCTCCTGGGCAGTTTGATAAATTTATAGTGGCTTTCTCTCCCTGATTTCCTCCTGAAATCCCTCCTGCATCAGGCTGAAAACACCAAGGACATGTGTCTGTAGAGGACATGGAAAGACTGAGATAAGTGAACTTAAAGCAACTTTTTAAAAGAAATAAGGCTGACATGCATTGACCCCTCAAGGAGCAGTGCTGGAAAACACATTTTCTTGGCCAGGTCTTGCACAAACTAAGATTAATTAATTAATTTCTGTTGCTGCAGCAGGGAATTCTCCATGTTGGTTTATTCTCTCTTTTTAAGCATTTTTATTTTTACCTCTGGCTCTTACTGCTCCACTGGTTACATTTCATTCTTTCCCAAATAAACCTTTAAAAGGATCCATGGGGATTGTGTCTTGTTTAGGTCTATTTTTTTTTTCTCTCTTTATATAATTATTTGGATTGGTTTGCCAGGAGAAACCCAGCCCTTCACCCACTGGGTGCTGCAGGTTCTGAGCATTGGCTCTACAGAAAATAAAAATTCATTCAGCTTGAGTTGTTTGACTTCGGGATAAACTGGGAAGAAGGAGCATCTTGTTGTTCTCATGCCCAAACTGGAGATTCTGAAGCAGGAATAAAACTTTATCCCTCTCTTTTCAGTTGCTTTGTAGTGAAAAGGGCCAGGTAGGGCCCTCTGCTGGGGTTTGCAGCATTAATCAGTGATTAACTAAAGGAAAGTTGTGAAATTAGGAAAGACACAGAATTTAATGCCTGCAGTTTAATAACTGTGTGGTTTAGGGCTTTTTCACTTCAAATTAGAGGGTTTTGGTAACATGATAAGCTGCTGTTACATGTCAGAGGCAAAGGACTTGAAGTTTGCTTTTTCTAGCAGTGTTTTTTAAGAACAGATTTTCCTTGTATTTCCTGTCAGCTCCTCTGGCTTCTCTTTTTCTTTGGAAATGACACATTGGGAATTATGTTTTTGGAATTTGGCAGGGTTGGAGTGAGGTTTTTTTGACTCAGGCAATGGAGACTGAATTTTTGGCTTGCTGTCCCTGGTCAGGTGATGTGCCCTGTGACAGTGGTGACCCCAAATGTGTCCCTTTCACCCCAAACCCTCGTGTGAGTGTGCGATTCTGTGTCTCCATGTCAGAGCCCAGGGGAGCAGCTCTGCCTGGGAGCGTGTCTGGGCAGGGACAGGAGGGAAATGGGGAGCAGAGCTGCTATTAAAGGGATTATTCCCAACATTATTCATCAGCCAGGCTTGAGTGATGGCCTCAGATCTGGTTGTTTGTGTTGGGAGGTTGTGTGTGTTGCTGATGGGAAAGTGAGCCTTGCTCTGGGGGGGGGGAACTGGTTTTATACTGGTTTTGTAGCAGTTTTGGGGAAGTGTTGGTAAAGTGGCTGCTGTTTATATTTACATTTATGTATTGTGTACATGTATCGGGTTTTTGGGGTAGGGACACCTTCCATCCTTAGCCCATGGACATCTCCATGGACACAGAGCCACAGAGGCTGTGGCTGCCCCATCTCTGGAAGTGTCCAAGGCCAGTTTGGATGAGGCTTGGAACAACCTGGGATAGTGGAAGGTGCCCATGGCAGGGGATAGAACTGGATGAACTTTTAATTTCCGTCCCAACCCAAACCATTCTGGGATTATTCCTAACCCTCCTGGGGATATGATCTTGTGCTCTGGGCTTTGAGTGTTTGTGACCCAGGTTGTGCCAGTACATTTTCCTTTTCCCTGGGTCAGAGTTTTCCTGATCTGGTTGTGATGGGAAGATGTGACTGTCCTGACTGTTGATGGAAAGACCCCAGTGCCATGTGAGATGTGTCTCAAAATCTGCTTGTTAGTGAATAACTGCTGCTAAAAGATATGAGCTGGCATAAGACATGAGCTGGCTGGATATAAGTCAAAAGGAGACGCTGGAACATGGATGGAGCTTTAGCTGCAGCAGAGCTGAGGGTTCAGGAAAGGTGCTGGAGGTGCTAAACAAGGAAAAGGGTGGAGGAGCAGCTTCCACTCCTCCTGCTCACACATTCCCTGCCAGGAGTGTTCTGCTTGCACTGAGCACTGCTTTTTCACTTCACAACATCACACATCTTTCACTTCAAACGTCACTGGGGTTGGAAAAGCCCTCCAAGATCATCCAGTCCAACCTGGGGCCACCTTGTCACCAGCCCGGAGCGCTGAGCGCCACATCCAGGCCTTCCTTGGACACCTCCAGGGATGGACACTCCAAACCTCCCTGGGCCGCCCCTTCTGCTGCCTGACCACCCTTTCCATGCAGGAATTCCTCCTGATGTCCAACCTGCACCTCCTCTGGCACAGCTTGAGGCTGTACTTGAAGCAAAGAGCACTTTTGCTCTCCTCGTGCCTGTCGTGGAGCGCGGGTAGCGACGAGCAGCCGCTGTTTGTTGTGGCTGTTGCCGCCTTTCCCTGGGTTTTCTGCCTGGCTAAGGAATTATCCTGATGAATACACGGAACAGACACAGCTCCTGGCTAGAGGGATGAGAGCAGCTAATCCACAGGAGCACAGCCCAGTCTTTTGTTGCTTCCCGTTGTGGGGAGTTGTGCAGGACAGGATTTGTCAACACTCGGGGCCTGACAAGGAGCCCGTGACGGCTGTGGGTGAGGCCAGAAAGCAGGGCCGGAGGGGAAGGTGTTGGGACTTGCTGCTGGAGCTGTGTCTGCACACACACAGCTGGTTCAGAAATCCCTCCTCTCCTGCGGGAATGCAGGACTGACAGCTCTTTTGGCATCCCACAAGGAAGCAGGTTCAGGAGGTGCGGGCAGCTCTCTCTGGCCACGGGGAGTTGTTTTTTAGTGGGGTGAATTTTGGGGGGTTCCACCTGGTGCTTCTGGGGTTTCATCCTTTTCAGATGTTCTTTCTCCTTTTCTCTTTTTTTTTTTTTTCTTCTACTCTAAAAGTTGAAAGAGGCCTTGGGTGGCTTCTCCTTTTGAAAAGTGACCTTTCTGCATAAAGTTGTCTGACTCTGTGCTGTCCGTGCCCGGTGATATATGGGAGCATCTGGGAATGAGGGGAGGCTGCTCAGTAATTCCCTGAATTTCTCTAGGATCACACACGGACCTCACGATCCCTTCCCAGCACTGGTGAAATGTTCCCCCTTTAATCCCAGCCCTGTGTGAGGAGCTGCCATGTGTGGGCAGAGCAAAGAGAAGTGGGGAATGGGCTTTTTTTGGGAGTTTGGCATATTCCAGTAGTGCCAAGTGTGTCTCAATTAGTCCAGTGCATACATCTGTTATTTGACTGTGGTCCAAAGCAATACATTCTCCTCCTGCCTCCCTGGCCATGGTTTAATTAATTAAATTAAAAAATTTGGCCACAAGCTGTAGGTGAAGGTGCTGCTGGGGGAGTGGGAGCTGCTACCAAAATACCATTGTTAAATGGTGGTGTCATTCCCAAATAATCCACTTTATAAGGCTGTTTTATTGGTAGTTTCCGTACTTTGCTACTTCCAGAAGATCTCTCACCAGAGGCTGGTTCCTGCCCTGCTCACTCACTTCCCACCTCCACCCTGCACCTCTCCAGGCTAATAATAAAAATCAAATTGTTTTCTCTGCTGGAGAATAAAAGGAGAGTCAGAACTGAGGCTGATGTGATCCAGACCAAGCATTTCCCTCTCCTTTGGGTGCTGGATGTCCGAATTCTCTGGAAATTAAAACCACCAGATGCAGTTCTGCCCTTGGGCACCCTGAGCTCCCTGCAGCAGCATTCCCAGTATCCTTCAGTCCACATGGGATCCTCAGTCATTTGGTTCTTCCTGTTGCAATGTTACAAATTTCTGCTGCCCTGGATTTTATTTGTGGGTTTTTCAGGCTTAGCAGGTAATGGTTATAAATGGAAATTTGACTGCAGCACATGGTTTCTGGCTGCAGTAAATTCATTCCCTGCAGGCTTGGGGACGGATCCCATGTGTTTTCTCCAGTGCAAATGGTTGTTTCAAACATCCATCTGCTTTATCTGCTGTTGTGTTTACAGTTCCCCTTTGTAGTTCCCAGCAGCATCTCCTCTCTCTCCTCTGCTTTTGTTTATTTAACGTTATGGTAAAATATCCCTCTCGTTTGGAGTTGTTTTGTGGGAGCCTTTCCCAGCTTGGCTGATCCCAGGGGTCAGGGGAATAAAGTATCATGAACCGATCTCCCCAGGGGAATCCCACAGTGGTGGTTCCAGCTGGTCCCTGGTGTTGTTGCTCCTCGGGAATGAGATTTTAGCCAGATCCAGCCCTTGACCTTCTGTGGCTCTGCAGGCAGCGTGGCTGGTCATTACTGAAAAATAAAGGGTTTAGTCCACTCAATTTGTAGCAAAATTTGACCAGTGGACTCATCTTTGTTTGGGTATTGAATTGTGTGATGTCCCCAGTTGTTTGTCTGTCCAGGATTATTTAGGAAACCAGTTTCAGCTTTAGGAAAAAAAAAAGCCAACAACAAAATAATACAACAAGCAAACCCAAACCAAGCTGTCTGAAAAATCCTAGGAGGATACATTTGATACTTTTTCCTGGCAAAAGTTAAACATTTTCCATCCTTCTTCAGTTTCAAGCCTTGAGAAGGTTTGTGGGTCCTTCTTCAGCACGTGGTGATGTCTCTCCGTGTCCAGGCAGGAGCTGCAGGGAGCACCCCGGGGCTCCACAGCCTTTGGAGTTTCCCTCAGGTTTTGTGTCCCCATCATGGGCAAAATATGACCCAGGATGACATTTGGAGCAGTTGCAAAATTCTCTCAGTAAACAGTATTTTATTTCTTTTTTCCTTATGCTGAGCCCCAAGCGATGTTACTGCTTGTCTCGCACAGAGAAGTAGGAAAATAGTCCCTGGCTGCAGGATGGGGTTGTTTTCCTAATTTTCCTTCACCACAGCAGCATTTCCTCTTACTGGTGAGTGTGTGGAGTGCCCAGATGAGACCCCTCCAGCTCATGTGTCACCCCAAGCTGTTTTGTGGGACACTGGAGAGCGACTTTGGAGTGGAACCTGGAGTGCCAGGACAGGGAATGGCTTCCCACTGCCAGAGGCCAGGGATGGATGGGATACTGGGAAGGAATTTCTGGCTGTGAGGGTTGTGAGGCCCTGGCACAGGGTGCCCAGAACAGCTGTGGCTGCCCCTGGAAGTGTCCCAGGCCAGGTTGGACAGGGCTTGGAGCAATCTGGTCTGGTGTCCCCATGGCAAGGGGTAGAACACAAGGAACTTTAAGGTCCCTCCAACCCAAACCAATCTGAGATCCTATGGTCATGAATTCCCCACCATCTGCTGTTGGAATTGTCTCTTTTCCAGGGTCAAAAGCTGCTGGCCAGCTCCAAATAGTCCAAGAGTCCAAGCCAGCTGAGCCTCATTTTGGCCACTGGGTATGGACAGAACTGACCATGAAATTCTTTTTCTGGCTCCCTTTTTTTTTTTTTTTAGCCTTACAGTTTTTTCAGCCTTCTGTTTCTTTTAACCTCACAGTGCCTCAGTACTACCATACCATGGAGAAGCAGCTGCTGCAGAGGCACGAGCAGCATCCAGGAGCTGAAATATTAAATCCTTTACTACTTTCCTTACTTAAACTCCTCTCAACAAACAACTCAGACAGCACAAAACCTTTTTCTTTCAGCCTCACAAAGTCAGAACATGTCATAGGGGATGTTGAGCTAACGCTGCTCCCCTCCCAAGAGCTGCCCCAGCCCGACACGAGGCAGCTGTGCAGCAGCTGGCCTGGCTGCCTGGCTGCAAACATCTGGATGGGCTGCGGCGCATGGTGGGAGCCGCTGAGCCGATGCTGCTGTGCAGCCTCAGGCGCTGTTTGAAGACGTGCGTTGGGCTCTGCACTTCAAAGCCCGGCTCAGAAAGGCTTGGCTTGCACAAACTCACACCTCTGCCTCTGCTCTGGGGCTGCCCTGGCTCCCACCCGCAGCCAGAGACCCAGGAATGCCGTAGTTGAGGTTTGTTTGCTGGGAGGATGATGGAATTCCTGTGCGCAGCCTCAAGATCCACTTGCTCGTGCTGTGCCAGCTGCTCGCGCTCGCTGGCCAGGCCGTGGGGGCTTGGGGATGGGTTGTTTGGATGGAAAATGGAGCTGTTGCCGTGTGGAGAGGGAGTGGGGAATGTTGTTCTGATTAGGAACTGTCTGGTGCTCGCAGCAGCAAGTGGAGCTGGGTTTGGCGGCCCCAGAGCTGGGCCTAGAGGCAGCCGGGGATGTGCACGGTGCTGGGACCGGCTGTGAGATAGCGGCTTGTGGAAAGCTCGCATTCCTCAGCTCCTCCCAGCTCCTTTTCCCAGAGATTCTACGGCACATCGTGGTGTTTCTGGTCCAGCTCATCCCTCGTAGCTCAGGGTTGTGCTGCTCCAGTGCACAGGCAGTGGTGGGGCAGAGCCAGCCCGGTGCTCACAGTTGATCCCATGGCACCGCTCCAGGCACTCCATGGAGCCATCAGGGATCCCATGTGCCTCCTCTGACTCCCTCGGCTGCCCACATACCCCAGAGCACATTCCAAGGGCGAGGAGATGGCACAGCTGGCTGGTGGGTCAGGCTGCCACAGGTTTGCTTCTGGAAGGTTCCATCCCAGAAGTGCTGGGGTGCTGTTTTCCCCTCATGTCGGTGGTTTCGGTGGGTGCCATGGCTATGGGAGCTGCTCCAGGTGTCCTCACTTCCAGAGGAGACAATTCTTGCTGCTGAACTCACCCAGGCAGGGGAAGCCAGGTTAGGAGGGGATTAAACAGCGGCAGAATTTGAGTTTTTTTACAGTGAGGGTGGATTTTTACCACCACTGGTGCAGGGTGCCCAAAGAGGAGGTGGATAACCCAACCCTAGAAATATTGAAGACCTGGTAGGATGAGGCTTGGAACAACCTGGACTAGTGGAAGGTGTCACTGTCCGTGGCAGAAGGATGGGCCAAATGGTCTTGAAGGCCCCTTCCAGCCCAAACCATACTATATTTCTATAATCCAATTTTTGGGTAGCAGGATGTTTATCTGGAGGCAGCTTCTCCAGTGCCATGTGCTGAGAAGCCCCTTGGTTCTCCCTGGATCCAGGACTTGAGGGGACATTCCCTCTTCTCCCCATTCCCATGCTGTGTCCCGTTGGCTTCCAAGGAATCCCCGTAGGATCTGGAGTTTTGCAATTCCTGCATGAAGGAGCATCTCTGGCACCGCACCCAGCCCTGCCTTGCGGGGACTTGTTCCCATGGCTGTGCCCGGAACGGAGCCTTGCAGAGCTCTTAATCCTGTCTGCATGAGGTCATTGGCTCCTTGACGTTAATTGCAGGGGATCTGATTAATTAGGCAGCAGAGCATAATTTATTTGAGCAGATTATTGTATAGAATTAACCAGGCAGCCGCTGTCTCCCACCACAATTCCATGCATCCCTGCAGGTGTGGGAATCACCATTGAAACCTTCACCCTTGAAGTGGATGGCTGCGTAATAATTGGATTATTTCCCAGTTGCTGCAGTGGACTGTTTATCCATGTTATTTCATGGATGCATTATTTTGTGGGTGTTACATTTTCAGCAGACTTGTTTTCATTTTAATTCTATTCAATTTGGACTGCTTGATTCCCTCCTCCTATTTCCTTCCCTTCCGCTTTTCTTCTTCCAATAAAACGTCATAAAAATTAATCCCCACCGAAGGCCAAATTTAACATTCAGATTGAGAAAAGAGGATTTTAAAGCCCTTGTGCTGAAAAAAAGGAAAAAAATCACTCAGACAGGAAGTCTTGGGTTTGTTATGGAGCAAAGAAAAATGTTTTTAAAACTTTATCATAGAATTATGAAATCCCAGGGGACTTTGGCCTGGAAGGAATCTCAAAGCTCATCTCATTCCACCCCTTTTCCATGGGCAGGAACACCTTCCAGTATCCCAGAATGCTCCAAGCCCCATCCAACCTGTCCTTGGACACTTCCTTAAACAGCTCAATTACCTGAACAGATGAAAGATTTAAAAACTATGAAGATTTTTTAAAATTTCCCCCCCCCAAAAAAACGATAGGAGGGGTTGTCTGAGAGCAAGGGCAGAATGAAGTTCATCAGTTCCAGTGTCTGACAGATGTTCTTCTGTAACTTTCTCCCGTATGGATCCATCTCCGTGAGTGAATCCAAACCAATCCTTTGTTGCAGCTGGTCCCACTCCAGGCCAACAGGGTTGTGTAGAATGGAGATAAAGGGCCAAATACCAGAGAACTGAAAAATGCCATAAATTTGGATCCTGCAGATGCATTCCTAAGGGAAAGCTCCAGAGCAGGATCTGGTTGGTCACCTCCTGCAGGAAGAGGAGGCTTGGTCACCTGGAGTGTTTGTCTGCTTTGGAGATGGGTTCAAAATGGGGCTGTTCATTGAATCAGCTGCTCTTCCCCAGTGTTGGGATTCCAGTGCTCCTGTCTCTTGAGAAAAGTCTGGAATTGGTGGGAGTTGAAGGAGTTGGGTGGCACAGAAGCACCTTTAGTGGAGGTGATCCAGAGCATCCTCTGGGAATGATCCCCGTGCTCGTAATGGTCCGTGTTATGTTGGTTATGGGAGCAGCTGAGGTCATTGTTCCTGCCATGACTAGCAGGGCTTCCCAGGAATTCCTAAAAGTGTTTTCAAACCTGGCAAAATGAGGTTTTCTCCTAAGGAGGGGCCCCAAGGGTGGTTTCAGGCTGGAGAGAGTCCAGTTCTACATTTTGCAGGGAACAGAGGTGCTCCAAGGGAAAGCAGCAGGGCCCTGAAGCTCTTTGCTGGAGCAGCTCCTGATCTGAGGAATATTTTAAGAAGGATTCTGGCTTGAAGAAGATTGTGCTGTTGACCTCATGTTGTCCTGGATGTGCTGGAGAAGCTCCAGGTCGTGAGGAACGAGAGCAGTGGTGCAGCTGGAGAAAGGAAGAGGAACTATGGTTAATGTGGAATTGCTGAGGGTTTGATTCCCCCAAATCAAGTGTGTGCTGTGTTTTATGAAATGCATGAATATTTTGGGAATATAACTGCTCAAATAAGGAAGAAATTGCTGTTGGAATGCAGGAGAAGAGCCCATGACCTCCATCTGGAGGGGGGCGTAGCCCAGCTGGCTGAAAATGGGCCTGAAAAGGGCTACAAAAGCTAATTAAAATGTGAAAAACTGAGAATTCCTGCTAATAGACAGCAGATCTCTGCCTGGCGCTGCTTCACAGCTAAATTTGATTTCCTTGGGAGGCAAAAGGAACTGATTTAAGTTCCTTACCTTGCTGACATTGATCCCTCTCAGCGTTCAACCAGCCTGTTCCCAGCAAGGAACTTCCCGCGGCTCTGCTGTGCCGGACCTGGAGCCTGCAGCAGGAATCTCTTACTCCTGCTACCAGTAAAAAATTCACTGCAGGTGTCTTCATGTGCAGTGTTAAACTCAGCTTTGACCTTGTTGTCTCACATCTGGGTTGTGTTTGAGCTTTCCCTTCGGTGCCAGCAGGTGTAAGGAGTGGGAAGCCTCAGCCGCCGCTCAGCTGGAGCTGTGTCCACCTCCGTGACGTTGTCCCCCCATCAAAGCCTTTGTGGGAGGCACCAGCTCCCCTCCAGCACAAGGCAGCTCCAGGGAAAGGTGTCTTAGACAGGTGTGTGTGGACAAACAGCCTCGTTAAACAAACCAAGGTCTTCCAGGCTTGAGGTGGTGCTGGTTTGGGGTCAAATTTAGTGATTGAGGTGCTCCTACAGTCAGGGGAATCCAGGGGTTTGGACACTGGACCTGCTTCTGTTTTGTGCTGAAACCAATTTTCTGTGGAGGTTTAGGACAGAAAGTGTTTCTGAGGGTTCCATAGGTTATTCTCCCTGTGCTGAAGGAATGCTGGAACCTTCCTTTCCCAAGTTCCACTTCACTCCTCCCGTGAGGAGCAGATCCACCTGCCGGCTGCCTCTGCCAAGTTTACCTGCATTTGCTCCAGATTCCTTCAGCTGATTGAAAGTAAAAGTCAGGTAGTGTGTTCAGTGGGATCAGTGGTGGAAATGTAAATATTTGGGATGTTGCTTATTGAACTAAGCTGATCTGGAGCTGGGGAAGGTTTGGATTAGAGGAAAGGAGGAAATTCCTGTTCGGACTTGGAGCTGCAGGATGTGATCACTGCTGTCATAGGTCTGCTTAAAGTCCAGTTCCACGTGGAAAGGAGGAAGGGAGAGGGGAGGTTTTGGGAAGGGTTTGCTTCTGAAGGGAAGTTTATAAGGTATGTTGATGGTTCTGATGACAATTAATTCCCTGTGTCCATTGCTTTGGCTTGGACTGAGAACCAGCAGTTGGATTTAGGGTTCTGCCCTGCAAAACACAGTGGCTTTCCTGGGTAATGAAGGTAAAATACCAATAAAAGCTTGGGAAAACCTGCTCCCTCCTCTTTCATTGGTCTCCAGTTGGTGTCTGTTACTGGAGTGGTTGGAAGAGCCAGAGTGTTGTTCCGTGGCCTTCTCCAAACTGGGATGGCACAGTCCTTGGGAGAGGCTTTTGTGCTCAGCACATTGGCAGCACCCCAAATCCTGTTCCCAAAAACACTGGTGGCATGTTCAGGGTGTCAATGTGCTGAGGTGGGAGCTCCTGCCTCCCCCAGTCCATGGCATTCCATGGTACATCTCCAAGTCCAAGGTAATTTCTGTTTTCCAGTGGTTGAATACTCCCTTGACTCCTTGGTTGGCATTTTTGTGAAGCTCCTCATGAGTGTTGGGAGGAAGGTGGCTCTGCTGTTACAGCTCCTGCCTGGATCAGAGCTCAATCCCTCCTCCCAGCCAAACTACCCACCTGGATAAGCTCCTTAGCACCGCTGCTGTTCCAGGATTATAGAACAGCTTTGGGTGGAAAGTGCTTTTGAAGTTCCCTGCTGTGTCTGAAAACCTCTGTGAGGATCCTTGAGCACAGACTGGAATGAGGAGGAGTTGGGATTTTGTATCAACTCCTGGGTGAAAGATTGTGCCTCTGGGATCTCAGGCTTCAGGAAATACAGCTGGAAAGAGCGGGAATGTGGCTGGCATTGGGAGGGAAGGGTGACAGAGGTGAAGGAACAGGGACCAGAGGAGTTCTGGGCATCTTGGAGGACAAAACTGCAGCTTCACACAGAAAAAGTAGGGGTTTGTTATTGCTCCAGAGCCCTGGAAAGGATTCCCACAGCCAGGTTTGGGGAGGAAGGTGGGTAGTGGAGGTTGTACCATCTCTGCTCCCTCCTTCTCTGCTCCTCCCCCTCATGGTATTGATCACCTTCGAGTTTTGCAGGCAGGGCCGTGGCTTGTCCTGCAGACAAGACACGGTGTCAAAGTTCTGTCACGTTGAAATGGGAATTGTTCCCTCGTTTGCTCCTTGCATTTTTATGAGGAGCAAGAAACGATGACAAAAACAGTTCTTAAAATATGTTGAATGGGGTTTCTTTTCAATAAAGCAAAGCTACTCCCCGAGCTTCTTTCTGGGCTGGTGGAATATAAATTATCTACTTGATCTTTTTTTTTTTGCACATCGTGTGACCAGAGGCAAAGTTCTGGAGGACAATGGGGCTGATATTCAAGTAGCTGCTCCTCTGAACCACAGGCTGAACTTGAGAGCACCAGAAAAGCAACAATACTGCTTGCAGAGAATGCTGCTGCAGAGCCTGGGCTGGTTCTTAGGCTCCTCACACCTCTGATCTCCCAAACGGCAAAGGAAATTTGACTTTAACAATCCTGTTAAACACTGGTGCAGGAGGGTGAGTTCATGCTTTTTTTCTCAGGTGCTTTAAGACATTGAGCTGTGGGTTTCTGGATGAGATCTTTGGCTGGGTTTGCTTTGTCAGGAGGGATTGGGAGCCTTTGGAGGCAGAAAATCTTTAGGGTTTTTTTCACTTTTCACCCAAAAGACCTTGTACACCTGAAGGTTTGGGTGTTTTTCCCTTCTGCAGGAAGAAGACACTGGTTCTTCCTACCAACTTAGCCTAAGGAAAAATACACTCTTTGCATGGGTTGGGTTTTATTTTCTCACTTTTCTTCCTTTAAAGCTGTTTGACCATTGGAAATACCTTCCCTTGGTGTCCAGTGGCTCTACAAGAGACTTTTGACAAGGGCCTGGAATGATGAGACAAATAATAATTTATTTTATGAAAAATGATAATAGCTTTCTTTATCCTTACTTGCATGGAGTGTGGCATGTCCATCCTGCAAATGAGTTTGAGAGGCCCTGTTATTTTGGGAGTTCCCACTGTGCTCCCTTGACATCCATCCTCCAGCAGCTTTGTCCAATGTTCCCAGGCAGGTTCTGCAGGGAAAACCAGCTCTGTGTGCCTTTGTTTTGCTTTATTTTGCCCAGAGAAACCGAGGCAAATCCGATTCCCTCCGGTGAGCAGTGCCTGTGCTATTGTTTCCCAGGTTATTTTGAGGAATGCCTTCCCCTGGGATTTTTCCTGTGTTGGCTTTTTGACCTTTTTGCATCCTATAGTGATTCTCTTGATTAAACCCACGGTGTTTCTAAAATTAAAGGTGATTTGAGGGCTTTGGGTTGGAGGAGGAGGGAAATGGAGATTATTTAGTCTGTGCAGGGAAAATACCTGCTCCCAAAAAAGAAGCTGTGTGTGCTTGACTCCTGAAAAATTCTCTGGCTCTAAAAGTGCACAGGCTGAGAGAATCAGCTCTCTGAGGCTGTGAGGATGAGGAGTTTCAGTGAAATCATGGACTAGGTAAGAATTCCTTTTAGAATTGCCCAGAAGGTGGCACAGCCAGGGTGCCCCATGAGCCCAGGGTTGATGCAGAGGAAAGAAGGAGCCTTAAAGATGATTTTGTTCCACCCCCTGCCATGGCAGGGACACCTTCCACAATCCCAGATTGCTTCAAGCCCCATCCACCCTGGCCTTGGGCACTTCCAGGGATCCAGGGGCAGCCACAGCTTCTCTGGGCACCCTGTGCCAGGGCCTCACGGGGAGGAATTTCTTCCCAATGTGTTACTGATATCTCGGGGGTGGCAATTGGAAAAAGCATCCGAGTGGTGCCGGCCACGATTCCCAGACGGACACAGACGGGCCCTTCATGGCCGAGCATCCCCCGACCTCCGGCAGCTGCAGCCCTGGAACAACGGAGCCCTTGAGTCCCCAGAGAGGAGATTGGCTTGGGAGGCTTGGTCACCCTTTCCCTGCCCCTGACCTTCCCAGGGATCTGAGCATTCCCTCCCTCCCGAGCCAGACCCCTGACCCCTCCGTGCCAGTCACTGGAGGGTCAGTGCCATTACTGGCGTAATTCAGAGCACTGTGGAAGGTGTGACCTAGGGATGGGCCCCTCTCTCTGCTCACAGGGGTTGTGTCCATGCCCAGGTTGAGTGTGGAGTGCTGGTGTGTCACTGCTCCTGGAAAACATGCTTTCATGGGAGTTATCCCAAAGCAGCGGCTGCTGTGCTCACAGTCAGTGTCAGAAGCTGCTTTATGGGTTTGTTTCCTGAGTAAAAGGTGTCATTCACTCACCTTCACTGTCATTTCTCTGTCTGCAGAGTTTAATGAACAGAGTACTTTTAGCCAAAATTAAGTGTTTTCTGACTGGTGAGTGACAAGTGACATCAGATTAAAACCTGAATCAGAGCAGGGGAGTTGGGGTTGTTCATCCTGGAGGAACAGCCTCTATTTCACCCTGTTCTGTAAAACTCCACTAATGATCCAGGCAGCCACAGCATTCCAAAGCCAGGCTGAGGATTTCATTGACACTTGAACCCAAATTGTAGTGCAATTTGTTCCTTAGGTTAGTTCTTCAGTGTCTCAAGGTGAGTTAAATAAGGTCTTTAAAGAGAAATTCACGTGTTCCCATCTCTGGCCCTGCTCTGATGTGTCAGGAAGGGTGCTGGTGGTGCCTGCAGGAGCCTCCTGCTCCAGTGTTCCACACCTGGGGCAGTGCAGTGGGATGTGGGAGCTTTGGGAATGTGGTGCTTTGGGAATTATTCAAGCCCTTTATTCCTTGTTGTAAACGAGAGCCTTGGGTCGTCCATTGAACCCTGTATCTGGTCTTCCTCAGGCAGATGAATTCTACTCATTGTTACTTTTTAGGGATGTTTAAAAGCCCAGTAGTGACACTTTGGGAAGCTGGTCCCAGGTTATCCCACAGCGTTTTGGGCTCCTTTCAGCCACAACACCATTGCAATGGCAAACACCCAGGAATTTTGCAGACCTGCCTGCACTGGGACCGAAGAAAATAGCAAGAGTTTGGGAATTTGAGAAAAGCTTTGGGGGTTCTTCTTTGGAAACGAAAGGGTTTCCAAACATTTCCGTTTGTGAGACTGCACCCGAGCTTGTTGGAGTAAAGCGAGGTGCAGATGTAAAACCTGGAGTGAAGGACTGGGATGCTGAGGTTGGGAGGGGAGCTGTGCTTGGGAAATACCTTGGAAATTCGGGGAAGAGGGAGGTGAAAGCCCTGGGGCTTGTGAAAAGCCAAGGGCCTTTTGCGATTATTGCTCTTGATAGGGACTTTTATGGGCTGGAGCTTAACGAGCCTGGCAATTCAGGCGAGGTGTTTGTTCTTCTCTGCTCTTTTCAAGATGCTTTTGATGCCCCAGGTTTTGTTCTCAGAACAATGATGAGCTCGATAACCTTTGGGGCTGCTTTTTGAAGCCTCCTGGTTCTTGTCTTGGGCTGTGCTTTTGTTTAGCTGTGTATTTACAGCTTAAATAACCACGATCGGGTTTCTTCAGCAAGAAAACCCCGTCCTGGTCGGAGCAGCCCTGGCTGCTGGGTGCAGTAACACACAGAAGGTGTTTGGTCCCTAATTGATCTTTGACTTCCCTTTTTTATGAAGTGGAAATAACAGGAAAATGCCGCTGGTGATGAGCTGCCACACCCGGGGGTAGCTGGGATTCTGGTTTCTAACCCCAAATTCCAGTTTCTGGGTCGGGATGTTGATCTGTTACAGAGCTTTTAAGGTAGCAGCAGTTCTTTCCTGAATAAGCGGTCGCTACATAGAATTTTTGCCTCTTGGCAAATCTCGTATTACAAATGTTGCTGTAGGTTTAAAGTGTTAATTTATGTGGTATATTGGGTTGGATTTAAAGGTCCCTGAAGACCTTTGAATCTCAGTAGCTAATGAGGCTTGCAGAGAGGAGCTTGAGAGAGGAAAAACTTACTGGCAGTGAGTAATGCTGGAGAAGGAGCTCCAGGATTGAGCAAGTTTTGCAGAGGAAAATTAGGAATTATCACGTTGGCCTTTGAGGTGTTTGATTATTTCCAGCCATAGATCTCCCTGCATCCCTGGGGGAAGGATTCTCCATGCAGAAACCCCTCAGGTGGAGTTTTCCAAAGTCCTAGATGGCTTTCAAGGGGACATATCTCCTTGGGATGAGCTGAGATCCGTGAGCGGCCATCTCGTGTCCTCCTCGGTTCTCCTGCTCATCCCTGATGGAAAGGATTTGGCATTTTAGGCTCCAGTATCTCAGCTTGGCTGAACCAGCCTCGCAAAGATGCTTAAACTTCTTCCCTCTTCTCACAGCTGGCCTTGCTGAACTTCTTCCACCCCGAGGAGAAGCTGCACATTGGAGAAGAAGGGAGACGCGTCCGTCGGAATAAAAGGAGTAAAGGCAGTGAAGGGCCCGATGGTGAGTCCTGCTCAGTTTCTGCCTGATTTTGGTTCCCTCCCAGATAAGGAATTCCAGGAGTTCTGATTTCTGCAACTGTAGGTCTTGTGTGAGTTAATGCTGCTTAGGAATTCCATCCTTGACTCCTTGAACTGTCTTTAATTTGTACTTGTTTGCCTTTATTTGTTGTCCTGCACACACGGCTTTGCTTAAAATCATCCAGGGGATTTTCACAATCCAACAAAACAGCTGGGAACATCTGCATCCCAAACTGGTGACTGCTCTGAGGGGTTTTGAATTGCTGTGGAGTCTCAGGTGGGGTCAAAGCCCATGTGAAGGGAAGACAAAGTTGTACAAAGTTGTACAAAGTTTGGATTGAAAGAGCAGAAAGGTTCCTGATTTCTTTGTGAGGAATTTGATTTCCACCCCTGGAAGAGCTCATGTGCTTCCCTACTGCAGGAAAGCACAGATGCCCTTTTATAGGAGCAGAGGAAGGACTGGATGCCAGGGAAAGCAGGGACAGGACTGATGGAGTCGTGGTTCTGTGCCTGGCTGAGCCTGAGCCCTAACTCCGTTATCATCATTGGTCTTCCAGTCCAGCTCCATGAGTTTCCCATCTCCCCTGGAACCTTTCACAGTGGAGAAGCATTTTCCTGTGGCTCTGCTCCAAGAAAGATCTTGGTGAAACTCCCTGGATTCCTCTTGCCCAGAATGCTGACAAGTCTGATGCATTTGGTACAGACTCCCTGAGTGATTGCAGCCCAGTGTGGGCCATCAATTTTGGAGGCAGTGTTGCTCTGGTGCTCAGATGGCTCAGGCAGCATCCTTTTCCCAGTCTCCTTGAAATTTATCCCAGTGTCTTCACCAGTTGCTTGTGTAGTAGCAAGTTCCCACTGGAGGCGAGCGGTGTCGATGGAGCGCTGCCGGCAGATGTTGGGAGGGATTAACTTCACTCCTCAGGCTGCCTTTGCCTTGCCAGATGTGCAGAGAGCTGCTGAGGAGAGATAGAGAGGCTGAAGGTTGGTGTCTAATGAGGGTTTTGCCTATCACCCTTGTGTCCAGTGTCGTCCTTTCATGACTGGCATTCCTTTCCTGGATTTCCCTGATGCTCCCTGGATGCTCAGAGTTGAGTCACCCCAGAAATGCAGAGCACTTCCACCGCTTATCCAGTCCTGGGAGGGGAATGGGGCTGGGAAAGGGGCTGGAGCCCCAGGAGGGGCTGAGGGGGCTGGGGGCGCACAGCCTGGAGCAAAGGAGGCTCAGGAGGGACCTTCTGGCTCTGCACAAGTCCCTGACAGGAGGGGACAGCCAGGCAGGATTGGGCTCTGCTCCCAGGGAACAGCAGCAGGACAAGAGGGAACAGCTTCCAGCTGTGCCAGGGGAGGCTCAGGTTGGACATCAGGAGGAATTTCTTCTTGGAAGGGGTGGTTGGGCCTTGGAAGGGGCAGCCCAGGGAGGTTTGGAGTGCCCTGGAGGTGTCCAAGGAGCACCAAGGCGTGGCACCCCGTGCTCTGAGCTGGGATCGGTCACAAGTTGGACTCGGTGGTCTCCAAGGCCTTTCCCAGCCTTGCTGATCCTGTGACTCTTACCTGTGTCTTTTTGAAAATTAGGGATTTTGACCCCACAGGTGGTGGAGCTGGGAAAACCTGTCAGAGTGGCAGTTTTGTCCCTCACTCTCAGAGTGAGGTTGTGTCCCTCTGGCTTTGGCAAGTGGCTGCCCCGTGTTTGGCTGTGGTGGTTTTAGAGCTGCATTTAACAAGTGGGAGCCATTAGGGCAGGGCTTGACCTTGTAACAACCATAAAATCGAGAAACAAACAGAGCCACAGCCTTGGGGAACTCAGGCTGTTTGTTTTAGACCTTCGTGAAGGAATCTTGCTGTCAGAGCAGGGCAATGAATCATTTAACTAATAAATAAAATCTTGTCATGGTCCTGATAACACCGTTTTCTTCATGAGTTTCACAGAGGAAAAGTTGATCAAATCTTTGATCTCCAAAGAGCCTCTCGAAGATAAAAGTGGCTGAACTATAAATTCCCAGAAGGAAGGAGATGTGCTTTCCACTTGAGGCCTCGCTAATATTTGTCTGGAATTAATTTTATGAACTTTCAAGTGCTTTTACACATGCAGGGAAAGACCAAAGTGATGTGAGTGTGGAGGCTGGGGCTGGAGGGAGGCTGCTCCGACCCTTCCTGGCTCTTCCACTCCTGCTCCTCCTGATCCCAACAACGGGCTGGCTTTGATGATTTATAAACATCAGGGAGAACATGGTTCTTTTCCCAGAAGCTTTTCTCTTTTTGGAGGATTTGCTTTCAAGCCTTTTGCTGTGAAAGAGGTGATTTTGGGGCAGGGCAGAGCTGGTTCTGTGCAGCCAGGGGAGGGTGGTGGCCCTGGCTGTGCCCAGAGCACAGAGCCACAGGGATGAGACAAGGGAGCAGCAACGCTGCTTTGGTGCATCTTTGTTAAAAAATCCAAGGAAAATTGTGTGCAAAGCCATCAGTTGGATCCTGTCACTCCCCAACAGGACTCTGGAATTTCAGGGGCTCCTCCTTGGAGGACTCTGGTTTCAGCCCTCTGACCCCTGACATGTTTTATGGTTGGATTTGCTTAATTTTGAGTTGTGGCCCTGCACCCACGGTGCTCTGAGCAGGTGAGGTCGTGTCCTGTCCCTCTCCATGTCCCTGCATCCCTCCAGCCCTGGGGCATCCCACGGGATCACTCAGGGCTGGTGCCTGTCCCAGTCCTGGGATCATCATCTTGAAGCCTCTTTCCAGTCCATGCCACCAGACCCAACTTTTGCACAGCTTTAAAAACTGCCACCAATTTTTCCAGCTTTTCAAGGCCCGGGATTATCCCTTTCCACTCTATTTTTCCTGCCTCTTTTGTCCTCACTGTTCCCATCTCCACCTGTCGCTTCATTTCCTTTAATTCTCTGAAATCTGCCCCTCTCCAATGCCTCTTCCCTGTTTTCTCTCCTTTCCCTCTCCTTCCCTTTTGCCCTGGTGTATTTATGCTGCCGTGGAACCGCCGCTGCTCCCAGATGAACAAATTCTGAAGCTGCTAATTAGCAACAGTTGTGCTAAAAGGAACCATCAAGGATGTTAAATTAGTCCACTTTTAAATAAACTGGGTATGAAATGTTAGATCTCTATTCCCAGAGTGCCAGTAAAAATGCTGCTGGCTCTTTGCTAACAAAGCCAAAATCTGGGAGTAGCATGGTTGTAACTCCAGAGACAATTCCGTGCTCTGGAGGTTATAAATAATGACAGAGCATTTACAAAGCAGATGTCAATAGAACTCTTTAAAAAACATTGTTTTAAACATATAAAATAGTTTCTTTTTCTCCTACTTTCATCTCTGTTCCCAGTTAGATCCCTGCCGGGCTGCTTTCCTGGTTTCTGGGCTTTTTTGCATTTTAGGGTTGGGATTGTTGGTTTGTTGTTTTTTGCATTTTTTGGGGATTTTTTTTTTTCCTTCCTAGATTTTTTTCGTATTGAGCTTGGTGAGAAACATCAGGGATTGTTCTCCAGGCTTTGATTGGGAGCATGGCAGCTGGGAAGAGGCTGAGCAGATGGCTGGCCTTAAGCTGACAACAATTTGGTTCCTACTACTTTGGCAGTTCTTCCTGCCGAGGAAAGTCCTGGAGGAGAACTCCAGCACTGCAAATGGTTTTGGGTTGAAAGGAAAATGAAATTCAGGGGGATTTAGAGCTCTTCCCCATCCCTGCTCCTACCTGGAGCTTTGGAAATGATGCCCCAGCTACCTGGGTCCAGCTTCACCCTCTTAGGATTTGTTTGGTGGTTTTAAGGGTGATTTCAGTGTGGTTTTAAGATGGCTTTAGAGTGGGTTTTGGATAGGTTTAGAATGGTCTTACAGTGGTTTTAGGGTGGGTTTTGGATGGTTTCTGGATGGTTTAGTGGGTAGCTGATGCCAGAGCCTGGCTTTTAGAGTGGTTTAAGAGTGGGTTTAGGGTAGAATTTGGATGTTTTCTGGATGGTTTAGCAGGGAGCTGGTGCCAGAGCCTGGATTTTAGGATGGGGTTTGGATAGTTTAACTTTTAGCATGGATTTGGGATGTTTTCTGGACAGTTCAGCAGGTAGCTGATGCCAGAGCCTGACTTTTAGGATGAGTTTAGGATGATTTCTGGATGGTTTAGCAGGTAGCTGATGCCAGCCTGGCTGGGGGTGCCTCACTCCCCGTGGGCAGCCCCCAATCCCACAGGTGCCCTGTCCCAGCCATCCCCCTTTCCTGACCCAGCAGCACTGACCATGCAAAAGAACTTTTTTTATCGTGTGTTTTTTTTTTTTAATATCCAGCTCACAATAGCAACTTTTCCTGCCGGCTTCCTCTCCTGTGGAAAGGGCAGGTTCGTCCCTCTGCCTCCAGAACAATGGGTGCCTTTGTGTCGGCCCAGTGCAATTCCCAGAGCCCCAGCATTCCCAGAAACACAGATGGATGCAGGGCGATAGAGCCTTATTGTGCTGCGAAACCATGGTGATGAGCACGCAGTAAATACTGGACATTTCCTGGATCCTGGAGCAAGGGAGACGCTCCCAGAAGGAAAGGCTCACCGCAAAGTGATTGTTCTTACTGATTTCCCTCAGAATTTCTCTATGATTTCCCCCTAAGTGGGAGAAATTGGAAATAATGTGATGTTTTTGGGGATAAACTCATCCCTTTCCTGGGATGTTGCTGTCAGTATTTGTTATTACTGTGACAGAATTAAGGCTGCTGCTTCTTTACATATCCCTATCTCCATGTTATTCCCAGGCTTATGAGAGCAGGGATCTGTTTAAGGTCTTGTCCCTAAAAACCCAGAGTGGTGTTTAGGTGCTGGTTCCAGCTCTGGCACAGGTTGTGCAGGGAAACTCCTGGAAGTGTCCAAGGCCAGCTCGGACAGGGCTTGGAGCAACCTGGGATAGTGGGAATTGTCCCTGGCCATGGCAGGGGATGGGATGGGAAGAGCTTCAACCAAAGCAGTTCATGATTCTGTGACTCTCTGACTGCTGAAGTCCAGAATTCCTCACTCAGCTCTGCTATGTGTTCTGTCCCAGTTGGATGTTAAATTGGAAAAGCTGGGAGAGGCCCGAGCCCAGTTGTGCGGTGTCTGGGGTGAGGAATAGTCCCATCTCACAGGGATCACAGTGGAATGATGGTCAGTGTGTCCTGACCCAGCCACAACCTCTCTTTGCCCCCTGGCTTCTTCAGCAGCACTTCCAGTTGGGATCTGGGTTGTTCCAGAAGGAAGTCAGCTTCGTTATTTGATGTTTACAAAGCTGTGAAGAGGTGCTGCTGATCTGGTCCACCCCTGGAGCTGCTCTGGGGGTGTTTGTACTTCCCTGGCTGGGATGAGGCCGTGGGGTGGCCACTGGGTGATTGGGAGTTGCTGAGGATGAGCAGGAATTCTCTGGCCATTGTCACCCCGGTGACACTTTCAGACACTTGCCCTGGCTGCACTTGTGGGTGGATTCTGAGCTCCTGAGGGCTGTGCTCAAACTTGACCAGAGCTCCTTTTCCAGCTGCACTTTGAGCAGCGAGCGACGTTATTGGAAGTGACTGGTGATTCCGTCTGAATTCCGCTCCTGAGACCTGGGGCTTTTCAGAACGCCCCGGGTCAAACACTGAGCTGCAGGAATCTCACAGAGTTCCTTGTGTTACAAAACAGGGCCAGCAGTAATGAGAGGGGAACAGATGTTCCAGAGGGGCAGGAATGTGGCTGCAGCTGAGCTGTGAGTGCAGCTGAGCTGCACTGAGCGCTGGAAATGCCGGACTCCTCTGGAAGCTGCTGCTCCCCTCCCGCAGCATGAGAGGCTCCATTGTCTCCCTGCTGGCGGATTTGCAGCTGAGCTTTGATTTCGGTGAATAAACCCTCAGCCAGGGACGTTCTGCAGGCTCAGCACATGCTCCAGGCCCGTCTGGTTGCTCCAAGTGCAGGAATTGTTGTGGAACTGGATCAGGTCCACCTTCCCCACCTGAGCTCCTGCTCAGGTCCTGCCCCTGCCACCACAGGGATCCTCCTCCTGTAGATTTTGGGATGAAGCTTGTTTTTCTGTCTGGGGGGTTATGGCAGGGCTGAGGGGATCTCATAATCCATACAAATATCTCCAGAGGGTGTCAGAGGATGGTGCCAGGCTCCAGAACAAGGGGCAGTGCCTATAAACTACAACACAAGGAGTTCCACCTCAACACGAGGAACAGCTTCTTTCCATGGAGGGAGCAGAGCCCTGGAACAGCTTCCCAGGGAGGGCGTGGAGCCTCCCTCTCTGGAGGCATCCCAAACCCACGTGGATGTCTTCCTGTGTCACCTGCTCCAAAGGGTGACCCTGCCTAGGACTGGATGATCTCCGGAGGTTCCTTCCAACAGCCAAACCTGGAGCTGCTGCTCTGGTGGTGGCAGTTGTGATTGTCCTCACTGTGCCCTCTCTGGGCACTCACTGCAACCCTCTGGGCTGTCACAGAGCAGCTGCACCAGCCCAGAGCTGCAGAGCTCCAGTGAGGAATTCCTTGGGGAAAAAGCTGTGAATGAGGCTGGGGTTGAATGTTTTCATGAGGGCTTTGTTGGCCGTGATGTATGGAGACATTGTTGGAGTCATATCTGATCCCACTAATTCCAGCAGGATTTGGGGAAGTGCCTTAATTGCTTTCAATGGCTAAATGCAAGAGTTGGCTGAGCCAGGCAGCATTCCCTGTGTCCCAGCTGCTGCAGGAATTTCACTTGAGCTTCCTAAGAGTGGTAGAGTCTCTCCTGGGTTTCCTTTTTTCCCACTTTTTTCCCTTCTTTTTCCCCCTTATCAAATTAATCCAATCCTCACAAGAGCAATGGGGTCTCTCTTAAGTTTCATTATTTTTCCCGCTTCTTCCCCTTTTTTTTCCCCTCCTTTTTCCCTCTTTTCAGATTCATCCAGCTGGAAGTACTTGTGGATGCACACAGGTAGATCCTTGGATATAGACTCGTGTTTTCCCATGTAATTAATCCACCAGTTCTCAGGAAGATGCTCAATGCCATGGAGGTTTTCCATCCAATTAGGCAGGATTACGGATGGGAGGAGGAAAAACTCATCAAGTTCTGCAGGGATGAGACAGTCAGAGAGGTTTCCTTCTACCTGCCCTCGATTCCTTATGGATAACCGCGGGAAGAGCTCATTTCAGACATTCAGCAAACAATTCAGGAGAGCCTCTCGTACTCCCACTTCAAACCTTGCTGCTGCCCCACTTGGGAATCATTTCTGCTGGAATTCATGACATATGTTCATTGTTTATCTTAGTGGGATGTGACTGAAAATGTCAGAGTGTTTTGTGTTAGGCAACAACCGAATAAAGCAAACAAAATAGAAGCACAGCTGTAATGCTACGCTTCAAATTGTTGGATTTAAATATGTGGGATTGATAAAGGAAGCAAGAGGGTGCAGTGGTGGATAGAAAATCAGCCTGGTGACTCCAGCCAGCAGCCAAAAAAAGCCTTGGGATCCTCAAATTAGAACTGGGAATGTTGTTTGTCAGCTCTGCGCTTGGAATTCAACTGAAATGCCTGAAGGGAAGCAAAAGGCACATCACATCCTCCTTCCAGAGCCAGCCAGAGGGTGGAAAATGAAATATGATGGCCACAGGTTCTGGTGTGAACCCCAGGAACTTGGCTGGGACTGCTGATGTGGGAACGTAGCTGAGGAGGGTGGAGATTCCTGTTTGATTGGCTTTTTGTGTTTCTGAGGAAGCAGCACAAGAGGATTTTGCCAGCAACAGTGGCTCTGGAGTTAATTGGGAGCAGGATTTTGTCTTTGCTCGTGACCACATTTGTGCTGTGGTGTTCTTGCACCTACTCAGAGACTGGTGCTGTTTATTCAGAGCCTTCTGGTACCAGCAGCCTTTCCTGGTGCCTTGCCATTGATCCTGCAGTGGATCTGGATGGGATGGAGGAGGGAAATCACCTTGGCTGTTCCTTGTGTCCTGTAAAGCCTTGGAAATTCCCGTTGCAGTGAGCAGGAACACATCTGCCTCGCTCAAGGAAGTCAGGAGGGATTTTTAGCCAAGCTCTGACTTTTGGAGAGCAGAGTTGAGCTTGTAGGATGGAGACAGCCTCTCATCCTGGATGGGACCAGCACTGTGACAGAGGTGACAACAGCAGGGGTGACAGACCTCTGAAGGACAGGTGCTCTTCCATCCTGCTTCTCCTACAATCCTGCACCTGTATTTTTCCTGATGCCGAAAAGCCCTTAGGAAGGAGATACACAGGACTGGTGGGGCTCTACCTGCTCCAGCACCTGCTGCCCTTTGAGTCCCATCATCCTTCTGAAGGTGGAAAAACCTGTGGACTGCATGAGCACAACTAATTCATCCTGCTCCTTTTGTCCTTCCCAGCTGGGGGGTTGCTCCCCCCAGCACCTTTACCTGGAGCAAAAATCAGGTAGATGAGTGGCTGTCCCTTAGGTCTGTCTCCTGTTAACACTTCTGTTCTGATCATCTGCAGTAATCAGATTTTCTTTCCCTTGAATATGATTAAAGATGAGGATAAACTACATCACAACCTACTGCCACTATTGGTGTTATGTGTAAATTTTTAAGTTTAACTGTCCTTAGGAGCTTCACCAAATGATTCCCCAAGGAATCCTGGGTTTTGTCAAGCCAAGCAAAAATCTCTGAGTACTGGCAGGAGAAAAAAAACTTTCTCAAAAGCAAAAAAAGCCCTGTTCCTGATGAGATCTTACGTGGTCTGAAGCTGTTTGAGATGAGAGATTGTGGCTCTCTGGCATCTCGTGTCTCTCCAGGGATTCCAGGGATGAGCTGTGACTTCCCTCCATTTGTTTTCAGCCCGATGAGCTTGAACTGGGGGCTGGTGTTTGGGATCAGAGGAATGGGGAGGGAGCAGGCTACTGATCCATGGAGCTCCTGGAGCAGCATCTGCTCATCTGGATGACACATGGATGGAGGTTTGTCCTTTGGTGGAATGCGAGGAGAGGAGCAGGGAGGCAGCAAAGGCCACTCTCATCCTTCAGCCACCGCATGAGAGATGATTCCCAGCCCTTGGTGCCGAGGCACGAGCTCTTCTCACACGCTGTGGCCAAGCAGCCCCAGGAGTGACCTCAGTGCAGGACACTTCCCCTGGAGACACATGAAAAGTGCATCAAAGAGATGAAGAATTGCCTCAAAAATTAGATGGAGCCAAGGGAGTGCCTCAGAAGAGCCCAAAATGAGCTGCAAACTGTCCTTGATCTGCCAGGCTGGAGGAGACCGGCTTTGGGCTGGGGCAGTCCAGCACAGGGCTAGGGGGTGATGAGTGTCACTGTCCCCAAGCCATTTCTGGGGACTCAGCAGCCTCTCGCTCCACAAGGGGACAGGGAAACACAAAGCAAAGGCTCCTGAAGTTCAGGGCTTGTGTTGTGCAGGTGGAGCGGGCTGGGATGGCCCTCTGGTGACTCTGGGAATGGCACGGGACCAAGATCCCACTGGATGAAGGACAGGGAGGGAACACTGGTTTGTGGGGTGCTGTTGTGGAACATCTCGATTTAAGGTATAACCAGGCAAAGACCTTGAAGGGTGGCTGTGTTCACACGTGAATTTTAAGGAGTTTTAAAACAAGGTTGAAACAAAAGCAGGGAAAGAACAAAAAGTGGTGGCTGAGGAAAGCTGGGATGCCCTGGGCTCTGCCCTATGGATTCAGACATCCCACAGCGCTGTTTCATCCTTCCCCTACTTTGTGTCATGAATTCCCTCCCCATTCCCTTACAGAACATATTCTCTGTATTCAGATTTGTTGAAATTAGTTCTAGTTCACACCCCTTGGCTCCTGCAATTGTGGGCAGCACTTTTCCTTCACTCTCAGCAGAAGATCCCCCTTCCTCATCAAAAAGCCACCCTGGGAAGATGCACCAGAATTCTGGAGTAGCACAGGATGAGATTTACTTCTGGGGTGTTTTCCTAGATTTATCATTTATCATATTCTCTAAATATTCTGGAGTAATAATCCCAAAGCTACTCTTCAGCAGACCCATTGCTTTCTCTCTGGAGTTGGTAAAGAAGCACTTTCTTTTTCAGGGAAAAGGGAAAATATTCCTCTTGTTTCACTGTTTGTATCACTGACTGATAGTTCAGTAGGGTCCAAGAAGCTTTCATCTGGATAGACCAAATTTCCTGAAAATGTTGAAAACATATTGGTTCCAAACCTCCCCCAAAACCACATGTTCTAGATTAGGCATGTGTTGGGAGCTAACATCCCTCTTTCCCCAATCCACTGGAATCTGGCATTAATAACCCCACATTTAAAAATATTTGAAAAGCTTTACATTTCTCCTAGCCAGGGGAATGAAGTGAATGTCACTGCATCAGTGCTGGAAAGGCAGCATCCGAGTTCTGGAGTTTACTTGTTCCTTGGGAAAACTGACATCCCGGATGGCAGGAGGTTCATCATCACCTGAATCTCAAGGGATCTCAAAAAATCTCAAGGGATCTCAAAAAATCTCAAGGAATCTCAAGGAATCTCAAGGAATCTCAAGCAATACAGCATCCAGGCTGCTTTTTCCACCTTTGGTTTTGGTCAAATAGGGATAGAGGGGTTGGTTGATGGGTAGGGCTTACCCCAGAGCCCTTGAGGTTGGAAAAACCCTCCCAAGATCATCCAGTCCAAGCTGTGACTGATCCCCACCTTGTCACCAACCCAGAGCACTGAGTGCCACATCCAGTCCGTCCTTGGACACCTCCAGGGATGGGGACTCCACCACTTCCAGTGCTTGAAAGGACCTACAAGGAAGCCAGAGAGACGAAGTGGGTGCAAACTGAAAGAGGGGCAATTTTTGAACATATGGAAGGAATTCTTCCCTGTGTGGTTGGTGAGGGGCTGGAATGGATTTCTCAGTGAAGCTGTGGCTGCTCCATCCTGGGAAGTGTCCAAGGCCAGGTTGGACAGGGCTTGGAGCCACCTGAGCTGGTGGAAGGTGTCCCTGCCCATGGCAGGAGGTAGGATTGGATGGGCTTTAAGGTCCTTTCCAACCCAAACCATTCCATGATTCTGTGACTTAATGATTTAATGTTTGTTTTATGAAAGAATGAGAAGTGATGGGGTGTTTCTGGACGATGCCAACCTCTCTTTAATCACCAGGATTTCATCTCTAATCTGTAACCTGGGATGAGAATAATTCCTCAGTACCTCCATCCTCTCATCTCCCAGGGTGGAGGGGAGATGGAAACATGGAGGTGCCTCAGTTGAATTATCTGGTCTTACATGTCCCCAAATCAACGTCACACTTGGGGAAGAAGATTGAGGATGTTCCATAGTAACTCAGTGCGAGGAAATAGGAGAGGGATCAGTAATTCCCAATGAATGCTGAAAACAGGTTGGCAAAGGGATGGATGGATGGATGGATGGATGGATGGATGGATGGATGGATGGATGGATGGATGGAGGGATGGATGGATGGATGCATGGATGGATGGATGGATGGATGATGGATGGATGGATGGATGGATGGATGGATGGATGATGGATGGATGATGGATGGGGGATGCATGGATGGATGGATGGATGGATGGATGGATGGAGGGATGGATGGATGGATGCATGGATGAATGGATGGATGGATGATGGATAGATGGATGGATGGATGATGGATGGATGGATGGATGGATGGATGATGGATGGATGGATGGATGATGGATGGATGGATGGATGGATGGATGGATGATGGATAGATGGATGGATGGATGGATGGATGATGGATGGATGGATGGATGGATGGATGGATGGATGGATGGATGATGGATGGATGGATGATGGATGGATGGATGATGGATGGATGGATGGATGGATGGATGATGGATGGATGGATGGATGGATGGATGGATGGATGGATGGATGATGGATAGATGGATGGATGGATGGATGGATGGATGGATGGATGATGGATGGATGGATGATGGATGGATGGATCCACGGATCCATGGATCCATGGATGGATACCCAAAACTGGTGGCTGCTGCCATGTACCTTTCCCAAACTGAACGAACACCTTAAAGGCATCACTTGGTGTCATGTCCTGATTCAAATGATGCTGTTTTAACATGGTTGTGGCATTCCATGACTTTTTCCTGCTCTTGGCAACTGAATTCCAGCACATTCAGCACCTCCTTAGGTGTATCCTTTGTTTGGCTGATTCCTATAAAGGTCAATCTTTTATAGGTTTGATATAAAATCAGTGTAATTACAAAGATCTGTTCCCGTCCATAAAACCAGTTGGAACTGTTTGGCAGGAATTTAAACTATTTCTTGTTAATCCACACACACAGCTAATAAGGGAAGGCATGGGTTTTTTAATATCCTATTTATATCAGCAGATGTCCTAAAGAAGTTTGGGATATTTCTGTATTTAGAGTAAATCATAGCAGTGTGTAGCGTGCAGAAAGAGAGATTGGAGGGGGGGGGAAAGTCAACTCTATTAATCTTGCTAAGAGCAAACATGTCACATGTAATATCCTTGAGTTGCATCACCATCTGGGATTTTTCTGAAGGCCTTGGAATTGATCCAGCAGATGGTAGGGCTGCAGGAGCTGGGGCTGGAACCTGCTCCCTGAAGCAAGGGGAGATGTCTTCTGCTGCTGGCTGCGCCACAGCTGGGGGTTTGCACACCAAAAGCTCATCTCTTGCAAGTGTTTTCCTCAGCTTCAAGGGAGATGTTTGCATCTAAACCCAAAGTGCTTCTGCTAGAAGGGACTTGGAATTGTTTTGAGTGGCTTGGAATGGTTTGGAGCCTTTCTCTTGTGGTGGCTGTGTTTGGGTTGAGGTCTTTTGTCACCATATAGAGACATCTTCCCTGCTTGTGCCTTTCCCATTAAGTTTTCCCTCCTGCAGGCTTGATATTCCCTCCTTTTCTGATGTCCTCCCCTCATATTTTCCCAGCAGTTGTGGAAAATCAGTTTTTGGAGGAGTCTAGCTCTGGAGCTCTGCTCACAGCCAGGGTGTCCAGAGCCCAGTGTGCAGCATTCCTGCTCCCATCCTTCCTGGGGGAATGTGATTAGGAACTCAGCTGCTTCAAGGTACTGCAGCAGAGCCAGGGGCTTTTCCTACAGGAAATCCAGGGAAAGGGAGTATCAGTGGTAGGAGTAGATCAGGTAGCTGCAATGTTTCCAGTAGCAGCTTCAGTAGCCATGGCTCTGGTGGTTAGGCAAAAGGAATCCCAAAAGTAACATTCCAAAGGGACTGTCAGACTTTAGAGAGACTTTCCAGCCACGTCCTGTGACACAGGACAGCTCACTCTGAGCCAGAAGATCCCCTCCAGACTTGTGCTTCTCCTTGGAAGCCTTCTCATTCCCAGCTCAGTGGTCTTGGGAAGCAGTTTGGATGTGCCAGAACTGTTCTTGAAGCCCTGCAGGTCTTCTCCTCCTTTATCCTTTCCCAGTGGTGCTCTCACCCCTTTCCCAGTGCTGGTAGCCACCAAGGCAAGCTCACTTGCCCACTTCTTGCCCTTCCCAGAAGCCTTTCTGTGGAACTCTTCTCATTTCAATTAATCCTTCTGTATCAGAGGATCAGGGTTGACTTCATTGTTCCCAGGATTTCCTCAACCCTTCACTAAATGGCAGCAGGATTTCCCTATGTTTTTCAGAGTTATTCCCATTTCAGGATTGTGTTTCTGCCTTGTTTGGCTGAGCAGCGGCAGCTGAGCACATGCAGGTGTCCTCCAGCATCCACCAGAACACTTTATTATTTCCCATGTATATATATTTTATAGGACTGTATATTTTGTATGACTGAATCTCATTCCATGCTTATTATCCTTCAAAGCCATCCAGCCTGTCCTGCTCTCCCAATCCTTTTCTGAATTAACAGTTCTGGCCAACTTCCCTCCCCCTAAACAAGGGGGTGAACAGAGCTGACAACTCCTTGAAGAAGGGATCAGAGTTTAAACATATATTTAATCAGCACTGGAATAAATCCTCAACTGCAGCATGGCAAAGCCCTGAAATCAGGTATGGGAGGCGTTGATCAATCAGAAGTTCTTCAAATCAAACGAGTTTCCTTCTCCATGAAGGTGGCAGGTCTGTAAACTCTGGAAGATATCCTGTAATTTGGTTTTTTATACCCCTGTACAGCAGAGGAACAGGGTGGATACACCTGTGATCCACGTCTTGGAATGGAGAAAAAGAGTTTTCTCTTAGGCCATCCTTGGAATCAAGGCCTGGATGAAACTACAGTAAATAAATGTGGGTTGTGTATCAGGCTTTGAGTCCTGGAGCTCCTCCATGGGAGGAATGGGATGGGGAGGTGGGATTGGCAGTGTGGGGGAGAGTGTGGGAATGACTTAGGTTTGCATAATTTGTAGGTATTTAACCATCAATTAAGAGGTAGCCTGTGGGTCGGATGTATCATGGAATCCCAGAGTTGTTTGGGTAGGAAGGATCTTAAAGCACATCTCATTCCCCTGCCATGGACGGGGACACCTTCCCCAGTCCCAGGCTGCTCCAAGCCCCATCCAGCCCAGCCTTGGACACTTCCAGGGATGGGACAGCCATTATATTATAATGATATAATGATCTGTGTGTCCAACCACTGCATTTAACAAGTTTAAATATTTTGAAAAGTATTTTAAAATATTTTAACAAGTTTAATGCTTAAATATTGGATTGTGGCCTCTGAAAACCCTAGCAGAAAGGATTTTTTAATTACCATTTTTCTCCTCTGCACACTAATGCTGGGACAACATCCATCAAGCCAAGTTTTCAAGCCTTATGCCTGAGCACCTCAGCACCTGAGAGGAATACTGATCTGAAACTTTGGTGGCCCTCAGCTTACACTCAGTAATTTATTACCATTTCAGCCTGAATGGAGCAGTAGCTCATGAGCTCCTGTTTTGAGCAGAACTGAAGGAAATTCTGCTCCATCAGAAGCTTCAGCTCCAATTAAACGATCCCCCCCTGCTCTCAGGAGGCAAACAGATGCAAACCCCAGAGAGACTCAGAAGCTCCCAAGCTTAATAATCCTGGGTTGTTTTTTTTTTCCCCCCACCTCGTGTCAGGAATATTTTTGTGTCTGTCGAAAGCTCCACTTGCAGATCCATAACATCTCTCTCTGCCGTGCCTGGAACAGATGCGTGTGTTGTAATATAGACTGCGAACATTGACATCCCATGTGGTTCTCATTCCTCCCAGTCATCTTTGAAGCTAATTGGATCCAGCCAGCCCAAATGTGTCTGGCTGGCCACAGCTATTTGTACTTTCACTCTGGTTCTGGTGCTAATGGTGGGATCTATGGAACATGAAATAAACTCTCGTGACTCCGAGGGCTGCCGAGGCACAGCCGCTCGCGTCTCGCTGGGTTGGGATGGGCTGGGATCTTTAAATGGGATTTTTTTTCCTCTTCTAATGTTGTTCAGTGGCTGGTGGCTACAGTGAGGACTCAGAAGTGCAGAATCAGGAGCCTGGTTGTCCAGCCTAAAATGTTTCACGGTTTGGTGTGGCTTCCTAGTGGGATATTGGGATGGCATCGTTAGGAATCCATGTGTTGTCCAAGCTGTGAATATTATTAAAAAATAGTATAAAAATACTATTAAAAATAGTGAATTAGCAGAAATTTCCATTTAGATAACAGAATCATAGAATGGGTTGGGTTGGAAGGGCCTTAAAGCTTATTCATCCCCATGGGCAGGGACACCTTCCACTAGCCCAAGTTGCTCCAAGCCCTGTCCAACCTGGCCTTGGACACTTCCAGGGATCCAGGGGCAGCCACAGCTTCCCTGGGCACCCTGTGCCAGGCCCTCACATGGAGGAATTTCTCCCTAAAGTTATAGATACCGCTGTTTATAGATAATGTACTTCATAGATAATGCTTTTTGTAGCTAATACCGTCATTTTCCCATAACCCACCAGCACAGTGTAGGAAAACAAATATTCCTGTTGGAAAGGCATCAGTAAGGTTGATGGGTAATTTCTCCGGTCCTTTTCCTGTCTTTCCTCTAACTATCCATGGGAAAAAGGCTCTTCTGTTAGGAATTTACCTTTCCCCACCCCCTCAGACTCAAAGCAACCTCATTACCTTCAATTGGTTGTAATTTTATCTCAGTTAAAGGTAATTTCAGTCATTGCTGTGCTCCACCCCAGGTTTTAGAGGGATTTCCCTGATGAATAGTAAGAGAATATTTGGGGATTTTTGCAGTTCATTCCCATCCATGATGAATTCTTGGGGAAGCAGTGGAACATGTTTCACACTTCAGCCTCTGCTCACAAAGTCCCGTCATTTCTCAGCTTCACTGTAAATATTTTCTCTCTGTGCTCGGGAGGTTTGGGTTCCCATTGTTTCAAGCAGCCAGTTCAGAATAATTCTTTGCTTTTGTGGTTTTTTAGTGTTTTATTCTTGTTTTCAAACAACTTGGCTCGCAAGGAGTCAGCAGGGGGTTGGACCAGATGATCTTTAAAGGTCCCTTCCAACCCCAACCACTCTGTGATGCTCTGAAATTTGGGTTACTGCTCTCAGCTGAGACCATTCCTGTGCTGCTGCATGGGCCACAAATACATCCATTGTCCACTTGGAAAATAAAATGGCAATGGGGATTTTCTCTGATGAAATGATCCCTGAATTTCACTAATTTTCTTTTTTTTTTTTTCCGCTTTGTAGGTCCAAGTTCAGTGAAAAACAAGAAAAAGGGTAAGTTTGAGTTTTCCTTTCTGTGCTTTGTGAATTCTCTTTGGCCAACACCAAGGAGGAACCAATGGCAGCTTCCCTCTCCAGGAAAAGCTGGAATAGCACCCACAAGCATTCCTTATAGCCTCCTTAAACACTGCAAAAAGTGAATTATGTTGTACAGAAGTAACCCTGAAGATTCTCCAGTTGAAGAGTTGAGTCAGTACCAAATACCAGGAGCTGTTGCTGTTTGCCAGCCTTGGCTTTCATCCCAATCCTGCCAACCTGCAGCTTGGGTTCTCCTTCAGACCCACCAAACTCAGCAGGAACACACTTTGCATCCCGCTTTTCCTTGTGTTAACCTCCAAATTACCATTTTAGGAACTCCTTCTGAGAGTTCTGCCCTCGGGGTTTTGTGGATTTGATGATGTTCCTCAGGCAGTTTGCAGTGGATTGTTGGGATTTGGGTTGTTCAGGCAGCCCTTTTTGGGTCAGTTTCTGATGCCATCCTTGTTTCTGTAGGACTGCTGGGGACACTTAGGGTCCCACACTTAGGATCCCACATTTACTTCCAGGTGTTTGAGTGAGTCCAAGGATCCGAGCAGTCGAGTTTTCCATGTCTGTACTACTGCAGTAGCACATGAAATGGCTTTAATCCTTGGATGCAAACTCCAGAGCCACAGCTGAGAGGTGGGAACAGGCCACACTTAGCAACTTGTATTTACTCCGAGAAGCAGTGTAAAGTTTTATGTTGGAGAAGTTTGTCCTAACAAAGCTCAACCCGCGTTCAATCAGCCCAACAAACAACAACCGAGTGATGGCTGCAGAGCAATTCCAGAGGGGCAGGGGCATCTCGTGGAGCTGGATTGCATACAGCTGTATAAAGCAGCTTAATTTTATGGTATTGTCACATCTAATTCATTTTAGAGTTCCAGTTCATTGTTTGATGAGTGAGGGTTATGGAGAGCTCCCTGCTTCTGCCTGCTCCCAGTTTCGGAGCCCGTGGGTACGGACATGGAAGACTTGTCAGGCTGGGATTTGGGTGCTGGGACCCTCCTTGGAGACCTGCTAAGGGAGCTATTAGATACATGGAATATCTTTTGTCTTGTGAGGTTTGTTCGTGCAGAGAGGTGGTTGAAGTGCCTCAAAGGAGGGAAAGGCGCGGAAGTGTGTCGCTGCGATGAGCGATGGTGTCACTGCTCAAGCAGCAGCTCCCTGAGCAGCAGAGCAGATTTCGGAGGCAGATGAGTTAAACCAGCTGTGGTGTGCATCCCTCTTGGGAAGGGAAGCCTGGAGTGACAGCAGCAGCATTCCCAACTCTCTGCAATCCTCCCTTGGATGGCCTGGATTTGTGGGATGTCAGTGAGAGGAGTTTGGTGGGGTTTAGGGAAAACGGGCGTGGTTCAAGGTGATATTTCCAAAGCACGGCATCATCCCAAGGAGGAGGAGAAGTATAATCCTCCTGGATTAGAGGAAGGCTGGATTGTGGCCAGCTCAGGTTGGAAGTCATGGCTGATGATTTGGAGAGAAATATTGCTGTGGAGATTTGTCCCCTGAAGCCTTTTCTCACTTTTTGTGGGACACCAGTGTGGCTTCACTCACCCCTGCTTACTTTAACTTCATTTTCTGCACCTTTAAATTATGCCCACAGTTGTCCCACCTGATGTCCTTGTGCCCTTGCTCCTGGCTAGTGGCCATCCAGAGATTCCCGCTCCGGTGCTAAAACAGATGGATTTTTCCTTACGCTTCTGTCCATTACAAAGATGGATATTAGCAGAGAAACAAGTACATGAATGTACTCAGAAACTATTCCAACAACTATAATTTCATATCCCAACTGCTGCTGTCATCTAAATATGAGTTTAATTCTGTCCTACTGGGGACCTTGTGGCTACAATTGAAGTGATTTTGCTCTGTTTATGTTCCTTGGCAGAAAAGCTGCTCCAAAGTGGCATTTTAAAAACTACATCAAAAGAACATCATTTTTGTCGGGAACGTGAAAAAAACGGGTGAGCAGGGACCAGGCTTCCCTTGCAGAGCTTGTTTCGTCCCACTCTGTGTGTGTAGGAGTCATTCCTGATGTGGTTATGTAATTTCTCTTCCTTGGGACGTGTGAGGTGTTTGAGGATCATGGTAGGGAAGAAGGTTTTTATCACAGGGCTGGTAAAATACTGGGAGAGGTTGTCCAGGGAAGCTGTGGCTGCCTCATCCCTGGAAGTGTCCAAGGCCAGGTTGGACAAGGCTTGGAGCAACCTGGGATGGTGGAAGGTGTCCCTGCCCATGGCAGGGGTGGCACTGGATGGGTTTTAAGGTCCTTTCCAACCCAAACCAGTCTGGGATTCTGGGATTGTAACAATTCACCAGTGTTTCCATCCCCTGGATGGGGTTAGTCCTTCCCGAGCCCCTCAAGCCCAAAATATTGAATTATTTTGAGGCACAAGCAGCACAGGGGCTCCTCCAGCAACGCTGGGGAAGAGCTGGAGCTCAGCTCTGAACTGCCCTCTGGAGGAGACCAAGCCATGGGGATCATCTCCCAATCCTAATGTGCAACAGGTAGGAAAGATTATCCCTGTTTTCCATCCGGCAAACTGAGTGACTGCAGAGTGGTTCATCTGGACCAGAACAGCCCAGCCTTGGCTGGGTGTGTTGGAACGTGCTGTGGGAGCATCCTGACTGTATCCAGAGATGATCCTAGGTCTGTAGGGATGTGACCAGCCCCAGGGCATGGGACTTGAGGACTGACCTCATGCCGAGAGCAGAGCTGTGACCGGAGCTGTGGGAAGAGACCCCTGGAGCCTCCATCCCTTGAGAGGCCCTGGAGAATCCCATGCCTCTTTAATTCCCAGCAGGTCACAGCGTGGTGACCTGGTCCTGTCCTGGTGGCAGTGTTGTCCTTGTGTTGTGGAGCCGTAGGACCCTCACCCTGGCTGTCCTGCGGCTCCTCCTCATCCCTGCCTGCAGCCAGGAGCCATCCATCCCCAACCTCCCACTTCCTGCGGCTCCAGGCACACCCCACAGCCCCAGGTAACGCCTGTCCTTGTGTTTTCCAGGTAAAAAGGCTGGTCCTCCAGGGCCCAACGGTCCCCAAGGGCCACCAGGGCCTCCCGGGCCGCAGGGTCCCCCCGGCATTCCCGGCATCCCTGGGATTCCAGGCACAACCGTCATGGGACCACCCGGTCCCCCTGGCCCGCCAGGCCCTCAGGGTCCACCTGGAGTGCAGGGCCCCTCAGGTAAGGATCCATCCGTGCCCTCTGCTCCCGGCTGGACCAGCGGGAATGCCGGAGGTGTCACCGGAGCGTGCGGATGCGATGGCACCACGGCCTGGAGCAGGGCTCGGGTGTCCCGGGCCATGTGGGACAGGGCTTGGAGCAACCTATGGAAGGTGTCCCTGCCCACAGCAGGGGTGGAACTCGGTGGGCTTTAAGGTCTCTTCTAACCCAAACCTTGCTGAATTTCTGGGATTCTGGGATTCCGTGGGATTCCATTAAATGGGAGCAGCAGGAGCCCCTCAGCTCCGTGCTGTGCTGCCACAGGCATCTCCTCCTTAATTAGGATTTGGCTCCCAGGGAAGGGAGATGCAATGAATGACCTGCAGAGGGAAACTCGGCATCTTGGCAGCCAAGAGGTTTTATTCCCACTGTGGATCAGGGAATGGGTTGGAGAATTTTTCCTTCTAGTGGAAACCTGTTGAATAATGAAGAATTTTGATGGTTGGACAGAAATGCCGTGAATAAACTAGGGAAATGTAGGATGAGTATTTTTCTTATTTGTTTTTGAATATTTTTGAATATTTAGTATTTCTGGTTTATGTATTTTAATATTACCTGCATCCCATATTCCTCCTCCTGTTAAAACAGAGGTTTAATGGTTATTATGGAGTAAGAAAAGTGATTTACATGGGACTTCAGGGTTATTTTGAGGTAAAAAAAAGTTGTTTATAAGGAGGTTTAAGGGTTATTTTGGTATAAAAGAAGTTTTATTTGTGTGATTTTTCACTCAACCTTCCTCTTCAATCACATTGAATTGCCTTTTGCAGGTGCCACAGACAAGGCCAGCTCCAGAGACATCCAGGTGGGTTAATCTTTCCACGGAAAACCCCAGCTTTGGGGGGGATTTTCCCAGACTGGTGCAGTGCTTCCCATTAATCCTCAATCCCTGTGCTCTCCCTTGCAGCCAGCTGTGGTCCATCTCCAAGGCCAAGGCTCAGCAATCCAAGTGAAGAATGGTAAGGATCTCTTGATAATTGTGGGTACTGGGAAGAGCCCCTCCTGCACCCATAGGGATCCTGGATCCCATCCCATGACACAGCTCCAGGATGATCCCAGCCCACCCCTGCCTTCCAATGCCCCCGCCCAGACCCCCCAAGAAAACTCTTGTGTGGAGTCTCCACCCCCCTTTCCCCTGAGCTCTTGTTTATCTCCCAGATTATCCCTGTTCTGCACATCCCAGTAACTCTGTCCCAGTAAATCTCCCTTCTCCCTGACCCCCAGGTACATCTTGTGCCTCCCCAGCCCCTCCATGACCAGGCCTTTTTTCCCCCATTCTATTTTAAGCCCTCAGTGGATCCTTATCCTGTCTCGTCTCTATTTTCCCATTTTCCTCCAGTTTCCCAGGAATGTAAGGCAGGGAAGACCCAGTGTCCAGAGGTGTCCAGCCACCAGCTCCTCCTGGGAGCATCTCTTCCCCCACCCCAGCCTTCAGTCCCAGATGCTGCTGAGCCATTTCCCATCCACAGGCTGCTCCTTGCTCTCCTCCCCTTTCCCAGATCCCCATCCAAATTCTCAAGTTCCTGCTCTCCTTGCCAACAGCTGGGGCTCATTCATCACCTCCTGCCTCCCTGCTCTGGCTGTGCTGGAGAGGAGCTGGCTTGTCCCCTCCCTGTGTCCCCACGTGCAGCTCCCCAGGGATCGCATCCATCCATCCTTGCCCCAATCCCACACTGGATGGGACGCGGCTCCCGAGGGTGGGGGCAGCAGGAAGGAGCTGCAGGATCCCTGTCCATGAATTCCTGCCTCACACAAGTGGGATGAGGAGGGCTGGCCACTGCTTCTGTGGGAAGGCAGCTTTCCCTGTGAGCAGTGGCAGCTGGAATTTCTCATGGATAGGGACTTGTGCTTGCAGCTCCCCAAAATTAAAAGGAAACCGCCCGTTCCTAGGAACAATGTGAGGGAAAAGATGCTGTTTGCTTACATTCAGAAAGCAATTATCCCTTCATTACTGGGAATGCTGAGGGTTTCCAGAGGGAACGCTGCTCTCTAAGAGTGGGAATGCCCTGTGAGTGTCCTTCCCTGCTGCTCAGGAACAATCCAGAGCTGGGAGCCAGGAATGCTGTCCAGCTGCCAGCCTGGCGAGCTCCAGCTGGGAGCAGGGAGAGGAGAGGCAGATGGAGACTGGAAGGAAAAGAGTGGAATTTGATAAACTGAGGCACCTACAGAGATTGGCCCAGTTTGGGGCTCACAGCAAAGTCTGTCCCTAGGTTATCCCAGTAATTCCAGTGCCAAAGGGCTGGGTGGTGGATCCATAAATCCCTGACTGTGTTGAGGGACCCCAGTTAGGGGTTACTGTGTTATGATGCAATTTCCTACTTTGTTGTTATTCTGGCTTTTGAAAACCTTAGGAGTTGTAAAGGCAAAGGTTTTGTTAAAATCATCCCAAGTACAAGGTCAGGATTGGTGAAGTCAAGGAACACCAGAATTAAAATCCACAGTGTGACACAAAGCTCTCCTCCATTTGCCAGGAGAAGAGAAAGCTCCAGGGAGCCCCTTCCAGTGCCTGAAGGGACTCCAAGAGGGCTGGAGAGGGATTTTGGACAAGTGACAAGACAAGAATGGCTTTAAGCTGAAAGAGGGTAGATTAAGATGGGAGATTGGGAAGAAATTCTTCCCTGTGAGGGTGGCGAGGCCCTGGCACAGGGTGCCCAGAGAAGCTGTGGCTGCCCCATCTCTGGAAGTGCCCAAGGTCAGCTTGGACAGGGCTTGGAGCAACCTGGGATAGGAGGAGGTGTCCTTGCCCATGTCAGGGGCTGGAATGGGATGAGTTTTAAGGTCCCTTCCCACCCAAACCATTCCATGATGGTTCCATGATGACCATTCCCATGGACACAGTCGGGAACAGGGATCAAACAAGCTCAGCTGCAGGCTCAGGAGGAGGCAGGTCCGTGTCCAGCCCTGGGATGAGCAGAGCACACAGCAGGCTGGGTTTTGAGGCTGAGAACACAGAGGGTTGGGGGGACAGGCGACCCCACAAGCCACGGTGTGCTCAGAGCTACAGAGGAGTCCCTGCTCCCGCTCCCTAGCCTGTAATCCTGCGATTCCCCCTGGGAATTCCCTGCTCCCTGTCGTGCTGTGACTGTATTTGTGTTGCTCCTGCGCTTTTCCTCCTGACGGGTACTGAGTGACCGCCGTTTTCTCATACTGAGATCTTTCAGGTGGAGTCCTCAATGACTGGTCTCGCATCACTCTGAACCCCAAGGTGTTTAAGCTGCATGCCCGCAGTGGGGAGCTGGAGGTACTGGTGGACGGCACATACTTCATCTATAGTCAGGTAGAAGTGAGTACGGTCCTAGGCTAACTCCTCCTATTCTTGTGTTCCGGTGGAAGCCTTGCATGAACCACGAGAGGGCTCCAGACAACAACCAAATGCCAGCAGCTCGTGTGGAGCTGTTCGGCTCAGGATGGGTGTGGGGAGGAGTGTCACACACCCCTGTCACCGCCAGGACACCGCCCGCCAGGGGATTAGTCACTGAAATCACACCCCACACCCACCAATCCCAGGGTTATCCCTCCAGTTATCCGTGCAGGTCATCCCAAGCCTCCCTGCAGGCAGCACGCTGAGCTCAGCGCTTTAAAAGACCCGAACGCTGCTCGCTTGTGGTTATTTTGGAGCTGTGTCACTCTGAAAGTGCAGGACTCCCAGCCCAGGTGGTTTGGCCAGGTTCCAGCCCAGGTGACTCTGTTTGCCTCCCCCTGTTCCGTGTAGCTCCATCCCAGAACCGGCTCTGGGATGAAGTGGCCCACGGATGTCAGGTGCTCTTCCATGGAATTGGTGACACATGTCCAGTTTGGATGGGGACAGAAAATAGAACTCCACATGGGCCAAAGTGTAATTGTTTCCCGAGGGCTTGGTGCTGATTGCTGGCCACAGTCTTGGCCCACTGAAGCCTCATAGTTTGTAATCCATCAAGAAATAAAAAAGGGATTCAGTGTTCAGGCAGCTCTTGCCTCCAAAAGGTCTGGATTAAATTCCTCAGGAAGGAGCAGCTCCCTGAGACTGACTTCTCCTTGGACAGGTTTTCCTCTTGCAGTTCTTTAGGAATCAGAAGTCTCACCAGAATCAGAATCAGAGTGTGGGAGAGGGTTAAAGGAGGACAAGTAGAGTCACAGGGCCTTGGACATCAGGGAGTTCAATCAGTAGAAACACTGTGAGGTGATTTCCTTCCAAGCTGTGGAGGTTGGGCGAGCCTTTTCACTGTAATAGCTCGTGCCTGTGCAAGCACCGAGTCCAGTTACCCAGGAGGCAGCTCCCAGTGCACCTTAGGGCAGTTCTGATGTCACCACTAAAGGAGGCTCCTGGCACCAGGAAGCAGGACTGGCCAGGTAAGTGCAAGAGGCCTTCAGTCAAATGTGTGTGTCTGTGTGTGGGGTGAGAAGCTGCTGTAGCACACAGGGGGTCCTGCATGGCTCTGTGCAGGCTTGTCCCTTCCCTGGAATAAGCAGGACGGTAGCTCAGCCTTAGGCACATGGATTCAGGGCGTTCTGCATGCTTGGGTCAGTCTGAAGCGGAATAAAGGAGGTTCCTGGTTGGTTTGGAGCTCCCCCTGCCCCGCACAAGTCACCTGTGAGCGCAGGTGTTGGGGCCAGGAGGGGCTGCCCACACCCCCAGGACGCTGCCCTTGCTCCCCACACCCCAACCCCCGCCCTGACACCTCCCTTCTCCCTTCTCCACACCAGGTCTACTACATCAACTTCACCGATTTTGCCAGCTACGAGGTGGTGGTGGACGAGAAGCCCTTTCTGCAGTGCACTCGGAGCATCGAGACCGGCAAGACCAACTTCAACACCTGCTACACGGCCGGGGTGTGCCTGCTGAAGGCCAGGCAGAAGATCGCCGTGAAGATGGTCCACGCTGACATCTCCATCAACATGAGCAAGCACACGACTTTCTTTGGGGCCATCCGCCTGGGAGATGCACCCGCATCCTAGAGAGGAACTTGGCGTGGCCAAGGACACCCATGGAACTGCACAGTGCTGCTGTTCATAAAGCGTATCAGTATTTCAGGGGTTCTGTAATCCGGCCATAAAGGAAACTGATCCAGAGCTATTTATTCCTATATGTGAATGCAGGAAGCACAATTGTCCTCTGTGACTCGCGGGGAGACTCGGATCAAACCAAAAGCTGGTGGGGAGAGCGTTGTGACGAGGAAAGGCTGTTGGGTGTGCCTTGTCTCAGTATTTCAAGTATTACTGCACTGATACTCTGCTCTGTGACCTTCACACGAGGCTTGGTGGGAGAGCTGGGGGCTCTGCTGGGATGTTGCGCTGGCAAGAGCATCCCAGGCGGGAGCGGGAGGACACGGACTCCCGTCCCAAAATCCCAGCCAGGCTCCTGCTTGTGCACGCTAACGACAGCCAGGAAGGGGGTTCTGGCTTCCTGCCTTCCCAGGGGGAGCTGGAAGGGCCGGGGGGCGAGGGGAGGTGGGTGAGACAGGCTCAGTGGTGTTTACATTCATCCTCAGGAGGAGGAGGAGGAGGAGGAGGAGGAAAAGTGCCTCGACCTAGAGCTTGGAAGCAAAAGCAGGAAGTGCGAGAGGAAGAGGAATAACTAGAGCAGGCTTAGCAGATAGGAAACTGCCTCCACATTCCAGAAACCACCAAATCCCAAAGAAAACGCCGATTCCCAGGTCCAGGCCTCTGCTCCTTTCAGCTCCTGCCCTTACCCCAGAGGTAACCTTGCCCCAGCGGGGGCTGCCTTCAAGTACTGCTGCTGTTACAGCAAGTTGAGTTGGGTTGTGGGGGTATTTTGGTTTTTTGTTTTTTTTGTTTGTTTGTTTGGGGTTTTTTTTTTGGGGGGGGGTTGATTTTGTTTTGTTCTTTTTAATTAATATTTTGCAAACCAGAACACATTTCTACAGGCTTCACCGAGCCACGTAGAGCAGCCACAAGTACTTGTGACAACACTCGGAGGAAGTTTGTTATGTTTAAGAATAAAATATTCAAACAGGAAATTTTTTTTTCTGTTTTAATAGCAACTGTCCTGATTTTAGATGCGGTTTTTAGCCTTCTTCCCCCCACCCCTTTCCTTTTGGCACCCTCCTACCTAAAATAAGTGGTGATGGAGACTTTAGCAAAGGAAAAAAAATGGGATTTTAAAATCCAGTCCAGCATGAAGTCACCACTTTTTCTTTTCTCTGAGCCCTGCTGAGTCTAGTCATGACTCGATTTCTGGTGACTAATAGAGGAGCTGGGACACTATTGTTTCTTTTGGCTTCTTGAGCAACTCTGTCCCGTTACCTCCCCTCAGCTGGGGAGACCTAAAGCCATAAGATGCTCTGGAGCTGAAGCACAGGCACAAATTGCTCTGTTGTCTCAGCCCTTGGCTCACACTTGCTTGGCTTGGTTGGGGTTTTGTTTCCCTGTGTTTCTTTCCAGAGCCTGTTTGTGCTTTCAAGAGGGGAGTGAAGTTGCAGCCTGTGTAGAAACGGGACAAATCCAGAAGTGGCATCTTCAGCCTGGAGCAGGGGAGGTTTTGGGGACCTCAGTGCCTAAAGGGGCTCCAGGGGAGCTGGAGAGACACTTGGGACAAGGGATAGAGGGACAGGACAAGGGGAAGTGATAGGGTTAGGTGGGATATAGAGATGGAATTCTTCCCTGTGAGGGTGGGCAGGCCCTGGCACAGGGTGCCCAGAGAAGCTGTGGCTGCCCCTGGATCCCCTGGAAGTGTCCAAGGCCAGGCTGGACAGGGCTTGGAGCAGGCTGGGACAGTGGAAGGCATCCCTGCCCATGGCAGGGGGTGGAACTGTTTGATCCCACAGCCCAATCCTGTGATTCCATGATTTGGTGCTGGCTCCATGCAGAGGTGGCTCACGGTCACCTGCAGGGTGTGGGAGGGACATGTCCCAGCTGTGCTGCGGCCACCGAGGGCCCGCCCTGCCTGGAGCATTCCTGGCTCCATCCCTAGCGAGTGATGTCCCTTGCCAAGTGTTGCAGTTATTGGGAGACAAAAATTCCTCGGGGCAGCGGCGTTGGCCGCGGCCTCGCTATTCACAGGAGCCGTGCACTTCGGGAAACAACTGCGTGACAAATGGGCTGCTCCAGCTTTTTAGTGGCTTCTCCTCCCTTCAGCCTCGACATGTGGGATGGGCAGGAGCCTTGGGGGCTCTTCACTGGGCTCTGTGGTTTTCTTTCCTTTCAAATGGATTAAGAGGGACATGTTCCTGTGACAAGAATGAAGCGAGACAACTGTGTGCAGTGAGAACATGAAGCAAATCGTTAACAGGACTGCTTTAGAACAGGCCTGAGCAGCAAGGCTGGGGGCAGCTGTAAATAACGGGGGTTGGGAGAGCCGGGGATGGAGTTGGCATTCCTTGTCCCCCGCTGGCAGGATCTGGGATGTGCTCCGTGGCTGCGGGCAGGGGGAGGCAGAGGGAGAATCCCTTTGCTCTGTAAAAGGCCGGAGCGTTGCTGTCCCCTCTGGTGTGTGCTCGGGGTGTTGGAGGAGAGAGCAATTCCTTGGGATGCAGGAGGAGAGCAGGAGGGAGCAATTCCTTCATGGAATGAACGTGTGAACATTTTTCTGGTGCTCACACCAACCAAAGTGTGAGTTGGAGACGTGGAATTGGAGCTGGCTGCAGGTGACCTTGGCAAACAGAGCTTTTTTCTGTTCCCGGTGGGATGTCCCTCCCCAGGCACTCCAGGAGCTCCCAGAGAAGGTCTGTACAGCCACACTGTGCTTTGGGAGGGGATAGCTCCATCCTTCACGGCTGGGGGAGAGGCACCGTCCCTGTTGGGATCAGAGCTGCTGAGGAATGCCCTGGGAATGCACAGAAGGAAGGGCAGATCCAGTGGACCTGGATAACCAGGAATCCTTCTGCTCCCAACAGCCAGGCTGGAGCCCAGCACCCACAGTGTGGATGTGACCTGGGCAGGTGCTTCTGTCCCCGCTTCCTCCACACTCCAGTCCTGCTGCTCCTTCCTCACACCCCTTGGAGACTTCTCCCACAAAATCCTTGGGGGAACGGGGAATCCCTCCAACAGACCCTGCTGGAGCCCTGGGGCCGTCGTGGAGGGCTCAGGAAGCACGGGATAGCTGGTTTCAGAGCAGATCTCTCCCTGTTCAGGCCGTGTGGTTCACTCTGCCTTTATCACGATCCAAGAAAAACCTCTCGGTGTTTGCCGGGTCTGATCCACACCCGGAGCTCCTGCGAAGGGAGTTCCCAGCCCAGGGATTCTCTGTAGAAGCCCCAGATCCAAATCAGGGACTTTTCAGCTGCTGACAGGGGCTGTGTCACCGTGCAGACCCAAGCCCAGCAGTTGGGGTGCAGGGGGACAAGCCGGGCTTCCCCGGGCGTGGCAGGGCTGGACGTGCCCAGGCTGGAGCGCCCGGGGCCGGTTCCGCTTTTGGGAGGGCTGGGGGGGTCATCCAGAGGTCGGTGTTTCCCTGGCAGGAGGAGCTCACATCTGCACAGATGTGCTGTGTGCTCACAGCTGCCTCCAGCCTCGCCCAGCCCCGGCACGGCAGGGCATCAGCCCAGAACGCTGTCCCTGGCCTGTCACCGCTGTCCTGCCTGCCCTGGATGCTGGGGACACCCGGCCAGCTCAAGGCTGAGTCACATCCTGAGGTGACAAAGTGTCCCCCACCACGGCAGCTATCAGAGGGTGAAGGGTAACTCAGATGTGTAACTGTATATATATATATATATATATACACAATTATTTTAATTATTTTCATTATTATTGTTTTCAAATTTTTTCATTATTACTATTATCATTATAATTTTTATTTTATTTTATTTATTTATGTATTTATTTATTTATGTATTTTATGTCTATCTATTATTTCTTTTCCCTGCCAGGCACCTCCAGGATTAGAGCATGAGCTCCGTGGCTGAAGCTTCACATCCTTGGACAACCCCTCAGCAGCCTGAGTTGCTCCTTCACATGGAATTGGCCACACTGAGCCAAAAAAAAAAAAGAAACAAAAAACCCCAAAACTGTGCATTTTAGAGAGTGCCCGTGCCCCGTGAAGCATGAGGGGCATGTCCCCAAGGAGTGTGTCAGCACTAGGTGGCACAGGGACACGGAGATGCCACCACAAAATAAGATCCCTGTGGGTGGGGCACAGCTCCGGGTCGGGTCTGGCTGGGGAGGGAATGTCACTGCCGGGGTGTGCCAGTCGGGTGATCCCACAGCCAGGAGCTGTCCCTGGCTCAGGATGGCTGCAGAGCCATCACCAGCTGCCCCTGGTGTCCCGGGAGCTGGCACATCCTGTCCCTGGCACAGGGAAACTCCCCCAAAGCCTCTCAGCTTTCCTACGAGCCACCTCTGCCTCCTGGCATTTGATGTCACAGCGGGTCCAGCCGGCCACCTGAGCTCCCTCCTCCCCGTCCTGCCGTTTCTCTTTCCCTTCCCTGTGGCTTTGTGCCGTTTTTCCCCCTCTGCGAGCTGATGTCTTTCTTTTCCCACTTCCGTAGCTACGAACACCCACATGCCTTATCTCCTTCCCCCATCCCATCCTGAAGCCTATTTATACAGAGCCTGGCTCCTGCCCAGCCTGCCAGCGACGCCGCAGGAGCGGGACGGGGCTGGCAGCGCCCGCAGCCCAACATGCTCTGGGCTGCTCGGGGATGTTTCCTGCTCTGGCTGCTCCCGTCCATCCTCAGAGCCCGGGCTAGCCCGGAGACGAGGCCCAGCTCCCCGCTGTGCCAGCAGGTAAGGCTGTTTTCCAAGGAGCACCTGGGCTGGGATGGCTCCAGCAGCGTGGCTGGGGCTGCCAGCATCCCTCTGGATCTGGATCTCCTCCCTGTGGCTCTCACCTCCCTCCAGCCCTCGTCTCTTTAACTTTCACAGCTTTTCCTCTGTTCTCCTGCCTTGGAGCTGGTCTCCTGTGAGGTGGTCCCTGGCATCCAGCTGCTCCCACGTCCCTGCCATGCCTGAGGTGCTCAGAGGAGGGGGTGCAGGGATTCCAGTGAGGCTTGGATGGGGAACAGCAGGTTTCTGTCACCCCAGAAAGAAATCAGCTGCTCCCCATCCAGGTTCCCAACTTCAGAGGAAACATGAGTGAGGGGAGAGCTGGAGCCTACACAGCACCCCTTCCTCTGCCTAAACAGGGATGCTCTGGACCAGCTGGGCTTGGGAAGGGGTAGCAGTGCTCATTCCCACTTCTCATGCCCATCTTGGACAGCAGCTGGCTGGCCTGGAGCTGTGGTTGTAGCCTCCCCCCCATTCACACCTCTCCTGTCTCTCCACAGAGCCCCACGAAAGTGTCTTGCAAAGGAGTTGGCCTGCGGAAATTTCCCAAGGAGCTTGGCCAAGGAATTAAGTACCTTGAACTCTCCAACAACTTCATCCAAACCCTGTCAGGCAGCAACATGCCAGGATTTGGGCAGCTGGAGTACCTGGATGTGTGCTTCAACCAGCTGGAAGCTGTATCAGCCACCGCCCTGGCTCAGCTGCCTCGGCTGCGCTCGCTCCTCCTGGGATCGAACCGCCTGGACCGGAATTACTTGGCTAACGGGGAAGCTTTCCATCTGCTCAGGAATATAGAGGTCCTGGACCTGTCTGTGAATAACCTGGAGAGCCACATGGCCAGCTGGTACATCAGCAACCTCACCAGCCTGCGGGTGCTGGATCTCTCAGGGAACACGATGACCAAGCTCCTGGCAGGGACCTTCCGGAACTCACCGCGGCTGCGCCAGCTCGACCTCAGCAACAACTACATCATGGAGATCCAGGAGGGAGCTTTTGAGCCTCTGGAAGAGCTGGAGGTGCTGAACTTGGCTTTGAATTCCCTCCACTGTGTCTCTGGCTTCAGCCTCACGCAGCTGCGAGTTTTAAACCTCAGCCACAACGCCCTGGAGCTCTTCTCCTCTGAGGAGGAGGGAGCAGAGCCCTACCTGCTCCGAGTGCTTGACTTGAGCCATAACAGACTCCTCTCTTTTCCAGAGCTCCCCAGAGCCCATGATCTCACACACTTAAACCTTTCCAGCAACCTCATTGCTTCCCTGCTCCCAGGCTCACCCCATCCCAGGGAGTTTGTCCTGCTCTACAAGGAGATGCAGAGGTTCAACAGGACCGTGCGTCCTGTGGCCGCTCTGACACACGTGGCTGACCTGGATCTCAGCAATAACCGCCTGGAGCTGTTCCCATTTTCCTTCTTCCACAGCCTGGGCTCCCTGCACAGCCTCAGCCTGGCAAGGAACTGTCTCCAGGACGTGGCCAGGGAGTCTGCCTCCAATGGCACGGAGCTGTCCGTGCACTGGCTGGACCTCCAAAGCAACGCCCTCCGTGTGCTGCCACGCTGGTTCTTCGATTCCCTGCCTCACCTGGAATCCATGGATCTGAGCTCCAACAGCCTCCAGCCTTGTGAGAGCCAAGGGAGTGACCAGGGAAGGGATTTGGGAGGGGATTCTCACACGTCAGCCTCCGGAGACACCTGCACCCCCTTCTACAACGTACCTCACCTGAAGCACCTGAGCCTGTCCAAGAACAACATCTCCAGGCTGCAGCCCCACGCCTTCAACCGGACCCCGCTGCTCTCCCTGGACCTGTCTGGAAACAGGGACTTGTCCATGCCCATGGGAGCGCTGGGGGGGTTGGAGCTGTCCCTGCAGGAGCTCTCTCTGAGGGACAACCAGATGGACGAGGGCCAAGCAGCGCTGCCCTGCCTGGGCACTCTCCGAGTGCTGGACCTGTCGGGCAACCACCTGAGCCTGCTGCCCACGGGGCTCTCCTGCTCCCCGCTGGAGAGCCTGGACATTCGGAATAACCACCTGCAGAGCTTGGGAACAGCTGGGAGCTGGTCCCACAGCCTGAGGGCAGTGTTGGTGGCTGGGAACCCCTGGAGCTGCTGCTCTCTGGGCTGGCTGGACACGCTGCGTGTGGCCGGCGTGGCCGTGCCGGACCTGCCCCAAGCCCGCTGTGTCTTCCAGGAGCACAGCCAGAACATCTCGGCCAGGATCACCGGCACTCCCCGCTGGATCTGTCCCCAGTCCGAGGCCACTGCCTCCCTGGCTCTGCTCGTGGCCCTGGTGAGCCTTTCCCTCCTCGCTGCCTGGGCTTTCTGCCTCCTGAGGAAAGGGCGGAAGGCTCCGGGATGTGCGGGACTCGGGAGCAACAGGGTGGGAGTCTTCCAGCCCCATCCCAAAGGAAAGGAGCCAGCTGAGGAGAGGCCAGCTGACAGCATTACCCAAGTATAGCCCAGACCTGCAGCCATCGGTCAGAACTCTAATTATTATTAATAATATTAATATTAATAATATTATTGTGGTTTAGGTCTCCCTGGTACCTGTGTGATTTGTGAACCCAGTGACAGGAGTGTGGTGGGTGCTGGGCTCTGAGCCACCTCCCCTTCTCCTGAAAGGAGATTCCCACATCCTCTCTGATCCCTGCCAGAAGTTAAACATGGAATTTGGGGTGCCATCACACATTCCCACTACTGGGAAACCAAGCCCTGGGCTGGCTGCATTGAGCACCCCCCTTCCCCCACATCACACTCAGCTGGATGGGAATTGTCTCCTTTGGGGCCACCTGGGTGTTTCCCAGCTTGCCCAGCAGCCCCTTTAAGAAGGTTTAATAGCTCTCCTGAAGCATTCCCAGATCCAGGGAGAAGCAGGAGGGAATGGGAATGGTGCTTGCTGGTGGCTGGCAGTGCCAGGGTGGGGAGGGGGTTTCTGTGGAACCATGCTCACCTCACTGTGCCTTTCCTTGCTGCGGATGCTGGGAGAAGTTCCACCCTGTCCTCAGCCACTGGGATAGTGGGAATGGGAGAACTGGGGGTCTGTGCTGTCCCTGGCTGGCACAAGGTGTCCCACCTGCAGTGCCAGGACCCCCGAGGTGAGGGTGGCAGAGACAGCTGGTCCCAGCATGAGGTAAATGCTGCCCAAGTCATGGTCCTGGAGGGGTTTGGCACCCTCTGAGCACCCCCCAAAGCCAGGGGTGATCCTGGGGCTCAGACCCCAGCTCAGGAAGGCAGCAGGAGGAGGTGTTGAGTGGGATTGTCTCTGTGTGGTGGTGTCCATCTCTCCCTTGAGTGACCTGTCCAGCTTCCCAGGGCAGAGTGGGAGCACCTGACAGGCTGGGCCAGCTCCAGGAAGTATAAAACTGAGGCTGCAGTGAAACCTTAAACGTTTCACACCCATTTGGTTCCACCTTGGAAGTCCCCAGCTGGGTCCAGTCACCTCCACACACCTGGTGGGTTGGCTCTGTGGGAACAAAAAGGCTTGGAAGTTACTTAAAATCCCAACTGCTTCATTTTCTTCCTTTTTTTTTTTTTTTCCTCTCAAGCTTATCATGGTTTTACTGGGAAGCAAAAAGGGCATTTTTGGTGTAAAATATGTCAGGGCTTCAGCTTCCTGTACTGGGAATAGAGCTCTAGGACCCCTGGTGACTTTGGTGGCTCCCACATTTCCACCCCTGCCTCAGTTTCCCTCTGATGCAGAGCCCTGCCACAGCAAGTGGCTGTGGCAGAGGCGCCTGTCACTGTGTGTCACCACCCTGTAGGACCCTGGGGACAGGAGGAAACCCATCCTCCCCCTCCAGGGCTGCTGTTTGCTGGATCTCCTGCTCCCACACACCCCCTTCCCCTTGGAGCTCCTGTCCCCCTCAGGTCATGACCCCCATGCCACAGCCACCACAACCCTTGTCCTCTCCCATCCCGCTGCTTCCCAGCTCCATCCCCAGTGCTGTCCCCAGCTGCTGTCCCTGGGGAGCCGGGCTCTGGGCATGGAGTGTCCCAGCAGCTGCTGTGCCCACCTGGGGCTTCTCCCCAGCACTGTCCCCTGTGCTTAGGTGACACCTGAGCTCCCTGGGGCAGGGATTTGCTTTCCCGGTGTCCACGGATGAGTTCAGACTGTACCTGGGGCAGGGATTTGCTTTCCCGGTGTCCCCAGGTGAGTTCAGACTGTCCCTGGGGCAGGGATTTGCTTTCCCGGTGTCCCCAGGTGAGTTCAGACTGTCCCTGGGGCAGGGATTTGCTTTTCCAGGTGGGTGAGCTCAGCCCCGATGCCGTGCCAGCCTCCTGCCCCAGCGCTCGGTGACATTGCAGGGACACTTCAGGTCCCCGAGTGCCTTCACTGGGTGTTTCTGGTGCATTTTTGCGGCCTCTGCTCCTCGTCTTACCCCTTCCCAGGCTGTGCTTCCCACTCGTGGCCCCGGGAGATGTCCTGGCTTTGTGCTGCTGCTCCCACCAGCATCTTCCTCGCTTCGAGCTGGGAGCTGGGGCCGGGCGGGGACACTGGGGCCGGGCGGGGACACCACGTACCACCGGGTGCTCAGGGACACCATGTGCTGCCGGCACCCGGTGCCAGGCGCTGCCTCGGGCATCCTGAGTGTCCCCAGCCGTGTTTATCCAGTGTCGTGTCCCCGCGGAGCAGCAGCTGGCAGGGGTTGACCCCTTCAGGGCAGTGGCACTTGGGGACAGCGGCTGCTGGTCCTGAAGTTTCTCTGGGGATTGAGGCATCTGCTGGAAAATGCATTAAAAACAGGGCAGGGAGAATCCTGGGGCTGGTTTTAACCCACAGGAAAAGCTCCCAAATAACAGGACTGGATCTCAGAGGGTTTTTCCAACCCTAAGGATTCTGTAAAGCCCAGGGGAAGGAGGGAGAACTTCCCAGGCTAAGAGGAGGCTGTGAAGGTGTGGAAAATGAGCCAGGGCAATGGTGTTGGGTTATCACCATTGCTGATGTACGTGTGCGTCCCCTGACTCAAAGGAAAATGGGATTCCAGGTTGTGCTCTGGTGGAAGGATTGAATCCAAGAGCAATGTCCCCTTCTTCCAGCCCCAGGAACAGCTTGGCCAGGAGCATGACATGGGGTGAGCCTGTGCTGGCCCAGGGGACAGTGGGGTGGCACCAAACCACGTTTGTGTCCCCAGAACCAGCACGAAGCCAAGAGAAACCCAGAGTCTGTTCCGAGTTCTGCACTGCTCCTCATCCGGAGCTTCCCGTGCTTTAGGGGAAATGGTTTCCCTATCCCAGGCGTGTCTTGGCATCTCCAGTGCTTTCTTGATCCAGAAGGAGGGCAAAAGATCTGTAGAATATTAAATTTTGAACAAATAAAGCGGCGATGCCAAAAATGTTGCATTTTCATGTCAGGCTGGAAGGCGGCAGGAGTGTAAATTTTGGTCTGACAAAAAAAAGCAGCAGTGATTAAAATGTTGTGACCATTGACAAATTTTCTAGAGAACTGGTTGAGAAATCCAGCGAAACTCATTCTTTCCAGTGGAAAGCTTTCACATTTCCCTGGATCTGCATTTTCAAAGAAGAGGAGATTTTTATCAAGAATTTCCACCGAGCTGTTTCACTAACCCAGGTGGAAATTACCTTCCCTCAACTCACTTCAATTACAGCAGTTTTTCTTTTCCCCTTTTTCTCCTATTTTTTTTTCTTTTTTCCCCCCTTTTTTTCATGGTCCAGAGCTTCATCTGCTGCAGGAGCTGAAGGATATCCCGGGAAGTGCCTGGCAGATCCCTCTCCTCAGGCCACCCCAGCCGGGCAGAAAGAGGCGAGGAGAGCGTTTCTCCTCCTCTGTGCTCAGACAGAGCCTAAATTAACCTAAATCTCCCCAGTCCTGATAAGATAACGAGTCCTTTCACCCAGCTGAAGATAAATCCCCTTCCAGAGGGCTGCTGGAGGTACCATTTCTTTTATTTTCCCTGATATTGCTGCAGTGCCCATTCCCAAATCCTTTTGATCTCATCGAGGCACATCCTCGTGCCATGTTCTGGCTGCCTGGGATGTGCTCCTGGTGAATGTGGCGCTTTCTCTGTGGCTTTGGGATGGGACAAGAGGCTGGTGGCACCTCCAGGACACCGCCCTGTGTCTCTCCCATCCTTCGGGCTGCTTCCCATTATCCCTTCCTGCCACAGCTCCGTGACTGGCACAGTTCCCCTGGCAGCTCTTCCCAGCCCGGGCGTGTCGTTCATGCCACTCTTGCTCCTCTGCTGGAGCCGTGGCCGGGCTGGGATCTCCATCTCGGGGAGTGGCGGATGTGGAACATGTCACCCCAGGTCCCTGCTGCCTTGCAGAGCCCTCTGCAGCGTCACCTCCCCGGCTGGGGGGACAGATGCTGCCACATGTTCTGCAGCTGGATCCTCCCTGCCAGCTGTGCCAGCTGTGCCTGGGCTGCCTGCACAGGGACACGGGCACAGGGGGAGGCGTCACCCCGTGTCGTGTCCTCACCGCTGATGCGGATCTGCTGTCCCCATTCCCAGATTTGGGACGCTGCGGGGTCGGGTGACACTGGGAGGTGGCTCTGCAGGATCAGGTCCCTGCCACCCCCACTCGGTGCTCTCTGGGAAGAGGAAGAGGATGGTTTCCCTGAGCTCCGTGGCAGGAAGGGCTCCTGCCACCCGGGGTGACCGTCCCACTGTCCCCAGCCTCTAGAGGGGACGGGATGCTCCCAGTGTCCACCAGCACAGGAATCTCATCCCCAGCCCCTGGTCTGTGCCAGGAGCTGGAACACCAGTGCCACACAACCACGTGCCACCAGCCCCTGTGTCACTGTCACCACACTGGCACAGCCCCAAAGGGATGTGGCTCCCCTCAGGGCCGGTCAGTAGGTGAGAGTGGGGTGGGGAACCGGGGCCACCGGGGCCTGAGGGGACACTTTGATAGCAGGGAAACCCTGGGAAGGTCCCTGGATCTGCCCCTCCTGAGCCTGGGAGCTGGGCCAGTGCACGGGGACCCCGTGTGCTCACACGGGTCACAAACCACTCACAGGTGTTTGCTTTGGCCCCATCCGAGTCCCAGGAGTGAGGGACACCAACCTTTGGCCCTCTAGGACAACTCTTTGCTGTTCCTCCACTAAAGCCTCATCCCTGGAGCTCTGACCCAGCCCCAGCTCTGCCCCTTTAGCCCCTCCTAGAGCTGTCCCCTCCCTGTGTCCCCAGGGTGACCGACACCAGGCAGGGGGGACGGACCTCTCCCGATGTTCTCCCGGCTCCTTTGGTCTCCCCACTGCCAGTGAAGCCCCAGCTGGGGAAGGGAAGCCTCTCCTGGGCTGGGAATCCCCTCCTGCCTCGCTCCTTCCCTCAGGGCCAGCCCAGCTTGGAAGGGGAAGGAAGGGGTATTTTTAGCACTCACCCTCCAGTTGTTCCAAGGATTGAGCTAAAAAGAGGAATTGACGTTCAAAGGAGGGCTGGCTTTGCTTTAAAAGGAAAGGTTTGTGGTTTTCCTGCTACTCAGTTATTGCAAGATTTTCCTGTGAAGAGGGGTTGGTAAAAATACCTCTGGTGGGAGGTGGCAGCCTGTAACATTGGTGCACAGTTCCCTGTGCTGGCCCTGCTTCCCTTGCCCAGTTCCCAGGGTGAATTCCCATCCCAAAGGAAGGGATGGGGTCGGACTCAGGCCCCTGTCCTGGTGCTGATCACAGCTCCCATCACCTTTGAAGGGAATTCCCTCCTGCCAGCCCATCCTGGAGTGGTTCCTCTGCATTCCTGCCCTCCAGCACCTTTTCCTGACCCTTAGGACCCCCCTGGAAACTCAGGTGCCTTCCCAGCTGCCATCCAACCCCAGCATTGTCCTGGAAACCCCCTGGAGACCCTCCAAGTCCCAAAACAAGACACCATCCACACCCTGAGGAGGAGTTTAGCTGGAAGCCACAAGGGAAGGAATCCAAGACACCAGCTTTGGTGTTTAGGGAATACAGACTTGGGTTATCCCTGTGCTCCTCCTTTTCTCTCAGCCATTTAACCAATCCCCTGGTAACTGCTTGGGATTCAGGAATGACCTGGGACCCTTCCTCCCCCTTTGCATCCCGAGGGAATCGTTTGGGAAGGACGACTCGAGCCGCGTGTCCTGGTTTTATTGCGTGTGATCCCAAATCAAAGGAAGGTCACAAGGGGACAAAGCTCAACCATCCAGGCACGTCCTGTCAAGGTGAGAGGTCACAGGGGGGTGACAAGCAACCCCCAGCTTGGTTCTGTCAAGGAAAAGCACCTTCCAGAGAGAGGGGAAGTGGCACAGCCAGGGAGAAAGTGAAAGCCTAAAAAGTGGGTTTCAACCTGTGACCCTTTCCAAAAACCTGGGGTCAGCTGGGCTTGTGTCAAATGTCACTTCCCAGCGTGGGAAAATCCCGGCCTACCTGGTTCCTCACGGGCTCCCAGCAGCACTTTTGGTTTTGTACTTGTAGGAGGGAGAGATCCCGAGAAATGCATCTTGTGACCAGCCCTGGTGCCCTGCCACGGCACCTTGGGCAGCCCCTGCTGACACTTCGGGGCTGGTGCCTGTGCCAGCTCAGGGATGTGCACTCCTCTGGGTCAAGGAAAATGTGCTTTTTCAATCTTTTTGTAAAGAAAACAAGAAAAAAAAAAATTATGAGCCTGTGCTGACCCTAAAGGAGGGTGCAGACGGGGGCAGGCTCTGTTCCTAGGGGACAAGAGACAGGACAGGAGGACACAGCCTCCAGCTATGCCAGGGGAGATTTAATTGGATATTAGGGAAAATTTCTCATGGAAAGGGCTGCCCGGGGCAGTGGTGGAGTCACATCCCTGCAGGGATTTAAAATCCACGTGAACGTGGCACTGTGGGGACATGGTCAGTGGTGGCCTTGGCAGTGCTGGGGGAAGCGGCTCATCCCTCAACCCCCTCCCGGGCGCTGTTTGGGGACGGTCACTGCTAATGACAGCTGGACCTCCCTCCAGCCCCTCCTTGTCCCTAACCCTGTGAATGGCACCGAAACCGCCTTTGTTCCCCTCGCCGGGGGGCAGGACCCGCCACCACCTCTGCTATAAAAGGGGTGGTGGGGCCGAGCGGTCCCAGCCCTGCTCCCAGTCCCTGTCCCAGCCCCATCCCAGCCCCATTCCCGGCCATGGGCCGCCCCGCCGCCGCTGCCACCGCGCTGCTGTGCCAGCTGGGCCTCTCCGCAGCCATCCAGTGGCTGTGAGTAGGGAACCTCTCCCTCCAGAGCCCCTCCTGGCGGTCCCTCGGGGCGCTGTGGCCCCCCCCGGTGACCCCAGCTCTCCCCACAGCGGGCTGGCAGACAGCGGCGTGGCCTGGAACGAGAGCCAGCACTGCCGGCTGCTGCTGCCGGAGCAGCTGCAGCTGTGCCGCCGGCACCTGGAGGTGATGCCCAGCATCGTCCGGGCTGCCCGCCGGACGCAGGAGCTGTGCCAGCAGAGCTTTGCAGACATGAGGTGGAACTGCTCCTCCATCCGGCGTGCCCCCAGCTTCGGCCCGGAGCTGCTCACAGGTAAGGGATGCTCCTCCCGCAGAGTCGCTGCTGCCGCTCTGCCCCGGGAGCATCCCGGGCTGGCGGGGTCTCCTCTGCCCTGGGTTTTCTGTTTTGGGGTAAATATCCTGCCTTCACGTGGTGCTAATCCTGTGCAAGCTCCACCTGGGGGAGGTGACAGACAAGTAAGTTCCATTTCAAACAGCTGCCAGAGGCTCCAAAAGAAAGAGGGGAAGAGGTGGGGATAGGGGCAGGTTGATACAGGGAGCACAGGTTAAAAAGCAAAACTTGAGAGGCCTTGGGTTCGTCCTGCTGCAAGACGAAATAAAAACTCCTGGAGCGGTGAGATGTGCCAGAGAAGAGTCCGGCTGGGCAGGGAGGAAGGAAATATTCCTGTTTTCTCCGCAGGAACACGGGAAGCCGCCTTCGTGCACGCCCTGGCAGCGGCGGCCGTGGCCCAGGGCATCGCTCGCTCCTGCTCCTCCGGAGAGCTCCCGCTGTGCTCCTGCGGCCCCGGCCCCTCCGAGCCCCCCGTGCCCGGCTCCCGCTGGGGCGGCTGCGGCGACAACCTGAGCCACGGCCTCCAGCTCGGAGCTGCCTTCACCGAGGGCTCCGGCAGAGCCGGCACCGGCGGCACGCCCGGGCTCAGGGCCGTGAACCGGCACAACGGAGCCGTGGGACGGGCGGTGCGTGCGGGACCCCGGGGCTCTGCAGGCTGGGATGGGGGATGCGGAGCCCACCGGGGCTGCTGAGGTCTGGGATGGGGTGTGTGAGCCCGCTGGGACTCTGCAGTGGGGCACACAGTGGGTCTGAGCCCCCTGGGATAGATGGAGCCCGGCACCCCTCGCAGCAGAGGCAGAGGTCCCTCGTTTAAGGCAGCAGGTGCCAGACAGGTTTTTGGGATGTCCTGAACATGAGGAGGCAACAAAATGGTTAAGAAGTGTGTGAGCGGGCACACACACACACACACTGCTGCCCGCCCCCAGCCATCCCACACCCCTTCCACAGCCAGCACTTCTGACACTTCACACCAGTGTTCCCAGTTATCTGATATTTCACACCAGTACTCCCCGTGCTTCTTTCCACCCTTCTCACTGGAAACAGGGCTTGTCCTGCCCTGCTCTGGCTGGGCTCCCCAGCCCATCCAGTCTTCGATTTTCCATCCACTCCTATTCTCCAAGTGAGGCTTGGGAAGCCTCCAGCCCCTCTGCCAGCTCCCCTGGGAAGTTCCCCAAGGATCAGGTTCTCATCAGAAGGGATTGAAGCAGGGCTGAACCCCTGATTGCCCCGTTATATCCAGCTCTGAGCTCCCTTGAGACTTCCCACGGGTGCCCTTGGGAGTCAGTCCCTGGGGTGGTACCAGGAGAGATCAAACTCAGCTGTTTCCCTGTGCTCTGCAGGTGCTCAGTGACTCCCTGGATACCAGGTGTAAATGCCACGGGGTTTCAGGCTCCTGCTCAGTGAAGACCTGCTGGAAAGGGCTGCCAGACCTGGGCGAAATCGCCTCTGACCTCAAATCCAGGTACCTGGCAGCCCTCAAGGTGACCCATCGGCTCGTGGGGCCCAGGAAGCAGCTGATTGCCAAGGAAGGGGATGCCAGGCCAGTGACAGAGATGGATCTGGTTTATCTCATCAACTCTCCTGACTACTGCACCCCAAACCCCCAGCTGGGTTCTCTGGGGACACAGGACAGGTAGGAAGAGCTCATCCTCTGATTCCAGGAGTGCCTGTACTGCTGGGTTTTAGTGTCCTGGGAAGCTGATGTGGATGGGCTGGGGTGAGCTTGCAGCAGATCCCTGAATCCCTGTCTTGTGATACCCCACCTGCTCTGCTGCACCCAGGTCAGGCCCCCAGCACGAGACAGGCATTGTTCAACAAGGCCATGTCTGGCCATGGAGCTGCTCTGAGGGCTGGAGCCTCTCTGCTCTGGGGCCAGGCTGGGAGAGCTGGGGGTGCTCACCTGGAGAAGAGGAGGCCCCAGGGAGACCTCAGAGCCCCCTCCAGTGCCTGAAGGGGCTCCAGGAGAGCTGGAGAGGGACTTTGGACAAGGGATGGGATAGGACACAGGGAATGGCTTCCCACTAATGGGGTTAGATGGGATATTGGGAAGGAATTCTTCCCTGTGAGGGTGGGGAGGGCCCAGCACAGGGTGCCCAGAGAAGCTGTGGAATGGACACATCCCTGGAAGTGTTCAAGGCCGGGCTGGATGGGGTTTGAAGCAGTCTGGACCTGTGGAAGATGTCCCTGCCCCTGGCAGGGAGTGGCACAGGATGATCTTTTAGGTCCCTTCCGACCCAGCCGTTCCATGATTCCATGATCCTGCTCTGAGCACAGCACCTCTGGGAGAGGCCAGGGCCTGGGAGGGCTGGTCCCCAGCTCCCCCATCTCTCTACAGGCCGTGCAACAGGAGCTCTGTGGGCAGTGACAGCTGTGACCTGCTCTGCTGTGGCCGTGGCTACAACACCTACACAGAGGAGGTGCAGGAGCGCTGCCACTGCCGCTACCGCTGGTGCTGCTCCGTGGTGTGCAGGCGCTGCCGGCGCAGCCTGCAGAGACACGTCTGCAAATAAGGAGGAGAAGCCGTGCTGGCACCCACCAGGCATGGCTGGACACCAGGAGCCTGTCCCAAGGGATGCCCCCAGCAAGGAGGAGGCCGTGCAGGAAGCCTGGTCTCTCATGGAGAGCCTCAGACTGAGAGATTTTGGGAAGTCCTTTCCAACCCAGACCTCATGGCAGGACAAAGAGCTGCCCTCCTGCAGCTGGTCAGTGGCCAGCCCTTTGTCTCCAGCTGGGAAAAGCCATTGATCATTCCACAGGCCCCTTTCTCCAGGGAGAATGGGGACCCTGGGCTGCCATTGTCCCTTTGCAGGAGGATTCTGACAGCAGCCTGAAAGCCAGGAGTGATGGATGGAAGGAGTAGAGTTATCCACTGGGAGAAGGCTGCAGGGATGAAACGCTGCTGCTTCGGGTGAGGGGTCATGGGCAGCTCCTTTGGGAACAGGATTCTACTGTGGGCTCATCCAGGATGCTCCTCCTCAGGGGAAAACACTGCTCCAGGGCCCTTGGCAGCATCCCAGTGGAGACCATTTGCATGGAGATGCTGCTGCTCTCATTGATGGCAGAGACACCAGGGACAGGAGAGCTGCTGGGGGCTGCCAAAACTGGGCAGCCTGGCAAAGCCACCCCTGACTGTGTGTTCACAACCCAGCCACCGCACCTTCTGTCCCCATGTCAGGGGTGGGAGCCCACCCAATACCTGAAATTCTCGTGGCTTGTCCCTCCTGCCCCTCCTCCTGGCCCACTGAGGTCTTCAGCCATTCCTTTCACCCTTTGGGACCAGGTGTGTTGGAATTCTGGCCTGGAGAGGGGACACAACTCCAGAGCCTTGGGGAAGCAAGAAATAACCTTTAATTTCTGTACTTCCTGTAAGGGGGATTCTGGTGTGTGTTTTTAAATAAATGTTTTTACTCTCTGTGCCTTGTTTTCTAGCACAATCTTTCCTCCAGGTCCTGGAGAAAGAGGCTGTAAGGAGAGCCTTCTGTCCATAAAGCCCTATGTCCACACTTTTCCTTTCACACATCTGAGGATCAGCTCAATTTCAACTCTTTCTGCTTCTCACTGGCTCAGATTTGCCTTTAATTACAGATCCCTGCCTTCCTCTGCTGCTGTTTTATCCCCTGCTTCCTCAGGTCTCCGGCTGCCTGGGATTCAGGGCTGGTGCTGGAAACTGTGACAGTCCAGGGTTATTTTCTGATCCTTGGGAATGTGGGCTGGATGAGCCAAGGGTGTGTGTGAACAGCAAGGGGTTGGGAGCCAGGGATGGGGTCTCCCACACTGCCTTTAGCAGAGAATCTGGCCAAGAGCTTGGATGGGATGAGATCCCTGCTGGAGCAGCCTTTGGAGGGAAAGGATGAGTCCAAACAGGTGCTGGAGAGACTCCACAGCATCAGGAGGACAGGTAAATGGGATGGGAATCCTCGGGTGGATTCCTGCAGCTCCCAGCATTGCCTGGAGGCTCCAGCAGCTCCGCTTTATTTTCGGTTCCCATTGACTGGAGCTGGCCGCGCTCAGCCCGAGCCCAGCTGGACGATTACTCATTTCTATATCTATTCCATCATTTTTAATGGTCTCTGCTGGGTCACGGAACCAATTCACGAGTTTTTCTCGTAAAACATCCCCTCGCCTTAATGTGCTCCAGGTTTCTGTGAGGGCAGGGGAGGAATCAGAGGTGGCTGGAGAGGATGCAGGGGCTGGAAGTTGAGCTCGGGGAGTGCCAGGAGGGAGTTAACTCTCGTTATCAGTTGTAGATGTGCCATCGACTGGCTCTGCCTGCTGCCATCTCCCTCCCAGGAGCGCCTGGAAAACCGCAGCTGCCCAAGGCCAGAAGCTATCTCGAGTTTTCCTTTTAAAATGCAATTAGGGGTCAGAGCCCGGCATTCCTCAGAAAAAGGAGTTTCAGCTGCCAGGCTGCAAAACAGCCGCAGTTTCTTAGTCCGGAGGGCTGCAGGTACTAAATTAGGATTGCTTCAATGCCCTCCCTCCATCCACCTCCCAGCGCATCCCAGATCACAGGGAGGTGACACCGGGAGGGGCTGCGAACTCCGCCTGCATTGCAAAAGGAGCTGGTGAGAGGAAAAAAAATCCGGGAAGGATCTTGTGGAGTGAGAACTCCAGCCAGGAGGGTGGGAAATGTGATTTGCATTTGGTAACTACAAACACGCATCGCCTGAGGGAGAGGAGAGGAGAGGAGCCACAATGGCAAGGAATGCCCAGGGGAGCTGTCGGCATCTCTGCTAGAGAGGTCCCGTTGGAATTTCTGCCTGGGACAAGGCAGGGTCAAGTGCTGAATATGCAGAATCCACTCCTCCTCTCCCTCCTTGACTCCAAGCCCGGCAGGGAAGAGCTGGGAAAAGACTGGAGGGGTCCCCGTGCAGCCGGAATCCTGCGGGAAACTGGAAGGCGCCGGAATTAGTTGGAGAGTGCAAAGGGTCAGGCTGGCAGGGGGTGACAGCTCTGTGACAACGCTCCCAGTGGGAGCTGCTGAAATCCGGGCCCACACCTGGAATTGGCAGGGATGTGAGATCTGCAGGGCTGGGAGCATCCCCAGGAACCGGGAGCCAGAGGATGGATGCAGTGGGAATGATCCCAGGGCTTGTCCCCAGGGGTTTTAAGGGAGTAACGTTGGTGTGAACGCGGTTATTTGTTGCTGGTCAAACTTGTGCAAACAATAAAGTCTGGAGAAAGGCAAGTGATTTTCATGGATTCTTTTTATTTTGCTGTTAAAACACTGATTTATTTATTTTCCCTTTTATTTCCTTATTCATTGAGGGATGCTGCATAACTCATTCCAGGAGGGTAATGCGAGCAAGGGTTGGTAATTAAACATTTTGGAGGAAGGATGGCTCTGTGTTAAGGATCTGTTGGGACATTTCTTCTGCACAGCTCCCACTGGAATGTGGATCAGGACCTGCACCTGCTTTTCCTTGTGCTGCTCCCAGAGCTGAGCCAGAAGGAGGAGAAAGCCCAGGATGGGGCTCAGCTGTGGATGGACATCTCACAGAATCAGGGAATCCTGGAATGCTGTGGGTTGAAGGGACCTTACAACTCATCCAGTTCCACCTGCTGGCATGAGCAGGGAACCTTCTCCTACCCCAGGATGCTCCAAGCCCTGTCCAACCTGCACTGCTGGGAATATTTGGGGGATGTTGCTGTGACCTTTGGGATGGTTGGTCCGTGCACCCTCACACCACAAGACACACGCATGAGTAAACGCCTGTATTTAAGGAAAAACCCTTCCCTCTCTGTTCTCCTTTATTCCTGGGGTGTTCAGCAGTGTCATGGTGCTCGAAGGATGACAAACAAAAGCAGGGATTGTCCGTGTGGGGATCTTCAGCTGAGAGACAGGGACAAACAGGGGTGAGTAAGAGCCATAAGATCCGAGGGGGACCCAGCTGCAGCCTGAGGAATTTGGGGTGTAGCTGGAAGGTCAGTTCTGGCAGGGCTGTGGGGGGCTTGGAGGGAAAGCAGCTCTCCATCCCTTGGAATCATGGAATTCTTGGATGGTTTGGTAGAAGGGACCTTAAAGCCCATCTTGTTCCATCCTCTGCCATGGGCAGGGACACCTTCCTCTATCCCAGGTTGCTCCAAGCCCTGTCCAACCTGGCCTTGGACACTTCCAGGGATCCAGGGGCAGCCACAGCTTCTCTGGGAAATCCATTCCAGGGCCTCCACCTCCCCAAGGGAAGGATTTGATTTCTCCCAGGCTGGGCAGCCATTCCAGCAGGAAGGGAGCCTGGGGACTCTCTCCTCTGCAGAGCAGACACTGATGTGGCCATGAGCCACCCCAGTGCTGCCATCCCGCTGGGAATATCCAGGAGATCCTCCCATCAGCCCAGACCTGGGGCCAGACAGGTTTTGAGGACCGGGCTCTGTGAGTAACAATTCATGGCACAATCTGACTCAGGCAAGAGGAAAACAAACAGAATAAATCATAAATGGAGTCATCCTCAGAGGCTGAGTTAGAATTACTCAGGAGTAATGAGCAGTAGTAGTGGTTGCTACATCCATACTTTGCTCACAGACAGGTCACTCACCTGTATTTCTAAGGGAAATAACCTGCTCCTAAAAGCACAGATTTAACCCTAAACTGCCTGATGCCTGGTTGAATTTTAGAGATTTTAGGAGTGAAATAAATAAAGGGGAGGGTAAGAAAAAAAAAAAAAAAAAGAAAGAAAAAAAAAGAGAAAGGTGCATGTCCCACTTATAATATAGAAAAAACAGAGAATAGGAAGGTGCTGTGCTTAAATAAATTGATATTTATTGACATCCAGTACTGTGCTATCGGGGATCTCCACCGTGTACCCTTTTTATACAGCGGGATAACAGATGTTTTCTGCCAATTTATCTAATTTACCTCATTTTTTTCCAGTTCCTCAGACTCCATCCCTGCTCTCCCTGCCAGGACCCGTGCGGCCGGTGCGCCAGGCAGGACCTGGCAGGGAAAAGTGTGAGGGCACTGGAGGCTTCTGAGCGCTCCCGGTCTCGCCGAGCCGCTCCTTCCCGCAGTTCCCGCTCGTCCCGGGGGTTCCGAGGGGCTTCACGGCCGCGGAGCGAGCGCGGGGCCATCACGGCTCCCACCGGGGCCGCTGCCCCTCAGCCCGCCCTCACCAGCATGGCGGCTCCCGCGCCCCGGCTATGCCTGTACCCTCCCCAAGATGGCGCCCGTTGGAGCTCCAGCCGTGGCCTCCCCAAGGTGTCGCCCCATGTCGTGGCTATGGCGGTGACCTTCCCAAGATGGCGGCCCGGAGGGGTACGGTCGCACCGGACCGCGCCGGAAGTGGCGACGGCGCCGTTCCCGGCCCATGATGGCGGAGGTGGGCGCGAGTGGCCCCCGGCTGGCGGAGTTGCTGGCGTTGGGACGGCGGCTCTGGGACGAGCTGGAGGCCAGCACCGAGCCCTCCTCGGGAGCCCCGGCCGTGCAGGACAAGGTGCGGCAGGGGCTGGACGCGCTGCAGCGGGCGGCGGTCATGGTGGCGCAGCTGGAGCTGTTCAGGTGAGCGGAGGGGACGCGTCTGAGGGGACAGGGGAGGGTCCCCGGGTAGGGCCGAGGTGGGGCGGGAGCGGGATAGAATCACTGAAGTTGGACAAGATTCCGAGACCATCGAGTCCAACCTGTGATCGATGCCCACCTTGTCACCCAGCCCGGAGCACTGAGTGCCACGTTTGGGCGTTCCTTGGATACTCCAGGGGTGGAGACTCCAGCACCTCCCTGGGCAGCCCCTTCCAATGCGTGACCGCCCTTTCCATGGAGAAATTCCTGCTGATGTCCAACCTGAGCCCACCCTGGCACAGCCTGAGGCCGTTCCCTCTCCTCCTGTCCCTGTTCCCTGGGAGCAGAGCCCGATCCCCCGGCTGTCCCCTCCTGTCAGGAGCTGTGCAGAGCCAGAAGGTCCCTCCTGAGCCTCCTTTTCTCTGAGCCCCTTTCCCATCTCCCTCAGCCGCCTCTCACAGGATGACTCTACCCCCTTTCCCATCTCCATTCCGTTCCCTGACTCCCTGCTCTCTCCCTGGCAGCGAGAACGAGGAGCTGGAGGAAGTGGCCTCAGCCGACCTGAAGTACATGCTGCTGCCGGCGCTGCTGGGAGCCCTGACGCTGAAGCAGGTGGACCTGAGCAGGAGAAGGGAGCACCTGGAGAGTGCCCGGGAGCACTTCCTGCGCTTCCTCAAGCTCTGCAGGAACTACGGGCTGGGATCTTTCCAGCTGCCCCCCGGTGTCTCCGGCGAGGAGGAAACCGGGAGCCCCTCGGCCCCCAGGGACCCCGCCCAGCCCAACCTGGTGGCCATGGCCGTGAGCAGGACAGCCAAAATCGAAAGGTGCAGCTTTGGGACTCACTCTGGGAGGAGCAGGAGCCTGAGGCAGTGCAGGGTTGGACAGGGAAGAGCTTCCCTGGGCGTTGGAATAATTTGACCATAAAATGCTCATTTTAAGAGATGCAGCTCGCTGTTTAATGGGTAGGGCTAGGGAGGGGCATTTGTGTCTCCAGTTTCTGGTCTCTGAGGAAAAACTGCTCAAAAACTTAAAATAAGCTCTTTAATCTTTCATAATTAATCTTACAGTTAGTTCTTTAATCACTGCTGGCAGCATAAAGACTTCCAAACTGGAAGTTTCCTACCAGTGGGTTCATTAGAGCTTGAAAAAAAGGTGGTTGGTGCTTTTGGTGCTCTGGTTGGGATTTTGGCCACTGTATTTATCATTGTGGCAGAGCTGGAAGGTCCAAACTGGGCTGGGCTTGCTTAAATTGTGTAGAAAAGCATAGAAAAATATGATTTATATTCTAATTGGGAAGGGTTTTTTTTTTAAAATTACTCTTTCATGCTCCTTGTTCTCTCAGCTCCCAAAGGTTGGCTCTTACTGTTCATTCTTCAGATGACAGTAACGCAGGGAAGGAGGACACAAGGATTTAGTTTGGAAGTTTTTTATAGGAGTAGTTTCCCCTTTAATAACTAATTCCTGAAAAAGTAAAGATAAATTTACCCTGGAAGTTTATTATATAGGGAGTTCTTCCCTTTAATAACTAATTCCTGAATAGGTCAAAAAGTCCAAAAAGCCAAAATTACATTTTAAAAAACACCCACATGCACAAAACCAACCTGAGAAGTTGGAAAAGCATTTTATTCTGTTTGTGTGACACAGAATCAACTCAAACCAGCCATTCCATTGATTTTCTCAGTCCTGCTTTCTCCAGGAGACTGATGTTTCCAGTCTCACCTAATTTTACCAGGACAGCTTCAATTTCCAAGGATTCCTCAGTATTTAGGAGAAGAATAAGATCATTGAGGTCTCTCTGAATTAAGTGTAATTTTACAGCTACTTTTAACAGACAGGAGAGGCTAAAATTCCAACAGGAACCAGCACAACTTCCATGAAATTTGGTTGGACCTCTTACAAAGGGTGGCAACGATCCCAGGGCTGGAGAAAAATGATTCCATGATCTGATTTTGCTGTGTTTGAGCCAGATACAAACAGAAGAAAGAGCTGGAGAACAAATTGGCCTCCATGAGCAGCTTTGTGGAGAGCGGGACAGCGGATGAGGATCAGATCCGGGAATTTTACATCCTCCAGATCCAGAAATGGATCGGCACCAGCCTGGAGGAGATTGAGAGCATCGACCAGGAGCTGGTGATCCTGAGGAGCAGGGATGCAGCCAGGCAGGTGAGGGAGCTCTCCTGGGATCCAGGTGCTGTGGGATGGGCATGAGGGGATGAGTCCCAGAGGAATTCAGTGGCAGAGTTTTATTCAGTGACTTCCCAGTTGGAATTGAGCCCAATCACAGCATGAGCTGATGGGCTTTTCTCCATTCTGAATTCTGAGTTTTGGATTGGACTCTGCTGCTACACCTTCCCCACAGTCCCAGCCTGTGGAATGCTGGAGCTTGGAATACGGGAGCTGAACTGGGCTATGCAAGGCTTTTCTGCAGATCCCTATTTCTGAAGAACAATTGGATTTGGAAATTAAAATAAGACCCTTGTGCCTCCACTCCTGGTCTGCAGCGTGTCCAGGTGTTATCAGCCCATTTGGAATGACAGAACATTCCCACAGCCCTGCAATCCCCGTGCAGAACATTGTGTCCAGGATTTCTGTGACCTGGCATGTCTGCTGGGAACAGCAGCTCCTGATGTGCTGGCACAGCCTCCTGGCAGGGCTGGTTTGGGGGGGTAATTTTTTGGCACTGCAGGACTCAGATCCTCTGAGGTGATCTGGAGATGCCATGGAATGATGGGTTCAGAATGTTCCACTGGAACAATAAACATTTCCTGCTCTGCTCTGAGCTCAGCCCTGGCAGCTCTGCTTTGACCCCAGCAGGTGGCCCAGAGGCACAGGAAGTGATTGCACAGCTGCAATTCCTGATTTAAACCAAATTCAGGCCTGGATTCTCCATCCTGGGGGGTTGCTCTGACAGCTGAGGTGTTTCTCCTCTACAAGACCTTTAATAACTTCAGGATGGGAAGCAGAGGGGGAATTCTCATCCCCTCAATGCCTTGGTGACTGTTGTTTGCATCCCCAGGCTTCAGCAGGTCCCCGTGGCCCTTCCCGGTCAGCCAGAATTCTGATGAAACCCTTCATCCTCACCCGGGATGCTGCTCAGGCCAGGTATGGATTGGGATGATCCAACCACACTTTGGGACAGTGCTCTCATGTCAAGCCTAAAATACTGCATCAAGTGCAGAAATCCAGGTGGTGTCTTCATGTCTGCGCTTGAGTTTGTGGCACCCTGAAATCTGTGCAGGAATTTTGGCACCTTAAGGACAGAATGGGATAGAAAGCAGATTTCCTGTCATGCTTGGGGCATGATTTATGCTGAGCTTTCCATGTATCTGTTTCAGTTCCCAGGGGTGTCCTGGGGCCACCTTCCCCTATCCCAGGTTACTCCAGGCCCTGTCCAACCTGGCCTTGGGCACTTCCAGGGATCCAGGGGCAGCCACATCTTCTCTGGGCACCCTGTGCCAGGGCCTCACAGTTCTCACAGGGGAGAATTCCTTCCCAATATCCCATCTAACCCTGCCCTCTGGCAGTGGGAAGCCATTCCCTGTGTCCTGCCACTCCAGGCCCTCTCCATCTTTCCCTTGGGCACAGGAGGGCCACAGTTGGGTCACCCCAAAGTCTTCCTGAAGCCTTCCTTGTGACATCCTTATATCCTTAGCACAGATTGGATCATGGAATAGCCCTGTGCCTCTTGTCTGTGTTCCTGCTCATTCCAGGGGATGTCATTGCCTGGTTTTGGCTGGTTTTGTCCCACTGCAGGGTGTTTGGAGCTGGCTATCCCGGGCTGCCCACCATGACTGTGGATGACTGGTACGAGCAGCGCCGGAGACAGGGAGTCGTGTCCTCCACACACAGGGTTCCAGGTATGGAACAGAGATGGGAGCAGGGGATTTGGGAAGCCTCTTGAGAGGATGGGTGAACAGGGATGTGTGCAGGGTATGGAACACCCCCGACTATGGAAGAATCCAAGTTTTATTAGGAAAACAACTGGGTGAGACTATGCTTGGCCTGTCCAAGGCCAGCTTGGACAGGGCTTGGAACAACCTGGGATAGCAGGAGGTGTCCCTAGTGGCACTGGATGGGTTTGAAGATCCCTTCCAACCCAGCCCATTCTAAGGTTCCCACTCCTGCTGTCTGGCAAGCCCAGCTCCCAGCAGGGCTTTGGAGAACCTGGATCTCCTCCCTGTCCCTCCCCTCCAGCAGGTGCAAGTGATGAGGAGTTACAGAAGCAGCAGCAGGAGACAGAGGAGGAGGAGGATGATGAGGAAGCTCTTCAGAAAGCTCGGGACTGGGACGACTGGAAGGACACACACCCCCGGGGCTACGGCAACAGGCACAACATGGGCTGATGCTCTGGCTGCCAGCAGGGCCTGGAGATCCTGGGAGAACAACCTGGAGAGGGAGGCGGGAATACAGTGTACATAGGTGGAGCATCCGGGAATTCCCTGGATGGACAGGATGGCAGGAGGACATGTGACCCCTTCGCATTCCATGTCAGACTGGGGGCACTGGTCGTGCTGGGGGGTGCCCCAGAGCTCTGAGGGACAGTTCCATGTGGGTCAGGCTCCCTGTGTGTGCCCTTCCAAGCAGAGCTCCAAGGGGAGCTCCATGGATTTGGAAACTGCTCTTTGTATTGTGGGTGGATATATTTATTTTTTTTTCCCTCTCTATTTTAAGCAAAATAAATTCTCTTTGTGCTGCCTGGTTCTTGCTGTGAAATTCTCTTGCTCTTCATCCCAAGTTTTTCCAGGGGGTGAACCCCAGACACTCTCATGGAGCCCACAGGGGACAGAACTGGGACAAATGGTGCCATATTCCAAGACAAAGTAGTCAGTGTGCTTTGAAACTCCAGAACAATCCCTGAAACAGGGAAAACTCTGAATCCCCCTGACACCATTCCTGAATGAGGGAGGACACATCTGCCACTGAGCTGGCACAGCAGATGTGTGCAGGAAGGTGAGGAGTCACAGCTGGAAGCTCTGGAAGTGCCCAGTGTGGGCTGGCAGCTGTGGAGAGATTTGTTCCAAACCTGGTAAAATACTGGGATGGAAAAGCAAAGCATAGCTGGCACTTTGTGTCACCTGGAGTAGTGTCACCTGCACAATGCTTCCTTTCCCTGGGACAGTGGGATTCTGTAGAAATTTGGTGGTTTTCCTTCCTAATAGCAGGATTTGGGCACAGCTGGGCTGCAGGAGTTGAGGTGTTTTCCATGCAGCAATCCCTGTCCTCAGAATTGATCCGCACCCAGGAAGCCTGCAGGGACTGTGGTCCTTTTCTCCCAGGTACTGAGTCCCTACAATTGACAGGAGGGGTTTATGGGTTCCAGATCTCCCAGGAACGTTTCCTCCTTTCCCACCACAATCCTGCAGGTGTGTTTATCCCTTTCCTACACTGATGTTAGCCTAGGAGTGTCTCTGGACAGCTGGATCCTGAGGAGTAGCTTCAGGGATTTATTCCCTGCGGATTCTCTCTGTTCTTGGGCTGTTGGCCTGAGGCCCCACCTCAGTGCTGACTCCCTGCTGCTCCTATTTCCCTTTCTTGTTATTTTTCCCCTCAAACCTCTCCTGACAGCGCTCCAGGCATCCTGGGCAGAAGGCAGGGTGCCCATCCCCAGGCTGGGAGCGGCAGGAATGGTCTGGTGGCCGTGGAGCTTCAGGATGATATTTTTGGGTGGCTCTGAGGCTGTCACATGGCAGTGTTTGTGACATTCCCCCAGCATGGACGGTGCCATTCCCAGGGGAATGCAGCAGAACCATTCCCAGAGGAATTCAGCCCCCACCAGCACCGGCAGCCAAGACTTTCCTAGGAGCAGCAACCTCCCAGCATGGCCACAGCTCCTCACACTCTGTGTGACCCTTCCAGGGATCACCAGTTCCCCTCCATGCTCCTAATCCCAGCTGGAGCAGGTCCCCTCCCCTCAGCAGGGCTGGTGTCCCTCTGGTCACCTGGTTAAAGCCTGTGGTCACACAGCCCAGCGCCCTCTGATTGCCAAACTCACCTTTCCACCCTCGGCACCACGGGGCTCCTGCCACCATGAAAACCATCATAGCAGCCTGCTCCCAGAATCTCAGTGGTAAGAGATTCCCAAAATGGGTTGGGATGGTTCCTGGTTCTCCAGCAATGCGAGGAGCTGGTGGTTGTCACTGTTGTCTGCTTGCTTGGGAGCGCTGAGGGGAAAGGGGGTGTTGGGAGCAACGTGAGGATAACTCCACAGTAAAACACACAGCTGCTCCACAGGGATTGAATTTTGGACGACATTTGGGAATGCTACACACAAGATATTCCTGCAAATTCCAAATGTTGGATTTGCAGAGGCTCCTGTTGCTGTGGATGGGGCCGACAGCACAGCCCTAGGGGGTTCTCTGTGTCTGTGGTGTGGATATCAATGGGGATTTTGGAATAGGAGCTAGGAAAATGATGTTAAAAAGCAACTGTTCAGTGGGCAGAAGTTTGCTGGGAGGAGCTCTGTGTCTTCCTTGGGAAAAAGAAGGTTCTGGGTTCTGCAGGTGGTTGGGATTTTGGGGATGTGTGGTGGGTCGAAAGGATCACTCAGAGCCCAGCATGCTGCATGGGAGAAAAGGACAAAAATTCTCTAATGGAAAAATCCCCCATGGGCCAGAGATGGCTCCAGTGTTCAATTTATTCCACTTGTCCCATTCCTGTTAGGATTGAGCTGAAAGAACTGAATCTCCACCAGCTTCCTGAACCAGGGGTTGGTGGTTCTGCTCTGACCTGGGGGCTCCTGGCCTGGGGAGCCACAGGCTGCTCCTGTGGATCCCTGATCATCTCTCTGCCCAACATGCAGATTTTGTCAAGAAAATAAGGCTTTTGTGACACTGGGGTGGCTCTCTGGGGTGGTCTCAGTGTGGGGACCTTTGGCCAGGAGCTGGCATGCCCATTTTGGGGAGCAGGGATGGGGCCAGGCTTGGAGTTTGGATCCTGGCTCCCAGCCCGGGGAAGTTAATGGTTCACCAAGATCGGCTGGAGGGAAGGGGTGGCAGGGGGAGTGGAGTGGCGGCACTGCCAGGGGCGTGTCACTGTGGGGACAGAGCGGGACTGCCACCCCCGGCCACCCTGGCTCAGCCTTGCTGCTGGCCTTGGCATTTGCTGGGGGTGGTGCCGCTCTGCTGTGCCGGCTGAGAAATCCCCAAATCCCCCGTGAGCCTGAGTATGCCAAGGCGGGCACGAGAACGGTCCTGGCCCTTCAGAAATGGACGTGGAGCAGGGATGTGCCACTGGTGCACTGGGCTTTTGGGCTTGACAGTGCCCAGGAGCTTCCTGCTCCTGGGACAGCCCTGATTTCCCAGGGCCACCTCCTGGCATGGTCCAGAGCTTCCTGAGGACGAGCATCCTTCATTCCACTCCCCACATCCCATCCCTCCCCACCAGCTGCTCATCCTTCCCATCCCACCTCCCGCCGGTGCCCCTGGGTGTCCCCCGGCAGCTCGGAGCCGTGCTGTTTTGGGCGTGGGCCGTGTTCCCCTCTCCGTGTCCCCTTCTCCGTGTCCCCTTCTCCGTGTCCCCTTCTCCGTGTCCCGCTCTCCGCAGGCAGCCGGGCCAGCATCCAGACTGCCCTGAGGACGCTGCTGGCCGTGCCCTGGCCCTCGCAGCGCGACGTTCGCTCCGCGCTCCAGCTCCTGGCCGTGCTGCAGTGGGTGCTCAGCTTCCTGCTGCTGGGTGAGTGAGCAGGGGGGCTGTGGGGGTCCCGGGGGGGGCCACACACCCGCTCACCCCCTGCCCGGCTCCCGCAGGAACCGTCAGCCTCCTGCTCCTCACCTACCTGCTGTTCACCAGCCTCTGGCTCATCCCCGTGCTCTACCTGGCCTGGATCATCTTCGACTGGGACACGCCGGAGAAAGGTGTGGTGGCCGTGTCCCCGCTTCCTCCGGCTTTGCAGCAGAATGGGGGTGGGCTCCCCCTTTCCCCAGGTTCCTCCCAGAATATGGGGAGCACCCTGCTCCTTCCCTCCACTCCCCCATCACCAGCACCACGATGGGAGGAGGGATGCAGAGGCTCCTCGGGGAGCGATTCCCTCGGATCCTGCTGCCCACTGGGCTGGGCTGGGGTTCAAAGCCGGCTTTGCAGGTGGCAGGAGGCTGCCGTGCCTGCGGCGATGGACGGTATGGAAGCACTTTCGGGATTATTTCCCGGTGAAGGTACGGCTCCAGGACGGGGTGCGACAACCCAAAAGGAGGTGTCACCGTCAGGTTCCCGTGACTCCTTTTGTCCCCGCAGCTGGTGAAGACACACGACCTGTCCCCCCGCCACAACTACATCATCGGCTCGCACCCCCACGGCATCCTCTGCGTGGGCGCCTTCTGCAACTTCATCACGGGCTCCACGGGCTTCGGGGAGCTCTTCCCGGGCATCCGCTCCTTCCTCACCACGCTGGCCGGAAACTTCCGCCTGCCCGTGTTTCGGGAGTACCTGATGAGCGGGGGTGAGCGGTGCCTGCCCTGCCCGGCTCGGGAGGGCCCTGATCCCCCTAAGGGATGGTGCTCCCGGGAAGAGGCAGGGCAGGGATGCTGCTCTGCTTGCGTTGTGCCTGAGCCACAGCTTCACCTCGCACCTTATCTGCACCTTGCCTGAGCTGCACCTTCACCTTGCTCGCACCCTGCCCGTTGCTTGCCTACACCCTGTCTGTACAGCTCCTACACCCTGCCCGTTCCTACACCCTGTACAGCTCCTGCACCCTGTCTGTACCGCTCCTACACCCTGTCTGTACCGCTCCTACACCCTGTCTGTACCGCTCCTACACCGTCTGTACCGCTCCTACACCCTGTACCTCTCCTACCCCCTGTCTGTACCGCTCCTGCACCCTGTCTGTACCGCTCCTACCCCCTGTCTGTACCGCTCCTACACCCTGTCTGTACCGCTCCTACCCCCTGTCTGTACCGCTCCTACACCCTGTCTGTACCGCTCCTACCCCCTGTCTGTACCGCTCCTACACCGTCTGTACCGCTCCTACACCCTGTACCGCTCCTACACCGTCTGTACCGCTCCTACCCCCTGTCTGTACCGCTCCTGCACCCTGCCCGCTCCTTGCCTGCCCCTTGCCTGTACCCTCTGCCCTCACTGCCCCCAGCCCACCCTCCTCGCTCCCTCCCCGCTCCTCTCCCACCTCCTGCCCGCTCCCCTCCCGAAGCAGAGGGAGCCCTTGCACTGTCCCTGCCCAGGTCCCACCAGGTGCCATCGCTCCCGGGGACCCTCTGCGGTCCCTGTCGGGTGCCCGGGCACTGCAGCGCCACATCCCCGGTGCTCCGTCCCGCCGCAGGGCTGTTCCCGGTGACCCGCCGAGCCATCGGGTACCTGCTGTCCCAGAAGGGCACCGGCAACGCGGTGGCCATCGTCATCGGCGGCGCGGCGGAGTCGCTGTCCTGCCGGCCCGGTGTCACCACGCTCATTCTCAAGAATCGCAAAGGCTTCGTCCGCATGGCCCTGCGGCACGGGTGGGTCACGGCTGGGTCGGCAGCACTGCCACCCCCGCGGGCCCCGGCGGTCCCCAGCGCCCCGTCACCACCCACCGTGTCCTCTCCTCAGGGCCTTTCTCGTCCCCTCCTTCTCCTTTGGGGAGAACGACCTCTTCCGCCAGGTGGTCTTTGAGGAGGGCAGCTGGATGAGGAGCATCCAGCGGCGCTTCCAGAAGATGATGGGCTTCGCTCCCTGCCTCTTCTACGGCCGCGGCCTCACCTCCTGCCGCTCCCGCGGCTTCCTGCCCTACGCCAGACCCATCATCACCGTGGGTGAGCAGAGGGGCTGGGGGTCGCCAGGGGGGTAAGGGGACACTCCTGGGCTGTGTCCCCAGCGAGCCCAGCGCGTTACCAGCACCCTGACCCCGTCCCCTGCCCGCAGTGGGGGAGCCGGTGGCCGTGCCCAAGGTGGAGAACCCTAGCCGGGAGCTGGTGGACCGGTACCACGAGCTCTACATCTGTGCCCTGCTCAAGCTCTTCAATGAGAACAAGACCAAGTATGGGATGTCCGAGTCAGACGAGCTGCACATCCTCTGAGTGCCACCGGCACCGGCCCCGTCCTAGCTCATGAGGGCTCTTGCAGGGGGAATTCCAGCCAGCCTGGCATGGGGGACATACGGGGGACAGTCCCCACTCTGGCCTTCTGTTCCTCCGACCTGAGGGGGAGGAGAGGGGGAAGCGAGGGGAAGATTGGGAAAGGCTCCCCCTTGCGAGGGCTCTGGAGGGGCTGTGGGAGACACAGCTGTCCCCTGCAAGGGGCTGGTGTGGGGCTGGGGCCACCAACGGGCACGGTCCCCCTGGGATAACCAGGTCACCACAAGCTGAGGGAGGGATGTCATGGGAACGAGGGATTGACATGGGGTTTTTGGGGTGGCATCCCGATGACAAGTGGGACCAGCCTGGGGGGACAGCCCACCCTGGGGTGGAAGGGGGATACTCCTGGACTTGGCCACCTGTGGGTGTGGCCTGAGCCAGGACCATGTGGCCCCAGATGAGCCTTTCCTGCCATGTCCACACCCAATACAGATTTCCAACCTCCCAACGCCTGTCTGTGTGTGTTCCGGAGGTTGGGATTGGCAGCACTGTGGCGGTACCCCTGCCCTGCCCATGTGAGTACCCTTGTCAGCCAGTGTCACCACCCCCCCAGGCAGTCCCATCTCCAGCTGGGGCAGGGCCCTTGCACCACTCAGGTGCAGCCAGGCAGCTCCCAGGTGCACCTGGGCCACACTGGATAAGATGGGAGGTGAGGGGCAGCTCTTACTGGTTTAAGTGGCCTCAGGAGGGAGGTCTCCTGCTCCCGGCTCAGTGGTGAGTGAGGGTCTGTCTGGGTAGGACAGGGATATGGGGCTGGGATGAGCCATCCCTGGGGCCCTCTCCTTCCCCTGGGCAGCTCCTGTGGGACTTGGCTGTGCGTGCCTGGTGCAGTGGCTGGCGTGTGACAACCCAGTGATGCTCTGGGTGCCCCTTTCTTAGGCAGGACTTGCAAGAAGTGATGGGGACAGCCCCTCCCGGGGCTCTTGGAGTGGGGACAGCCCTGTCCCTGTCCCATCCCTGCCAGGCTGGTGTGGGAGAGTCAACAGCACTGATAGCAATCTCAGAGCACTGCTCTGCGCAGGCACTTGGTCAAACAAAAGGGCTGGGTAAACATTTGAGGAGCAAACACCCACAAAGGGAAAATCCCAAGAACCTTCCTGTCACCACGGGAGCTCCGGCTCGTCCCTCCAGGCCTGCCCCAGTGGATTTTCTCTGGGGTGAGAGTGATTGTCTTGTCCTTCTTCCTTATGCTGCAGGGAGAAACAGGCCTGCGTGTAGAGAGGAGGAGGGGCTTTATTGGGGGTTGTGGGCAGCAAGTGCCCCAGGCCATGTCAGTCCCCCTCTGCCAAGGCCAGCAGTGTGATAGGGACATCTCTAAGAACCCACCCAGCGTGGGCTCTGTCCCCAGGTTCAGTCTGGTCCCCGCATGTCACCACTGAGCCATCTGGAAGAGCTGTGCCCAGGGAGGCACCAGTGTCCCTTCTCTTTAGTGACTTGTCAGCCCCATGTGTCCACAGGAGTGCCAGGGATGGAACACCAGCCTGCTGCCCCAAAAGAGCCTCCTCAGTGTCCTTCCCATTCCCATGAGTGCCCCGTGGCTCTCCTGCCCTGACCAGCACCAGCACCCTCCTCCCATGGCCCCCCAGGGCAGGGCTGGGACAAACCTGTGGACTCCAGCCCTCAGCCCTGAAGGGCTGGGCAGGGACAGCTCAGCTCTGGGGACTTGAGAGTGCCCACAGGGAGCCCCGAGGGGCTGCAGCTCCTGGAGTCCTGGGCTGAGGCTCCGGAACGCCCTCAGCACCTGCCTCCGCTGCGCGCGGTCCCGGTGCCTCGGGTGGCGCTGGCCGTGTGGCTGCCATCTGTGCCATTGTCTGTGAAGGGTGACACCAGGGCCAGGTCCAGCGTGGGCATGGGCCGGAGGCGCTGGGCGGCCCTGCGGCGCAGCCAGCCCCGGTACTTGTCCCCAGCCATGAAGTACAGGATGGGATCGAGGCAGCTGTTGATGCTGGCCAGGGGCCGCGTGATCTTGTAGGTGAAGTTGATGATGTTGAGGGTCCGGCAGTCGGCCTGGAAGTAGCGGGAGGTGTAGTAGAGGGTGCGGGTGATGTGGAAGGGCACGAAGCAGATGGCAAAGACTGCGAGCACCACAATGATCATCTTGATGGAGCGCCTCTTGTAGGAGGGCATCCGGAGGCCGGGGCTGGAGAAGCTGGACTTGCAGAGCCGCTTGGCCATCAGGCAGTAGCACACGACGATGACCAGGAAGGGCACCCCGAAGAGCAGGGCCATGATGGAGGAGCTGTAGTGCACGTAGTGGTCGAAATCCTCAGGCTTGGTGGTGTCGTGGCACAGGGTGATGTTGCCCTTGGAGCTGGTGGTGACGAAGATGAGGTTGGGGATGAGGCAGATGGTGACCACGAGCCAGGCGGCCACGCAGATGATGCGGGCGTGCTTGGTCTTGACCCACTTGAGGGAGCGGATGGGGTGGCAGATGCCCATGTAGCGGTGCACGCTGATGCACGTGAGGAAGAGGATGCTGCTGTAGAGGTTGGCGTAGAAGAGGAAGCGCACGAACTTGCAGAGCCCCGTCCCAAAGGGCCAATTGTTGCGGTCGGCGTAATAATAGACCAGGGTGGGCAGAGACAGGACGTAGAGCGTGTCCGAGAGGGCCAGGTTGACCATGTAGGTGGTGGTGGCGTTCCAGGGCCTCATCCTGGAGATGAACATCCACAGGGCCCAGGAGTTGAGGGGCAGTCCCACCACAAAGACGATGCCGTAGGAGACGGGCAGCAGGATGAACTTGAACTCTTCGTCGAAGACACACTTTGCCTCAGGTGCTTCTGTGGTGTTCCCTCCTGGCCAGGGAGCGGGCGTCAGTGTCCACAGGGAAACTGGGAACATCCTCACTGGAGTGGCCATGTTGTGCCAGCCAGACCTAGGGAGCAGTTCATAAAAGCACACTAGTCACTGATCCTGACCATTGTCAGGCACGAAGCGTGGAAGGGAGCCAAAGCTGCCAGATTTTCTCCCCCTCCAGAAGCTCCGGCCACTTTGATGGTTCTCTGGTTTTTCTCAGCTCGCGCGTTCGGGCCTGTGGGGAGCCGGGGGTAGCCTCCCTTCCGCAGCCCCTGCACTGACACCCATTAATCACCCATTAATTACCCATTAATCAGCCCTTTGAGCCGGCACAGTGATGGCAGGGGACAGAGCCCCACATCGGGGACAGAGCCCCACGGCCTCCAAACAACGAGACCTTGATGAGCGCCAGCAGCCCCCGGCCGGGGCCAGAGCAGCCTCTTGGAAGCTGCCTCAGCCTAATTGGCACCATCCTGACAATTCTGCTGCTCCCAGAGGGCTCCTTGGGAGAAGAAAGTTGGGAGGAGAAGAAAGGCTCGTCTAGGGGAGTGGTGTGGCCCAGAGAAATCCTGGGGAGGCTGTTACAGCAGCCTTTGGGAGAGAGTGTCCCCGGACAGCGAGGAGCCACTGGCTGCCGGGTGTTGTCTGTAGGGAAGGGATGAGCTAAGCCCTGCGGAGAGGAACTGCCAGAGCCAAGTCCCAGCTCAAGTTCACAAGGCGGGCAGGACGTTTCCTCCTGTGCCGTGCTAGGATCAAAGGCTGGGATCTGTGGGAAGTTGGCATGAGGACAAACTGTCAAAGTTCAGAACTCTTGTCTCGAGGGAAAAGGAAGGGTCTGCCACCACTGTGGTGTCCAGCAAGGGACCAGTGAGGGTCACCCTCCACCATACCTGGTGAAATGATTCCTCCAAAGGAGGATGGATGACTGGATAAGTAACCTGGGAGCAGGAGCTGCTGTGCTGCTGGTGGAGATGAGGGTGTAGCCAAAGCCATGTTTGATGAAGGGAATGCGGGAACATCTCCAATTCCTTTTGTCCAGAGCTCACCCCGGAGGTGATGGGCACCAGGACAGGGGAGGACCTGGGGCTCAGGGAGGAACATTAGCTGGAGCTGGTGCTACAAGGTGGAAGGACACATCCTCTCGGCCTTCTTCATCCCTCATCCCTCATCATCCCTGTCCTGTTTCCCTTTGCCCTGAGGATGTGCAGGCTTCTCCCAGCAGGAATATCTCATAGGGTGTATCTGTGGGATCATCCCTGCCACGCCCTGCCTGGAGAGACACCTGAGGTTGACAGAGATGCCCATAAATGACTCACAGGCAGATGGGACAGTGGGGGCCCCTCCAGCCGTGCTCCCAGGGCTCTGTTTGAGTTGCGGGCTGAGCTCCGGGCCCACATCCAACACCCTGCGGCTCCTGGCCCGCCACAGCTCCCGCCTTTATTGCAGAGATGAGTTCAGAGAGCAACAGGCAGATCCTGATCAAACATTAACAGTGGGGAGAACTTGGATTGTTTTCCCAGAACCAGGAGGGAAATCAGGTGATAGGAAAGCCTGAGCCTGCGAACGAGGTGCCAGTGGTGGTCCTGGCCCAGCAGCCACGTGTCCCCAAGCTGCTGGGGACATGAGGGACCAGGAGATTCAGTTTCCTCTTCCAAACTCCGAGTGTGAAGGAGCACAAAGCCCTGAGCCTAGAGCAGAGCTGCCGCAGGTTCACTGTCCAAAATCAGTGCGCATGACACAGGTCACCAACCAATTAAGATATGGGAAAGACAGTAAATAAAAGTTAATAATCAAGTGTGAAACATGAATAAGGAAAAATCCTGAGCAGCTGTGGACTGCTCAGAGGAGAGCACAGGCACCTGGCTTCTGGCAGCTGATACAGCCTGAGCACAGTCAGCAGTGGGATTTAACCATTCCCAAGCACATTCCTTTGAGGATAACCACCGAAATATAGAAATGCAGAAGATGACATTTGGAAAGTTATATTTTAACAGGATTCTTGCTTCCTCAGCATCATCATGACCAAAATCAGTGGTTGAAATTACTGAATCACATCAGTCTAGCCTGAGGACACATCACCACCAGCCCCACTCCTATTCCTTGCTGACATTCCTAGCAAAACTATCCTTGGCCGTGGGCTTTTGAGGAGAGATTGAGGTGTGAGCCAGGAGCTGGCACTGATTGTTGGAGCAGGGAGATGGAAGGGGCTGCAGGGAAAGGATGTGGAGCAGGGAGATGGAAGGGGCTGCAGGAAGAGGTGATGCTCTTGTTCTGCCCGTTTTGAGGATGTACAAGGAATGCTGCAGAATCCCTTGCCCATGGCAGGCACATCCCCCAGGGATTGTGCCTTTGGAATGGCCTCTGGTTTTCTCTAGGAAGCAACAAGGGGCCCTGAAAAATGCAGCAATAGCCATGGGCCAGTGGTAAGGGGCAGGGGACACACGTTGAAGGCACGTGATGTTCTTGGCCACCAGATTGGCAGCTTTTCCCTGGCTCCTGGTCCTGCAGAGGTGCCCAAGCCAGAACCGTCCTTTGGCCCTGCTGACAGCACCAATCCTGGTGGGATCTGAGGGTTCCCCCAGCCCTGGAGATTCATGGAGGTGTTGGAAAGGCTCCAGTAAAATGAAGGAGTGGGACAACACCAAAGCAGATTCTGCTCTGGAGCCAAATGCCTGCTGGTGGGACAGGATGGGAATCATGGTGTTGGGATCATGGAGCAGTAGGCAGGAGCGTGGAGAGGGGAGGTGAGAGCAGATTTTGGAGCAGCTGCCAAGGGATGGGTGAGCCTGGGACTGGCTGCTGCTGGAACATGGGAAAAACAGGGCTTTTCTGCTTGCCAAAGCCCTTGGAAATTGCAAAACAAGGAGAATTATGCAAAACATCCTGCAGAAGGACCCTTGTCCCTAATCCCCACGTGGCTGGTGCAGCCAAAGCCCCGGCACAAGGGGATGTGACCTAATTCCAATCCTTCCCTTCGCCTGGAAGAGCAGCCAAGGCATGCTCTGCCAGGACACCTCCCCAGGGACACAAGTGGGGCTGGGTGTTTCCCTTGCTGTCCACCCCATCCCCTGCCCCGAGGTGACCCTGGGCAGGGTGGGATGAGGGTTCCCTTCCACCCTTGCTGGGCTGTCCCTGTCCCTCACCTCGTTGGGAACAGGCAGGAGCCCAGAGTGTCAGGCTGAGCCACGGCAGCAGCAGAGCAGCTTCAACCCACGAGGAGATGGAGATTTGGGGGATGGAGAGGAGGATGAAGGAAAGGAGGATGAAGGAGAGGAGGATGAAGGAGAGGAGGGGGCCACACTGGGAAGCATGAAGGCCTCAGTGACAGAGGAGGAGGTGGCATGTTAGAGAGGAGGATGTCCAGAGGGAACTGGGGTGGAGGAGGGACAGTGAGAAGTGGCTGGGCCCCACCCTGCACCCATCCAGCCCTGCGGATCCCACCTCTGCCCCTCACCCCGGAGCCCAGCTGGGACTGTGTGACCATGGCAGGGCTGTCCCAGCTGTCACCAAACAGGGGTTGCCCCAGCTCACCTGCACACCTGGGAGCTCTCAGGAGTGGGGCCCCCACGGGGAGAGCCTGTTCCCCTCGCGGGACGGGGCCATGCCGGGGGGCTGCGGGCGGCGCTGGCCGTGCCCTGCCGTGCTCAGTGTGCCCGCTCCCGCTTACCGGGACCGGGAACAAAGTGCCCAGGGAAGGCAGGGCTGGAGGCGGGCGGAGGCGGAGGCAGGAGCTGCCGCAGGGCTCAGCCCCACTGAGCTCCCATCCCTCTGTTGCTCTCGCAGCCTTTGGGCCACCTGCAGCCCCCGGACATGGGGCACAGCGGCCTCTCCCATGGTGTCACAGCCCTTTCCCCAGGGGCACCATGGCCCCTCAACCACCAGGGCATAGCCCCTCACCCATGGGCACCGTGTCCCCCCACCCATAGCCACCACATCTCTCCACCCATGGGGACCATGGTCACTCAACCACCAGGTCCATAGTCCCTCACTCCTGGCTTGTGTCCCCCTGCCCATGGGGACCGCGGCCCCTCACTCAGGGGATCACAGTCCCTCAGCCACGAGGATCACAGCCCCCACCCCTGGGGCCCGTGGCCCCCCTCCCGCCCCAGGGCAGCCCCCCCTGCCCGGTGGGTGTCGGGGTCCCGCAGTTCCCCCAGCCCTGCGGGGCGATCCTGAGGACAAAGGTGGCCACTGCCATCTTGAGGCCAGCCCGGGCATCGTGTTCCCAAAACCGGGGCCGCCTCGCGTGTCGCGCAGCCGGGACACTGCGGGATCGGGGTTTTTTGGGGAACCCGCTCCCTGTGCTAGGCAGAGCAGAGCGAGGGGGTCAAGGGCTGAGACACCCGGCAGCTGCAAGGGCAGCCTCGAGGGCTGGGGTGCGCAGGGTTCCCATGGAACGGGGAAAGGTTGGGGACAACACTTTGGAACATCCAGGACACCGGGAGCCGGTGTTTTCCCCACCTGACTCTTTTTCTCCTTGCCCTTTCGCAGAACCAGGTGCGGAAACACGCACGCGGGGCTGACACTTTATTCTGGACAGTGACAGCAAAGGGAACCAGCGCAGCGGCCTCGGGAGCTGGGCTGAAGGGAAATCCCTCCGGGAACAGCGGCTGAGCAGGAGGGAGCAGCTGCCCAGGGCACGAGGGTGCACAGGGCTGGCTGTCGCTACATCCTGGCAGGCTGCGGCTCGGCGGGCGGAGGAGGCTGAGCCTCCAGGGCCGAAGCATCGGGCGCTCCCCGCTTCCCGAGTGGTCTCGGCGCTTCCCGGCAGGGCCGCGGTGGCGGCTCCAGGACGCGGTGGCTCTGGCGCAGTCTGTCCCCGCTAAGCTGCGGTGACACCTGGTCCAGCTGAGTGGCCCCGTACAGCGAGCAGTCGCCCAGCCCCACCGTGTCCCTCGTCAGGACGGCCGACTTGGGTCTCTTGTGGTGGCCGGCTCTAGAGGGGCTGAGTGGGTGCCCACGGGAAGGGCTCGGTGGCCCACAGCGGGGCCGGCCACACCACGGCTCCTCCTCTGAGGGCAGCGGGACCCGCGCTCCAGCGGGGCTCCAGCACGGCTGGGCCGCGACCGGGCGCTCTTCCTGCTTCCTGGGGGCTCCTCCGGGGGCCGGGGGGCACGTGTTGGGCACTCCCTCGAAGATGAAGTAAGCGGGGTTGGTGTAGCCGGTGGCCGGCTCCGGGAGGCTGCGGGGGCGGCTCCTGCCAAGCACAGAGAAGGAAAGGGCTCAGCATCCCCCCGCTCTGGGGCTCCGGCACGGCTCAGCCCACCGGGGCTACCTGAGGCGCTGCGGGGGTAGCTTGGGGCACATCGGGGGCTCTGCCGCCGGCTCAGCATCCTCCTCCTCAAAGCTGATCCACTCTGCCAAGGCAGCGAGGTCTGGCCTCACTCCACGGCCGGGGACCAGAGGGCAACGTGGCCCAGGATGTCCCCGAGGGCACCGGGAGGGGCTGCGTGCGCCGCCGTTACCGTAGAGCCTCTCGCGGGTGCCGCACCGGCCCCGGGGCACCCGGACCCGCATCCGGCCGCGCACGGAGCCCGTCTCCTCGCCACGGTGGAACAGGAATGTCTCGAACTGCTGCGCCGTGGTGCCGATCGCTGACCTCAGGGCGAGGCAGCACTCGCCTGCGGGCACAACGTCAGCAGCCCCTGGGGCTCGGGGGACACGGGAGCCCCCCGTGAGCAGCAGCACCCGGAGCACGGTGGGTGCCAGGATTCCTCCTGTCAAGCTCCAGCTACCAACCTCACAGCCAGCAGGCTGTAACCTGGGGGGCTGTGCCTGGCACCCCCATGCCGCCGTGGTGGCCCCAGTGTCACCAACCCCACGTACCGTAGGACTCGCAGCTCTCCACGGCCTTGATGCTGAGGAGCAGGTGCTGGTCCCCCAGGTACTCCAGGTCGGGCAGGATGGGGTTCAGCTGTGCACAGAGAAGGGGGGCTCGTGGGGGCTGCCACAGGGTAGGGGGTGCAGGGGGGCTCTGTCTTGGGGGGATGGTGACAGCTCCAGCTCCCCTTGGGGCTCAGGGTACAGAGCCAGGGGCAGGGATGGGGATGAGGATGCTCCGGGGCTGCGCACCACAGGCAGATGTTTGGAGGACCAGAGCAGCTTGAGGAATCCAGGGATGTCACAGCTCTGGGAGGTGTTCTCCTCACTCCGCTGCACCTCTGGGGGGGACAGAGGGGCACACAGCTCCAGCCACGTTAGGTCACCCCCAGAGCCCCCCTCCAGCACCCCTCACCCTCCAGGCAGTAGGAGTGGAACTCGATGTAGCACTTGCTGCGGCTGGTGGTTTTCAGGATCACCTCAATGCTCTCCCACTCGATGCAGGCCAGCGCCTCGGGGCTGGAGCCGGGAGCTGTAGGAAGGTCCTGGCAGGTCAGGGTGTGCCAGGGCTCACCCCAAATCCGACCCTAGGGGTGACAGACCTCAACCCTTACCCTCCTTGGGCACAAACTGCGATGTCACTCCCACCTCAAAGGAGGCAAAGACAGGCGAGTGGTCACTGGTCAAGATGTCATCAGTGCAGCCTGGGTGGCAGGAGGGGCAGCTGTGGATGGTCCCCAAGCTCCGGGGTCCTGGCCACCCCTGGCTGCTCTGTCCACGGGGTCTCACTCACCGTAGGAGTTACAGATCACATGGGTCTCTGGGTGTGACTTCCACAGGATGCGGTCACACCACGAGGGGACATTGATCCGCATCTAGAAATAGGGAAAGCAGCTGGTTCAGTGGCTGTCCCTGTCCCCAGAGTGTCCTGCTTGGAGGGAAGCCTCTGGAACTCACCCCCGTGGGCTTGGACTTCTGCCACACGTAGGTGTCCCGGGTGCCCCGCTCGTAGCGGTACGTGGGAGGGAAGGAGATGTCACTCTCACCTGGAATCAGGACACGCCAGTGGCACGTGGGACACGGTTCCTGCCTGTCCCCACGGGGTATCATGGTCCCCACGGGAGGCTCACACCAATGGCTGGCACAGCCATGCCTGGCCACAGCTGGCCCTGAGCATGCCAAGGCACCCCAGGCTCTGGGCACTTTGTGCAGGGCTGTGCCAGGAGAGGGTCCCCCCAAGAGCTGGGGGTGACACAGGGGAGGGCCATGGGGACCCTGGCACTGCTGTGTCAACGAGAGGAGCAGTGCCCTTGTCCCCACACTCACTGAACCGCAGGAACACCTTGTTCTTCTCCCGCTCCAGGTTGAGCTGGTCAACAGCCAGGAGGGCTTGAAATTCCTTCTTGACTATGTGGGTGAGAATGTCCTGTGGCAGGGAAGGGACAGTGACCCCCGGGGCTCCTCTCCCCCCGCGGTCCCCAGCCTGGCCCCTCAGGCTCCCACCTGCACATCCATGTCCAGGCGGTAGTTGAGGTCCCCGAACCAGAAGAGGTGGGTGAAGCGCAGGGTGAGGTCGAAGCCCCCCAGCCGTTTGTCCCCCAGGGCCAGGGAGTGCAGGATGTCACTGTAGTTCTGGTTTCGCCTGCACAGGGGACAGCAGTACCGTATGAGGGGGACACCTCACTCTCATTCTGTTCCTGCCAGCTGGGGACAGGGGTAGCCCCGCAGCCCCTCAGGGCTCCTCCAGCCCCCTGAGACACCCACCTGCCCCGTGGCAGCCCCATCCTCCCCATCCCTGCATCACCTGTGGGTCTTCTCGCTGCCAGAGGCCAGGTGGCAATTGACAAAGCCGAAGGAGGTCCCATTGAAAAGGAAGGAGACGCCCACAGCTCCCTTGTTCCCTGCAGGGATGTGCCACCACTGAGCTCTGGGGGAGCCCAGAGGTCCTGTCCTGGCCCTCAGGCTGTCCCCTCCCTCGGGGTCATCTCCCTGCCCCATCCCCTCCCTACCCAGCGTGTTGGCGATCCCGGTTTTCACGCTGGAGGTGTGGACGTGGCTGATGCGCCGCTGGTGCTCCGGCTTCACCAGCACCACGATCTTGATGCTCCACAGGCACTGCAGGGCCACCTGTGGTGGGGCAGGGGGTAAGCCTGGGCCCCCATCCTGCCCCACGGCCACGGAGGAGGGGGCTGGACATGCAGGTAGGTCAGCAACCCATCCCTGACTCCTGGGGTCGGCACTCATGGAGTCTGTGGGGCACGGGATGTTCCCTGGGCTGATTAGGGGTGTGGGAAGGATCTGGGGGTTGGGGTAGGAGCTGTGGGGTGATGGCTGCTGGTATCCAGCCCCCCAGGCCTGTCGAGGGCCTGGCTGTGCCCCCCGTTACCACTCTGTAGTCGATGGCCATGAGGCTCTTGAGGGAGGCGCAGAGGAACTCGACCCACTCGCGGTCGCCCAGGGAGTTCTCCTGGGTGCCAATGACGTAGATGTCGTGGGGAATGCAGGCCGTGGTCTCGTCCTGCGTGCGCCCCAAGCCCCTCGAGGTCAGCCAGGAGGCCAGGGAGCGGGGTGGAGGTGTGCTGCCTGCGGGCAGGGACATGGGTCACACGGAGGGGACATGCCAGACTCCCCAGCTCCCCTCCAGCACAGGCCCTGTTGTCTCCAGGAGCTGCTGGGGGTGGTGCTGGGGGTGGGAAGCAGCGTGCCAGCCCCATGGATCAGCTGTGTGCATCTCAGACTGCTGCTGGGATTTACAGCCCAGAACTCTTGTGATATCCCTGTTCCTCTGTCTCCTCAACACCCTCCAAGGGAGTAGATCATGACTAGATGGATACGGCCCATGGCAGCCAGACTGGGGTCTTCTCCAGCCTCTTCCTCAAACTGACAACCAGCTCAGAGCTGAGGTTTCTTGAGACATCTCCCAAAACCCAGCCAGGCTCACAAAGAGCCACAACAACCTCCCAGGACAAGGCCACCTTCTCCTAGCCCCTTACCCATGTTCCACGTCCCAACATACACCGAGATGATCTCAGGCTCATCCAGGTTGGAATGCTGGATCTTCATCAGCTGCAGCAGCTGGCAAAAAGCCTCTCGCTTCTGCAGGATGGTGAGGGTGTCTTAGAGAGATGTGGGGCACAGCACCCCAGGATCAGGTGGACATCACCCCCAGGTGTAGGAGCCAGCTTTCAGGGGTGGTCTCAGTCCTGAGACCACAGATTTGCTGCTTCCCATATTCCCAAGGGTCCCATATTCCCCCTGGAAACACCGTGGACACGGCCAGTGCCGCTCACCCGCGCGCTGGGGAAGATGAAATCCCTGCTCAGGTTCTTCTGGTTCTCACGGGCACACACCAGCCTCATCTTGCTCTGCATGCTCTGGTACTTGATCAGCTGCAGGACTGAATGACGGGGGTCAACGGTGGCCCCCCACCTCCCACCACAGGGCAGTGTGGGACAGGGCCTGGGGTGTGACAGGGCATGTGGCCCATCTCTGTGGCATCAGGCCGATGGCAGGGAACCCTCCAGCCCCAAAGAATCCCACAGCCAGCCAGCAGGAGCAGCAGCCCCTTACTTTTATCCTGCGGGATCACCTCCTCCGGGGAGCCGCTGCCCCGCTTGGTGATGGTCACTGTCCCCGACTCCACATCCACCGTCAGGCCCGCACGCTGGGACTTCCCCACCTTCACCTGCACGCACGGACGTGGCTCTGCAGTTGTCCCCACACCTGCCCTGCCCAGCAGTGACACCGGGGTCCCTCCGTGTCCCCAGCCTCACCTCGAAGTTCTGCACGGCCAAGGGCCTGGCAGCTGGCAGGGGGGCCACGGCCACGCTGGGCAGTGCCAGGTTGTGCCTTGTCACCATCTCCTGCAGCGACTTCAGCACCTGCCAGAGAGACGGGCAGTGTGCTGGGAGCCCTGGCTGTGCTGCCGGCGGAGCTTGGTTTGACAGAGGGGTTAATTTTGGGGAGGGGGAGCTGTGCCTCCCCTTGCACCATGACTGGGGTCAGGCACCTTCTTCTCCAGCGAAGAGAGGAGGTGGTTGACAGTGGAGATCTTGTGGAGGAGCAGCTCCAGGTCTGAATCGCTGCTCAGGAAACCCTGAAGGGGAGGATGGATGATTTTGGAGCAGCACGGTGGCACTGGGCTGGCAGATTGCTCGCTGTGGGTCTGGGCTGCACCACAAGATGTGGAGGTCCCTGGGGACTGTGGGGGCACTCACCTGCTCCCTGGCCGGGCTGCGAGGGGACGCAGGGGGGTCGAACACCCTGGCCAGGGTCTCCAAACCCGCCAGCGTGAAGTCGATCTCACTGCAGGGGAAGAGGGAGCGGGCGAGGGGCGGTGTGAACGTTTCCCGTGCCTTGAGGCGACACTCAGCCACCGAAAGGGGACGGGGACAAGGTGGGTGGCCGCGGGCGGTGGCCCCGCTTCAGCCACTGACCTGTGCAGTGCCCGGCAGGCAGTGGCGAGCGCGGTGCTGAGGTGCCGCAGCTGCGGGTGCCCGTGGCACAGAGCCTCCAGGTCCTGCACGTGCTGGGTCAGGTACTCGGCCATGAAGCCCATGAAGTCACTGGCCGGGCTGGAAGAGGGGTGGACATAAAGATCCCCTCCCCGGGTGTGGCCATCCCATCGCCCGGGGCGGGCAGGGGTGCGTTACCTGCTGCGGACCTGCTCCTGCAGCCTCTGGTGCAGCTGCTGCGGGATGTGGGTCCGGCTGGAGGGAGGAGCTCCGGGACACGGCACCGTGTGCCCCCAGCCTCGGGCATCCTCCCCGTCTGCGGGGAGAGTCAGCAGCTCAGCGGGACCCTCCCCGCTCCCAGCCCGGCACAGCCCCCGGCCCCTCCCCGGCTCACCCGAGTCCTCGGCCGGCCTCGGCCGGTGCACGGGGTGCAGCAGCGGGGTCACCAGCCCGTTGTTGGGGTGCTGGTAGGCACCGATCAGCTCGGGGAGGGTGAGGAAACACTTGGCTTGGATGCCTTGGATGGTCTGGGGAGGCAGAGCAGCGGAAGCACCATCACATCCCCTCCTCTGCCAGGGCAGCCCCAGCCTGCTGTGTCCAGTGAGTCTGCCCCTCAAAATGTGCCCGTGGTGAGTTGGAAGGGCCAGCTGGACACCGGACCCATAGGGTGAGGAGCGTGGAGAGACATCAGCCTCCTTCAGCAGACAGGGATTCTCCCTGTGGACACCCAGGATGATCTTTTTAGGGGGCAGAAAGGGCAGCTGCAGAGAGCTGGGTACCGGGAGAAACCTTGAGGGGACATGGAAGTGAGGGCAGGACAGACCTCGTGGGGACTATGGGGCTGGCTCTGTGTGGCCAGGCTGTGACAGGGTGCGTGGCAGGAGGGGACAGTGTCAGGATGCAGTCGTGCTGAAGGGGGGGCCCGAGCTGGAGGGGCTGCAGGGTGCCTACATCCTGCAGCTCATGCAGAAAACAAACCGCAGGCTGATGCCACCTCACCGGGGAGGGGGATGAGCACCCCGGGCCCTGCACAGCTGCATCCTGCCCACGCCCAGCCCCGAGGCACCGCCCAGGGCAGGGGGTGCACCCACCTGCACGGAGAGCAGCCCCTCATCATCGGGGAGGATGCGGTAGGTGTAGACGTGTCTCTGGAACCTGGAGAGAGCAGGTGAGGGGCCCCGTTCCACTGCCCAGGGCACCGTGGCAGCGCTGGGGGCCCAGCCCTGAGACAAACACCCCACGTCCTCTGCAGAGAGAGGAACTGAGCGAGCATTTCTAGAAATAAATCATCACCCTCAGCTCGGGGTCTGTGGGAGGATGTGCAGTGTGCCCCTCCTTTCAAACAACACGGGGCAGCCATGACTCCACCAGTGCTCACTGGGGTACCCACAGCGCCCTGGATTTTGGTCAGACAGAGCCTTTGCCATGCTGCCTGTGGGGCCACTGCAATCCCTGCCCATGCCACCATCCTGTGCCTGGATTCTGGCTCGTGCTCCACACCCCCAGTGCCCAAATTTGTGATTTGTCCCACACAAAGGGCCAGGCCAGTGAAGGAAAGGGGGTGCATCCTGCCAAATCTGCCCACACAGATGTGTGACAAGCAGGCAGGAAGGGTGCAGGCAGCAGGAAGGGTGCAGGCAGTTGTCCTCTCAGGGCCTGCACACCTGGTTCCATGTGTGGGCATGGCAAGAGGCCCCATGTTGGGGACCGTAGCCCCAAAGCCCCAGCATAGGAGATGTTGAAAGCCTGACAGGTAGCCCAAAACAGCTCAGTGGGCCCTGGATCCATTCAGCAGCCATGGTGCTGGGCAGAGCTGTGGGCCCAGCCTTCATCCTGCTCCCAGGGACACCCCTCCACTTCCCTGATCAGGGGATCACTCCAAATCCCGGCTTCAGGGAGCTGCCACCCCGCTCACCCCGCTCGCATCCCTGTAGAAGGCTCTTTCATGAGGTTTTGGCAGTGCCTGGAGCAGGGAGAGGCACAGAGGGGGGCAGGCAAGGGGCAGGAGACAGGAGCAGGGGAGAGGCAGAGGCAGGGCAAGGACTCACAGGAGGCACAGGGCAAACGCCCCCTTCACGGACTCGCTGTCCCGCACCAGGAAGGAGCCGTCCCGCCCAGCCTTGGCCAGCAGCTCCTCGGCCACCACCTGGCTGATGTCGCGGTGGTACCACCCTGCTGCCGCCATCCTGCCGAGCCGAGTCCCCGTCCCGGCCGCACATCCAGCTCAGCAGGGGCTGCTGGCGCTCACGGGGGCTGCTGGGGTGGGTGAAGGAGGGAGTGGCGTGGGGACACCGGGCCCCCGGTACCCGAGCGTGGTGCTGGTTGCAGGTCCCGGCGGGTAACAGGGAGCCACCGAGGTGACGGTGGCGGGAACGGGGGACCCTGCTGCCAGGCAGCTTGGCAAAACCACCGGGGGGCAGCTGCTGGAGGCTGGGGGTTCGGATAATCAGCCTGCAGGGAACACAGGGGCAGATCAGCGAGCGCATCTCTCCTGCCGGGGGGTCACAGGAAAAGTTGCCCTGGGCCACCATCCTGCCTCGGTGCACGGCGAGGACAGGCCATGCTGGTGGCACTCAGGGGTCCGGCCTCACCCGACACACTCACCGTCCCTCACAGACTCCGTGCGGGGCTCCCGTGGCTCTTGTGGGCTGCTGTGGGCAGCGAGCTGAGCTTTTGGGGCTCAGCCGAGCGGCAGCGGAGCCGTGATGCTGCTGGGCTTGCCCCGCTGGGTCAGGCTGCCCATGGGGGCGGCAGCTCGGGGTCACGCAGTGCCCACCGCGATGCCCTCGGTTCCCGACCCTCGGGCCGGCTCTCCCCGCCCGCTGTTGCTGTGCTGCCACCGCGCTCTCTCTTCTTCCTCCTTCCGTGCGCCCCGCTCTCCCCAGCCCCGGGAGCGGCCTCCTCGCTCCTCCTCCAGCCCCGCCACCGGGGCTCGGCACGGCGGGGACAGCGGGGACAGCGGGGACACTCCCGCAGCGCGCTCTGCCCCCACCTGCTCCCTCCGCATCCCCCTCGGCAATGCGGGATGGGCAGAACCCTGCGAGAAGGCGCTGCCAGGGGTGCAGGATGGCAGAAAGCCCCTGAAATATGTTTGGGCAGAACTGTCCGCTCCTGGGGACCTGCTGCCCGCGCTGGGGCCGAGCTCTGCCCTTGGCACAGAGAGTCGGAGCCACAGTGACACTCGTGTCACCTCACCTGTGTGCGCCCTGCCTGCCGGCGGGAGGGAATTTGGGTTCAGGGACTCCCGGGAAGGAGTCGGGAAGGAGGGAGACTTCTCTCAGCAGGGCAGGGTTCGGACAGCACAGCAGCTCCAGAGGTTTTTTTGCTCCTCGTGGCCGGAAGGCAGCGAGCCCACACAGCTCGAGCTGCCAGGGTGATTAGCAGCAATTAATTACAGATGAGCAGCAGCCACCGTCTGCTGTCCAAGTGTCTGGCAGCTTCAGGGCTTCTCAGGGGATAGATGGAGAAGCAGATTCCTGCTGGAGGAGGATGAGGATGGAGCGCTGTCCCGAGCCACGCTCCTGGCATGTTCCCCACCTTTGGCACCAGTGCACATCCCTGCAGCCCTGGGCCAACGCTGAGGGGCTGTTCCCCCCACCTCGTGCCCCGGCCCTCCAACAGAGATGTGCCAAAACCCCGTACAAGGCTTCCTCCTGGAGAGCCTCAGGAGGAACCCGTGGCCGGGCCGGTGAGAAGCTGGGCCACCCAGCTGATTTTGGGCTGGTGCTCTGGGCACACAGCAGCGGGTGCTGCTCTGCCCAGCCCCTGCCGTGGGGACACAGGGGTGGCAGTTTTGTGTGGGGCTGGAGACAGCCATCCTGCCGGAGCCCCGGGCCCACCAGTGCTGCTCCCTCCCGTTACTTAACAGCACGGCAGTAATTCCTGGCAGGCGTGGAGGTGCCTGTCTCCCGATTAATGCCATCCATGCCGCTTAATCCGGATCAGGGGAGGAAGACCTGGAGCTCTGAGGGGCTTTGGGAAATCAGCAGTGCCTGCTCTGTTTATGTAAGGTGGCTGTGGTGTGCAGTGCCAGAGGCAGAGCTGGGACCGTGCCAGCACCTGGAAGCTCTGCTGGCACCTGGGCACAGGTGAGGTTGGGAAGGCAACATGGGCTCACAGGGGCCAGACTGCTGGGGGCTCTGGCTGCAGCAAGGCTCCCCCCAGAGCCCGTGGGTGCAGGAAGCACCATGGCCCTGTCCTGGGAGGGCAGGATGCTCCAGGGCACTGTCCACTGAGACAGGGATGAAGCCAGGCCCTACCATGCTCCACCAGCCTCACATCCACCCATGTCCTGCCCCTCTGGAAGTCTGAGCAGCGCTTCACACAGTGCATGTACCTGGAGGGATGGTGGGATGAGGGAAACCTCTGGCCATTCATTACAGATGTAAAAAGGAAGAAGGTTTCTTTCATTTCCCTATTATTTTGAACTCTGCTTCCTTTCCCGGTGCTTGGCTTGGACAAGCACTGGAGCACAGTCTGAGTGTGGGAAGGGATGTGGGCTCTGTCCATCTCCCCACGGTTTTAGGGAGGGGAATTATCTGCCCCCCAACTTGAACAAGGCTGAATCCACCCAGCTGGGATTAGGCTGATCTGGAGGGACCCATGATGAGCCCTGCTCTCCACCTCACCACACTGTGCAGACCCTGCAGAGCCGGTGAGTGGCCCAAGGCACAGGGCACTCATTAAGACCGTAAGAAGAGCCACAAACAAAGCTCAGGATTAGGTGCCCCGGGCACAGTGCTGGGGGGCCTGGCCAGGCTGAGGGTGTCCAAGTGTCCAACTCCCTCCTCCTCCTCCTTTTCCTCCTCCTCCTCCTCTTTCACCTGCCAGTGTGAAGGTCACAGTTCACGTGTCCCCCTGACTGTGGCAGAAATAGCGCCCGTTAATCTGGAACCTAAGCTGCTCTCCTGTGTGCAATTAAAGAGATCACAAGTCCTGGCCCCAGGGAACGTGTGCTGGCAGCTAAAGCCCTGGCAGTGGGGCTGCTGGGCATGGCATGGCATGGCATGGCAGCTCCCAGTGGCTGTGGGGGAACAGGTGAGCTGTGTTTGGGAGGAGTTGGTACCCAGGTGATAAATGTTGTTGAGCTGATGCAGGGTCCTGGGAGGAGGCACAGCTCCTCCAGGGGTATCCTGATCCCAGTGCTCAGCTCTGGAGGTTGAGCCAGAACCAAGTGCAGCCGCAAAGGAAGGTCTTGGGTGATGGTGTGGGTGAGGAGGATGAGTGGGGCCTTGCTGGAGCTGTCCTTGTGCCCCATCCCTAGAGCCAGCCTCACAGCCATTCCCACAGGAGGGTTTCCCACACAACAGCTGTAGCTGGGACAATGTTGCAGTGGGAATTCTGCTTGCCTGGCAGCCATAAGGTAGAGCCACTGTGGGCTTTCCACAGTCTTCTCTTTGCTGCAGCAAACCTGGAGTTAATGATGCACTAATTGGGTCAGGCGAGGCCAGCCTGGGAGTTATGAAATGATGCTGGGCTGAGCGGGCTGTGCTGGGGACAATGGCAGCTCTGTGTCCCACCCCTAGGGGTGGCTGCTCTTTCTCTCATGGTTCAGCGAGGGTGAATCCTGCCCTCACCTCATCATCTTGCACAGCAGTGTCCCCACAAGGAAGGTGTCCTGTGTGCCCTGGGCCATGGCAGGTCACTTCTAGGTGACCAACCACATGGGCATGTTGGCCATGCAGGAAGCTGCTTGTGCCTCCATCCTTCTGTTATCCATCCAGGAAGGTGAGGGAGAGCTCCAGGCTGGTCCCTCCTTCTCTGCCATCTCCATCCAACCCCAGGCCCAGCCCATCTCCCCTTGCCATGGGAGCAGCAGCAGAGAGACCCTGTGGGAATCCACACCCCTTCCCACCAGGAGCAGAGCTTCCACCTCAATTACCATCACCTTGCTCCTAAGCCCACTTTGCCAATCCCTCTAAGCTGCTTTCCCAGGGCTCCAGAAAGAGATTTACTTATAGCCCACTCTTACTCATGAAGCGTCTCCCCAATTAATCAACTAATAGGATTCTTCCCGCAAGTCCCTCTCCCTGGAGCACTCACACAGACACACACCCCCTGCAGCCCTGCCGAGGCTGAGTGGGCGAGATCAGATGCCAGGGGAGGGACAGCCAGGGGGGATATAAGAAGCTGCAGGACTGGGAGCAGCCCGTAGTGACAGGGTGGCACTGGGACGTGCTGGGAGAGGAAGAGGAGAACGTCTGTCTGTCCGTCCATCCACCTGCCAGGTGAGTGCTGCCAGGGCCCTGCCAGGGCTGCAGGGTTCTGAGGGTTTGGAAAAAAGGGCAGGGACACTGGTGCCGGGTTGTGGCTGGAAGGAGGGTGGTTTGCAGATAAAAAATGGGGAAAATGTGGACACAAAGAATTCCAGTGGTGGAGGGGTCAGGTAGTGGCGTGGGACAGATGGGCCAAGCCAGGGAGGGTCTGAGTCTCCTCTTTGGGGCTTGGGAGATGCAGAGCAGCAGTTCAGCTCTTCTCCCCTCCACCTTTCATTGCCTCATCCCCAATTCCTGCCATCTGGAGGGAGCCAAACTCTGCTCCCACTCCCTTTGCACCTTCTCACCCTGAGAGGATTCTCAAACTTCACATCTCACAGCACCCAAGGGCCTCAAAGATCCTGATCTTGGCACTCATCTTCCTGTGGGGAAGAGAATCATCCCCTCACCCCCATGGCCATTTCCTCTCTCTCACCAGCATCCCTGAGGCTGTGTTCAAAGACAACTCTGTCCACGTGCCCCTGGGGCTTAAAATCCTGCCTGGGCTTAAGCTGTGCTCATGTCAGAGCTGTCTATCCCTAAGAGGCTGAGCTCATCCCATTTAATATCCCGGAGAATCAGCTGGTGATCAGTGGAATCTTTACAGGTTCCTTCTGGACACAGGCTCGAGCCAGTAGAGCTTGGGCAGGGCTGGGCAGCTCCAGCCCCATTCCCAGCATAAAGGGATGGGGAGGGAGGGACCCTGTGCCCTGAGACTCCTCTTTCCATGGGGCAGTTGAGTTTCCCTTGACCTTTCTTCCTGTGTTTTCCTCATCATCCTGTGAGTCACAAAACAAGCCCATTCCTACCACTGAGTTGTGACAGCTAATTTCCAGCAGACAGGAAAAACTATTAAAATTGAGATTCTGTAAGGCCTTTTGTTCATTTTCTTGCCTTTCCTGGCCTTGAACCTGTTCCATTGGGAATCACCCCATGCTTACTCTTTTCTGGAGCATTTTCATTCTCCCCCTTTCTCTCTCCCACTTCATCACCTTTTTGGCTGGGAACAAGGAGCTGGCTCAGCTCCCATGTGCCACCCCAAAGCCAAACCCGGAGCTCCTGAGCTCTGCAGAAGTGGCAGTGCCGTATCCTGAGGGCTCTGCAGTTGGTTGGGATGTGCAGGATGTTGGATGGTGGCCATGGCTGGGGTTGTCTCTTTCCCAGCACCTCATCCAGCGCATTCCCTGTTTAACCCCACAGATTTCCACCTGGAGATTCCTGCACTGACTTAAAATGGCAGAGGGATCAAAGTAAGTATCTTTATTGATTTTATTTATCTGGAATTGAGATGGAGCAGGGCACTGCAGGGCAGGAGTAGAGTGGGAAAGTGAGACCCCAGCTCGACTCAGCTGCTGCTCCCGGGAGCTGGAATGTGAGATCCCATGGAGCTGTCATGGAGCTCTGTGCTGGTCCTTCTCACTTGCCCTTAAGACACAAAATCCAATCACTCCTCCATGGTCACCCTGAGCTCAGGAGCACATCTGGGGTAGCCACACAGGGTGGGTTTGGCCCTGAATTTGCAGGACATGGAATCCCCTGGGGGCAGGACACCCTGGCGTAGCTCTTGGTGATGCACTGCATTTGTAGGGCAGCCCATCATCTCCCATCCAGCCCTGTCCAAGGTGTTCCTGAGCATCCATCTCTGTTTTCTCCACAGGGTTTTCAAGAAGACCAGCCCCAACAGCAAGGTGAGTCTCTGTGCCCTGTCCCCTGGTGTGGCCAGCCCAAGGTTTAGGCTGTGCTGGGATCCCTCCGGGCTGGGTCTGCCTTCCCTTTGAAATCTGATTGATTCCTGGACCTGCCACCATGCCACTGCAGGACTGGCTTTTCAAACCAGAAATTAAAAAATACCCTGATATGACCCCTTAAGGGTGATTCTGGTCCAGCCTGGTGACAAACCCCACGACACAACTCAGGGCTTTGAAATTTGGGCCAATTCAATGGCAAACATTAACTTGCTTCTTTCCTCCCTTTCCCCGTGTGCTGCTTCCAGCTTTCCCTCTACCTGGGGAAGAGAGACTATGTGGATAATGTGGATTCAGTGGAATCTGTAGGTGAGTGGGGCTGTGCCCAGCACTGAGGGGGAAGCACAGGCAGGAGAAGCTGGGGATACCAGTCCCAGAGTTGTGGGCTGCTGGCAGAGCAGGAGGAGCAGCTCTGGAGGAGCAAATGCCTTGTTTCCCTGCAAATATCCTTAGGAAAAATAGTGGGGAAAGGGGCAAAGTCCCTTTGCAAAACAATCCAGCCACACTGCTAGTAGAGACACTGGAGGAGGCATCACATCCTCCTTGGCAGCAGCTCCTCTCAGTCAGTGGATTATTTGGGTTTAAAAAGCTGTGTTTTAGCAAACATCTTCCCAGACAGCTGAGCTCACCGGTCCTTCTTTTGCTTGTTTGCAGATGGTGTCTGCCTGATCGACCCTGAGTACCTAAAGGACAGGAAAGGTATTGATACAGAAATACAGCATGAGGGGAGGGGATGGAACCAGCTCAAAGCTCAGCAGCAACCTGGGACTGTGCTCAGGTTAAAGCTGCCCCGTGTCACCTACAGCTCACTGTCTGTTGGGACCACAGCAGCAAAGGACGTGAGGGATCCTGTTCATATTTAGTGTTGAGGTCCTGAGAAGTCTCATTTCTGCTGAAGAGTTTTTGAAATAATTTTTTGTGCCTCTTTCTTCACCCCTTGTGCCTCCCCTCCCTCCCACCCTTCCCGTTGTCCCTCTCCTGCCTGGCTCAGTGTATGTGACGCTGACCTGCGCCTTCCGCTACGGCCGCGATGACCTCGACGTGATCGGCCTGACCTTCAGGAAGGACATCTACGTGCTGACCACCCAGCTGTACCCGCCTGTGCCGGACCAGGCCCCCAAAACCCTCACTCCTCTGCAGGAGAAGCTGATGAAGAAGCTCGGGGAGAACGCCTACCCCTTCACCTTCGAGGTAGGGCGTGCTCAGCCCCTCCCGGCCACGCAGCTCCGTGGTGTCATCAGGGCTCAGCTCTGAACATGCCCTTTATTCCTTTTCTCTCTTTCCCTGCTCTGCCCAGATTGCCACCAACCTGCCCTGCTCCATCACCCTCCAGCCAGGGCCAGATGATGTGGGAAAGGTGAGCTGCTGTCCCCAACCTGTGTCCTCTGGACCGTCCTCTGTGGTAGGGGGTTGAGTTGTGGGGTGCTAAAAATGAGAATTGATTCTCATGGCCCATGGGGTGAGGGGTGGGAAGGGAGGACGGCTGGAGTCAGCACCAGGATCTCTGGAAACGCAGTGGGGGAAAGAAGGAAGATAAGGAACCTAAAGGTCAGGCAGCTCTGAGCCCCTCCTGCTCAGTGACCATTTATCTTCCTCCAGGCCTGTGGTGTGGACTTCGAGGTCAAAGGATTTTGTGCTGAAAATCTGGAGGAGAAAATTCACAAGAGGTATTTTCAGGGGATCCCTTTCCTCTCCTTTTTGGCCCTAAAACTAAACCACAGGATCTTTTTGGGGTGACCAGCTTAGGGGTCAGGCTGAGGACCTTCTGTCAGCCTGCGCGTGGATGGGGAACTCTGCCCAAAATTGGGGCAGTGGTCCCTGTGTCACATCCTAAGAGCCAGCTGAAACGTTCACCCTTTGGCTGGAGACACTGTGACGTCCCCAAAGAATCCCTGTGACCCCTTGAAGGCCGTGTTGATGCTGTGGGGGACACTGGGGGTGTCACCTCTGTCCCCACAGGAACTCTGTGCGCCTCATCATCCGCAAGGTCCAGTTCGCCCCGGCGCAGACAGGGCCGGCCCCGAGAGCCGAGACCACCCGGCAGTTCATGATGTCAGACAAACCTCTGCACCTCGAAGCTTCCCTGGACAAGGAGGTCAGTAGGGACACTGTCCCCTCCAGGGACGGGGACCAGGATTTCTGGTCACATCACCGAGCCTTTTCCCTTTGCAGATCTACTACCACGGAGACCCCATCAATGTGACCGTCAACATCAACAACACCACCAACAAGGTTGTGAAAAAAATTAAGATCTCAGGTGAGAGAGGGGCAGAAGGGACATGTCCCAGCAGTCATCACTGCCAGAGATGGGGACCATGAGCCTCTGCCATGTCACCAACATGGCTCCCCCTTGTCTGTCCCCAGTGGATCAGATCACAGACGTGGTCCTGTATTCCCTGGATAAATACACGAAGACTGTGTGCAGCGAGGAGATCAAGTAAGGGACAAGGGGCTGGAGGTGATGTGGCATTTCTGAGAGGGAGAAAGAGAAATGAGGAAGAGGAGGAGGATGAGAGAGTGATGGGGAGAGAGGATGTGACAGTTTTACACCAAGCAGCAAAAATCAGGTGAAGAGGACAGGGAAGGCTGTGGACAAGTCCCACCAGCACAAGCCAGAGGTGGCTGGGAAGGTCCCTGGGGAAGGTGCACAGCTGCTCCCAGGCTTCTTCATCTCCTCACTTTGCATTTTTGAGGCCAGACACAGCCTCTGCCCCACTGAGAACGAGCAGGGAGGGAGCAAAGGCGGGAGGGAGAAAAAAAGAAGTGGTTACAGAGGGGAAAGAGAGGAGGGAACGAAAGGAGGAAATGGCCCAGCAGCTGCATGGGGAGGGCTGGCCCTGCACAGGTACCTGCAGTGATGCTGAGCACCCCCAGGCTGGGGCTGGCTCTGACCTCTTCTCTCCCACCCTTCCAGTGAGACTGTGGCTGCCAATTCCACCTTCACCAAAACGTACTCAGTGACCCCCCTGCTCTCGTCTAACCGCCAGAAGCGAGGCCTCGCTCTCGATGGCAAACTCAAGCATGAGGACACCAACCTGGCCTCCACCACCATGTAAGAGCTCCCCTTGCTCCCCACCACACCTTCCTCCACTTCTCCCTGCTCAGGATGCTCTGGGCTCCCACCAAGGGCCCCTGAGCCCACCCCCGTCCTGCTGGAAAACGTAGGGATTTTGTGCCATTGTCACAGACCCACATCTCCATCCCATAGGAGAGATGTAGCTTCCCTGTTCCAATGCTGTTCAAAGCTCCTGGATCCCTCTGCAGGGCTGGGCCTTGTCTTGGAAGAGGCCTCCAGAAGCTCCTGTGTGGCTTCACCCAAGTGCTCTTCCTTCCCTTCTGTTTTCCTCTCCTGCTAAACCCCAGTGCATCCCACATGTTGCAGGACACAGATAAACCCTGGGAACTGCCATGGAGGGAGTGGATGGGGTCTGCAGGCAGTGCTGCCCTCTCACTGTCCCCCTCTGCCTTTTTCCTAGCCTGAGACCTGGCATGGACAAGGAGGTGCTGGGCATCCTGGTGTCCTACAAAGTGAAGGTCAACCTGGTGGTGTCTCGAGGAGGGTGAGGCTCTGTGGGCATGGGAATTGGGGATCATCAGCTCAGGCTGTGCTGGGGGATTTTGTACCCCGGGGAAATGAGAGGGCACTCACACCATGGGCCCCCCTCTTCCCTGCCCTGCTCCCCTGGGGTCACTGGGCTGCTCTCTGACCCCCACCCCACCATCCCCATTATCAACCAACTTCCACCTCAGTATAAAGCACAGTCTAACACCTCCCCTTCTTTGCCTTGGTTCATTTCTGTCCCTTCTCTCCTGCTGCCACAGCATCCTGGGGGATCTCACTGCCAGGTAAGGGGAGCTGCCTGTGGGGCTGAGCGTGGGGCTGTGCTGGGCAGGATCCTTGACAGAGCTGCTTTTCCTTCCAGTGATGTTGGGGTGGAGATGCCCGTCATCCTCATGCACCCGAAGCCTGATGACTGTGAGTTGTGTGTGGAATGCTGCCGAAAATCAGTGGGGAAGAGGCACTTCTGGTTCAGGGGGGAGCTGGTGAAAACAACTCTGCTGCAGCTGCCCCAGTGCCAAGGGGCCTGCTCTGCCCTCTGTGGGATGGGCACAGCTGTCCAGCTGTCCTGGAGCAGGATGGGAGCAGTTTTCCCATGGGATGGGCACAGCTGTCCAGCTGTCCTGGAGCGGGGTGGGAGCAGTTTTTGGGATGGGATGGGCACAGCTGTCCAGCTGTGCTGCACCTCCGCTGTGTCCTGGAGCAGGGTGGGGGATGTCCTCCACATAGCACCCTTCCCACTGTCCCTCTTTCCAGGAAAACACCCAAGCATTGAGTAGAGCTGTCAGTGAAATGTCCTTTCTGTATTAACCTGCACATCTTTTCTCTCCCCATCCCTTTCTCCCTGTGCTTAACACTGGAATACAGCTAAGCCAAGGTAAAGAGATGTTCCCTCTAACACACAAACCACATAGATCCATCACAGATGGATGTGACATCCCAGCTCTAGGTCACATCCTTGGATTAAACCACCCAGGTGTCAAAGCCCTGAGCCTGTGTCACAGCAGCCACTCCCAGAGGCAGCAGGAGAGACCAAATCCTGGGACTGGGATGTGTTCTGCAAACTTCCAGGGCTTATTTGACAGCTCCCCTTGCTGCAGCCACAGCAGCTGCAAGCCCAGGCCTCACCCTGTCCCTAAGAAGCATCTTGCAGTGTCATCCAGCCACAAGTGCCATCACTGGACAAAATGTCTCCATGGTCTCGGTCCCTGCACAGAGATCCCTGGGCTGCTGGAAGTCACATCCCTGTGTCCCTGCACATTCCCCAGCACCAGAGGCCTCTTCTCCTCCCAAATCAGCTTATCCCAGCTGAAGCCACAGCTGGGGCTGCTTCCCTCTGGGAAGCTGCAGTGCCAAATCCATTCCTGACAGTCATGGCCCTGCCAAAGGTTCTGTGTCTGGTTACACCCTGCAACATGATGTGGGCACTGGGATTTGGGGCATGGAAAACCAGGCTGTAGCTCCAGGCTTTCACACTTATCCCTTTCACACCATCCCTTTCCCAGCTCAGTGAGAACATTTTAAATTCCAAAGAGGAAATCTCTTGGTCTGTACCCATCATGGCTCCATGTAGGTTTTGCCAAATCATTTCACATTCACAAGCTTTTGGAATCTCTTTTGCTGACCCTTTTTTACTGTTTTCTCCCCTACTTTTCACTTTGTGCTCTCCCTTGCTGTCACTTACTGCCCGCCTTTCTCAAGGAGGTAACCCAGCTCTTTTTTTCCTTTCCTTGTTTTCCCTTGGAAATGCAAAATACTGTGTAAAAAAACCACCAGAAGCTGCAGGCCCAGGTCCTTGGTGGGGCCTGGGTTTGTGTGCAGTGTTCTGAGTGGGGTGACAGGGGCGGGGTGACCACTGCTCTGTCCCCATTAGGAGCAGGGTTTGGGCTTACCAGGGATTTCCCCTCCTCCTGTGGCCTCACTGTGCTCTGCTCTCCCTTCCAGCGAGGAGGACATTGTCATCGAGGAATTTGCTCGCCAGAAGCTCAAGGGAGAGAAGGATGATGAAGATGAGAAGGAGGAACCTGAGAAAGAGGAGAGTTAAGCTGCCGGCCCCCCATGCCCCAGTTTGGGATGCAGCCACCTGTAGTGTCCCCACTGTCCCATACCTCCCACACCTGGCACAGCCTCTCAGCCCCTCACGCTCCCCATAGGTCCCCCCTCCTCCCCAGGCTCCTGGCACCTACTCCAAGCCCTGCTAGTGGTGGTGAGAGCTGTTGCAGCTCCTCCTGGAACTGACACGCTGGAAAGCCCCACGGTGCTCCCTGTTCCCATGGGTGCCAGGACAAGGACAGGGCAGGTGTGACGGCCCCAGCCGAGTGCGTCACCAGCGTGGCTGTCACCTGCCCGTGCTGTGCACAGCTCTGTGACATTGATACCAATAAACCCACCCGGTGGCCCGGTGCAGGCTCTGTGTTGTGCTGGGGAGGGGAGCAGACGGTGCCTTTTAGTGCAGGAGCGCATGAGGTGATGCAGGACCTGGTGCAGCCAGTCCTGACCGGGCCCAGCCAAGGTGGACCCATGGCTGGGTCCAATCCCAGTACACCCACCCCTGGTACAGCCAGACCCATTCTGCTGCAACCACCCCCGCTCCAGAGGGCTCCAGCCAAGCTACAGCCGGGTGCGTCCCGGTACAGCCCGGGCACACCCCGCTACAAGCCGCAGCATCCTCGCCCCGGAGGCCGCCCTGTCGCCACGGCAACCGCCCTCCCCATCACCGTGGCAACCCTCTCCCGTCGCCATAGCAACCACCCCCCCCGGCAGCACGGCCCCCGCCCTCGCCGTTGCCATGGTGGCGTCCCCTCCTCCCGTGGCCGTGGCAACGCGCCTCCCCCCGGGGCGGGCCGGCCGTGACGCGGCGGAGGTGACGCGCGGGGCGGTGGTACCGGGGCGCTCGGCGCTGTCTCCTTGCCCCCACCACGGCTCCCGCTCGGCCCCCCCGCGCCGCCATGTCCGCGCCCGGCAGCGGCGGCGACTTCGGGAACCCGCTCAGGAAGTTCAAGCTCGTCTTCCTGGGCGAGCAGAGCGGTGAGCGCCGGGCCGGGCCCCGACCGGACCGCGCGAGGCCCGCGGGGCGGTGACAGCCCCCGGGGCCGTGCGGGGCCCCGGCAGCGCTGTGCCGGGGGGGGGGGCGCGGTCCGGGCCTGGGGGGGCCGGCCGGGCCGGGGGTGGGGCGGCCCGGCCTGAGGCCTCCGCGGGCGGGGCCCGGTGCTCCGTTCCCAGCCCTTCCCTTCGGCCGGGGCTCCGTTCCCAGCCCTTCCCCTCGGCCTGGGCTCCGTTCTGCCCTCCCTGGCCCGCAGTGCGCCCGGTGCGGGGAGGCGGCCCCAGAGCTGCGGGGGCTCCCGGCGGCTGCGCTGCCCCCCAGGCCGCGGCCTCCCTCCCTCACAGCCGCGGGGGTTTTGTTTTGCCTCAGAGGGCTTCCCTTTTGTGCCCCTTCCCTGGGAATAGATGGATGAGTTGTGTGTTTTCCTTGGAATCGTGGTGTGGTCTCGCTGGGAGTGCCCAGGGCCCGGTGGATGGGGCTTGGAGCCACCTGGGCTGTGGAAGGTGTCCCTGCCCATGACAGGGGTGGAACTGGATGTGCTTTAAGGTCCCTTCCCACCCAAACAATCGCGGGGTTGTTGCTCCTCGCCTTCTCCTCGAGCCCGGAACTGGAGGTCTTGGAGGGATTTCCAGAAGTTTTCTAATTTCCCAGCCTTTCCAGTGTAGGATTGACATAGCTGCTGGTAGACATTTTTCCAATCTGTTTTTAACTCTCTGCAATGTTCATAATTTCACAATATTTTTAGGCAATTTATTCATCTTTCCTCTTCTGTTCATGTCCTTTGAATTTTTCTCAGCTTCCTGATCAAGAATTAGAGCTTTATCTTTGTTTTTCACTTCTTGTCAGTTCTGCACTTTCTCTTGATGATATTTGGAGATGTAAATTTAAAGTTTTGAAACAAACCACCAGAGTTTGCCCTGTATCTAAAATCTTGTTACAGAGGAAGGATGGGAGTGTGGAATGTTGCTTTTCCATGCAGCCAGCGGCAGCAGAACAGCATCTGGGATATCAACTGCTTTGTTTTGATGTTTATGTCCCAGACTTGGGGATTACATAAGGAGCAGAACAGGGTAACAAAGCAGATTTATTGCTTGCCCAAAGCAAACAACCAGGTCTTTGTTATCAACACACCTGATTTGAGAGCCAGGTTATCACCATGATTCATTGTGGACCTGCAGAGATTGATCTGCCTCTGTCATTTTGGGACTGAAGTTTCCAGCTGGCTGTTTCCCAGGAAGGTGTAGCTGGAATGGCCTGAGATTGGCAGCTGCTGTCAGATCAGTGCCACTCCCAAAGCAGTGCTATTTTTTTTTTTTTCCCACTGCTGCTTGAAAGTAATTTTTCTCTTCTCTTGTAGTTGGGAAGACCTCCCTGATCACCAGGTTTATGTATGACAGTTTTGACAATACTTACCAGGTATGTGATACTATTTATTTGCTTTTTAAATATGTATTTTTGGATAAATGTATGCTCTGCTGTTCAGATAGATTGCTGTGAGTCCATATCTCCATGAGATGCTACTTCAAGATCTGATAAGAGGTTAAAATGTGCTGTGAGATGAAGCTTCATGATTAAATCAAAGCATCCAGTGTGATGTCAGGAAGTGCAGTGTCCAGAAAGGCAGCAAGGCTTAGATCCCCTTTGGATGTGGGATAGATCCTGTGAAAAGCCTTGAGGAAAATGGGGAGAGCATTGTTTTATGATGGGAAGATGATGGTCAGGATTTCTGATGATGGTGATGGATATGGGAGTCTCAGGAAATGGAGAATGAATAAAAACCCAACATCTTCTGACATTCTTAGTCTCTGTTATCTTTAGAGCTTCCATTTCAGTTGGAATAGTTGAGTCTGGAGTGTGTAGATGGATCTGCCAGAAGTCAGCTTGGTATATTTTGTCTCTCAATTTTTTTATTACTATTTTTTGACTAAAGGACTAAAGATAGGAAAAGCCAGGGAAGTCTTGGCAGGCAAAGAGGGGGGTGGGGATGAAGAGGCTGCAGATGAAAAGCAGAAGATGTGTAAGAGGCCTGAAGGTTTGGGGAAGAATTAATTGCATCAAAGGCACTCAGAAGTATTTCATGGGAATATCAAATATCTGTAAAGCAGATGAGATTAGGGCTTTATCTTTTAATTCGCCCTGGAAGAGTTACTGGTTTAGATTGGGGTGATTTGAAGTCAAGGCCAAGTCACTCACTGGAACGGGATCCTCTTGTGTTTCCTGTGGTTTTCCTTCTCCTGTGTTTCCTTTCTTTTCCTGACTCTTGGAAGATGCTCTCATGGATTTATTTATTTATTGCTTATTGTAGTTGTTAGAAATCATGGCCTGGTTGGAAAATAGACCTCCCAGAAACAAATTCTCCCTCCCAAAACTGACTGTGTTGCTCTTTTCCACTTAGCCAGTGGTACACATTCAGCTGTTTGTGTTAAGAGTGGGGATAATTTGCCTAAAACACTCAAATCTCTTACATCAGGAGCTCTCTCCTCTTCCCTGGGATTCTGATGGGCTGGGACAGCTCCTTGATTGAAGTGCCTGGGAGTGTACCTAACTTAGAGCATTATTTTAAATGCCTTTGTGCTGGAATTGCTGTAGGAATGGGAATGGGAGTGGATGCAGACCTGCCTGGGAAATGAAGCTGCTGAATGTCACTGCAAGGGAAGCACATTCTGAAGTGGAAAGGCCTGGATAAACACAGCTTTTTAGCTTTCATTTGCCCATATTTTATAGATCTCATGTGTTCTACCTTTGGGGTATTTCTAACAAATGAATTCTTACCAGACTGAATTGCAGCTGGCTAGAAGGAGCTACCAGCTCAGATAGGATGATGTGGAGATAGAGGAATGTCTGAGGTTAAAATCCAGACTCAGAGGTTCTTGTGGAGCTGAGAGGTGTTGAAGAATGCTGTGAAATGGAGCTGGTGCAGATCCACAGATTGCTTTGTTTTTATCACCTCAGTTGATGGCAATTGAAGGCAAATCACTTCACCAGCTTCATAACAAGTTTGTGAACATTTCTGAGAGTTTGTGCAGAAGGGGGATGCTGGAAGGCGACTCACAGCTCCTTAATGCTTCTTCTCTTTCCAGGCAACCATTGGAATTGATTTCCTGTCCAAAACAATGTACCTGGAGGACCGCACGGTGAGTGGGGCAGGGGTGGGGTGGCTGGGAGGGCTCTTCCCCCTGGCCCTTCCTCCAGCAGCTGCTGGAATCCCCCAGCAGCCTCCAGAGAACCATCCTTGGTTGAATCTCATCACTGGTACAAGATCTGATATCTCTCTCAGGAAGTCAAAGTCTTCCATGGAAAATTGGGGCTGGATAATGGCCGCATCCAAGGGAATGTGCTGCCTGTTGTGTGGAGCTGCTTTAGGTGCAGTTTGCTCCCTGAATTTGCAGCTCTGCCTCTGGGATTGTCAGGATGAAAAGGGCTGAGCAGACCTCAGGTACGACAGAATATTCTGAGCTGGACCCACGTGGCTCATCCAGTGCAGTTCCTGAAGCCAATAAAAAGCCAAAGAGTTGATGTTCCAAGACTTGAAGTCCTCCGTGATTAGACCTCGTTCCTCCTCCTAGGAAGCTCCTGTGGTAATGCAGCTCTGACCTACTGCAATAAAGCAATGTGGGATTTAGCCTCCATGAGATTCCTGTTTGCACAGAGACCTCTCACTCCCTTCTCCTGGATTTCCTCTCAGTATTTGTGGATTTACTCATGTTTTGCCAGTATTTGCCTTTTTCCTATTTTGCTGCTATGTGAGGCGTGTGACAGAGCTGTGGGGAGCAGGAAGCTCCCTGTTTGGAGCTTTGGGTCTGCTGCTTCCAAAGAAGTCTCTTCCCAGTGTGTGTGCTGAGTTTCCTGAGAGTTTCTCTGCCATTTTTCCAGTGGCCCAAATTTTACCAATGATTCCCTCTTAGAAGAGCCCTTCCTTAACCTTTATTTAAGGCAAAGATCCTGGGAATGCTGCTTGACACCTGTGGATGCCTGTGTACTGTTAGAGTGATGTGGGTTTCTCATGGTTGTGTAAGTCAGGATGTCACTCACCTGCTGCCCTGCTATCCAGAAAAGCCCATTTTCCTCCCAATGTTGGAATGCTGAGAGTTTTCCTGATTATGTAAGTGGTCCACAGAGCTCATAAAGCCTGTTCAAATAAAGACTGTTCCACAAAGAGGTGTGGAGTGTAGATAAGAGGAAGGACAAATACAAGCAAACAAGCTGGGAAAATTCAGACACTGGAATAGTTTCTTAGATGTGGTTAATGCTGGATTTTGCAATAGGCTTTGATTTCTGGTCTGGAAATGAGGAGTGCTGAGCCTCCAGCTGGGATGTGTGCTTTGGTGGATTTGATACAGCAAATAATGTATCCTGAAATTGTAGCTGTGCTCCATCACTCAGCTCTAAACATGGCCTGGACAAGACAGCAGAAGGGATCCTCATCCCTAGAAGTGTCCAAGGCCAGGCTGGACAGGGATTGGAGCATCCTGGTCTAGTGGAAGGTGTCCTTGCTCATGGCAGGGATGAAATGAGTGTTAAGATCCCATCCAACCCAAACCATTCTAGAATTCCATGAAATACATGTGGAATTTGGTTCTTTTAAACCATCTCCCAGGAAGGGCAGCTGTGTGACATTCCCAGCACTGGGATGTGTGGCGTTAGGTGAGCTGGAGCCACCAGAAGCCTCATCCTCAGTCCTGGCTGTCAGGAGCCACATCCATGTGGCAGTTGCCCTCGTTCCTGACAGACTGGGCAGTTCTTCCTTCTCTGTGTGTCCATACCTTCCAGCCTTGTTGGATTGCAGTGCAGGAGAAGCCAGCCTGGAGGGTGGCTGCTGTTGGGGGTTCCACACCTTTGGTTTTCCAGTGGGATCATCCAGGCCAGGCTGAGGTGGTCCTCAGGGTCAGGAGTCCCACATCTGGCCAGCTGCTTGTGTGGCTGTTCTGGCAGTATCCCTGAGGCCTGGCTGTGCATTTCCCTTGTTAGCTGGTGCCATGAGGAGGGATTTAGGGCTCTCCTGACTTCTGGTGTTGGCATGTGTGAGATATTCCCGGGTGTGTGGAGGGAGGGATGTTCCCAAACCTCGGGAAGTGTCGCTGCCTCTTTTCATGTTTCTGTTCCATTTGAACTTTCCTTTTGTTGCCTTAGTTTTGCTTTGCAACTTATTTTTATTTATTTATTTTGATTTCACTTGAGTTTTGGTTTTGTTCTCCATTTTCCTGCTGTTCCCCTTCCCCTTCCCCTACACTTTTCCATTTCCCAGATTAGGCTGCAGCTGTGGGACACAGCCGGCCAGGAGAGATTCCTCATTCCCAGCTCCATCCGTGACTCTGCTGTGGCTCTCATTGTCTTTGACATCACAAGTAGGTATCGAGCCCAGGGTCTGCAGGGACCTTGCCTTTAATAAATATCTGTACTCTGCAAGTGGTGGTGGTACCAAAAAGAGCTAAAATAGCCCATCAGCCACCTGTGGGTGTTGGCAGGGATTGGGAATTCCTGTGTCTGTGCTGGTTGTTGGTAGCCTTTGGAAAGCTTTACTGTTTTTCTGTTTTGTTTTTTTGTTTTTCTAACTTCAAAATGATTTTTCTTTTTAATTTCTGGGTAAGGAGAGAGGTTATGCAAGTAACAGCTTCAGGTGCCAAAGCAAGGGAGGGTTGTCAGAGTAGGTAAAACAAGACAAGACCCTTTAAAACAGAAGCTGTAGAGTGACTTAGGAGGATTCAAGATTCCCATTTTGTTGGAAAAGAGACCTGGAGACTCACGAGAGAGCTTTTGAAAGAGGAGACACTTTCAACAATCACAATTTCTAAAGAGCAAACAAGCTTAGAGGGAAATTCTCTGTAATTCTTGACATGAATGTTTTAATACAAGATAGGAAGTTGTGAAGAGAATTATTTCATTTTAACTCCTCGTTATTGATTCCGCTCGATCTGGTGGGGGTTTTGTTAATCTACAGTATGAGGATTTATATAAATTTCACTAAAGAAAACAGCACAGGTGGAAAAGCTCTGGCCCAGCTTTATTCTGTTATGAACAAGTTTAGAGTGAGGACCAGGCATTTGTTTTACTCTGCTAGGCTGAAGTGCTTAACAAATAATAGGCTGCGATTTATCCTCACTATTCAGGGTAAATAATTTCCTGGTATTTCTCCTAGTCCTGGAGAGAATTCTGGGGGAATTCCTGGTTTGGTGCAAATGATGTCAAACTGGCCTGTTTGGGGAGCACAGAGATGTGCAGGTGTGCCTGTGCTGGGGATTCTCCTGGCTGAGGCAGAGGGGCAGGATGCACAGCTTGACATCATTTTTCCCACTGTACAGGACAGAATGCTGTTTATCCAGGCAGTTGGAAACATTTTGCTGGTCCAGGCTGTTCTTAACAGCTCCCAGCCATGTCAGAAGAAATTAAGTGACAGCTGATCTCATCATTCTTCAGCAACGGGCTGATGTTTGCAGATAATTTCATTTTTTTGCTGTTCTTGGTGACTGAGAGGTTTAAAGTTCTCTTGTGTTGTAGGGACATGCTCAGGTACTTCTGGGGACACAGTGAAATTGTTCAGTTATTGTTGATACGCTGGACATCCCAAAATGCAGGTGGAGAGATACATGAAGGGAGTCCATACTCGGCTCAGGCCCCTCCTGAAGGTTGTTCCTAAGGGAGGCTGGGCTCATTCCTGGTGTCCCACAGTGGTTATTTGCATTTTCCCTTCTAAAATTGGTGCACACAAACCTGGACTTGTAGAAACACAGTAAACCTGGGTCACTTCATGGGTGTTCAGTGTGGTACCTGCTCCATTAATTTGTAAAGGTACTGGAGACCTTTATAAATTAATTATTTAATTATTAATCACAAATTAAACAAATTTAATAAATTAAACAAATTAAACAAATTGACTGGGCCAGCTCTGTGGTGCTTCCTCCAGTTTTTGCTTGTGAGTCTGAAGGTTTGGGGCAGTTCAGTCACCACCTAGGTGAACGTTCATGGTGAATATTCCAGTGTAACAGCTCTGTCCAGGGAAGGTGTGGAAGCTTGGGGAGTCCAGGAGCTGTCCTCTACTGTGACACTGCCCAGGTGCTCCCAATTTGTCACCTTGAGTTTCCTGGGATAAAGAGCCCTGACTTCTGCTCCTGTAATCAAGTCTGCCTTCAAAATGAAGCAAGAGCTAATTGGTTTAACTATAAACCCTAATCTTCCTTAAGCCCCAGGGCATCAGCTCGACATTCCCTGATGTCGATAAGATGTTGTTTTGAATCTGACTGCAGCCCTGTGCTTTATCAGCTTCTCTTCCTCTTCTAAACAAGCAATGATTGGTCCTGAGGAAGCTGCTTTTTTCTTGATGAGCTTCCTCATTAACCAGTGCTCTGCCTCCCTGTGGGGGATTATTTGTGGCTGTAAACTGGGAATCACTCCATAAAACTGTTGGGAATGGGGAGCAATCCTGTTTTCCGGCACTGTGGGACAAAGGAAAAGGAGGCACTCCCAGGGTTGGAAGCTTTTTGTTTGGGGAATTTTTGAGCAGTGCTGGTTCAGCCAGACAGGTCCCAGACCTTGGAGCTGTCATGTGTAATAATATACAATATATATAATAATAACAGTTTGTGTTTGGGGTCAAACTCTGGACCAGCATTTTTGTGATTCCTGTGCTGCTCTGGAAGGGAGAACCCAATGTCCTGTGCACCACCTGAATCCTGCAGTGTGTAACATTTGCTTTCATTTCTGCTGGAATTTAAGGAATCATTGCTTCAGTATCACATGGAAATCCCCACTGCCATCACATGGATGCTCCATGCTGGAGGTTGGATTCTGTTTTCCTGCCTGGTGTCTGTCCTGTGGGAATTGCCCCAAAAGCTTTGATCAGAGATGCTCCAGGCTATGAGTCCTGTGGAGATCCCATCCATAATCCTGGGGGATCAGTGCTGCACTGTTGGCTACCCTCAGTAATGAGGTAGAGATGTTTGGGAACAGCAGGATCTCTGGGTGAGCAAAGGCGGGAATTAAATCACTTTACAAACAGATCCAGGAAGCAGCTTTGCTGTGGTTGGATTTGGGGCCAGATGACGAGGTCACCTCAGCTGCTGCAGTTGGGTGTGGAAGTGACCTTTTCCCTAAAGGGTTTTCCTGCTCTCTCTCCTCTCCCTGGTGGGCCGGGCTGGCCCCAGCAGGTCCGGCTGCAGCTCTGGGACACGGCGGGGCAGGAGCGGTTCCGCAGCCTCATCCCCAGCTACATCCGCGACTCCACCATCGCCGTCGTGGTCTATGACATCACAAGTGAGTGGGGGCTGCTGACAGCACAGGGGAGTGGTGCTCTGCTGTGTCCTTGTTGGAAATACCCCACACCAGCAGAACTGAGAAGTTACAACCACAAGTTCTGCAAAAACATCAGTAAAATCAGAAATGTTTCCCCCCCTTCCTTGTTTTTCTGTCTGGGCAGGAAATAATTAATGTGGGGTGGGGAGGTTTGGAGAAGCACCTGAGTACGAGTGAAGCATTTTCATTGTCTTAAAGGAGTTTTATCCTCAGCTTTGCTATTTCATTCTTCCCTGCAGACTTGAATTCTTTCCAGCAAACCTCCAAGTGGATCGATGATGTCAGGACAGAGCGAGGCAGTGATGTCATCATCATGTTGGTGGGGAACAAAACTGACCTGGCAGACAAGAGGTAACGGGGGAAACTGGGCCCTGCTGCCCTGCCCAGAGCCACCAAGGACTGGGACCAGGCTGGGCTTAAAATAAGGCTTGGTTTTAAACACAACATCGTTTGCTTGTTGGGAAATTCTCATTTCTGGTTTCAGCAAAAGTTATTCCCTTTGCTAGCCAACAAATAGTTTAAAAAAATTGCTTAAGTGGCTCTACACCATTTTCCCAGTGGGGTATTTTGTCTGGTTTTCCTTTTCACACCGAGGTAAAGGCTGAAAGCTGCGTGTAAAAACAAGGAAATCAGCTGATTTCCATTATTCTCCACCAATTTCCCTCACTCTCTCTGCACATGCAGCTGGAAGTTCATGGCACAGTTTCTCCTTGTTAAGATGCAGCACGAACTTTTGTAGGATTGATCTAAAAGTTTGAATTTCTCTGAGTGTAAATTTCATGTCATACATAACAAACACTGAGTTTGTGGATGCTTGAAAGTAAACCAGATCAGCAAAACCCAAACTTCCCCCAAAGAGAGACCCAAAAATTTAATTAGGCTCCTAAAATGACACTGACTTAATGTTTTGGGAGGTGCCATAAAACATTTCACTTTAAAACTTTCAATTCTACAGCACATCAACCAAAATAACCAATGGAATGGGTTCTTAGAAGAGCACAGGCTTTACTTTGCGTTCCTATTTCAAATCCTTCTCTGTATTGTTGATTTAACAATAATTTTGTTGGATATTTTCAGAGATTTTTGTTCCTTAGGAAGGTAACAAGGAGCAGTGTGGATAAGGGAAGGTTTTTATTTTAATGGGTGGTGCCAGAAGCAGTTGGCAAAGGGAAAATGGAGTGAACCAGGCAGTTCCAATCCTTCCAGCTGAACCATCCTCACACACACACACCAGAAATGTGGGTTTCGGGTGTCAGGGCATGTGTGAGGGGTTGAAACCGTGGGGGATTTTGATGTGATGCAAAAAACGTCATCTCAGGAAGATAGAACTGGCAAACACCTGGATCTCACAGCAAAATAAAGCCTAAAAATATCAAATCCTTGTCCTTTGGCTGTTAACAAGATATTCCTGATCGAAGGAGAACAATTTATCGATGAAATTACAGTTTCCTCAGCAAAATCTTGGCTTTTATTTGAATACCATTGTTCACTCTGTTTCTTGGGATGATGGGCACAGTGATCTGAGTGTTCCATTGTCAGGCATTCCCACATTTTAAGTTCTTACCCCTGCTTTACTCATTCCTTCAGTTGAACATTCCTTCAGGATGTGTTGTGATGTGGATTTTCTCCTGTGATTCTGGTGGTTTTGTGTCCCAACATCCCTGGCTGTTTTCCCTGGCTGCAGGTTTTTAGTTTTTATGCCCAGCAGGAATAATTCTGCTTGGCTTTTCCCACTTCACTGAGAAGCATTTTGAGGTGTCCTGTGCCTTGCTCTTTGGAAATATTCCTAAAACTTGGTGCTCAGAGCTGCAGGAATACAGTAGAAACATGTACAGTTCATTTTGCTTAAAAATTCCATGTGTGATGAACTCACAGTCTGTCCCTGAAATTGTTCACAAAAGCAAAATCCAAGATGTCCCTTAGCCAGCTCTGGATTTTGGCCACTGACCCTCTCCTGGGATCTGGAAATAACTGCAGCTCCCTGATTCAATAACCTGGCATTTCTAATTCCTCTCAAAATCCAGTTTCATGTGAAACTAGAAAGCCCTGTTGGATCATTTCAGCCTTGGAGTATTTCCTGATGCTGCACAACAGCTGGCCCAGCACTGCTGAAAGAATTAAAAACACCAGAAAATTGTTTGAAGCAGCTACAGCTGAAGTGCATGCAGCACTGGAAATCCTTATTTTGGGAGCTGAATGTGACAGTAGTCCTGGTGGGGGCTGGAATTTGGAACAATGTGAAAGGCAATATCCAGGTGTCAGTAACAGGAGCTGCCTTGCCTTTCTTTTCAAAGGAAGCTGGATTTGTGTGAGGTTGAAATTCTGGGCCTGTAGGGTTGGACAAAGCCACCTTTGGTGTCACAAAGGTGACATTTTTTGAGGCAGAATACAGGGAAGCCATTCATCCTCTGATAAAAACGAGGGATGAGGCAAGTTGTGAGGCAAAAAAGCAGCACTAAAAATAGCCCTGTTCCTGTTCAGTGCAGCCTGGTAAGTTTTTCATTCCACTCAATGTTGCTTCAGTTGCTGGCTGTTTTTTTTTGTTGTGTTTTTTTTTAATTTTTTCTCCCTGAAGTTTCCTTTCTCTCATTTTTGGACTCTTTTGCTTCGGTTTGGTTTTTCTGCTTTGTTATTTGTTCTCATTACTGGAGACAGGTTTCTGTAGAGGAGGGTGAGGGAGAAGTTCAAGAGCTGAATGTGCTGTGTGTTAAAAGCAGCGCTAAAGCAGGACTTAATGGGACACAGGGAGGTGCTCAGAGGGGCAATTCCAGGTGCTTGTCCCCAAGTACTGTCCCTGCTGCTGGAGCCTTTCTGGAGTCTCTGTGTCATCTCACATCATTCCCTTTGTTAGATTTGGGAAACTCCCTGTCTGGGTGCGGGGGTTTTTCCTTCCCTGGAATGCTATGGATGAAACTCAGATGTTCTGCACAAGCTTCATCCTGTGCTGCTCATCTTCCACAACTCCAGGTGTTCCTTGGGGAGCTTCCCTGAGGTGGTTTCACTCCAAGCTGAAAGACCTGGGGGTGGTGAAGCCTCGAGGGTCCTGAGGTGAGCTCAGGAGGGGGAGCAGCAACTCTCTCCCAGCCATCCCTAACTCTTCCTTCTGTTCCTTGTGTTTCTTTTCCACCTTTGTGCAGGCAAATCACCACAGAGGAAGGGGAACAGAGAGCCAAAGAGCTGAATGTGATGTTCATTGAGACCAGTGCAAAAACTGGCTACAATGTGAAACAGGTACATCCAGGTTGTGTTCTCAGCCAGGAATCTGTCCCACACTGCTCTGGGTCTGCTCCAGGCTGCGTTTGTGATCCTGCAGGAATTTCCTCATGTTTAATGCCAGCCCCTGAGATGTTTCTTGGTTTATGTAGTACAAGCTTCTTTCCTGTTGAGTCAATGATTCCCTGTCAAAGCTAAACCTTGAAACAAAGGAGAACTCACTCCAGAATGTGCTGAGGGATGGGAAAGGGGAAAAAAATCATTGTTTTGTGCAGCCAGTCAGCTGGAATTTGGTTTGGTTTGCTTCACAGTCAGTGCACTGTTTGCTGAAATCACTGCTGACATCAGTGGGGAGAATTGTTTCTGCTGATGCAGTGGAGTAGAAGCTCCTCTTTCTGTTTGCCAGCCAGAGAATCTTGAAATATTTTAGGGGAATTGAGGTTGGAAGGGATCTCTGGAAGTCAGTCCTTCCAACCCTCCTGCTCAGAGCGGGAGTTTGGAATATCTCAAAGGATGGGGGCTGTCCAGGTGCCAGCGTTTGCTCAACCAAACAGCAAAATAACCTTTAAATTTTTGTTTTAAGCAGAATTTCTCAGATTTCTGCTTGTGCCCTTGGGCTTTTGCTTGTGATTCCCCTTTTCAGAGGTTCAGGGATCGTTCTGGATGTGACAGGGCTTGGAATAGGGAGCTGTGGGCTCTGGAGGAAATTGGGAAACATCCTCAGGAGTTTGCTGCACACCAGCAGCTTGGTACAACTTCACAGGGAGATTAGGAAGCTTTGGGCTCAGTTTTTGTGGCAGTTCTGGATTGAACTCACTGATTTAGTGTTTGATTTTGACTCGTGTTGCCTTCTTTGCCCAGAGAGCTGGGGAGAGCTGGGATTTGAAGGCTGCAAACTCCAGCACCTTACTGGGACCTTGTTTTTGCAAGGAGCACTCTTTGGAGGGGTGGCTGAGGAGCTGCTGGGAGGGAAATGAGCAGCAGCAGGGATTGCTCTGGTGTTTGATGCAGCAGAGCTCAGCAGCCTGGCAGTGTCTGCACTGTGGGAGGGCAGCAGGGTGAGCTCCAAACACTGGCTGAGGAATGATGCAAATCCATTTTCTGGATTTTCTGGGGATATCAGAGCCCTTCCCAGCTCCAGCACATCCTTCCCAGTGTAACTGCAGCTCCCTGGAGCCAGCAGTTCTGCTGAGGAATGGCTGTTTGGCAGCAGGACTGACCTGAAGGGCTGTGTAGGAATCCAGAAATGGGGAGAGATTTCTCTGTTTGTCCTATTCTCCAAAAAAGTATTAATCCTATTTGTCACTGACAGAAAGGCTTCCAAATATCCCTGGGTAAACCAGGATTTACAAAAAAATAAGTAGAAAGTAGTAGAATGTTTAATATGTCACTGAAGTGAAAAATACAGATTTTAGAGTGTTTAATACATGGAGTAAAGATGGAAGAAAAAAAGTGTTGTTTTTAGCTTTTCTTCTTCCTTCTCCATGATTCTGCAGTTTTTAGGAGCACAAAGAGGAATTGGTTGAAAGTTAATTGCAGTTTTAGTTACATAAGTCGATACAGAAAACTTATTTGTTAATATATAAAAACAATACATGTGTCTATAGTTAATAATATAAAAACAAATAGATGAGACGGTGGCATGGTTCAAAGCCATTTTGTGCCACCAAAACCCAAAGTGTGCCAAGTTGTAGTAATTTGTACTTGTGCAGAAAAGTCTGAAAAGACCTGCCAAGTTTTGTGATAACATCCTAATAAACACGAGAAACAAAATCCTAACAAACTTTAGAGTTTTCTTCCTGACCCAGAGAACTGAGATAAATGGAACTCCCTGTGAAGGAGTATTCCAAAAGAGCTCAGCTCAGAGAAGCTGAGAAATCCAGGAGTTAAAAGAAGTGCAGAAGAAATGCAGCAGAATCAAAAAAACAGGAAAAGTTTCAGGCTGGGCTCTAAAAGCTCATTTATTCCACAGAGGAGTATTCAGTGCCAGCTGAGTGATCAGAAATCCCCAAATGTGCACCCTGTGTGCACAAGCAGAGGCTGGATGTAGTAAATGTTGTTTAGTGAGTGCAGGAGGGAGTTCCATGAATCCCTGGAACAGCTTACTAATTAATTCCATGTTCTCTTTGGGCAGGAACAGGTAAAATAAAACTGGTATTTTTGTAGGCATTGAGTAAGTTCTTTAATAAAAGTTCTTTAAAACCTGTTAAATTTCTTACATAAAATTCTCATGGCTTTTTTGATCACTGCTCTGCCTGCTAAAATACCACTTAACGAGTCTGTACAACTCAGACTCCGAGTCCTGCTGTAAAACAATGTTTTTAACAGGAACTTTTTTCTGAAAGCCTTGAGCTTCTCTCTCTCGCTCCTTTCCAGCTTTTCCGCCGTGTGGCTGCTGCCTTACCTGGGATGGACAGCACACCAGAGAAGAGCAAAGAAGACAGTATCCTTGTTTTCCCATGAAACTGGGCAATTATCTGGTGTTAAGTTGGGCTTGCTGACTTTCTTTGGCACATGGTGGGGAGGGGCCTTACTGGGGTCTTGCAGGGATGTGGCTGGAACAGGCCAGGGAGGTGTTGGAGTGTGAGCTGGGGGATGGAGCAGCCCTGCAGTGAGGAAAGGTTGGGAGAATTGGGATTGTTCAAGCTGGAGAAGAGAAGCTTTGGGATAACATAATTTGGGCCTTCAGGACCTGAAGAAGCTTGAAAAAGAAAAGTGAATATTTATAAATTCTTGGAGTGACAAGACAAGGGGGAATGGCTCCCCACTGCCAGAGGGCAGGTGTAGATGGGATGCTGGGAGGGAATCCTTCCCTGTGAGAGTGGGGAGGCCCTGGCACAGGCTGCCTAGGGAAGCTGTGGCTGCCCAGGGAAGCTGTGGCTGCCCCTGGATCCCTGGAAGTGTCCAAGGCCAGGCTGGACACGGCTTGGAGTAACCTGGGACAGTAGAAGGTGTCCCTGCCCATGGCAGGGGGTGGCACTGAGTGATCCTTAAGGTCCCCTCCAACCCAAGCCATGCTGGGATTGTATGACCCTGTTTGTGGGCCAGATACAAATGTACACAACTCATGGCCAACACAAGTTCTGCTTCTCCACTCAAACTGGAGTTTCCACAGCTTTAAAACGCCAGAGCTTGTTACTTTATTTATCCATCCTCTGACAGGTCTCACCATGTCCCTGGCTTTGCAGTTACCCTGTGCAGGCAGGCCACAGACAGACACCAAACAACTCTTCCAGCTCCTGTTTTAGGTGATTCCTTGACCTTCCCTGCAGTGATTGACATCAAACTAGAGAAGCCCCCCGAGCAGCCAGTCACGGAGAGTGGGTGCTCCTGCTAACAGCCCCTGCCAGCAGCACCCCCGCCCGGCCGGGCTCCCAGAGAACATCCCGCTCATCACCACCCCTCTGGGGCTGGAAAACCATTCCTAAGCGAGTGAATCCCTGTGTACTGGTGGGGAGCAGCCCCGGCCGCCCCTCTCACTGCATGGTTTGAGCCCTGAGTGCAGAATGAGTGTCCTGTCTTTTGAGTTTATTTTTTTATGTTGTTGCACTTTGGCACCGCGGTGCCCTTCACACTCTCTCCCTCTCTCTTTCTCTCTCTCTTCCTCCCTTTCTCCCCCTGTTCCCACCTCGAGCCTCCCTGCTCAGATGTATCTTGTGAATGCCATGGAAAAGCTGCCGAGTTAGGGAAGACAAAAATGAAGCTTTGGGGGGTGGGTTCTCCACCTTCCCTCCTGCCTTGCATCCTCCCCCTGCCCTCTCCAGCCCCACATCCCCACTTCCTCTGGTAAAAGGCTGCTCCTTAAACTTAAACCAGTCACTTGGACTTGCCTTTTTGGACTCTGCAGGTTCCCTGTTCCCAGGCTTTGCTTCCCACAGGGCACACACCCCATGAGCTCCCTGGTTTCTCCTTTCTGTGGATGATCCTGGCTAACTCTTGCTCACAACTTCCCAGTTTTGCCCTTCATGTCGCACAGGGCCCTGGAAAGCCCCAAACTCTGAGAGCTTTGGCCTTGTTGCTCCTGTTTGTGTGGCAGGGACATCCCAGAGCCTGCTCCCCTCGGCTGGAATCTCTTCCCATCCAGAGGATGTTGGTGAGTGTTGGCTGCAGATGTGGGAGAGGAGGAGGGAACAGAGACTTTGCAGCCTAAGGCTGGGTGGGGAGAGATCCTCAGGGATTCTGGAAGGAAACAGTGACCTGGAATCCATCACTGCAGGGACAATACCTGCCCTGGGAGTCATGGATGCTCCTCAGGCTCTTTCCCTGATCTCCATTCTCCTGTTCCTCATCACGGCAGCTGCTTCATGCGGAGCAGGAGAGCCACAGCAGAGGGAAGGGCAACATTCCACTCTCATTCCCAGGTTGCTGATTGATGGAATCATTCCCATTGTCTCTGCCCTTGGAGCAGAGCTCTGGGGTGAGACCAGCAGCAATTTAACTCCTGGGGGAGTTTTAACGTTTGCCAAAGCTGAGGGGAGCAGTGGCAGGGAATTCCTGTCCCAGTGGGCGGAGGATTGGAGGATTGAACACTGCTGAAGGGAATTCTGATGTCACTGCCCAACCTTGGAGGTTGGGAACTGCCTCCTTTCCCCCTGGTTTTGAATGAATTCAGAGCTTTTCAGAGATTTCCTGGGGTTTTGGGTCCACAAACAAGTTGGTCTGTCAGTTGGCAGGGAGGAGAATTCCACTGTCCTTTCCCCACCTGGGCCAGTGTGACACGGAGGGTGCTGTGGTAGGACACAGTGTGACCACGGTGGGGGGGTCAGTGACACTCTCTCCCCTCCCCTGGCAGGGTGTCCCTCAGTCCCTGCCACCGTGTGTGCACCTGAGGGCAGGAGGGGACAGCCCAGGCCTGGCAGCAGGTCACCGAGGTCCCCAGAGTCCCTTCCCCTCCAGGCGAGCTGGCTGCAGGAGGAAGCTGGGATGTGACTCCCCATTGCCCGCCCCTCGGGAAGCTGCTCCCATTCCCTGTACATAGCCCTTTGTGGGAATTGCTGGTGTCGGTGTCCGTGTCTGTAGAACAGGTGTTGCTGTCCCTCCTCACAGGCAGCTCTGCTGTCCCTTCGTGTTGTTCGAGTCACGGACCGGGGCGGGAGGGGGGAGACCCCAATTACGGGGCGGGGGGTAATTAGTGGAATCCAATAGTTCCCTTCCCACTGTTTTTCTGGATGTGTTCCTGCCGTGTGTCCGGCCCTGCTGTCTTGTAGCTGTAGCGAGTAAGTGTGACTGTAACTCTGAGTAAGGACTGTGTGACACAGCCACAGTGTATCACTAAATAAATAAAGTTATTTCACCAACACTGCGCTCTCCTGCTGCCACACCGGGCTGGGGGGTTTGCTCCGAGGCGTGACATTCCTGTCCTGAATAGGGAGGGAGGAGGAAAGGAGGAAGGAACAGTGGAGGAGGAATAATGGAGGAGGAGTATGAGGGATGGAGAAGGAGGAAGGATGAATGAGGAAGGACAGGAGGAAGGGCAGAGGTGGAGGAATAGAGAAGGGAAGGACAGAGGAAGGAGGAAGAATGGAGCAGAAGGAGGGACAGAGGAGAAAGAGGGAGGAGAGGGAAGGACAGAGGAGGAGAAAGGACTTTGCTGACATTGTTGCAATATGTGGACTATGTAACAATTTTCTCAGGAAGTCTCTTTGATGTTTGATCTTTGTTACTTTCAAGCCTAGTCAGCAAAAAATGAGATTTAATCCAGGAAACTGACCAGCCAATGAGCTGGAAGTGATGTCCAGGTGATCTGTGGGTGTATTTGCCTCACTGAGGGTTAGAGCTGGACATGATTCAATGATCTCAGCCCTGGGGGATGTTACCAAACCTTGGGAGGGACGATCCCTACTTTGGGATAACAACAGGACCCTGTGGATCCAATCATGAGTCTGAATGGAGCCAGGAGCACACAGCTCCAGGAGCCCTCAGGTGAGCCCTTCCCTGCAACACACCTGGCACTGATCCTGCTGCTCCAGAAGGACCTGCAGGACCTCTGCCAGTGCTGCTTCCCTGCAGCCTGAACCCCTGGCAGTGCTCCCTCCATCCCTGCAAGTGTCCAAGGCCAGCCTGGACAGGGCTTGGAGAAATGTGGGATAGTGAGAGGTGTCCCTGCCCTTGGCAGAGGGTGGCACTGGATGATTCTTAAGGTCCTTCCCACCCAAACCATTCCATATTTTTATAAATTTGTGCCTTTCAGCTCAGTTTTGTCAGTCACTAAAAAAATCAAGTGTTGCTGGAGCTGTTGTTTTCCCACCAGGAATCAGTAACTGCTCGAGTTCTGGAGGATGAAATGGACTCTGGTGGCCTTAATTCTTTGCTAATTAACATACCCAAGACGTGAACGTGCCTTGGGAAAGAATGCACTCTTTCCTGTCAGCCAGGTCAGCAGGAAAACACCTGAGTCATTCCCTGGGAGGAACTGCCCAGGGCAGGTGAGACCTTCCTGGAGCTCCTGCCAGGAAATGCTCTGAAGCAGGAGGGACAAATTCAAATGGAATTGTACCTGCAGCTCCCTGTGGAGAGAGCTCCTCTTTCCCTGTGGAACACAGATTCTGGGAAACCAGTGTGAGACCAGAGAGGTGATAAAAGAGGTCTCCTTCCCAGGGTGTTGCAGGGGCTTCCAGAATGTTCATTCCCCAGGTGGAAAAGCTAATTTTAAATTCTGAATGAAAATCTTTTCCAGTGTCTTTTCCTGGCTCCCAGCCTGGCTCAGTGTTGTGCCCTGCTCCTGGAGTTGTGCTGGTGCCACCACAGCCAAAATCCTGCCTTACTCCTTCCTGGCAGTGCTGGAACACAATCCAGGTTAAACAGGAGCTGGTTTCCAGGAGAGCCAGTGGAAAAAGCCCCTGAAACAGCTGCAGATCCCAAATTTTCTCATGTAGGCTGCAAGGGTGACTGGAGCTGAGCCTTGTCCCAGCATTTTGTTGGAACGGTGCTCATGGTGGGTACATCCCAACCTCCACACAGACTTCCTGAGTGGGAATAAGCTGAATTCAGGCTGCTGTACTTGATTTATTGATTGTTTTTACAGAAAAAGTGGAAAACGCCACAAGGAAGAGAAGGCCAGAGCCAGGGCTGTCCTGAAGCCATTACAACATGATCTCACCAGGCATTTGCCCCTGGATTTGCTGATAATTAACATGTTTCCTTGGTAATTAACATTTCCAAACATCCCAGCCCTATAATGTGGGGTTTTATTGGCAAAGAGCCACAAGCAGCCACATCTGTGCACAGACTGGGGCTGGATTTTCCTCCTGGAGTTCCCAGCAAACCCAGCAATGCAGAGCAGAGGTGGGACAGAGGAGAAGGAAAGAATTCCATGGCACAAGAGAGTGGAACAGGTGGATTTCCTGAAGGACAATTCCATGCTCTGCTCAGGAATGCTCAACAACCAGGGATCCAGGATCAAGGGATCCAGAACCAGCCCAGAACTCACCTAATTTAAGTCTTGCTAAAATTTGGATCCTGCTGGAGCAGCTGCCCCCCAGAATCCACTTCACACCAGCTTTTCCCAACACCCATTCCCAGGAGCACAGCCTCAATCCCCATCCATCTTCCAGCCAAATGAGCCCCTTGGCATCTCTCCACGTGGGAAAGAGCTGTGCAGGACAGCGGTGCCTCCAGTGAAAGCTGAAACGTGAGGAGTCATCTCAGACATTGGGGAAAAAGGAGTGGAGAGGTTTTGGCAGGATGAAGCTCCCTGTTAGTGAACTGTCCGCTCCTTCTGCCGCTGGTAATCTGGGAGGGAGGGACAAAGAGAGGATGGCCAGGGGGAATTGCCCAAAATATTCAGGAAAACACACATTTCTACGTGGAGGCAGTGATTGAGACCCTCTGGCTTTAAAAGTGCACCCCCCACCAGTCATTTCAAGTGGTTTTAGGCCAAAATTATTTGTTTTAAATCCCCTCCTTCCCTACTCCTTTTTTTTTTTCTCCTTAATGACCAATTTCTATTTTATGAAGAATCCTTGTTTGGCTCGACTTCCTCCTTTTTTTATCCCTTAAATCTTGGAACTTTATGGGTGCAGAAGCAGAAACTGGGAGTTAACCCAGTCCTTCACTCACACTTCAAACATCCTTAGGGAGGGATATCCACCACTGGTAGGATATCTACTTGTGCCAGAGCTTGTTCCTATGTTATTCAAGGATAATTAGCTTAAATTTATGAGCTCTAAATTAAATTTTCCATTCCCCAACTATCCCACCACCTTCCTGCTCTCCGAGTTTTCCTACAAGGGCAGATGAAGCCAGGCCTCATTATCCTGACGTGGTGCCTGATCCCAAATCAACAGTCAGTGACCTTGGGCTGCTAAACTCGGGTAGAACAGGCAGGGATTTATGGAAGTTTGCTTCCCAAGGAGCGTTCCAGGACTGGGCACTTACTGTAGGGGAAGTACCGGACACGCATTGTGATCTCCCGCGCTGTCTTCAGGATCTCCACTGCCTGGAAAACAAGGGAAGAGCATTCCATGGGTTCTGTGCTGAGCTGGGAGGCTGGAAGGAGGTGGATTCCCCACCCCAGCGCTCACCTTGCTGTGCTCAATGTCCTGGAAATCCACATCGTTCACTGAGAGCACCTGGTCCCCCTCCTGCAGCCCAGCTCTGTGAGCATCCGAGTCGGGAATCACCTGGGAAGGGAGAGCAGGGATGGCAGCAGCGGATCTCCCACAGCTCCCCTCCCACACTGCCCCGGGGAGCAATTCCAGGGGCTGGGAAGCGATCAGGGAGTGGTGCAGCATGTTCTGAGGACTTTGTGTCAGATCCCAGCCCCGAGCTCAGGGGGTGTGAGGCAGCCAGAGCCTCCCTGCACACCCGGCCGGCTCAGCTGCTCCCATCGGCACAGGGAATGGCACAAGGACGGACACACCTTGGAGATGAAGATTCCCAACTGCGAGGCTTTTCCTCCCCGGATGTTGAAGCCCAGCTGTTGGAAAAACCAGCATGGAAATGCAGTCACCAGGACTCTTCCCTTGGCCCAGTTCTCTTTCCATTCCCCAGGACTCTTCGCCCTGTCCAGGTTCCTTCCACTTCCCCAGGACCCTCCTCCCTGCTCTGTCTCCCGGAGAATCCAAGGCATGGGTGCTGCAGCCAGGCAGCAGCACCAGGCCCTCTCTCGAAATTCCTGACACCGGGAATACCCCGTTCCCATCCTCCAGCAGCTCCACATCCCAAAATACCACATGGGGAACAACCCCTGCCCTTATCCACCGCCCCGGAATCTGCCACCCTGCCCGCCCCACGCCTGCCACAGCAGTTCCCTGTGCCAGGACGCTGCCAGTCGGGAATATCGCAATGCCAGCGCCTTTCTGGCTAGGAAACGCTCTGGGAACGCGACACCGCGCCCAGGCAGCGCCGCCCGCCTCACCTGCGCCCCGGGCGGCTTCTTGAGGACGATGGTTCGGGGCAGGAACTGCGTGAGCTCGTTGTTGTAGTCGGGGTGATAAACGCGCTGCGGGGGACGCGCGGCGGCTCAGCCGGGCCCGGGCCGGGCTCCCCCGCCCGGCGAGGCCCCGCGGCCGCCGCCCCCGGGCCGTCCCCCCGCTCCCCCCATCCCGGGCTGACCTCGTGCGGCGGGACCCAGGCGGGCGGGCTCTCGTAGGGCGGCAGGAAAACCACCGGGAAGTCGGCGTAGGGTACCCGGCCCCCCATGCTGCCGCCCCGCCGCCGCCGGGGCGCGCCCCGCGCGCGACGCACCGCGCTGCGATTGGCCGCCCTCCGCCCCTCGCCCCGCCCCCCGCCTGACGCACCCGCACGCGATTGGTTCCTCCCCTCCCCTCGCGCTGTCCCACCCCCACCCACGGCTGACTCCGCCCCCACCTGACGCACCGCTCTGCGATTGGCTGCAAGTCCTCCTCCCGGTGACGGCCGGCCCTGCGATTGGTCTCGACCCTGCCCCGCTTGACGTTTCGCTCGGTGATTGGCCGCGGCCGCGCGCGGCCCGGTTTGAATCGCGACCGTTGCGGCGCCGCCATTGGAACGAGCAGCGGCGGTTCCAGGTCAGTCCCGCGGCCGCCCAGAGACACCGGGCAGGGCCAGGCCGGGCCCGCTCCGCCCCCGCTCCGTCCCCACACCCGGCCCGGGGCTTCCACTCCATCCCAGAGCCCCGGCAGGGCCGCTTCACCCCCGCTCCATCCCAGAGCCCCACTAAGGCCGCTTCACCCCCGCTCCACCCCGCATTGCACCCCCGTCCCGGGCAGGGCCGCAGCGGCTCCCGCTCATCCCCGCTCCCGTGTCCCGCCTCGCCTCACGGCGCTCGTGTCCGCAGGCCGGCGATGGTGCGGGAGGACGAGAAGGGCATCCCGGTGCGTGTGGCGCTGCGCTGCCGGCCGCTGGTGCCCAAGGAGACCAGCGAGGGCTGCCGCATGTGCCTGTCCTTCGTGCCCGGGGAGCCGCAGGTGAGGCTCGGGGGGCTCCCGGGGGTCCCGCGGCCCGGGCGCGGTTACCAGCGCTGCCCCGTGCCTCTCCTCCGCAGGTTGTGGTGGGCAATGACAAGGCCTTCACCTACGACTACGTGTTCGACCCGTCCGTGGAGCAGGAGGAGGTTTTCAACACAGCGGTGTCGCCTCTGGTCCGAGGCATCTTTAAAGGTTTGTCGCAGATCTTGTCCCTTCGGAGCCTGTTCTCCACAGAACGAGGGGGGTGTGTTCTCTGAGGCTGCTGTGTGAGGCAGTTTTCGTGGAATACCAGAAGAGTTTGGGTTAAAAGGGATATTAAAGCCCGTCCAGTGCCACCCTTGCCAAGGGCAGGGACACCTTCCACTGTCCCAGGCTGCTCCAAGCCCCATCCAACCTGGCCTTGCACACTTCCAGGGATCCAGGGGCAGCCACAGCTTCTCTGGGCAACCTGTGCCAGGACCTCTTCACTCTCACAGGGAACAATTCCTTCCCAATATTCCTCTGGCAATGGGAAGCCATGCCCCCCTTGTCCTGTCACTCCAGGCCCTTATAAAAAGTCCCTCTTCCTCTTTAAGAATAACACAATGAATTCATAAACATCCTGTTCCAGGATGCTGCAGTGGAGCTGGGATGGCAGAGAATTTCTGCTGTGTTTCTATTTAGCTCTAATAAAGCATACAGTCTTTAAAAAGAAATAATAATTTTATTTTGTGCTTTGTGGTGTTTTCATTGCCTTTTTTTTTTTTTCCTTCTTTTTTTTTTTCTTTCTTCTTCAATGTTCCTGACTGTGATCTATGCCTAAAGCTGGTGTAAACTGATGATTTTCTGGGAGGGTGGCTTTGAAAAATGCAGCTTTCTGTCCCCACGTGACTCACCCGGGTGCCCTTTGTTCCCTCAGGATACAATGCCACCGTCTTGGCCTACGGACAGACGGGGTCAGGGAAAACCTATTCCATGGGAGGCACCTACACTGCCACCCAGGAGCATGAGCCCAGCGTGGGGGTCATCCCCAGGGTCATCAAGCTGCTCTTTGAGGAGAAACAGCAAAGGCAGGATTGGGACTTCGTCCTCAAAGTTTCTTATCTGGAGGTAAAAGTTTGGTTTTTTTATATCAAGTTAGGAATAAAGGGAGCTTTGAGATCACCTCCTTCAGGTAATAGATATTGCTAACATCAACCCCTAAGACTCCAGGAGGTTTTGCCAGTCCTTTGTGGTCCAAGATGTCTTTCTCTGAAGGTGAAATGAGTAAAATGTGATGTAAAATTAGCCCTAATTTCAGCCCCTTTCTTTGGCTGGTAACTCTGAGCTGCTCCTCTGCTGCTTCCAGGTTTACAACGAGGACATCCTGGACCTGCTGTGTCCCTCCCGAGAACGTTCCCAGATCAGCATCCGGGAGGATCCCAAGGAAGGCATCAAGGTCTGCCCTGCTGGGTGTGGGCAGGGCTGGGCACTGAAGGGGTTTAAGTGGAATTTTCAGTCATCCCTAAAGCAGTGGGATGGGGCTCATCCATGTGTTGGGAGCAGCACAGAGAGATCCAGGTGGGTGGATCCTCAGGGAAAGCACAGCTTACCAAGGAGCACATCCAGTCCTTCCTGCTCATCCCCTCTCTGGTTTGTGCCTCTCCAATACTTTATTCACACAAATCCCCTCCCCATCAGCCCCTTCCTGTGACTGGCACAGCTGTCAGCTCCCAGCTTGGCCTGGGATATCCATGGGTTTGTCCCTGTTGCCCTGAGGAGCTCTATCTCCCTCCCAGAGCCCAGCTGGCCCTGGAGCAGGCAGAGGAACTTGGAGGGTGTTTAGGAGCAGGTGATGTGATTCCACGTTCCTGAAGTGAAATTCAGAACCAGTTTTTTCTGGGAGTTTCCATTCCAGGCCCCTGGCTGGAGGTGACACTGATTCTTGGGAATGGGGCTGGCAAAGTCTGAGGTGCAGGGGGATTTTCCTGATCCCAGGTGGGACTAAGGAAGCAAGAGGATAAACAATGTTTCCTTCCTGGCTACAGATTGTGGGGTTGACAGAAAGAAATGTCACCTGTGCCCAAGAGACCGTGTCCTGCCTGGAGCAGGGGAACAACTCCAGAACTGTGGGATCCACGGCCATGAATTCCCAGTCTTCCAGATCCCATGCCATCTTCACCATCTGCATTGAACAGAAGAAGAAAAATGACAAGTGAGTGTTGTTGTGCAGCTGATGAGAGTTACTTTCCCAAAATTTCCTCATCCTGGTTCTGAGCTGTGCTTCTCAAAGCAGTTCAGGTTTTGGCTCTCTGCATTTTCAGCTCCTTGGCTGCTCCTTTTCCACCTGGAAGTTTACCTGGGAGAGTAAAGCAGTTTCTTTCTGCCCTAGGAATTGCAGTTTTCATTGTAAGCTGCACCTGGTGGATCTTGCTGGCTCTGAGAGACAAAAGAAGACCAAGGCTGAGGGAGACAGACTCAGAGAAGGTCTGTGGGCTGGGACTGGTGGAGTTTGGGTTTTTTCTTCTTACTTGGGAGTTTAATTAAAGAGCAAAGCACTTCTTTAATCCTTTAACCTGCTTTTTTAACCTTGTTAAAGTTATATTAAGGGTGGGAAATGAGGAGTTTGGAGCTGTTGAGGTGGCTGTGCTCACTGAGCTTTGTCTGCAGGAATCAGCATCAACAGAGGCCTCCTGTGCCTGGGGAATGTCATCAGTGCTCTGGGAGATGACAATAAAAAGGGAGGATTTGTCCCTTACAGAGACTCTAAGCTGACCAGGCTGCTGCAAGGTGAGAGAAGATGATGACAAAGCCTAAACTTACAGCTGCTTTTTAAATAACAAAGCAGAAGAAAACCCCACAGCTCAGAGCTGCTGCTGCTGCAAAGGGATTCATTTGTTTAATTCCTCACTGAAGCCAGGCCTTTCCTGCACTCTTATTTTGGGTTGTAAATGCAGTGAGATGAACTCAAAACGAGTCCTGCTCTCCTGCATTTTGTGTGACAGGAAGAAACAAGACAAATTCAGGGCGTATTTTTGGTGGAGAGAAGGAAGAAGAGAAATCTGGGGGAAGAGATCTATTATTGTACCTTAATTATAGCAACTCCCTGGGTGATGTCACAGCCAGAATGAAGCTCCAGCTGTCTGTGCCTTCCCTGGGATTTGTTTTCTTAGTCTGAATATCTGGTCTTTATTTTTCAATAGCTGGGATTTGTCTTTTAATGCATTTTATTTAAGCTACCCTTTAATTTGGGCACAGCTTTAGTAATGAAATTACTGGCATTTTTATGGTAATTACATAATTTGGTGCAAAAGCTCTTCAGTATTTTCCATGTCTGAAAGTACCTCATTAAAACCTGGATTGGGCTGGATGTGGGGCCCTTTTCTTTTTCTGTTCAGTAGCTTTAAGGAGCTAATTTGAATAAAATCAAAGGATCAAGTTCCATGCAGCTTTGTGATCTGTTCTTATCCAATAATTCCTTAAACTGGAGAAAATTGTGGATTTTCATGGAAGTCTTGTTATTGGGGGGGAGAAGGGAGGGGCAAACCTGAAAGAACCAAGCCAGAAATCACATAAAAAAATTATTTATGAAGGCAACTGAGGCTTCTGGGCTGAAATCTTTGGTTTAAAAACTTGACTTTGGCTTTCAAAAATCCATTTTAATACAAAACTGAGTGGGCAGAGGAGAAAGTAACGAGTGGCACCAAAATCCAGCTGTTTAATCTGCATTTTGGGGATGTGCTCATGGGGTTAGACCCCTTGAATGATGATATTTCACTGTCATCCTTGCTCTGACAGCTTTGACATTGTTTGTTTTCCTTCCCAGACTCCCTGGGTGGGAACAGCCACACGCTGATGATCGCCTGTGTGAGCCCAGCAGATTCCAACCTGGAGGAGACCCTGAACACTCTGCGTTACGCTGACAGGGCCAGGAAGATCAAAAACAAACCCATTGTCAACGTGGACCCCCAGGCAGCTGAGCTGCACCAGCTGAAGCAGCAGGTACTGGGGGATCCCCTCAGGTTCTGAGCTCAGCAAACCCCAAGGGAAGGCACAACCTCACAAAAATTGCAGAACATCCTTAATGTGTGTTGCTCCACCTCTGGAGGTGGCTGGGAAGGGGATATGTGGGAATTTCTTGGAATTCTTGGTGTGGTTTCGATTGCCCTTCCACCCAACAAATCATTGCCTGGTGAGCTAGAAGCACAATTAAAAATACAGAGATGGTTTGGTGCCTTCCTGACATCGGTCTGTGCCCAGCTCAGTGGAAAGGGAAGAGTTGTCCCTGGGGTGATCCCAGAGGGAAATGAAGAACCTTTTATTTGAGGAGTAAATGGCTTGAAATACTGTAACAACACCACTCCTTTCCACAGGCAGTGGTAAAAGGGGAATTAGGGAGCAGGGGAGGCAGGAAGACCAAGGATTCCTGGAGCTGCTACCTCAACAAGCAATAATTATTTGTCTTTGTAGGTCCAGCAGCTCCAGGTGTTGCTGCTCCAGGCCCATGGAGGGACCCTGCCAGTGTCTCTCAAGTAAGATTTGTTATTTAATGTCCTATGGATGTGTACTTATCACACTCCAGAGAAGAGTCTGATCTCCTTAGCTCTGGGCAGTGCTGTGGAGTGAGGGGAGAACAAATTGGTTGCTTTTTCCCCCCTATTTTTTTGTCATCCTTACTGGAATTCCCTGGGATATTTAGTTTTGTAGCAAACACCTCATGAATGCAAAAATCTGTTGCTGTAAGTAAAAGAGGAACCAAGAAACACCTCCTGAATAAATTCCTGTCACCGTGACCCATCCATCCCTGTTCTCCTCACCCCTCTACCCCTGAATATGGGGCAGCTCCACCTCCATTATCCTTACAAGCACAAAAGCTGGGACAGAGTTGGGTTGTGCAGGTGGTGTGTTCTGGGGATGTTTCAAAACCAAGTACATGGAGTTCACAACCTCTGTTTGGAGGTTTTTCCTGCATTCTGGAATTGTCCAAGGCTTGAAGAAAACCTGGAGCAGCCTGGTCTGTGGAAGGTGTCCCTGCCCGTGGCAGGGGAGGGGGTTGGATGAGCTTTAAGATCCTTCCCTCCCAAACCATTCTGGGCTATTTATTGTAAATTATTTAGGGAACAATAATAATTTTGGAGGTGACTTCAGTGCTGTCCCAAAGTCCAAACTCACACCCAACTGCTCCTTGCTGTTGCAGTGGCTTGGCCCCCTCAGAGAGCCTCCAGTCCCTGATGGAGAAGAACCAATCCCTGCAGGAGGAGAACCAGAAGCTGAGCCAGGGGCTGAGTGAGGCTGCTGGGCAAACAGCACAGATGCTGGAGAGGATCATCCTGGTACGTTCAGTTATCCCAGGAGAGCTCTAAATTGCTGGGAATGACTAAACAGCAGCTCCTTTATTTATGACATACTTAGAATCTCTCTTAAATGTTCCATTCACATTGATTCCAAATCAGTCAGAACCAAAAACCTGCCAGAATCTGTCGGCCTTTAGTTTCTTTTTGGAAACAGGAGACTTGAATCTTTCAGCTTTTTCATACTTCAAATATTTTATTTTAATATTTTAAATGGAACTTCCACACTTGTGTTGCCTTCCCCACCCTGCTTTTTTCCTGTTGCTTGCAGTGTCCATCCCTGAAAAAATGCTGTGAAGTCCAGACTGGTGCTCCCGACCATGAAGGATCTTTTAGTGAAATCTTTGATTTTCACACTGCCAATTTTTTGCTGCAAATTAATCAGCTGATTCCTGGATTCTTCTACAATTGAATGTAATTCTAATTTCTTTTAGACAGAGCAAGAAAATGAGAAGATGAATGCAAAACTAGAGCAGCTCCAGCACCACGCTGTGTAAGTGTCCCCACACCCTTCTCCTGGGATAATGTCCTTGGGAATTCAATGTTTTCAGTGGGATAAACTGGATCCCATCAGCTGGGGTTTGTTCATCCAAAATTAATTCAGAGGTTGAGTGGGGAAAGTTGTTCTTCCCTTGCCATGGACTTGTTCCCGTGCTTCCAGGTGCAAGTTGGATCTGCAGAAGCTGGTGGAGACTGTGGAAGATGAGGAATTAAAGGAAAATGTGGAGGTGATCCGGAACCTGCAGCAGGTGCTGGCTGAGCTGCAGGTAAGGCTGAACCCAGGGTTGTGTCAACTTATTCGGGAAATCTGGGATTCCACTCCACAACAACTTCCCTCAAGGAGCCCAGGAATTAAAAGTGTGTAATGACTCTTGAGATCCACTTCAAAACTGTCCTGTTGTGCTTTAATGCTGCAGAAAGGCCACTTGTGCTGCTCCTGGGGGTGGGGGGCAAAGGAGGAATCTACATGAAAAAACCTGATACTGGAGCTTGGCATGGATTTACATTACATTTACTAAATTGGATGGTGTGTTCTAAACTTGGTGATTTTTATGGACAATATAAATTGCAGGGACCTCAAATAGTTAAATAGAAGCTTCCAGGCTTTTATCTAATGGAGGAATTTCAGTTCTCCCTCACTGGACATTCCTCTGTTCTCTTCTTCCCTCTTCTCTCCAGTGCTGGAGTTCAGGGAAGATTTCAAGGAATGGCTTTTCCAACTAGACAAGGAGGAGTTTCCTCACATTCCTTGAGGAGGAGGATGATGGTCTCCTCTTTCCAGAGAGGTTCCAGAGGAGAATCACACCGTGCTTTGCCATAATGTCCCAACAGGCCGTTACTTCCTTAATTTTATTTCCTATTTCCCTTTTCACCCACCTTTTCTTCTCTCTGTCCACCAGAGTGAAAACGCTGCCACCACAGAAGCTTCTGCAGAGCTGTCAAACTCTGAACAGGATTCTCCAGGTGTAAGTGAGGGGCTCAGCAGTGCACACCTCACTGGAGCATGGTTCTATCTCCTCATCAGTTTTGTCTGCTCCCTCCTGCTAATTTTCTAACCCAAATGCTTGATAAATCATCACTTTTGTCTGTGCTGATTTAAACTCAATGTGCTCAAAGTCAAGAACCTGTTCTCATTTCTGCATATCTGTTTTTTTGAAGTGAAAATTAATTCAAAGTGCTCTGTAGAAACAGAGATCATGTAATTCAGTAGCTCTGGAATGGCCTCTCCTCATGGCTGTGTCTCCTGCAGGAAGCAGAAGTGGGCCAGGAATCCAAGAGAGCCTCCAACGACTTCAGCACCCAGCACGCCCTGCGCCAGGCACAGCTCTCCAGGGAGCTGCTGGAGCTCAACAAAGCCCTGACTTTGAAAGAGGCCCTGGCCAAAAAAATGTCTGAAAATGATACCCAGCTGGGGCCCATCCAGTCCCAGTACCAGGTAAAGCTGAAATCCTCCTTGGTCAGTTTGTTCTCCCCAATTCCTGCTGGGGAAGGAAGATTCTGTTCTCAGGATCCTGTTGTGGGTCTATTACTTAAGCTGGGTCCCTGCTCCCTTGGGCAGTTTTCCCCCTTGTGCTGGGATCTCCCATCTCTGAGATGATCCAGTCAGGACATGGCCCCAGTGACTCTGTGCCCACCAAAGCTCCAGAGTGTGCTGGGCCAGCCCCTGTGACCCCACACTGCTCTTAGGTGAGGTGGTTGAGCAGCCTGCTGCAAAGGAATGGGGTTTTTCAAGGTTTCTCTCTCTTAAAGTTTTGCCTCAGGGTGTCTTCCCAAGGTTTTTATTTGGAGATTTATTCTTCTTGTCCTTTCTAGACCAACATCAAGGATCTGGAATTGGAGGTCAGCAATTTGCAAAAGGAAAAGGAGGAATTGGTCCTTGCTCTGCACATGGCAAAGAAGGACATCAACCAGGCCAAGTAAGAGAGCTCTGCCTGCAGCTCTGGGGGTGGTTAATGTGTCTCAAAATCCAATGTCTTGCACTTCCATGATCTGTAAAAGCTCTTTTTTGATGCAAAAATGTCCCTTTAATGTGCCAGGAGCTGCAGAGAAGCTTCCTGTGGGCTTGCAGCAGCAGCAAAGGTGACAGAGGTGACATTTTTCTCATGAGGTGTCTCTGAAGCTGGAGAGGATTTGTTGTTGTTTCTCTCCAGGCTGAGTGAGCGGCGCAGGAAAAGGCTCCAGGAGCTGGAAGCACAAATGACTGAGCTCAAGAAGAAGCTGAATGAGCAGTCCAAGCTCTTGAAGCTGAAGGAATCCACGGAGCGCACGGTGTCCAAACTGAACCAGGAGATCAGGGTAACCAACAGGCACCTCTGACCTGAGCCAGGGTGGGCAAAGCAGGAATCCCAGAAATCCCAAACAGGAATCTGTTTCTGTTTAGTCAGACTGAAAATAGCAGATTTAGATAAGATTCCTTTGGCTACATGACCACAACAGGCAGATGACTACTGAGATTTGGGAGGAAAATAAGTCCAAAGTATCTTCTGGTACTTCTAATTTATTGCCTCAGTCAAATAATTTGATTCCTCTTTGATTTGCCTAAATTGTACCTGGGCTGGTCTTCCCTTTGTGCCTAAAAAAAAGTGTCCCTGTTTTTTTAGCACTTTGAGAGAGTCCTGAGTGGGAGCACATTAAGATTTCCCACCTGCCGCTCCCCACACCTGGCAGGCACGGGGGAATGGAGGTTGAAGCTCACTGGGATGTAAATCCTGGATAATTCTTCCAGCCACTGGTGTTTTTCAGGAAATGAAGCAGCAAAGGGTGCAGCTGATGCGTCAGATGAAGGAAGACACTGAGAAATTCAGGCAGTGGAAGCAGCAGAAGGACAAGGAAGTGATCCAGCTGAAGGAAAAGGTGAGCAAACAAGCCCCTCACACTGTTCCTCCCTCCAAAGGGCTGCTGCAAGGTTTCTTGAACTGGGAAACATCTGAGAAGAGTCTGGAAATGCTTTGAAGAGAAGCTTGGCTCACATGGCTGCCAAGCTTGGCTTGTTTGTGGCTGGGGATCTTCAAGCTCTTGTCACAGCTGTGACTCTGCTCTAAAGCAGAAAGCAAGAATTGTCAATATTTGAAGGATTTTGGGGTTTGGCCTCAGCATGGGAGGTTTTTAAACTTCCAAAGGAATGTTGGATCTGCAGATCAATAAAATCCAGCTGCTTGTGCAATGGCCAGCAAACACCTGGAGTTTGGTCTCACAGGAATTCCTGCCTTGGGATGCTCAGGCTGGAATTTTGGGGCTGCAGCCTTTCCTTTGTCATGGAAAATGTGACTTTTCCAGCTGTTTTTCCTCGCAGGACCGTAAGAGACAGTACGAGCTCCTCAAGCTGGAGAGGGATTTCCAGAAGCAGGCCAATGTCCTCCGGCGCAAAACAGAGGAGGTGAGGAGCCAACATCCCCTGGAAATTGCCAACCAATCCCTAAAATCTGCCAAGTGGGGCTGGAGGAAGGAACAGGACACACAGATAAACTTAAAGGAAGTTTAGAGGCTGGAAAGAAAAGCTTTTCTCTCTGCAGAGAAGTCCCTGTTTTTGCCTTGTAGCCTTTGAGGAATTCCAGTTAAATTTGCTCCTTAAAGGCCGAATGACTCCAAGTCCCAGGTTCCTGTGGCAAATCCATGCAGATACCCAAGGCAGGAAGTGGGAAGTGAGTTTGGGTGGTAGATCTACAAGGTTGCAGTTCAAAATCCTTTCAGGACAGCTTTGTAGAAGAAATGCATCTTCAACACCTCATTTTGGGTGTTTTCTTTTACCTTCAGGCCTAAAAGGAGCTTCTCTTTAAAGGAGGGATGGCAGCAAAAGAAATAAAACAAGGGCAGGGGTTTTTTTGAGTTAAACCAGAAAAACTTGAGATTTATTAACCTTGTGCTGTGACTGTCCCAGTGTTTGCCCTGGGCCGGGAATCCCTGGTGTTTCCAGCTGTAGCAGGTGATTTCCAGTCCCTGTTCAGCTCCTTGTGGAATCTTTTCCAGGCAGCAGCTGCCAACAAACGCCTCAAGGATGCCCTGCAGAAGCAGAAGGAGGTGGCGGATAAACGGAAGGAGACCCAAAATCGGGGCATGGAAGGAATTGCTGCACGAGTCAAAGTGGGTAACAGCATTTCTGCATCCCAACACTGGGCAAACTGGGACTTGGGGTGTGTGCTGCTGGCCTTGCTGTCCGGAGCACAGCAGCAGGAGCAGGGAATTGCAATGGGATTACTCAGTTTCTCTGAAACACCTTCACAGAGGGTTCAGTCCTGGAGCTGAGCTCAACCACTGGGTTTTGGGGGTTATTTTCCCAGAGCTGGCTTGCAAATGAAGTCGAGGTTCTTGTCAGCACTGAGGAAGCTCGAAGACACCTGGCAGACCTGCTGGAGGACAGGAAAATCCTGGCAAAGGAGCTCCTTCAGCTGAAAGAGAAGAAAGATGCTGGGGAAAATCCCCCTCCAAAGCTCCGGGTAAGAGGGAAATTCCCCTTTTCCCACCCCACTCCTCTGTCTGTTCAGCAATACTGGATTTCATTATTCTCACTCCTGCTTGAGCTGTTCCCTCAGAAGATGGGGATGGATCCCATCCTTTCTGGGAGAAAGGATTAGTGTTTTTATCCTCTGACACGTCAGGGACAAGAAGTGCTGAAGGAACTTGTTTCTTAATGGAATTTGGGGAAGTTTTTTCCCTGAAAGGGCAAATGAGGCTTTGGAAGGGGCTGCTCAGGGAAGTGGTGGAATCAACCATCCCTGGAAGCGTCTAAAAAACGTGTGGATGTGGCACCTGGGGTCATGGGTGGCCCATCAGTGTTGGGGGAATGGTTGGACTCGATGCTCTGGGAGAGCTTTTCCAACCTCAGGGATTCTAAGGGATGCGAGTGGCTCACTCCCCTTAGCAAAGGCTTTTGGGAAGGAACAATGGAACTGAAGCTATGGGGAGATGCCTGGAGGCTTTTCTAGCTGGAATATCTCTAAATGTGTGATTTTCTGCCCTGTTCCTGCCCTGGATCCGTGTGCTGTGACTGCAGAGGCGCACGTACTGCCTGGCTGACCTGCAGGCTCCCTACACGGATCTCTCGGTCTCCAAGCAGATTGAGAGCCTGCAGACAGAGATGGAGCTCAGGTAAGGCACTGCCACAGAGCTCCTCCACACAGCCTCGCCTCTGCCTTTTCCCTCATTTCCATCCCAACTCTCTGGGAGGTGGAAGAGGATGTGAAACACACAGAATGACACTGGCAATGGTGAGGGAAAGGTCTGGGTTTTCCTGGCTGGATTTTTTCCGAAATGTGGGGAAAATACTCAGAGTGGGTTTTTTGAGCTGTTAGTGAGCACCTCTGGGGGTAAAAACCTCCATTTCTATTTGGGAATGTGGAGTGGAGGCAAAACTCCCCAGGGGAGCGGTGCAGGCTCCAGGTGCTCTACTGGGCAGCAAAAATCTCAGTTTATACTATTTTACTTAATATTCTGGGAACAGTAACATTTAGCCCAGAAGCCAGCCTTGGTTTTCTCCTGTGCTGTAACCCCAAACCCGTGGATTGTTCCCCAGGAGTGCCCAGATAGCAGATCTGCAGCAGAAACTCCTGGATGCAGACAATGGAGATCGGGCCAAGCAGCGCTGGGACAGCATTGCCACCATCCTGGAGGCCAAATGTGCTCTGAAGTATCTCCTGGGAGAGGTAAACCCTGGATTTTCCTCTTTTATCCCTGAAAATAAAGGCTCTAAATCTGCTTAGCTACAAATAAAAGGAAGTGACCAAAGGAACTTTGAGTGGAGCCCTCCTGTAGTGGATGAGGTTTATTTATTCCCTTCTCAAGTTTGGATTAAAGTAATCTGTATTGGGGAGTGAAATCTGAAAAACAGGGAAGTGGAATAGATGAGACCAGCTAAATGCTTGCATGGGAAAGGGAAAAGACAAATTTCAAAAGTGGAAGAGAAGAAAAAGTATCTAAAATACTTCCTGAACAAGCAGGGAAACAAGGACAGTGCTGGCTGAGGTCAGGGGAAGCAGTGGAGTTGGTGTTGAGATAGGAAAAAGAGAAATTGGGGTATTGTGGGATCAGGGAAAGAGCAACTGAAGGACACAATTACCTGTTGCTCCCTGGTGCTTGGGAATCAAAGGAAAAGGGTGAAAATGAAAATACTCTCAGTGTTGCCTGAAGGGAGGTGAATTCAGAACTGTGAAGAAGACCCTCAGCTCCCTGGTTTGCACCTCCAAAGTGTCTGGCTCTGAATCTCTCCTGGTTTCCTTGGTGCTTGAGGGCTGGTTCAATTCCTGGGGTGGTTGGAAATTACAGGGATGCTTCCCCTCCACACTGCAGTCCCTGTCCCAGCAGGGAATCCCTGTCCCAGCAGGGAATCCCTGTCCCAGCAGGGAATCCCTGTCCCAGCAGGGAATCCCTGTCCCAGCAGGGAATCCCTGTCCCAAGCCATCCCTTGCTCTTGTTTTCCAGCTGGTCTCCTCCAAAGTGCAGGAGAGCAAACTGCAGAGCAACCTGGAGCAGAGCCAGGCCAGCTGCTCTGACGTGCAGAAGATGCTGATGGAAGAGAGAAACCACACAGCAGAGCTGGAGGCAGAGTTCCAAAATCAGATTTTGGTGCAGGAACAGCAACACCAGGAAAAGGTGAATCACAGCTCATGGAAATCTTGGAGTCTGATCAGAAAGGCAAAAGGGGATGTGCCAAAATGAAGCTGGTGCTGAGTATTAACTCAAATTTTGTTGGAGTTTTGCAGACAGTTCATTAAAAGCCGAAGAGATCTCTGTATTTATCCTATGCAAATTGATTTATTCAGTAACTTTCCTCCTGCTTTAAATGAGGAGGTTACACCTGAGCACAAGACCACTTTTCAAGTAGATCAGGGTGGAAATGTGCTGGAAGTGGCAGGAAATTTCCCTGTGCCTGGACTTTGATGTCAAATGCTCTTTTCAGGAATTCACCCTTATTTATTACAACTTGCTTTTAGGTTCTGTACCTGCTCAGCCAATTCCAGCAGAAGGAAGCAGCAGAGAAGAGATTGGAAGATTCCCTGAATGAGCAGGAGAAACAACTGCAGGAGCGACTCCGGTTCCAGGTGCAGGGGCTGGGGAGGGTGGGATCCTTTGGGATACCTGGAATCAAGAGAAGGATTGTGTGTTCCCTTTGCAGAAACCTGCACAGAGTGGTGGCTGTGCAGGCTGCAATAACCCTGGGGGATTTTCTCTTATTTATCTCCAACGAAACAAATCTCCTCTTGTCCTGCAAACAGGAGGAAGAGCTGGAAAAAATGAGGGAGATCTGTGAGAAGAACCAGGAGCTCCTCCGGGAAAATGACACTCTGAAACAGGTAGAGCCTTGTGCAGACACCAGAGCCTCGTGGCAGTTGGGTTTAAGGGATTTTGCAGCTCTAATTCTTGTCCCTTTTGACAGAAACTGCTGCTCCTCCAAATTGCCAGTGGCCAGAAGCTCCGGCACATCCAGCAAAGGCCACCTGAGTCTCCAGACTCTTCTTTTGATTATGTTCCACCCAAAGTAAGAGGCTGCACACATTGTATTGCACCTGAATTCTTTGCCAAAGTTAACCTTGACTATTGATAATGTGAATTTTTCCTTTCTTCTGAGCTGCTTTTACCAGGCACTTGTTCTACTTGTTGAAGTTCTGCTCATTGAAGTGACCCCTTCAGTCCTTTCTAGAAGACTAAAATACCTTCCATTAGTTTTTTGATTAAAAAAAATAGGCAAACAAATCCCCAAACCTATTTCCTCATTGTAGTTCTGACTCTGTATCCTCCTTCACAATCCAGATTGTTTTTCTGGAGCGTTCCCAGTCTGTAAAATTATGGAGCGCAAGGCACGTGTGTCACAGCAAACTTTGCTGCTTTGCAAAGAGCCAAATCTTAGTGCTGGGAGGAGGAGATTATTTAAAACTCTTTGGGCAGGAGTGTGACGCTTGTTTTTTGTCATGTGATTTGACAACAACTCAGACTTCTGAGGATTTGTCAGTAATTGCTTAAGTTGATTGAATTTTTAATCCTGCCAATTGGTTCTTTTCCTTCCCCTCCCTCACCCCACAACCTTCTTGGCTGTGAAGTACCCTGAAAACCTTAATAAAACATAATAAAACCTTGTTAAAATATAATAACCATTAATAAAAGATAATCTGTGTGATTTTTGGTGGCCTAACCCCCCGTGCTCCTGTGTTGCAGCCCAAGAACCGCCGGCAGACGACGGCCAAGCCCCGAGCACGCAGCCCCGAGGTGGATGTGGAGGAGCTGCTCTCTGACTCTGGGGAAGGGGAGGATTCTGACTGGCTTCCTGGGAAAGCAGGCAGAGGAACAAGGAAAACCCTCACAGGGGTAAGATCCAGCTGCCTTTGATCCAGGGTCTGTTAGGGAATCACTTGCTGTGTCCAGGGATTGGGTATGCAGCTGTGAGGTGTGGTGTGTCCACTGTTCTCAAAGGGGCAGCAATGGGTTTTTTGGGTGCCTGGGGATATTTGGGACCTTCCCACAGACACAGCAAAGGTTGTCTGCAGCCACCAACACCTTCCTGGACAGGTTTTCCCTGTCCCAGTCACCTTCTCCCATGTTTTATCCTCCTGCCTGTGCCTGAGCTGGCCTCTGCTTCAGGAACAGCCCCAACAGCAGCCAGATCCATCCAGGGAGTCAATTTTAGGGAAAAAAAAAAACCCACCAAAACCAAAAAAAAAAGGATGGCCTGTTGTGGATCCCTGTTTTGGGAATCTGCAGCTTCCAGTCCTGACAGAGCCTCAGCTTTCAGCTATGTCAGTCTGGAACTTCAGCCTCTGGCTCAGAAACTTCTGAGGTTTTTGGGGTGGGGACTCCGTGGAAGTGGGCACAGAAACTGGGATCCTTTGGCATAACCTCAGTTCAGGCACTGAATAACTGAAGGTACTTATCCTGTAGATTATCTGTAGGTGGAAGGATTTTATTCTGGATATTAGGAAGAAAATTATTCTGGGATGTAGGACTGGCAGCAAAATGTGACAGGGGGCAGCTTGGGGATGTCCCTGTCCTTGAGATGGCACAGCTTGGCAGGACCTGGAGCATTCCAGGAGCATCCTGGCCATTGGATCCCTCTTCCCTCCTCAGTGCTCGTGCAAGGGCCGCTGTGGGAACAGGCAGTGTGGCTGCAGGAAGCAGAAGTTGGGATGCACCGACGGCTGCAGCTGCTCCCCGGCCACCTGCAGGAACAGGGACCGGGGCCTGGTGAGTGCTGCTGGCTCTGGGGGGCCACAGGGGCTGCAGGGCCTGGATTTGGGCAGGAGCAAAGCTGGATGAAGGGATAATTCCCCCACAAGCATAGTTTGTCCAGGCAGAGCACGTGCATTTTGCTGAAACTCTGGGAATGTCACTAATTAGTGCCTCTCTGGTAACTGAGGACAATTTTCCACTGCAGGACCAGGCTCTGCCTTTCGGCACAGACATTTGGAGATTCACAGCAGAGATTTTCATGTTCCCACTTCTCATCCACAAATCTGAGGACAAATAATTTCAATTTGCCTTTTGGACTCAGTAAATTAAAGTTGTATCTTTGGCTTCAGACAACACAAAAACCTTGACTCATTCCCGGATTTCTTTTTAAGAATGGAAGGGACGGTTTGGGGAGGGGGTTGTAGCAGCAGGAAGATCCCTGAGAAACTGATGTTCATTGAGGAAGATGTTCCTAGGGGGAAATTTGCTCTTGGCTCTCAGAGATGTGGAGCAGGGACATCCCATAGTACTCTAATTATTGCCTATTTTATGGAGGCCTAGCCTGAGCTACAGCATGAGCTGTGCTGTGGAAAGCTTCCCAGCTGGAGAGCTGGGTTGCAGTGGGAAGGGAAGGGATGGATGTTCTGCAAGAGCTTCACCCTCTGCTGCCCCTCAGGAAACCACAACATGTGAGGAACACAAAAGGGACTTGGAAGGGTCCTTGAAGCTGGAAGATCCCACGGAGGTGAAAGCAGCAGAGAGCTTCTTCCAGCCTGTGTGTGTCACTCCAACCACTAAGGTATTCCCAGGGGAGAGCAGAGCTGCTGCATGAGGAATCTTGGAGGGAAATCACCCCAGAGGAGAAGCTGCTGCTGGAAAACTCTGCAGAGCTCCAGGCAGCTCGTGTGGAAGTTCACAGTGTGCTGAATTCCCAAGTTTCCACACACTGGAATGATGCCACAGGCTTGGCATGTTTTCCTGCAGCACCTTCAGCAAGGAGAGGGGGGAAGTGAGGAGCTTGCAGGGTAAAATCACATCTGTCCGTGTTCAAACTGGGAGAGCTGTTGTGCTCTCTGACCTGGCACATCTCACTTCACCTCAGCTAAACAAATCCCTTATCCCATGGCAACCCACTATTCCAACTGCTCGCTCTTCCTGCTGCCTCTTGATATTTTGTCAAAAAATTTGTCTTTTTCCAAATTTGAGTAAAAAAAGCAACTCTTGAGGTTGGCCTGGCTCTCAGTGTCCTGCTGCCTCTGGTGGGTCACTCCAGCAGTGACTAACCCAGAGATTGTCCCTTGCTTTCCCACAGGTCCTGCAGGACCTCACAGAGCAGGAGGTGCTCCTGAAGATTCCCAGCACTGCCACCTCCCTGCTCGGGAGGGATGAGGAGTCCCGGGAGAACCAGAACCCCTTTGGGAAGAAGAAGAAAAGGATGTTGAGCAGCAACATCAGCTTCTTCTCAGGCTGCACCCCCATCAAGGAGGAGTTTAACTGACCTGGAGCTTTCCCATCCCTTTAGGCCACATTCCTGGTGATGTTAGAGGGAGTTGGATTCTCCTGCTGGAGCAGCAGCTCCTGCCCTCAGCAAGGGAGTCAAACTCTGCTTCTTGCTGGTTGTGTCTGTAAATATTTATGTGTTGGGCTAGGGGGAGGGTAAGAATCTTTCCTCTGGAATTCCTGGTGTGAATGGAGGTGATTTTCCAGGTGGGTGTTCCCAGCTCCCTCCCTCCTGCTGAGCTGTGAACGCTGGGTACAGTTTCACCTGTAATCTTGAAAGAACTTCGCCTTTGCACGGGAGATCTGCTCCTGCTTCTTCCCACGGAGCCTGAAGGAACTTTTCCAGCTGCCCTGGGAGATCCATGGAGTGAAAAGGGCCTGGCTGAAGTCTTAAATCAGCAGCTCTGAAGTGGTCAGGCTTCCTGGCCCCTTTGGCCGCTGGACTGTCCTTAGTCAATGAACTAGAACCTTGACCTATGTGAATAATGTAGGAATTTTAACTCTGGTTTGTAGTTTTAATAAAGGAATTACTAAAGAAACCTGGCTTGGAGCTGGAATTCTTGTGCACAACACCCCCCCAGCCTCCCCTGGGCTTAAACTTGGTCTTAAAACCAGTCCAGGAGTTGCTGCTACTGGGATCTGCTCAGGTCTTTCTGTCCAGGCACCCCAAACAGGCTCCTGCTGCTTTTCCTTGCCCTCAGCCCTAAGTTATGAGTCTCAGCAGGAAGGAAAGGTGATAAATGGAATTTTTGTTAAATTTATTTTTCCTCTAGTGCCAATGGTGTTGACCCAGCCCTTCCCTGGGATCTGCACAGGGATGTGGGATTGGGGCTGTAGTTTCCCTGACCTAAGAATCCTCTTTATTTACGTGTTGCCTGAGGGCTTTGCCAATTTAGGGAATCCCAGGAGTTTTTGTGTTGGAAGGGGCCTTAAGGATCATTCACTTCCACTGTCCCAGGTTGCTCCAAACCCCATCTAAGCAGGCCCATTCCAGTAATGGGGCAGACAGAGCTTCTCTGTGCCAGGGCCTTGCCACCCTCACAGGGAAGAATTCCTTCCCAAAATCCCCCCTCACCCTGGACTTCAGTCCTCTCCCTGCTTTCCAGGTCTATAAAGGCCCTGAGAGCTGTAAAATATTTCCAAGAGATTCAAACAAGCCTGGAAATTCTGAGGCTTCGAGCCCTAATAGAAGATTGTCCCATCCCAAATGCCATCCCATCCCAAATGTCATCCCATCCCACCCCAAATCCCATCCCCTCCCACAGCCCATCCTTCAGGCTCAACCCTGAGTCAGGAGTTTGGTGCTGAAGAACAGACACAGCACAAAGGCACCGAATCTGGGCTCGGGGACAATGCCAGGGGCTGAGGGGAGCTTGTCCTGAGAGATGATGGAGCATCCCCTGGGACTGGGACAGGGACAGAGGGGACAGCAGGGACAGGACAGAGGAGACAGCAGGGACAGGACAAAAGGGACAGCAGGGGCTGCCCCAGGGGCTGCTGGCACTGGAACACTTCCAGGACCTGGAGCAGAGCCAGGGAATCTCCTGACGGGACCCACCAGGACCTTGGATGCAGCTCCTGGCCCTGCACAGGACACCCCAACAACCCCAGCCTGGAACAAATTACACAGAAAATAATACCCAATTCTAAACAATATTCTATAATTTTGTCTTATATCTATTGTTTTAAATTCCTTTCTATTATTCTATTAATTTTATATTATCATATAAAACATATATATTTTATATAAAATATTTTATATATATATATATTATATTATATATATATTATATATATTACATTATAACCAATATATGTACATTTGTACCTGCCAGCAGTAGGCAGTAACATAAATGTGTGTGGAAATGTATTTCTATATATTATTATTTTTAAATTGTGGATGTGTGAGAGAGCATCCAACAGTTTTATGTGTATATATTTTAATACTTATATTAATATTATAAATATTAAATTGTAAAAAAATATGCAAATATTTATAGTAAATATTTATATATATTGCTAAAATATAAATTTATATTACATAAATGCATATTTGAAAAGTATATATGTAACAAAAAGTGTGTTTATCTGTATGCATAATTAACTATATTCTCTATATGTATATTAAAAATGTTTATGTACCTATTATATTTCTATATCTCTAAATATATTTCTATATAATATATTTAATGTCAGATTTAGTATTATGTTAATATTTTAACAATCTATTTAAATGAATATTGTAATATATATTTCTGTATCTTTTGTATATGAACAATATGAGTCATATCATCTTAAAAATTAAATATATACGATATATAATTATATGTTATATCCATATATAAATATATATTATGTATAATTCTGTATGTTATATATAAAAAATTGTTTTAGATTTATATTATATATTATTATATATTATTATATATTAATGTATATTAATATATTAATATATATTAATATTATAATATAATATAATATAACATAATATAATAAATATTATATTATATTATATTATATTATATTATATTATATTATATTATATTATATTATATTATATTATATTATATTATATTATATTATATTATATTATGATGTTATCATATAATAATATTTGTATTATATACAATGTAATATAATAATATAATAATATCTATATTATTCAACATTATATAAAAATACGTATCTCTGAAAAATATTTATCTTTGTATTTTAGAGAGACATCTATGTTAATATAAATATTTTGGATATTATATATATTATATATTTTAGATCTTTATACAAAAGATACAGAATTCATGAGCATTATGTAGGCCAGGGCTACATGTTGCTATAGATGGTGTATATATAAATATAGCACTGTATATAAAAGAAACATATATCTCTGATAATATTTTCATATATGTAATGTAATATAATAAATACCTGTATATTTTAAAAGACATATATAGTATAAAATAGTATCTATAAATACAGCACTATACCTAATACATATAGACTATGTATTATATATAGGAATATACATATAAGATGCATATTAATAATACAATTAATAACCAATATAAAAATAATATTAATTATTATCATTAATAAAAAATCAATAATAAATATATGTTTCTATAAAATATATATGTAAAATATATGTAGATAGAGTCATAGCTATAGATATGTGTTTTTATAAAAGGGCTATGATACGTGAGAATTTCTGTATATTATAAATGGTTTCATTTCTATATTATAGATTATACAATACCTAGTATAAAACATATATATTTATAGATTTCTTAGATTTATTATACATTTATATTTATATTTGTATTTATTTATATAATTGTATCATTATTAATAATATAAACCCTATTTAGACTTATTAATATATATTTATTATATTTATATATGTATTATATTTATATATTAATCATATTTATATTTGTATTTATATCTACATTAATTTATATATTTATATAATAGAAAATATATTTGTATTTATTAATATATGTTTATATTTACATATTTATTATATTTATGTATTTATTATATTTCTTATACATCTAATATATATTATATATTATATATTATATATTATATATTATATATTATATATTATATATTATATATTATATATTTTATATTTTATATTTTATATTATATATTATATATTTTATATTTTATATATTATATCATCTATTACACAAAAAGATCCGTTGATGTATTTTATCCTCTGGAGGATCAGCACAAGGTGTGAGCCAGGGCTGTGCAGAAACCAGACTGGGAGGGTTGGTTCTATATGGAACAATTAATTAAATTAATTAAATTAATGTTCCAAAGCAGTTTGGGAACACTGCAGGCACCAATAAATGAAATAAAAAAACCCAAATATTAAAAAAATAAAAACAAAAATAAAAATAAAAATAAAAATAAACCCCACCAATATTAGACAGGGAGGGGTTGTTATAAATGGAAATGAGTGATGTGGCTGCTTACAGACAGAAATATAAAATATTTTAGATGTTTAACAGGAGAGGCATCATAGAGTTCTGCTTATAAAGAAATACATAAATATGAAGAGTGTTTGTGAGAACTGGGGATGTGAGAGCAGGGGGGTGGGCAAATAAAAACCCCCACATTGTTTGTGGGGCAAATAATTATAATAATGTATAATATGATACATGATATAATTGGATATGAAATTATATATTATTATATTTTATTTTATTATATAATAATTCTATCTGTAATATATAATTTAATATTCATTATCTATTATAACATTATTATATATATCATATACTTATATATTATTATATAGAATCATATATAATTATATAAGTATATAGTATATAATTATATAATATTATTATATGGGGAAATTATATATTTCTATATTTCTATTATATTAAACATTGGTGTGGGAGAGAGGCTGAGACTGTAAACACAGGCACCTATAGAAATGGAAAATGCAGGAAATCAGGTGGGTGTATAATACAAGTGCATAGGGATATTATATATATAAAAGGTGTTTATATGATGGTATTATGTATTATATATAAAAGTTATTGATATATATTACATGTATTATTACATATCTATTTATATGTATTACTATATATATTTCTATGTGTTATATATGTTTATATATATCTTTATCATATATTGATATATATATGTGTTTCATATATTTATATTTATCTTTATAATATATTGATATATATTATATATGTGGATATAAAATACATTTATTATATGCTTTACCTTATGCAGTATATTATTACATAACTGTATATGATTGATACATATATATATAACATAAATAATGTATATGAAGTGTTTCTGTGCATGCATAATTAACTGCTGTATATTCTCTATATACTTAATCCATATTCTACGTATTTTATATTTTGTATTGCAATATATTTTATATATTTTTATATATTTTTATATATATTTTGCAAAAATATATGTAAATTAATTATATTATTTAAAATACATGTATATGCTTTACATGATGATTGTGTACTACATAATGTATACATTATGACATACCATAAAATGTAATATATATAATACATATAATACATATTATAAATATAACATGATATATATAAATAATATATATATTATATATAATAATAAAGTGCTTCTGTGCATGCCTAACTAGTGTATATTCTCCATATACTTACACTATATTCTACATATTTTGTGTTTGTATATGATATAGATGTTACATGCAAAAGGTATTTATATATAATTGCGCTTTATATTATATATGTATGTATATTTTAGAATATGTACATAATATAAAATATAATTTATATATTAAGTGTTTCTGTGCATGCATAATTAACTACTCTCTATATACACTATATTCTATATATTTTATAAATGTGTGCATGTGAATATGTACATATATAAATATCTGTGTGTGTATAGATAAATGGATATAGATTAAAAAAGTGGGAGAGTTTTGAGGGTACAAGGCAATGACATCTGTGTGTATGATAAATATACAACACATATATCTAAATATGAAACATACATATATATAAAAACAATATATGTATATATATATGTGTGTATATAAAATTATATAAGTGAATATAAAAATTATAAAAATATAAATTAAAAATATTGAAATTATATAGAAAACCCCCTGCCCCCTCCCACAGGTGTGTGCACAAGACACCAAGGCCAGGTTACAAACACTCTCCTCTTTATTTCCACACTCCCGAGGCCCAAACGGGGCCTTCCTGCCCATTCCCACCCTCTGGAGTCCTTGTGAATCCCACGGGAATGGCTCCATGAATCCCACGGGAATGGCTCCATGAATCCCACGGGAATGGCTCCATGAATCCCACGGGAATGGCTCCATGAATCCCACGGGAATGGCTCCATGAATCCCACGGGAGGGGCTGGGGGCCCTCACAAGGCATCGTAGTCGTCGTCGTCCTCGTGCTTCCTCTTGAGCGGGTTGGGGTCGGCGGCGCCGGGCTGGACCATGTTGGTGGTGATCAGGATGTTCTTGGGGCCGATGAGGGATGGGTTGATCAGGACGTTCTGCACCGTGGGAGTGGTGGGAGTGGCTGTGGGAATCATGGAAAAGGTTCACTGAAAGCTTGGAGCAAATCCCTGCGTTATTCCAGGCTCGCAAAGCGCTGTGCTGCCAGAACGTTCCGGGGGGGTCATCCCGAGAGGAGGATGGGGAAATGCTGGGGGGGCTGAGGACACAAAGGGGAGAGGGAAACAGGAGCCACGGCGGGAGGGAGCTGCCCAGGATGGTGATGTTCTGGCTGCCACTGCTGCGCTGGGAATGGGAATTAACACTGGAAACTCCTGGAATGAGGAGAGGGGAAGAAATTCCCACATCATCTTGGCCAGAGCAGCTGTGGCTGCCCGATCCCTGGAAGTGTTCCAGGCCAGCTTGGAGCAGCATGGAACGTGTCTCTATCCATGGCAGGGGGTGGGACTGGATGAGCTTCTCCCTCCCAACCCAAGCACCCTGTGGCTGGGTGGTTATCCCTGTTCCCATCCCAGGAATCCCAGGAATACCTGACTTGCCAGCGGGCTGTGAGGACGGGATCTGGACAGTGAAGCGCTGCCCCGCCAGCGACACCGGCGCTCCCACCTTGGCAGACACCGACATGGTCTGAGCTGAGGGGGTGCCTGGATTCAACACAACCCCACCAAAATAAATCAAAATAAATCCAGAAACACTCCTAAAACTCCCTCCCAAGCAGAACCTGCTCTTAGACACAGTGGGAATGCACAGGAACACAAGGACAGCAGATATAAGGAGTCAGATTTCCAGGCAGAGAGGCACATTTGCTCATTTTCCCACATTTACCCCAGCCCCACAGAATTCCAGACTATTAACACACACTAATTTTTAGGGCACAGCTCTACATTTTAAGATCCTTTTAAAAATGGATCTTTCCCGGTGCTATTTAATTCAGCATCATACTGACATTGAGGAAAACAACCTTAAATTTAAGTAAAGTCCTTGAATAGTCCCTTAAATAAAGAATTTATCACAAATTCGGAACATCTGTAATGCATTTACATCTAAATGTTATTGTAATAATAAAGATTAATTTATTAAATTAACTTTCTGATGCTGTCAATATAAGGTCAGGCAGTCACAGACATTCCCTCAGGGGCTGAAAAGTGTTTAAAATTATTCCTCTTTATTTTTTCCTTCCTAAAATAAAGGTGGGAATCCTCTGTGGAGCTGTTTCCTACCCAAAGTGGGAGTGCTGGGTCTGCTGCTCACGGCGCCCACGCTCAGGCGAGGGACTGTGATCCTCCCTGCTGTGGATGAGACCTGTGGGGAGAGAAGCAGGGAATCAGGGAATGGCCTGGAATAAACAGGGAAGTCCCCCCACCGCTGAGGCACCCAGGGCTTCCCAGCAAAGGAAATATTTTCCCTCTAAAGCAGAAACAACTGAGGTAGAAGTAAAAAATACTCTTTAATATCTACACCAAAGCCTGACTTGTGCTTCTCACAACCTGACATTAAACCTGACAGTATCCCTGGACAGCAGGAGGAATTTCTTCATGGAAAGGGTGGTCAGGCATTGGAAGGGGCTGCCCAGGGAGGTGTTTGAGTCCCCATCCCTGGAGGTGTCCAGGGAATGACTGGACGTGGCACTCAGTGCTCTGGTGGGGATCAGGCACAGGTTGGATTTGATGATCCAGGAGGGCTTTTCCAGCTTCAGTGGTTCTGGGATTTTGCAGTATTTCTTTAACACTACAATATTCCCATACTTTAAATTTTCCCATATTTTAAAATTTCCATTTAAAGTTGACCAACAACAACTGGCAAATCCAGCCTGGAGACCTCCGAGCTGACACGCAAAGGCCAAAATTCCCACACACCTTCAGAGGTGTGGAAAACTGCAATTTAACACTGCTCCCAACGCCCCAGGGGTGAATCCCCAGTCCCTGAGCAATCCTTACCTTCTTCTGCAGGGATTTGAGGCGGTAGTTGGGGGCGGTCAGGCAGTACCTGTCGGGCGGCAGCCGCGGGCCCGAGTACGGCTTGATCAGTGGCAGTGGCGTCTGGTTCTTCTGCCGGGCAATGTCCAGCAGGAACTGCAGAGACACGGCCACATCCCTGTGTCCCCGCCACATCCCTGTGTCCTGGGGACAGCCCCGTGTCCTGGCCTCATCCCTGTGTCCTGGGGACATCCCTGCATCCTGGGGACATCCCTGTGTTGTGGGGACAGCCCTGTGTCCTGGCCTCATCCCCGTGTCCTGGTCACATCCCTGTGTCCTAGGGACAGCCCTGTACCCTGCAGACATCTCTGTGTCCTGCTGATATCCCCATGTCCTGGTGCCACCCCCGTGTCCCAGCCCCACCCCCGTGTCGTGTCCCGGCCCCAGGGATGCCTGCCCGTGGCTGTACTCACGTCCCGGGGCGGGGGCGATGTGAAGGACTGGTCAGTGCGGCACTGGATCGCCAGGCGCACGTCGTCCGCGTCCACGCTCGACTTCTTGGCGTGGCTCGAGTAGATCTTGGCGTCCTCCAGGATGGTGGTCACGTATCCTGGGGGAAACAGGCTCTGGGCTGAGGCTGGGCTAAATGAAATGCTCCCTGATCTCACCCAGGTGGCACTGAAAATTCTGTGGCCTCCGGATACGGCTCAAACTGCCCGAGGGATGGGACAATGGGAAGGAATTCCTCCCTGTCGGGCCCTGGCAGAGCGTGCCCAGAGAAGCTGTGGCTGTCCCTGGATCCCTGGAAGTGTCCAAGGCCAGGCTGGATGGGCTTGGAGCAGCCTGGGATAGTGGAAGGTGTCCCTGCCCAAACCATCCTGGGATTTGTGATTCTGTGATTACTTTTAAAGAATCACAGAATTACAGGTGGAAAAGATCTCCACGGTCACCGAGTCTGACAGGGGAGCCTCCGTGGAAGCACGGATTCAGAGAGCGCTTCCCTGCTCCAGACAACACTTCCCTGCTCCACCCGGGGCTTCCCTGCGCTCTTCCCGCCCGGCCCCGCTTACTGTAGGCGAACTCCAGCATCTGGTTGATGACACGCGGCTCGTACTCTGTGATTCCCATGTCTTTGAGGATCTGCGCCATCACCTGCGGGGGGGACACAGGCACCGCTCAGTCCCCCGAGCCCCTCGGCAGCCCCCGATCCCGCCCGGCTCCCCCCAGACCCCGCGGTACCTGCGCGTCTTTAGGGGCGCTCTTGGGAGACGCCATCTTGGCCGCCTCCATTGTTTCCGGTCATGTGACACAAAGGGCGCGGCTACGGCGGCCGGGAGGGCGGTGTTGCCATGGAGACGCGGCCTAGCGGGGTTGCCATGGAGACGCGGCCTGGCAGACAGAAATTCATTTTACTATAAATATTCATATAGGCCAACGGATGCACAGACCAAATCTGCTGGATTCAAGTGACTGTTTTCCCACTCCCCCTGCTGTAGACAGCCCAGTGCTCCCCATCTGCCCTGTGGTGATGCAGGAGGGGATGTTTTGTTATTGCATTAACAGCTCTGAAGCCACTTTTTAAATTGCCAGCATTCCCAGGATTAACGAAAAATGACAGTGTGCTCCCACTGTTCTGAAAATAAAAGGTTCCACTTCGGAAGCAAATTTAAAAGCTTTCTAAAGCTTGTTTTCATGGCAGCTGACTGGATTTGGAAGGCATTTAGAGCACATTCCATATGCGTTTTGTCAGTTTCTCACTTTCTGAGGCAAAACATAACCAAAAACAAAGTTTTGTTGTGATTTTGTCAGGCAGGCGATCAGCACCGCTCCTGAAGCTGTTGCAATGTGTTGTTATAACCCGGGATGGCCTGAGTGCAGCCAGGTGTGGAGGAAGAGGATGTGCCAGGGACTCCCATCCCAGTTCCTCAGACATGGAGAAACCAAGAGCTGCTCCCTCCGTTCCCCCCTGTGGAACATTCCAGCAGCAGCTCTGGAGCTCCTCATCCACAGCCAGGGAGGCATTCAGCACCTGGATCAGCCAACCTGGATGGAAACACATCCCAAACCCTGCCCTGGGATCAGCCTGGGAACAGGAGCAGCCCCACAGCTCCAGCAGAGCCTGGAGCAGCTGGAAACCCCTCAGCCAGCACAGGATTCCTGTGCCAGAATTCCTGTGCTGAGGCAGCTCTGAGGCCAAGTCATTTGACTTCCATGAGTCAGAGGGTGTCACACAAAAACATCCTGGGAGGAGGGAGGGAAGAGGGATTCCAGACACTAACCTTAGACAAGGAACAAAATCCACTTTTCTTTCTCCTTGCTTTAGGAAACAGGAAGAGGAGCTCTTCCACAGGCTGGGATCAGGCTGGAACTTGGCACATGGAGCTGTGGGCTGTCACACAATTTATTCCCGAGGCAGGAAAGAAAACGATGGTTTGCACTTCCATGGGACTCAGGATTTATCCCTAAACCCAGTGCATGACTCTTCTGCCCCACGTGCCACCTTCTCCACCTGCCCACAGGTGACTTTCCACACTGGGAAGCACAACCAGGAGCTACCTGCAGGATTTCTGTGAGGAGAGCAGCAGAAGACAGGCAGAGCCAGTTCCCACAGGACAGCCACCTGTCCCCAGGGCCATAAAAGCCCTCCTGGCCATGGATGCTTCTCTCCACAGACAGTCCTGTGGGGCACAGCCGTGCTGGGAATCACGGGATCAATGAGGTTGGAAAAGCCCTCCAAGGCCATCGAGTCCAAGGTGTGCCTGATGTCCACCTTGTCACTGAGAGCCACATCCAGTCCTTCCCTGGACACCTCCAGGGACAGGGACTCCAACATCTCTCTGGGCAGTTCCGATGTTTAACATTTTCCATGGAGAAATTCCTGCTGATGTCCAACCTGACCCTCCCTGGCACAGCTTGAGGCAGTTCCCTCTCCTCCTGTCCCTGTTCCCTGGCAGCAGAGCCCGATCCCCCCGGCTGTCCCCTCCTGTCAGGGACTTGTGCAGAGCCAGAAGGGCCCCCTGAGCTTCCTTTTCTCCAGGATAAATGCAGAAAGACACATTCCATGGACACCACATGCTGACCCAATGGAAGAGCAGCCACCCTTCCCCTCTGCTCAGACACTGGGGCTGTTTTCAGCGTCAGAAAACAGGAAATGGGGTCATGGCATGTCCTGGCCCGGCGCCGACTCCTCCGTCTGCCGCGGGTCATTCATCCCAGGCAGCTGCTGGCCAGCTGGGAATCATCTGTTGGAGAAATCAGGAGCAGAGCCTGGGCACGTGGCTCTGCTCAGGGTGCAGGATTTAAATCCCATAAATTTTAAATCCCTGGAAGTGTTCAAGGCCAGGATCGAAGGGATTTGGTGCAACCTGGGATAGGGGAAGGTGTCCCTGTCTGACAGAGAACAAGGTAAGCTTTAAGGTCTGTCCCGACCCAACCCATTCCACAATTCTATGAAATTTCACTGGGAATTCCTTCCCGGACAAGAATTGTTGAAGTGTTCAGGGCACAGCCATGCAGAGCCCTGGCACAAGGACAGCCTTTCTTGTTGGGAGGTGTCCAAATCTGCAAGAACAACCCCAGCCAGAGCTTCTGCCTCTTGGAAAGGGCAGCAGGAATCTCCTTAACGTCAGATCTGGGATTTTCTGGACAATGCAGTGCCTGTGCTCAGCTCTGACCTTTCCAGCACCAATCCCACACTATTTGGCTCCACAAAACTTTGGCTTTTGAGTAGTCCTTGGGAGAACTGCAAAGAGCTCCAAGGAGGGGGAGGAGGTTTGTTTTACAGACGATACCTGTCTCACTTCTGCTAGAGCCCCATTCCCAGGTTCTGGAGGAATTCTGAGGACTGTGGCAGGACACATCCTGCTTCTGGGCGTCCCTGCTCCCTTTGGCCCTGTGCTTCCAGCTTCCCAGAGCCTTCCCTCAGGATTCCCTCACTGGCCACCACTCCCCCTGCCTCCTCCACCCCAGGGTCTTCCAGCTCCTCATCCCTGAAGTGCTACATTTATCCAGGCTACGTGTCCAGCTGTCTCTTTGGTAACGATGGTCAAAGAAAGCCTTTCCCATCTTACCTTCATCAGATCATTAAGGCACCGTCAGGAGAAATTCCACACTCAGCAGCAAATGCTGGGGAAGAGCTCAAGGGGGAAAGGCCGTGAGTCAACACAAAATGATGGAAAATTTGTAATCAGCCACAAATGATTCAATTTTCAGTATCAAAGAACTGCTCTACCTCACCTGGGAACTGCAGGTTCTTCCTGCAGAGTGAGGAGAAATGGAAGTGATATTCCAAGGGTCCCAAGTAAATTCAGCTCTTGATGACAACTGAGCGTGTTCCCTTCCCTTAAATTACACATGACACAAGTGAGACTAAATCCCACAAAAGCACAGGAGCTCGGAGTCAAATCTGAATACATTTGTATTATTTATTGGCTGTATTAAATATATTATCTATTTGATAGTTACAATTTAGTAATACAATGCATGGCAGCTTTAACATACGTTTGAGATACCTCAAAAATGACAACACAAGAAAACTGAAGATGCCTAAAATACATTAATGCCACGAGGGTACATCCTTCTGGAATGGACAACAGCTGATGGAAAATCTGTATTGCAGTATAAATCCTGGATATTTTCTGGAAATATGAGCATTTTGCGGCAACTACAAAAGGATTCAATTTCATTTTTTAGCAGTGGTGACCTGTTAGTATTTACTCTGCCATCCTAGTTTCAGGATTATTATTGCCAAATAAACCTCTACAAGCTGGTTCTAAGGAGTTAAGAAAGAACCCTTTGGCAACGGAGATTTGCTGCAGGCAGTTTATCTGCTAAAGGGAGACTATGAGGAAAATAAAGACAGATTGTAAACTCTTCTGCAAACTAGAGACTAATATCTGTATAAAACTCTGACACTGCAGGGAGAGATTTCTATGATATAATAAATGATTAACTTAAAGTTCTGCTACAAGTAGAACAATACATTCAAACATACATTTTTGTTTCTTTCCAGGACTTTTAATCAAAATAAATAGAGTACAAAAATGAAGAGTACGTTTTGAAAAGATTAATTTCAGATTGCACCATCAATCTACTGTGAAGAGGATTAAGTGATACTAGGTCATAATTTAGGTTTTCCACATCTGAAATACAACACAATGCCTCAAACTCTAACACAACGTTATTCCTCAACTGCTGTAGGAGAAAGACCCTTAAAAGTGATTGATTAATTAATTACTGGAAACACATCGCCTGTAGCTCTGTCACATCCACCCTCCCACCCACAAGTGCATCGCTCTGATGGCCAAAGTGGAGCCACAGACTTTGCAAAATACCCTAAATCTACTATTCTGTGGCATGTTCCAAATGCTGCTGGCAAGACCCATCCTGAAACCTTTGAAATTTGTGAATTCCAGCTTTCAAAAGCTTTGATCTAATGGAGCCAGGAGCTGTCAGGCTCCTCCTCAGGGATTCACAAGCAGATGGAACACAACAGTCAAATGTAGTGCACAGTGTCCACAAAAATATCCCCCAGCCGACCAGGACGAGTTTCAGACAAGTTCATAGCAGGCTGAACATTCCCAACAGGAAAACCATGGAATGTGAAGCTGCTACCACTGGGATAGCAAGTTTAAAACATTGTATAAACGTTAGCTAAAAAGAGTTCTCTCACGTACAATTTGCTCGTTGGGGTTAAGTTAGAAGGGCACCCAAAGCAGGCTGAACTTTTATTTTTTAGGTTAATAATAGTACAAAAACATTTGCTCAGTTTGAGCCAAATAGTGTAACATTTATCATAAATGCACTCTTTCTCCTTAAAGACAACTCCTGTGCTGTTCTGAGCACGCTGCACAGGGAATTACTTTTCTCTCAGGCACTGAGAGTGAAATGTGGATTGGGCCAAAGCTGCTCAGGACAGTAGGAACATTCCGGGCAGAGCCTTTCCTGGGCATCCCGGCCGAGCGCCGCGTCCTGCTGGCATTGGTTTGGATTAAAACCCTAAAAAACCCTGGCACCCTCTACTCCAACACTTGAAATGATTATTACTGAATCCCAAGTATTAAAATAACTGTAAAGTAGTAATATCACTAAGTCAATATTCTGCTTTCCTTCTACAGTCTAGTAAATGTGGTATGCTCTAGTAGGCTCTGCAGTTCTGCTCTAAGCTCAAGCACTTGTGCTGCTGGATTTCATGGATATCAAACTACAGCAAAACCTGATGGAACAGCCATCGCCTCCCGCTGCTCTGGTGGTGCTGGGAAAGGACTGTTCTAGGAATGCCTTCCCTCTCCAACTGGCTGGGATGGGGAGAGAGGAGGAGCGTGCACACCCCCCCAGTGTGCACCGTAAGGCAGCTGATTGCTGTTCTCTAACAGCTCACCCTGATTGCAGAGGCCCCAGGATCACCCTTTCTACAGGAAATCAGTGTCCAGCATTTGGAAAGGATCTGCCGAGCCAGCCCCAGCAGCAGGAGCGGGAACGCACGGAGCGAGGGGTTCCCAGCTAGGATTTCATTGAACTACCCATAAATACCCCAGAGAGCTCTGTACAGACAGCTGAGCGGGGCCAGCTCTGCCCTACTTGATGACGAAGTACTGGATGACCACGGCGAAGAGGATGGCGACCACGGCGAAGCCGCAGAGCAGCGCGACGGCGATGACGCGCTCCTCGCGCAGCCGCTTGCCGCTCTGCGCCAGCTCGGCGCCGGCCGGGGCTGCGGCGGGGCCCGGCTCCCGGCGCTGGCAGCAGAACACGCTGCTGGGGCTGTAGGGGCCGTAGAGCTCCGGGCAGCCCGGCAGGTCGTGGCACTGGCGGCCGGCGCAGACGCGCGCGCGGTACTCACAGTTCGTCTGCGCGGCCGGCAGCCGGAAGCACGGCTCGGGGCCCTTGTACACCTGGCAGGAGACAGGAGCCGCTTCAGTCAGGAGCACCTCGCTCAGCAGCAGCACCTGCAAGTGCCTGTCCTGCCCCAGGGGTGTGTGCAGTGCTGGGCACAGCCTGGAGCTGCCCTCCCTCTCCCCAGTTTCATAAAATCCCAGCTTAGATCTCTGGATAATTCATAATTCATTGAATTTCCTGCCAAACCCCACACTGAGGCCTCACCTGGGCTGGGAGGCTCAGAAAGGAGAAAAAAAAAAATCATCCTGAATTTTCTTCCTTAAAGCTCCCCCACCAAAGCAGACTCTCTGATTAACTGAGGCAGTGGCACCACAGACCATCAGGATTAAGAATCAAGAGCCAAAGGAATTGTTGGGAGAACAGGACAAACTAGTGCCCACCCACTTCACACTTTCTGAAATGAGAAGTCAGTCACCTGTCACCTCCCCAAACAGAATTTAAACCTTCAAATCATAGAATCACAGCATAGTTTGGGTCAGAAGAGACCTTAAAGCCCATCTCATTCCACCCTCTGCCTTGGGCAGGGATACCTTTCCACAAGGAATATCCACATCTTTTTTTTGGTAATAATTTTTCCCAGTAAAAATCCCTCACATTCCCAATGCTGCAATAAAGGTACCTGATCAAACTCTCTGCCAGCAGCAAGTTGAAGGATGTAAACAATGGAATCTCCTTTCATCGGCTGTAGAGGCTCCCATGTGATTTCCAAAGTGTTTTCTTCCAGTTGAATCACTTTGGGTGCTGGAAAATAGTGATTTGTTGGTGTGTTAGAAGAAGAACAATGGTCTCTACAAATGTACAGCTGTCATGCCTAGAGGCAACTCATTCCAATGCAATTCAGCAATTAAAGCAATTCAGATTTGCTTCTTTCTTTTTATTCTCTTTGATGACATGAGCTTAAAAAATGATCACTGTTACATGTAGGTTACACTTGTTGGTCTTTTTGAGCTGCCAGGATGAGCCCATGTTTGTAAAAAGGAGTAGCACTTTCAAGTCACTACAGAACCCAGCATTTCTGTCCATGTGCAGAGCTGAAATGATGTTCTAACTATGGTTCAGTTAATTAATTTTGCTTCAGGCGCTCAGCACTCTGACCTTCACAGTGACTTCAAAGACGACCTTTCACACCCATGTTAAAAAGTGAAGGTCAGAAGAATTAACTGTGCCCTCACTCGCCTACACTCTGCTGTAACTTCGATAGATAACCCTTCAAAATGCCTTTCCAGCTGAGCCAGGGTGGGAATGCTCAGTTCAGGGCTGGAGGAGCTGCAGTGCAGGAGGTGATGACAACAAAAAAAGCCTTTTTCACACCCAGACAAAGCCCCTCAGAGCGAGTTTGTGTCTCTGTCCCTGCAAAGACTGGCTGAGGGTCAGCTGTAGGATTCAATCCTACCCATCAGGGGCTTGCAGCAGTTGCCAGGGCAGTGCCAGCTCACCTTTGAGAGGTGCAGGTGGAGACTTGGTGGTGGTGAAAGCACAGACCTCCGAGAAGGCTCCTTCCCCAGCATCGTTGTACGCCTGGATGCGGAAATGGTACGTGGTGGACTCGCTGAGCCTCTGCACCTTGTAGGTGTGACAGGGACCATTATAGACTGTCACAAACCTGGGGGACACAGAACACACACAGGGTTACCCAGCAATCACCAACGTGTAGGGCAGTGTCAGACCTGCAACACTCGGATTTGAGTTAAGGACAAAGAAGTGATGCTGCATTCCGGGTGTCCCAGGCCTCTTCCCACTGAGGCTGCAGGGCCCAACTCCTCTGACTCAAGAGAACAACCCTTGAATATCCAAAATAAATTGAAATTTCCATTTAAAGAAGAGCTGGCCAACCCCTGTTTCTTATATGCAGACCAGACTTTGTTTTGAATGTCCAGAAATAACCCTGCCAGCACAGGACAGTGCTAAGGTATTTATTCTTTAAATTGTATTTACTGTTTACAAGCAGCACAAGTCCAAGTCTTTGACAGCATTTCTGGTTGAAAGATGAGACGCAAAACTTCCAAAGGGCAAACTCTGGGATGCCCAAATGACTCAGTGGTGCAAACAGAACAGAGAATAAGATAAAACACCTTAAAAAACTTGACATGTAAAACCACAAGATCCTTAATGGTCTCACCTGCCAAACCTGTCCTCCATCTGCAGGTTGAACTGAGTAGGGTTGGGAATTAAAGCTCTGCTGGGCCCTTCTCCCCATTTCAGTTTAAGGCTCTGGTAGCTGAAGACCACACATTCCAGGTGGGGAGGGTCAGGAGGTAGTGGTTTGGTTTTGGCTTTCATGGAATGACTGAAAGGACCGACTCCAAAGCTGTTGATGGCCTGTATCCTGATCCTGGGAATGGGAGAGAACAGCCACATGGTCAGCAAAGTGCTGGGTAACAAAGCAAGAGTTAAAAGGGGTACAGAGTGTAACTCCAAACGGTAAAGCAATTAAGATACAGTTAGAAATTAAATCTGAACTCAGCTTTCCAAGCTTAACCAAGACTGAGGTAAGAGGAACCGCTGCTCTGCTCTTACCTGTCCATCCATCTTCTTCTGGCCACACACCTGAGCAGCCCAGAGAAAAATTCTAAACCCAGGAACCTTAAAGTCTTGGCTTTGAGACAGAATATGAACCTTAACACCAACCACGACCTCACTCCTGCCAACATCATGCTTGGTCTGGATATGACAATTTTAGGAGTGTCTTTTTGGAGCTGCAGGGTGAATTAGCCAGTCTGTAAGCTGCATGAAAAATTGCTCTAAAAATTTAAAACACTACCCTCAAAGGACTTTTAAATCCTACAAATGTGATTTCAGAATAATTCTTACCTGTACAGGGTGTCAGGCAGCAGATTCTCAAGGACATGGGTCGTGTTTCTCCCCACAGTGACCAGCTGCTTCTCTCCATACTCGATGTTGTACCCTGTGATCTCTGCCCCGTGGCAGCAGGGCTCTTCCCACTGGATTGCAAGGCACGTGGAGAAAGGAGGGGAAATTTCCATCTGATCCTCTTCAAGTAAGTGGAGCACGGCCACGGCTGCGGGCACTGATGGAGGCGTGGTCACCATGCCCGTGTCCCCAAACAGCCCCGCCCCAGCCACGTTCACGGCCTGAAAGACACCACACAGGAGTTACCAACTCTGTTCATGGCTCTCACAGCCTCCTGTGTGTTCTTAAAAGCAACATGGGAGAGAGTGGAAAATCACCTGAATAATTTGTCAACAGGGCAAAGCATCTGGTATTTCACAGCACACTGCATTTAAACTTTTCCAGATTCAGGGAATGAGGAGGGACTGCGGGACAAGGGAAGTGTTTTTCCCAATTACCTTCTCTATTGCATGAGCAGGTGACAGCACATGACTTTATTCCTCTCTAGCTGGAGTTTCTCCCCAAACTGCAAGTGCTCAGTGGCACCAAAAGGCTTTTCCTACCTGGACTCTGCAGTAATAGGTGGTTGCAGGTGTGAGCCCCTTGACCTCATAGCTCTGGCAGGGGCCAGTGTAGATGATGTGCATGGACCCCTCCACCTGGCCCCAGTCCAGCCTGTACTCGGTGATTTCTGCTCCGTTGCACGCAGGGCTCTGTGAGGTGAGGGAGAAATTCTGCTCAGCTCTTGCACTTACACACCCCCAGCACCCAGGGTTACACCGAGACACTGGGTGAGAGTCACAGAAAAAGCTGGAAAACACCTCCAAGATCATCAAATCCAACCTTTGGAAGCACTGGGGTTGAAACCTTAGGTCTCTTCCAAGGAATTTTAACTTAAAAGGTGACATGTGGCTGTAACACTACCACAGTTCCACCAGAATTTTGACTGAATTCACAATCTCTTACCACTCAATTCACTATATATTAATTACCACACCACGAGGAGGATTAAATGCCACCCAATTTGTCCAGTTAAAACTGTAATTAATAACTCCCAAAGTTTACAAATCCAACACAGATATGTATAAAGAAATGGGCATAAAATATTAAAATATTCCACCTCTACACATCCTATTTCTCTAATTTCTCTGTATCATAAATGTGTCACTACAATTTTAAAAGCTAAACACTAATTTGGGTGGTACTGGAAGCCATCAACACCTACCTCCCACGAAACCACAGCACAAGTTGCACTTTTGCAGGTTATCAGGGGTTTACAGCACTGCTCAGGGGGTCCTGGAGCAGTGCAAAGCTCTGCCTTTTCAGAGTGGGGGCCAAACTGCAGGAAAACAACACAGTATGAACACAGCAACAGCACCAGGGCAAGAACTGATGTGCAAGTGAAGCAAACAAACAGTTTTTAACTTGACAGGGAAGTAAACAGCAGAGTTCAGGGCTCAGTTTCAGATTCCTTGCAGGTACTTGGCCCCTGTTCCCACACCTCAGCTCCTCCCAGGGTTTTGTAACTCCTCCCTCCCCCAGGCAGGCTCTGCCTTCCAGCAGCAGCCGGGGACTGTTTCACAAAGACTTTTATGCCACCAACGCTTATCCCACACTTTTCCCAAGCTGGCACAGCTGGCACACACCCCTCTCCACACAACATCTGTAGAGCCTGAGCTCGGGGTAACCCACCCAACATCTCCAAAGGCACAAACAACAGGTTCAGACTGCACAGGCTACAAAATCCCCTCAGCACCATCTCTGCTGTCCCTTGTGTGAATCAGTGAGATGTGGTGAGTGCAGTGGTTACCCCGACTTTGTTCCCTGCCCGGAGCCAGAAGCTGTAGGTTCTCCCTGGGAGCAGGTTGGTCACTCCAAACTCAGCTGCTGGGCCCTGATAAACCACCCTGCGCTCCTCCTGCTCCGAGCTGGCCATCTCCAGGAGATACTCTGTGATCTCAGAGCCTCCATCCACAGCTGGGGGGCCTGGCAAACAAAAAGAGATTGGATTTTCCTATTCATTTCTAAATTCCCTAAGTTAGGGCAGGCTCTTGTCATGTATATGAGCAGAAACACTTCATGAAGCTTGCTTTTCCCCCCCAGGTACTGATAATTACTTTAAGATGGCCTTCATCAGGGTTTTTTCATGTATTTTTTCTGTTTTCTTCACAAAACAGTGTTATCTTCATTAATTTTTGCTTATCTCCTTTGCTGATAACAGCAAGAAAACAAGAGTTGATTTTTAAATTGCCAAGCAGGTGTCAGTCATGAGCAGACAGGAAGCTTTCTTACTGGAAAATATTTATGTCTGCTTAAATCTCACTGTACCACCCTACCAGAGGTGGGCAGAAGCTTTGGTCTTCTTAAAAAAACTCCCACAAAACAAACCAAAAACCCCACCCCAAGTTTAGGGTTTTAAGAAAAACCCTAAGGTCATGGGCAGCATCTCTTTATTTTTATTTTTACTTTTTTTTCACCTGAAGAGTTCTCTAGATTTTTGATTTGGATGATTTACATCAGAGCAGTGTTTCAATGCAACTCTGGAGCTTACCCCACTGCAAAGTGATTTCCTTGGGCTTGGCTTTGCCCACCAGGGCTGGGGCAGGACAGGGCCCAGGGGGAACGGCCGCCGTCGTGACAGTCGTGACATCAGAGGCCTGCCAGGGACACAGATCATTGCAGAGAACAGACACAAAGCATTTTGCTAAAACACGAAGAGAAATGGTTTCCAGAAGCACTTTCCCCTCCTGCTGCTCACCTGGCTCTCCCCACCTTTACTGGCACAGGACACCCGGAGTCTGTAGGAGGTGCCAGGCCTGAGGTGGTCACAGACGTGTTCCCGCTGGGCTCCGCTGTAAATGGGCTCCCACCTCGCTCCTGAGGAAAGGAAAAGCACTTTACCCTTTCAAAAATCTCACCTGAAAATTCTCTCACACAATTATTAAGGCAGTCAAACCAGAGAATAAATTTGAAATGATTAATTATACAGAGAACATGTACAACACAACACACATGTGTGAAATCAGAAGTGACTGCTGGAGTAAAGCATTATTTAAGCTGGAAAACATCTCCAAAATCCAAGTCTAAACCATGTCCCACATCTAAATGTGAATTAAATACCTCCAGGGATGGAGGCTGAGTACTGTACTGGTACACAAAGGTGATTCCTTACCAACTGATGCCTCGGAGATTTCCAAAAAGTATTTATAAATGTCTGATCCTCCATTATCCTTGGGGGGTTCTGAAAGAAATCAACACCTTAAGTTACAGAAGGTTTATTATCAAGGCATTATTTTGTTATCAGCTTTTCCAGTGAACATATTCATATTCATTCAAACAAAAAAGTCAACTAGCAAGAGAAACCAGTGTACTTAATTATTCATAATATGTTTTTCAGAGCAATTTTCCTCCTATTATTAATCATGATTGTGTCAGGAAGAGTAACTGGGAAAACTCCCAATTTCAGGTATCAGCTCTTATTTTTTAAGTGAACAGAAGAATTATTTAAACATCAGAGAAAACTCAGAGGGTATTATCACAGCAGTCATTGCTTCTGAAAAATGAATGAACACCACCAATGTGGTACCACAGCCCTAGAATAAACCATTTTTGGGTAATGTTGAGTGTTTTTCCTGCAACAACAATACCTGCAGACAAATAATCAGCCTGAGTTCCCCCTCATTTAATCAGAGAGAGGCTGTCCACACCCCAGCAGCACTGGAACACCCCAAGGCACCTACCCCACATGACTCTCACACTGTGGGGATGGATCTTGCCCTTTACAACAGGTTTACTTGGAGCTCCAGGTCTGTCAGGTTTGGTGCTGTGCTCCACCACCTCACTGGGACTGCTTTTTCCTTCACTGTTGTAGGCAAAGAGCTGTTGGAGAAGGGAACAGAATAGAAGATACATGGTTTATTTAATGACAGTAATATATGTTGATAATACATGAGGATTAAACATGCTGATGATTAAAAAAAAATCTTCTATTAAAAACCCAACTAAAATCAAGACAACTATTTACACCAAAATTAGCTGGTGCAAAAAACCTGATTTGTATTATTACTTCACCAAACTTGCTCTAACAACAGATAATTGTTGGGACAACAGGTGAATTCCTGCTGTCTCCATACAAAGCTGAAAAATTTGCTGGAAAATGCCAAAGCCAGGAAAGCACGTGAAATTAGGGACAAACTGTGGTACAAACCCTGAACTTATAGGATGTGCTCCTCCTCAGATTTCTTAAAGTGCATGAGAGCTCATCTCCATTGTACTGGGGCTGGAATCCATAGCCCTGGCAAGGAGGGAAAAAAAGGATGAGCAGAGTCACTCACTTTTAATGTGGGTAAATCACATTTTTTTAATCTCAAACTTCACTGCTGTGCCATGAATTACACACAATACTTTATGCCATAAATTGCACACAATACTTTATCTCTGCCATGAATTCCACACAATACTTCAACTGTATCATGAGCTCCATGCAATATTTGATCCCTGTGCTATGAATTCCATGCAATACCTTGTGGCATGAATTCCATGCCATGTTTTCTCTCTCTGCCATGAATTCCATGCAATGCTTTCTCTCTCTGACATGAGCTCCATGCAATACTTGCCAACCATTTATCGGAAGGTAAAAAATAGTTCATTTTTATTTCAGCACTATGAAGGAAGTTGCCACACAAAGCCCAACACTTACAGAACCTTCTTCTTCCATGTCCAGGCTGTAGGTGAGGGAGTCATCCAAGGCCCCTCCTGCAGGAGGGCTCCATCCTAGGGCCATCCAGGTCACTCCTGCTTCCAGCAGCGCGGGCGGCGCCGGGGCCGGCGGCACCACCCCGGCTGTGCCGAATGTCACCGTCTCACTGAACCCACTGGGGAGGAGATTTTGAAGAAGGGTGAGCAGCAGCTGATGGAATCCAGGGGGAAATCCATCATTTGGTGTCCCTGGGCTCCTGGTTACCTCATTCCAATGTCGTTTTTAGCAGCCAGTCTGAGGGAGTATCTTGTGGAGGGAGCGAGTTTGGTGAGCTTGTACTGCTTCAGGTGCCCGTAGTAACATTCCTTGAAGGGGCCATTCTTCCCCTGGAACACAGGGAGATCCAGAGTCACACCCTGATTCCTGCCAAGGTCACCCTCCTCACTCTACATCTTCCTAAATCCCAGAATCTCAAACTGGTTTGGGTTGGGAGAGACATTAAAGCTCATCTCGTTCCATTGGCAGGGACACCTTCCATGAGAAATGTCATTTCACTCATTTAACAGTAATTAAAAAATAAATTACTGAGCCTCAAGAATGCAGAATTTAATGCATCATGGTCATCCTGAGTCTGCTGATGGTCACTCTGGGAAGTCTTGGTGATTAATCCCATTAAGACTGAGATATCTGATTACTTTTGGTACTGTGGATTAGACAAAATGGTGATAAACCATTGAGCTGAAAACAAAACACATTCTGGAAATTTTTTATCCCTTTGCATTACATCTCAGCAAGATGAGCTCAAGAGCTGAGGGAATTTTGTGACATGACCCAAAGATGCCAAATGCTCATGCATTTCATGAGAACACAAGAATTACTGATGCTCTGGATGACAAATGAGGCAGTTTTACACTGTCCCTTCCCACTGATCATTTGTTGCTTTAAAATTGTCAGGACAGTTGTACCAAAATAGCTGCTGTACCTAAGCAAAGGGTATTTTTAAGTGTAATTGCTCTACAGATGTCATTATGAATTTTTTTTGGTACTAGAAAAGCTCTTACCTCATCCCATTCTAAAAGAAAATTAGTTATTTTGGAACCATTGTCATTTGAGGACTGAAAATAAAGAAACAACAAAAAAAAGAGTTAAAATCAAGTGGTTGTAAATGTGTTTTATAAATATTACACACTGAATATTGAACTCCAACTGCCTTTTAATACAAGGCTGCTGTGCTGCTTCTTTTAGTTCTGATAGTTTAGAATAAGAATTTATAAATTGTTTTATTTTATAAATGAAACAAATTATATTCTTAGAGCTCTTTTCCTTGTGCCTTATACTGTGTGCTCACCACCTGCCTGTGCAATCAAAAGGTTCACACAAGCAACATCTGACACATGAAATGGGAACTTCATCTTACAAGCACAGATTCTACAAAAAATTTCACTAAAGTCATTTAGCTGGAAGCATTTTTCAACATGGTCCTAAGGAAAACATCAAAAACCAAGCAAACACAGCTACCAATAAACCTTCACAGATAGTTGTTATATTCACAAATCAGATTAAAAATGAGAATCTATAAAACCATCCAAAGAAATTTAGTCTGAATGGGTCAGAATAAAACATTAAGTCTTATCTATCATCCAGAACTCAAGCAAAGATTATATAAATAAAAATTCATTTTTTCCTCTCTGCCAGTTCAGAAGAGAAGAGCCCTGCCACCAACTCTGTCACACCAAAGCTGCAGGCAAGAAACTCAGGAAATATTGAAAAAAAAGAGAAAGGAAATTATTATTTCATTATCAATCTTCTCTGAGCAACTTAAAAGGCAACACTTACAGCACATGTTGAATTCTTGAAAAAGCTAATTTAAATACACTGCACAGGAATCCAGCAGAGTGCTCTGCTCCCCTTCACTCAGCCCCAGGTTTGGTTCTTACCTTCCACTGCAAGCTCAGGCTGTTTTTGGTTCTGTTAATCAGTTTTGGGGCAGCTGGACAGTCTGGCTCACAACTCTCTGTGGTGAAGCTCACCAGTTCTGAAATGGTTTCTTTGATGGAACTGCTGGTAGCTGAAACTCTAAACAAAAGGTAATTAATGATGTGGCTGTTGCACTGGCACCTGCAAACTGAAGGGAAGAGCTGGCAGCTTCAGGGATTTCATCCCAAGCAGTGGCTGCAGGGTGGGGGTCAGAGAGGTTCACCTGCTGACCCCAAACCCCCATTTCTCACCCTTCATTTACTCTGCCATTACTCTCTGTCACAGTGGAGATATTTAGTGCTGAAATACCTGTGGGACAGGGGATGAAAACTATGGCAGGTGTTCTCAGATGAACAGGATACCTGACTGGAAAAGAGCCTTTTGCTAGAAACACCTTAAAATTCAAACACAGCCAACACTTGTGCAGGGGGATGGGCACTAAACAGGCTAAATCATAAAAATCACAATTTTCATAGGAATTGTTTCATGTTTTCAGCAGCCCTGCCTCTTTCTGTGGAAAACATAACCCACTGTGCAGGTGGAGCTGGGCCCAGCATTTCCCACACTCAGAACTTCCCCACAGCTTCAAAGCAGGACTTTGCTCCAGGGAAATCCTTGGTCTCATTTGCTCCAGTGCCCCAGCACTGAGTATGGCTCTTCCCAGTGCTCCCCTGGATTGCTTCACCAGCTGCTCTCTCCCTGGCCAGCCCAACACCTCCAGTCAGGATCATTTACTCCTGATCATCCCACTGCCCATTCCAGCCCATTCCCACTCCCCTGTTTGCACTGCTGCAGGTCAGACAAGCATCTCTGGAAATCAAGCTGACAACTCAGACTTTCAGATCCAATTCAAAAACTAAGTTATCTCATTTACCACTGACTTCAGCCTACAACAATCTACAGAGTGTTGTTCTAAAAAAATACCAGCAGAGAATCATTTAAAGTTTGTAACTCAGAAATCTGAGACAGAGAAGGTGGTAGGGAAGAAAATGAGGTGGTATTTTAATGAAATTAGAAGAGAAGTGGGGATTTAGACAGCAAACCAAATGTCCACAGCATGGTTTTTTCAGAGTATTCCTTAATTGTTTGTATCACCCCTTTTCCATGAAGCCACAAGAATCCTGGAATTCCCACATCCCCCAAAGCATTATTTCCTTCCCAGCAGCATACCTGGCATGATAATCAGTGGCTGGTCTGAGATCAGGAAGTGTAATTGTTAATTCTTCCCCACTGTGAAAAGGCAAAAACAAACAGAAAGCAGAGTTACAGCTCTTCCTTAAACCTCAGGGCTCAAAGCTCATTGAAAAGCAAAACCACGTAGTGCACATTTAAGTTTCCCACTGTCCATGTATAACTCTTTAGTGACATTACTTAAAATTTATTTCATGTGAAGTAGGAAGGTCTGCAAGTCAACAAACAGCTCCTGATAGAGAGATTGCTGATTGGTTAATGGTTTAAACATTGTGCTTAAAGGAAGAAACTAAACTTACACATAGACAGATTTAAATTTTCCATTTTTACCACTGTTGGATATTGCTACTTCAAATGTAAATGCTGCTGGACTATGACTATGGCTCTCTCCATTCTGTGAACTAACTGGGAGATTCCAGGACAGAACGGCTGATCTTGCTTGTATATCAGAAACCTATTAAAAGCATAAATAATGCAAGTAAGTTTGCTTTCTGCAAGAAAAGGTTAATTAGTCAATAACATGGCGTCGCTAATTGGCCTAGGAAGCTCCTCACTGGAGGAATTGTTTCCCTTTGGAGTGGGAATATAGAGGCATTCTTTGGATTGCAATGATTTCCTCTTTTCATTTCTAAAGTCTTTCCATTCCAACACCAAACCAACACCACAATGGGGCAGGAAGAGAAAAATCCTGCATCAATGTTTCCACCACTCATTTGGAGCAAATGTTTAACTGGGGAGTCTTGGGCAGGACCCCGGATCAGACTAGGCACAGACATCTCATTTTCTGACAGCTCCCTCACACAATATTCAACCACTGATCCTAAGGACAGCACAGGCTTTGTTTGTAAAACTCAAAATTTCTTGCCTGTTTTTTTTTTTTGCTGCTTAATTCCCACACTCCAAATTCTCTCTGCCCAAGGCAACACAGCCCTGTGGTAGCTCAAAGCACAGATGTCAGAAGCAGCAGGGGAAAAGTACTAAAGGACCAAAAAACCCCTCAAAAGCTGGTGCAAAGGAACACAACCTCTGTTTGCTGTGTGGATAATGCAGAGAAGAGCTCATTAAACTTGCTCAAGATCAAACACAGACATTTTAATTACCCTCACCAGACTCCACCTTCCTAAGCAAGTCTCTAAATACTCAAATATTTGCTCCAGTTTCTCAATAGAACATCAGAAGAGGATCTGTTGGTGTAAATTTTATCCTCAACACTCCTAAATCCTCTCTGCTGAGTAAAGAATGGTTCCAAGAGTAGACAAACTTCCAAGAGTTTAGCAGGCCCCTGGTTTGCAAGGTAAAGCCCTCACATACCCTGGAAAACTGCAACAGTGGAATATTCTGGGATTACGGGCTGGCACACTGAGAAATAGTGAATTTCCAGCATGGTTGCCCTTTCCCAGCTATAAACTCTGACAACTAAACTGTATTTACCTTCTCTATTAAAAAAATCAAACCATTAAGAATGAAGAAAAAGGGATTGATAAAACACGTTATTTTATAGGAAGCACAGGCACAGAAAATAATGGGATTTTAAGGCTAATACTTACGACTGGCTTGCCAATGCTCAAGTGAGTATCACATTTCCTGGATTCTGTGTCAGATTCTGCAATTTAAACACAAACCAGATTATCCCAAAGCCTGGGAGCAAACCCAGGCTGTTACCAAAAGGCCACCACGAGATGGAGTTGGCCTCAACAGGACTTGAACAATGGTTCTTATTGTGCAAAGTTCATTTCCCCTGTTTGTTTTGGCTGCGTGAGGGGCAGAAACACCAACTATCCAAAATCAACAGTGGTACAAAAACCCTTTTAGTACATCCTGCACAAAGGGGATATTTTCCTAATGGAGCAGAAATAGGTTTTCTTTGACAACACAAAAACACTCCTCCAAAAATGAGAGGTGTTAAAAAAAATGACAATAAGATCTTATCTCTGCTTTATGTGTTTTCCAGGAATTTCTATGGCAAAACATTCCCAAGTTTGGAAGAAGCCTGACACTGTCTCAAAGCAATGCAATGACAATGACACTGCACAAGGTTTTTAGTAATCATGCGGTATTAAAAAGCTGAAATTACAACTAATTAAACAACAGCTTCTACAACTGCTCAAGTTTTCATATTTCTTGAAGGTTTAAGTGACTCCTGGCTAACCAAAAAGTACCACAAACACTGACACCAGAAGTTCTAGAAGTAACTATGGGTCACCCTCAGACATTCAAGATCAGAATATTGATCTTTCCTGGGTTAGAAATGGCAGGGAAGTAAAAAGGTTTAAGATTAAATCTTCCTGAAGACCTTTGATAAATACCAAATGAAAAAATTTGATATTCCAATGATTCCTAGAGAAAAAAAAACTAACCATAACGGATTTTAGGCTTCCTCTAATCCTGAACAGCCAAACAAATTTATAAATTCAGCTTTTTCAGAACCTGTTTTGCAATGAATTTTTAGAAAATAAGAAAATAATTGAGATTTCCCCTGTCCATGCCACCTACCTCCCATCTCAGCCTCTGGAGTGCCCTTTGTTTTTCCTATCTGCTTCTGCTTTAGTGCTCCAACTGCCCCTTGCTGGCCCTTGCCATTCCCATTGGGAATTGTGGCATTGGAAGAATTAAGGACTTTATGTGGTGATGAGGGAGTGCTGTTCAGTTTATTGTTGGTGTGACCACTGGCTTGTCTGTCCTTTAGCCTCTTCTTGAGGTGTTCCTGCATTTTGAGACTCCTCTCGTCCCTCTGGATGAAGTTTGTCCTTCCATGGGAACGAGGTTCTGCAAAGAAGGGAGAAGTGATTTCATTATTCTGAATAATTCATTTGACACCTGAATCTAGAAGCTGGAAAAATCACTAAAACCAAGCTAAAACCTGGAACTTCCATGTGCTCTGTCAGTCTGGGAGTGCAGGGATTTTGGAGTTTTGGGGTCTTTTAAAACTGAATTTCTTGGGCCTTTCTCCTCTCAGCTGCCCCAGATCCTGCTTTACAGCTGCCTTTCTTCCCTGCTATAGGCACATTTTAAAAAAAATTAAGCAAATTTAGGACCCAAACTGAATTTTTCCAACACAGCCTGAATGCTGTTTTACCCTAGAGTGAGCCAAAATATGTAATTACCAATTTATGCTTGAGAGACAACAAATAGTTTTATTAAGTGTAACTTCTGTTTTAAGTCTTGATTATAAAATAAGGATTAGAGCTTGGTTTAATTCAACATAGCCCTAGTCCTTCACTGATTTATTGCTTCATTGAGTTTTTAGAGTGGGTCTGCATGTCACCCTCCACTATAGATAATGACATTTTTTGGGTTTTTTTTCACTTTTTAGTCATATTTGGACTAAAATAAAAATAAAAAAATTCATGTATCAAATTAAGTTCATTTTCAATAATCTTCATGTCAAGGCTGTGACAAAACTCAGTGGGCAGAGTTTTAGGGAAAGGAGTTAAAAAAAAAAACAAACAGGGATGCAAGGAAAATATAACATTTCTTAGGTAAAAATTTGCATAATTCCTTGAAAACAGAGAATTCCAACAGAAAATTCAGAGGATACGCAATCAAACTTTGCACGTGGTGAGTACCTGACCCACAGGGGTGCTCTAAGTTAACAGCAGAACCCCTGGGAATGAGGGGGGAGGCAGGGCCAGCTGTCCCTGCCGGGATTTGGGGCATTCCCAGGCTCTCACCTTGCTCCTGGAACACGTGTGGTGGCGGGGGCTGGTGCATGAACTGAGGTGGGAGCTCTCCTGTGCCGGGCACGGCGGGGAACACGGGGTGAGGGGGGGGTGGCAGCAGGGCATGGGGGTGGTGCATGTAATGGGGTACGTGGGGAGGAGGGGGAGGAGGAGGGGGATGCATGGAAGGATGGAATTCCCCCGAGTGGGGCACCACCACCACTCGCCGAACCCCGTTTTCTTCCACCACCTGCCAGGAAACAGGGAAATCAACCGTGAGTCCAGAGAAAATCCCATCAAATACTGTACATTTAACAAGGAATTTCCCTGCTCTGGGTCACACCCAGCATCTGACAGGCAGGGGTTTGTACACCAGGCTGGATTCCAAGGAAACCAGGAAGGTACTGCTGGGATAAAGTGGAGTTTGAGGCAGTCAGTCACACCAAAGTTCTGAACAATCACAAAATCCCAGGATGGTTTAGGTAGAAAAAGATCTTAAACTTCATCTCATCCCAGCCCTGCCATAGGCAGGGACACCTTCCACAGAACAGGCTGCTCCAAGCCCCATCCAAACCTGTCCACAACCTATTCACTCCTGAATTATTTCACTCCACTTTGGCAGAATCCAAGAGAACCAGCCCTGGGCTCCTCCAGACACTGGGAACACAAAGTTATCACCTCATCTAACAAGAACAGTCCAGGTAACTCAAGCTCTGATTTAGAGCTGCTTTCCAACTTGTCAATCCCTGTCACAACAACCAAGGGAAAACAACCCAACCCCGCTGGTTTCAGGTGACAGCAAACACAGAACAAATAAATGTGGTTTTCAGGCTGAGCAGCTCAGCGCTGCCAGGGCTTTGCCCACTGTTTGCACTGAGGGATCCATTTCACAGGGATCAGAAATTATCTGGGGGAATCTTTCCTCAAGGTCTGCAGGGCTGAAGAGCAGAAGAAGCCCAAAATGCAGCTGTGTGCAAAAAGAAACTGCCTGGAGAACCCAAGAACTCACAGGTTTCAAACCTACTCACAACACTCCTGATTTTCAACATTACTACAACACGAGTTCCATTCCCACATTCGGTTTTAATTATTTCATTTTAAAATGCATTAATTTAGAAATAAATCAAACTGGGAACTGGGAGTATCTCTGGTAACAACACGCAGGTCTGACCCGAACAACACCCAGGAGTGGAAAATCCATGGGAGTTGGGAAGCAAAGCTGGGAAAGCCCAGAGCCCTGCTCATTTCCCAAACAATCACTGGAATTGGTGTTTGCATCACCACCACACTCTGCTCCAGCAGTGCTGGAATTTCAGGAGATCAGGGCTGGTAAAGACAGGGGCACTGAAAACTCAGATAATTTTTTGTATTAAAATAGAAAACCTGCAGCCAGTTGGGACTGTTCACATGACCCAGCTTCACCCTGCAAACAGGACTGATGAAAAGTAAACATGTGGATCCTGTTCATGGAGCTCAGACAGTCAATTCAGAGCTGCCCTTGTTATTAAAAGTATCTTTAACTGCTGGGAGTAGGATTAAAAAACTCCTGGAAACAGGATCAGACATTACTCAGAGAGGACAGAGCCCACAATAAAGTGAAACAGTTGGTAAGTTCAATGGAAAAATTAGATTTTTTCATGGCTAAAATCACCAATAAATAATAAAAATATTATTAAAAATTTCCCCAAAAAACCACACTGCAAGAGAAGGAGAAATAAATGTACCTGAGATACGTAACCGGGAGGCACAAAAATCGGCGGCATGGAACCGTTTGGTGACATCATAGGGACATGTGCTGGACCTGGCGAGGACAAGGGGCCACTTTTTAACAACCAAGGCTTTTCCCATCTGGAGACACCCTTTTCCAAAGGTGGGAGCTCACCCTGGAGCCTGAAACATCAGGAATTGCATCCCATTCTCTGTTCGATTATTGGCTTTATCCCAAACACCACGCTTGGGCCAACTGTGTCTTTTCAATTGCACAAAAATATGTATAAATAATTTTAGCTCTTAATTTGTGACAGCTAAAAGTCTGTATTCATGATGGCAAATGCAGGTGTTGGGATAAAGCTGATGTAGGAACTTTAAAAAAATTTTTAAATACATTATTTTTTTATGTTAAGCTCAAAGGAATTATTCCTGTAGGGCATTTGATGAAATGGAATCAGAATGGACATATTTTATATAATTATCATGTAAAATGGTAACAAATACTCCAAAAATGGAAATACTGATAAATTCAACTTGACTTACAGGAGATATTTTGCCCTGACTTGGATTTTCTGTCACTTACCCAGAAGGATAAAGGGAATTTGCAGGCACAGAGTGGAGCAATGATTCCCCCACCTCACAGCACAGGGAGGTCCCAGTGCCTGTTAAAGTTCTTTAAATTATTGTGGATTAAGTGCCATAGAAATGATGTGTAAAGATCCTGGGAAGGCACTTAGTCAAGGATCACTGCAAACACATCTTTTGGAAATTAAATTCTGCAGGATGCAGGGAATCCTGGCAGCTTCCCAGTGCTGCCTCACTCGTGCTTGGATACAAACTGAAAAATCTGATTTATTCCAGTGCAGGAAATGCATCTGATATCCCAGAAAAAACCCAGTGGAATAACCCTAGAACAAAAATATTTGGATTCAGGACTTGAGCTTTCCTTTTACCTTGAATGCACTGAATGTGTCCATCTTCAGTTGTAATTGTAAATGTTTCACCTGGGTTTACCTGGACAAGAATCACCTGCAGGAAACAAAACACAAAAGAGAGGGGTTGGGGGCTTTTTAAATTTTAGAAATTCTCTGGGGGAAAACCCCTTTTCTTTAGAGACAAACAACAACAGAGCTTTGGCAACCTTGGAGTCATAAAGGAAAATGGTTAGAATGATGGGTAGAATGAAAATATTTCTTCCTACTTTGACATAAAATCCTTGTATTTTTAATATGGTTACTGACAAAAGTGCATCACCTGATACACAGGAAATAAGCTTTTAATTTCAAATTTCACACTGCTGCTTCTGCTTTTACTGAGGCAATAATGACCTGAGATTCACATTGCATTCCAGGCTTTTCCCACCACCTCTGCCCTGCAGCTCCTGTGAGCCCAGGTGTGTTTTCCCTGTGGAAGGGATCCAGGCCCCAGTGACACCCTGCAGGTCCCTTAGGACGTGGCCATGTCCTCCTGCACACAAATCCAAGTGAAGCTGGGCCAGGATCACTCCTCAGGCACTGCTGGGATCCCAAACCATCCCCTCATCCTGCCCCAGCCTCAGGGGAATTTTGGCAGCTTCACTTTACTGCAACATCTATAGTATTCTACAGCTAATCCTTTAATAAAAGTGGGGTTTGGCCAGGTAAGAACTGCAGGTGCACAATTAAAATTCCACCCTGGTGACAGCTGGTGCTGATGTAAAAATTGAAATAAAATGTATTTGTTAAAGCAGCTGTGAAAATCAGTATCATTATCTTCCATTCCATTTTTATAAAGTACTTTTGCATTGTTCATGGAGTGACATTTGTAGCAGGTAGATGGGACCAGAAGGAATCACCTGGTCATTTAATTCCTGGCAAAATGAGCTACACATGACATTAATGATTGAATTTTTCTGTGCTGTTACATTTCCAGTGCTGGAGCTCCCTGAACACCCCAGGCACCAGTTTCACTGCTCTCATCACTACAGACTCCAAGGATAAATGATAAATGCTATTTTAACGCTGGTTTTGCAGCTTCTGCATATTGGTGTATTAATCTTTGATTTTATTTTTCATAACCTCCCTTGTAGGGGAGAACTGATGCTCCTTGTACAGGAGAATATTACTTTGGGTGGATGGCTTGTTTCTGGATAAAAGTGAGGCACCAAAATCCCTGAAAAGGCCATTTAGGCACTCAGTAGTATTTATTATGGTTCTAGGAGAGGGAGAGATGGCAGAGAATGCTTTTAGAAGTGGCATAATTTGAATTAATAATGAAATTTATGCAGATTTGTCACTTCAGAATGCAAGTGAATGTATGACTTCAATGCTAATAAATTTCTTGGGGTAAAAGGAGAGAAGTAGCGTTAATTGTTTAACAAAAACTGACAATAATGGGCTGGGGATTTACCAGAGCACAAGAAACAGGAAAAAGATTTGCTGTGGATCCAGGATTCCAGAGGCAGGGACTGACCTCAGGAAAAGGCCCATCTTGGAGGGCAAAACTCAGAGGCAAGAAAGGGATGGTTTTGAGAGATTCAGAGCTTCTGAGGGTGGCACAACTTCAGAACAGGCTTCCATGAACTGCAGCTCTCAGAACCAGCTCAGGAAAACTGAGGGAAGGATCCGAGTGCTGCAATCACAGGGCTGCAGCAGCAGTTGGGAGCCTGGAATTCCAGGAATGCACAGGCCATGTCTTAGAGCAGTGACTCACTGGAATTAATGAAGCAAATGCAGTCCCAGCCACCTTCCAACAAGGAAAATTTCCAGGAAGCTGGAGTATTGTTGAGCCAAGTGAGACATGGGGAGTGCTGAGCCCAGGAGCTGCCAACGCCTCCAGGTGTCCTGAGCTCCTCTCCAGGGCTGGTGGCACCAGCACAGCCAAAACTGTTCAGCCACAGCTCTGGTTTTATCCCTCTTTCACACACTCTTAGATCCAGAAAGCCTTTCAGAAATCTTCCAACTTTTGCTCTGAGTGAAATGGAACTAATGGATTAACTGGAATTGGCCAAACACACAGGTTTGATTGCTAGAAACAAATCACTCCACAATAATTAAGTATTAGCACTGTCCTCCACAGCACTGGCAGAGAAATAATTAAAATACCTCTGCATTAATAAAGATTCTAAGTTGAGCCTCTCTCTAAAATATTCTATTTTAACTTCAAATCTGCTCTTCAAATGCATCTCCACAATACAACTCTATTATTTCCCCTTTTTTTCTTTAATCTCACCTGATTGCACAGTCTCCTCTAGGTCTCAAAAATGTCAGTGACTGTCACCTCCATGTCCCACACACACAGCTCTGGGGAAAGGGGCCAATTAAATCTACTTGATCTCTTTTCCTCATGAAACCTGAACCACCTGAACCACCTCTCAGCTGGGCAGGGCTGAAATTTCACCTTCTACTGCCACAACTTCAAAAATATCTTGGAGACTCTGCTCATTTCCAGACACACTCATTATACTTCCACCTCCAGGGTCTGAGGCAGAAAGGGAAAGAGACTTTTTCTTTAATACAGTTCATTTTACCAAGCAGACAACTGAAACAACACAGATTTCTCCTTCTTATCTGCAACAATTACAAATTAAAGGTGATTTCATCTAAACTTTCAGCACTTATGACCCACCAGACCTCAAAGGATGGGAAGAGCTCCCAGTATTTGTAGTACAACACACTCAGCTCTTTCTGCTGAATGCTACATTCCCATTTACTGACAATTTACACACACTTGGGCTTCAGAATTGTTCTGCTGTCACTTTTACTTGTATTTCTAATACTACCAGACACTTCTGAAAGGCTGTGTCCAATAAAGCTCTAAAGTTTCAACTAAATACACTCAGGTTTCACCACTGCACTGTAATTATTAATGAAGACACTTAAAACCAGGAAGCCAAGGTCTTTCCTTTCATTTTCTTGTAATAGATTTCCTCTGCAATCCCTTGCTAATCTTTATTCATTACTTCACAGGAGTTGCAAAACCTTTATTAACCCCCTAATTTTTCCTCTGATTTTTGGAGTCTGCAACTCCATTTTAAAGCCCTTTTTTGACACCTGTCCCCTGGCTGGGAGCTAAATGATTTTTTTCCTCTTTCCATCGGCACTTCTGTTTAACTCCTGATGTCAGTGCTCACAACCACATCCTCCCCCAGTTCTGCAGATCAGTGGCAGAGCTGCAGGGTTTTGTGGAGCCAGCATCCCAGTGGTTCCCAGTGCTCCCAGCTCAGGGCTGACTTGCCTGCTGGATGCTGTCCCCGTTGACCATGTGAGGTAGAAGTGGCACTTCATTCAGCAGAGGTGTGGCTTCCAGAGGGGGCGGCTGGTCAGCCATCATTTCTTGGGATCGTTCATGGACACCTGCTCACCTCAACCACCTGCGCCAAGAAGAAACAGGGATGAGGTCAGATCCAGTTCCCCCTTCCTTAAATCATTCTCTGTTTGTTTGACAAACTCAGCTTATGGGGCCCTGCCAACTCAGAATATTCCCAGTGCGCCCAAACAGTCCAGTATTATCCTGTTTTTCACTTTTAACTCCTTTTATGTAAGAAATAAATGTCCTTTCCCCAAAATTCTCCCCTTTAATTATCAGGAATATTCAGCCACGAGTGCTAGAATTGGTACCTCAGTGCAGCAATTACACAGTAGAGGAATTTATACATTTACACAGCAATTTATTCCTAAATTTGCACTTCAAATTCCTAAACTGCTTCCAGTCCAGACCCCAAGCTTCAGGCTAAATAATGCACATACCACATTTCGATTTCAGTGATGACCAAAAAAAACCCCAAACCGTGCAATTTCTCCAATACAAAATCTGCCAGGTTGAAAACAAATCTTAAGACAACACAAAATCCTTCCTTGTCCCAAAATTTTTGACTTGAGAACCACAGGGAAATGTGAATGGAAAAGGGTTGCAGAGTCGTGGGCTTCCAAGGAATAATCTGTAATTAGAGCCAGTCAAAATACACATGATGCAAATTAATTATAGTTATTAGAGCGAGTCAAGCAGCAAGCTCCCAGTGGTAGGGAATTTTCAGTGTATAGTTAATCCAGCATCCATAAAAAGCACAAGATAACAGGATACAGGAAATGCTGACACTTCCTTCTCCTTTCCCATTGCCTCCCATAAACCAGACGGCAAAATATGCTTAGGAGGGTTCAATTCCTTAAAAATAAAAACCAAACCACAAAACAGACCCCTAAATTTGTGCATGAACCAAGTCAGGCTGCTTGAAAGTGTCAAATCCTTCCTCAGTTCTCCACAAGCAGCACGGAAAGGGCAATATTTGGGGAAGAGAAAAAGATGAAAACTGATTAATTCTGTACCTGTGGGGCTGCATTTCCAGCAGATTAGCAAGAGTAGGAGAAATATCATATAATGAATATAATTTCTTCTGGGTTTATCTTGTTTTGTACAGAAAAATCTGTAAGAAAGCTGAGATTACAGAGATTTTTCCTGTGTTATCAAGACAAGGCAAAGGAGCTGGTGGAATCCACTGATAAAACCCCCATTCCTCCTTTGCAAAAGCATCTCAAAATCAGAGATACAATCACACAGCCACAAAATGCAGCACAACAAACTCCTCAGGACTTGCCAAAACCCAGCTCCTTTCACAAGGAAATTCTTTTCCAGGGCTGCTCCAGTAACAATTTTAAGAAGCCAAACATCACTGCAAGGTGCAAGGGCTGGACAGGACCTCAAAGATCAAATTTGCATCAGGTTTGCCCTAAAAAACACTTAATAAATACACTGAACTGCCTTAGCATGGTATTTATTTCCTGAATAAAATAATCTCCTTTTTGTCATGTTTGGAATTGCCTCTGCCAAGGATGCAAATTTTAACTCTTCCACTTAAAACCCCCTGCCTGGAACAGTAAAATTCAGAAAAAGGTTTCTTCCTCTACACCTCTTCCATTTTTTGAGGTTGGATCTAAGCCTTAAGAACCATAACAGGAATTCACTGTACACAGGAAATACGAAAATTCTTTATTTTATATATGCATATGGAATTCTTGAATCTCAACGAAATTAGAAATTAGTACTTAAAATAAAGGGGAAAACCCTTTACCAAAAGGCAACTCCATCTGCATTGAAATTTAACTACCCCAAACAAGCAGCTGCAGAAAAACATGTTCTGAAACAGGGCCCAAAGGCACCTGCAACTTTAAATAAAGGTTCAGAGTTTCTCTGATTATCTTCTGCAACTTCAAATAAAGCTTCAGAGTTTTTCTGCTCATCTTCTGCAACTTTAAATAAACTTTCAGAGTTTCTCTGCTCATCCCTTGCCTTGGCTGAATTTAATTCTCTCTTTAAGACAAAATGTAGAGCAGAGCTCCAACATCCCCAGGGTTTTTAGAACCCTTCATCTTCTAATTACACAGAGGATTTAATTTACATGGACACCTCCACACACTTTCTGCTTGCTTAGTGTTGTAACTTCATTTCTCTGAGGAAGAATTTAATATTTGGAGTAGGAGGAAATAATTTGGTTTAAACTGTTAATGATAAAACTCCAAAAATAGCCAATTTTGTGTCTTAGCAGCAATGGCCATACGGTCAGAGAAAACAGAAGTATTGACAGGAACAAAAACATCTGAAGAGGTTTGGGGCAGTTTCATCTGGATCAGAACGTTGATATTTCCCTGTGCAGCTGGGCTGGGGTGGCTGCAAGTGGCAGAACACTGAGGATAAAGAGGGACGTCCTGACAAATTGGAAAAAAACAAGTTATTTTAGGTTTTGAGCACCGTTTCATTCCTTGAAAACACTGATAAGGGCAACAAAAACACCCTGCCCTCCAAGTGAACATGGTCAATGAATGTGGGACTCAACCCCTCCCCACTTCAACAGGTAAAACTTTTCCAGGGAAATATATCCACAGATTCACCTCCCCAAAGTCTTCATTCCACTAGAGGAAGTAGGTGGTACCTGGGTAAATAAAAAGAGAATTCCTAAAAAGTTATTACATACTCAGCACAATTTCCTGCAAAACAAAACAAAGACAGAGCTCTATCTTGAAAAGCCATTTCCCAACACCCTCCCACGGTGGGGCTGGAGCAGGGAATCCAGTCCTGCTCGGCCCTCCCTGCAGGGCAAGGCTGCTCCTGAGGGAAAGGTGGAGGATGGGGCAGAGAGGAGATTCTGGGATCCTGAACCCACCTCCACCCACACTCCTACACTCAGGCACCATGGAATCCAGCATGGCTTGGGTTAAAAGGGACCTTAAAGCCCAACCCCCTGTCATGGCCAGAGACACCCTCCCCTAGTCCCTATCCCATTCAACCCAGCCCTGGACACTTCCAGGGATCCAGGGGCTGACACAACTTCCCTGGGCACCCTGTGCCAGGGCCTTGCCACCCTCACAGCCAGGAATTCCTTCCCAATATCCCATCTCATCCTGTCAGTGGGAGCCATTCCTCTCGTCCTGCCCCTCCATCCCTTTTCCCAAGTCTCTCTCCAGCTTTCCTGGAACCCCTTTAGGCACTGGAAGGGGCTCTGAGGTTGCCCTGGAGCCTTCTTTTCTCCAGGTGAGCACCCCCAGCTCTCCCAGCCTGGCTCCAGAGGGACTCCAGCCCTTGGAGCAGCTCCGTGGCCTCCTCTGGACTCTCAGAGCAGCTCCAGGTCCTTGCTGTGCTGGGAGCCCAGGGATGGACCAGGTGTGGTCTCACCTGAGTGGGGCACAATTCCCCCCCTTCCTCCTGCCCATGCTGGGAGCGAGCCCTGGAATCACGGGGTTCTGGGGGCCAGAACATGGCCAGCCTCTCCTCCACCAACACTCCCGAGTTCCCAAGTTTCACATCATCCCTAAAACTCTGTCAGTGATTCCAGGCTTCCTCTAAACCCTTGGATTTACCCCAAACCAAGTCAGCTTGGAGAGGCAAATCCAGCTGGGGGGTTGTTCATGAACCCACCCACCGGGACAACTGCATCAAAGAGCTTCTTGGTCCCTGAAGCCACTTTATTCCAGGAAATCTCAGGAAGAGCAGCTCAAACTGCTTTTGCCGTGGTTTGTTCTTGGCAGTGAGGGATTTATCATCCCCAGGAACTATTCAAGTGGTCAGGGGAAAAAAAAAAAAGACCCAAGGAAAAAAGTACAGTCCTGGGAATTCACAGGCTGCACTGACATTAAAGATGAGCTAATACACTAAATCTTAAATTCTAGACTAAAAATAAGCAAGAAAAATCCCATCTGGAAGCATTAAAGACCAGGCAAATTTTGTAATTTATAGGATTAAACTGAAGTTTAGTGACTCATTAAATACGAATCAATAGCAGAACTTGTAGAGGTGTCTCTACAGCTTTGTCACCCTGTCCTGGAGATTTTTGACTCAGTCTGGAATTACACAGATTAAATTTTAGAAAGGTTACATTTTGCAAGGGTACTTCTGGCCTTATTCATTTTTTTGCAGTGGTTTCTATTACACATCAGCTAAAGGTCATTCCCAAACCTGGGCTGAGCTGAGGGATGAATTCAGCCCACAGAGCCACAAAAAAATAAAATAATTGGCATTGATCATCTCAGCAACAAACCTGAAGCTGGAAGAAGTGATAGTGGATAACACATTTCTAAGTTAAATAGCTTGAGCTTTTGTTTTCAAAGATTATTCAACATCTAAAAAGCTAAAATACAGCAATTTTTCACAATAAAACGTATTTTAAACTAAATAAACCAAATCCATATTGTAAAAATGGACCCTGAGATGTGTACTGGACTAATTCAATAATCTCATACAATATGGTCGTGTTCCCATATTCAAAAGAAGGCAACATTTTCCAGGGACACTGTCACCCTACAAAAGATTCTAGGAAAAACAGAAAATCTCCAGGACTGCCCTTCCAGCAAACAATTCCCGTCCACAGAGGCTAGGCCTGACCTCACTTCCTGCCACAGTAAAAACGCCGAGCTCTGCAAGGCTCCAGAATCGACCTCCCCTTGCATCCAGCCCGAATTCCGCCCCGGCAGAGCCGCTGGAGCACGGCCAGCTCCCGAGGAGCCGCTCAGTGCTCATTGATTCCGGGCTCAGATTTCCATGGAAAACAGCTCTTCATGTTCAGGATGGAGCTGAGCAAAGGGAGCTCGTGAGGGCTGTCTGATATGGGATCATCCCGCCTCAAGTCTGGAAAACATCAGGGTTTCACATGAGAGAGTCAGAAATGCTAAAATTGTCTCTGATGGTTTGGATCCAAAGTGGAATAATGAGTAATTCCAGGGCAGTTGCAGACAAATGGCTGGAGTTGGGGATCTTAGAGGTCTTTTCCAACCATAATGACTCCATAAATGTTCTGTAAACTCCTGGGAAGAACTCCCGGCATTCCTGAGCCTCCTTTAGCCATTCCCAACGTGCAGCTCGGGATGAGGCACCACATCAGCTCTGTCACTTCCACTTGAATGACACAGGAGAAACAACTTCAAAATTGTCGCAGCAATATGTGAAAGGAAGGTTCCAGCCACAAGAATCTTCCTGGATAAACACATCATTCCTGTTTTATCCAGAGTTTTTGGAGCAGTCACCACTAATTTACAATCTACAATTTACAGATGTGTTTCTCTTTAGGCACTGACAATGAATTTGCCAGTATTTACTGCAGGATGTGAAAGAACAAAAAGATTGTGCATTTCTTAACTGTAATATGAAAGAAATGAGAAAATTTAATAAACTGGAAAAATATCTTTTTTATTGGAATTGTATCCTTTAGTCATGTTATCTATAGTGAGATTATCTATTGTGCAAACGTGTTGCAGGATTATGGATTTAGCAAGTTTCAAAGTTCCTGTTGCCTCACATTAAATATTTTCCTATCATATTAAAATATATATTAATATTATATTATATTTCTCTCCAGAAAACTGTCACACAGACTAAATGGGAGGAACACTGCAGACAGGCATGGATCAGCTTCATTCCACTGTCCACAGAAGAAACCAAACAGATTTCAAAAATAGTGAAAATTAAGTTTATAACCCCAGACAGAAGCTGTCCCAAAGGCTGGATTTTCATTACAGTAAGTGCTGGATTTAAGATGAAAAAGTTCCTATTCCAAGGAGCTTATTACTTAAACTGAGACTTTATTTTTTTAAAAATACACCATGCCTGAGTTAGAAAGAACAATGTGTCCAGGAAGGAGAGCTTGAAATTCAGCAGAGACTTCCTGATTTCCAGGGTCAGTGCCTTATGCAACCTGCCAGCCTGATCCTAAATTTTCATTTATTGCAGGAAGTAAACTACTGTAATATTGCTCTTGATTAAAAGCAGTATTGTTTAAACACCTAAAGCTTTACTTGCACCTTTTTATACTGACAGAATTACTAATTAGAATTACTAATTATATAATATATAAAATGTAGCAAATACATTTTCTCTGAGCTGAGGGAAAACCCCATATTCTCTGATAAAGAATATTATTTGTTACTGCCATGCCTTAAAATCCAGATCTCCTGCAAACTGAAGCTCTGAGTATTTTACCCTCCACTCTGTCAGTTCAATTTTCCATCACTCATCTCCAAAGGCTGTTAAAAAGAACAACCATGGAGCCATCCCCAACCTCAGGCTAAGGAATAACCTTGTCAAAAAGATCCAATTAAGAAAAGAACCTTAATTACAACTCCTAAAAAACCCAGATAACCCATGTAATTCTAAAGCAGGAAAAAATGGGGAAATAAGACCCAAGCTGCCCTCTCCCACCCATTTTTTTCCAATAAACAGCATTAACAAGGTGTTGAAGGTACCATCCCAATCCTAAAATAGTTTGGACCACACGTGAGACCTGCGGGTTGGACTGGGTTTACTTTCAGCAAGATTAAGGCAAGGAGAGATTTAACAGAAGCTCAGTTACAACCTGAGCTCTGGAGGGACCACCCCTGCTCCATAAGTCATCTGTTCCCCACTAAATCCATGTTTTGATTAAAATCCTGGAAATCATTTATAACGGCCCCCAAGGGAATTAGGCCGCAGCATCTTGTGGGAAGTTTGGCTTCCAGCCAGGAGGGCAACACAGCCTTGAGCCTAAAAATGCTCCTCATGATTTACCCAACAAATGGGCTCAAATATTCTCAATATTGAGAGAGCCTGCCTGAAAAATGTTCCTCATGATTTACTCAACAAATGGGCTCAAATATTGTGACTATTCAGAGCTTGATCCAGGGGTGGCCTTGACCCAGCTGAGGTCTGCGACCCCAGGAAAACAAAAAAACCTCAACAAAATTCCACCCCAGTTCCATACACACAGGACAAGGCTTCCACACTCTGCTCCAAGTGTTTGTGTTCAGCACTGACCAAATTACAGAAGGATTTTTAATTTGGTATTAATGCTCATCTCTCAGGCCACTGCGAGACCTCAACGCTCCTAAAATTCTCCCTGGAGGAGGACTAAGATTGGGATGGAAACCTTTATTTTATTTCCCAGTCATCTAAAATCCCTCAAAGCACCCAGAGACAGCAGATCCAACACAGCGAGGCCTCGGCAGCTCTGACCTGAGGGATGCGATCAACTTCCACCCTCCCTCACCCCTCTGGATCAGGTTCCTGAGGGAGCGTGCCAGGAAAGCCATCACACAATTGTCCCCTGCAGCCTCCCACAGCAGCTCCCCGGCACTCCAGGATTGTTTTCCAGCCTGAAACTCCATCCCTCAGGATTCCAGGGGACAAAGAGGCCAATGCCCACCCTCCAGGCTTACACACGTTTTTCCAAGGGCTGCGTAACTTCCTGCTGCTCTTCCCAAAAGGAACTCCACTGGCAAGAGCTGGGCAGAAAAGCTCTGTCAGTGGCCAGAGTGCATTAATTTGATTTGAGCTGTTATTTAATATTATGCTCACATTAAGGCTATGCCTGCCCTCAGAATTATTCATTTAGGAGGCCTGTGAAGTTGGCAATAACAGTTTCTATAATGCAAACATGACATAACTTTTAGATAAATATTTTCCTTTGTTGTTTTAGTTCTTTTATGGCTTTTCTCTTGTTGCCAGAAAAGCAGAGTTGAATCCTGAGCACTTGTGCGCTGCTTCCTAAGTGACCAATCCCATAAACCAAAACCCAGGAGTTCCTGAAGGATCCCATTCCTGTCCTAATCCCAATCCTGCTTCTACAAATGTTCAGAGAACCGAGCAGCTCAAAGGACTGAGACATTAAGGCACTTCATTCTTATTTCAGCTTAACAAAATAAAGGGATTGAGGAACTTTCTAGCTGCAAAAATGTTGTTACAAAAAAAAAATAAAAAGAAAAAAAGAATTAAACATAAAAGTACCTTTTTTCTGCCTGTTAGGAAGGTGATATCTTCTGGAATAAGTCGAGGTACCCATTTTTAATGCCACACAAAGCAAAAAATTTCAAGCTTAAATTAAAAAGCCTTTATGAAATGCAATTTAACAACGGACTTCTTTAAATATGATTTTCAAGTGTAAAACTGTGAATTTAAAACCACATTATTCTGTTTTTTTTAGGCCTTGAAGCAAACCAGTTTATTTGCACAATAACCATATACTATGGAAATTCCAAATCCAAATGGTTCTCCAAACCACTTGGAAGCTATGGAAGCAACAGACACAACAGTTCACGGAAAAGAATTCCCAAAAAACTTCTACCCAGAGGCACAAGCCAGAGCACAAGCCCTTGTGTGTGCCTCAAATTCTCTCTTGGATCTGAAGTGGTCAGCTAAAAGGCAGCTGGAATTCCCACCTGGAAGTACCACAGAGCTGGGCAGATGAAACAAAGCATTTCCAAGTGTGCCAAGGTTTGCCAGCTGGGAACTGCAAGTTCCTACAGGGAACTGCACCCGCTCCAAGGCTCCAAATTCAGGAGAAGGATCTGCATAAGTGAGCACAGTTATTCTCCATGGGACAAATTTGTTTTGAAGTGGAAGGTAAAATTGAAGCCATTTTGTGATAATTTTTTTCCCTGAAAATAAAAAAATTCTGCCCATTTCCCAGATTCCAAGGCAAAAGTTCTGTTTGAAAGCCTGGAAGCAACCCAGAGGAATGGCTGCTGTATGTGCAGACACGTTCCCTCCAACTGGAACACATCATTCCACAGCACCTTGTTCATCCCAGTCCCTCCCTCCAGCCAGGAACACCCAGCTCATGGCAAGGAATATTAAAGTATTTTTAAAAGCTTTTTTTAGAATCTTAGAGGACCAGGAAAAAATGGGGAATGTGAGTGCAACCTGAGCTTGGCCGCTCTGCTTTGTCCTATGCCAGGTGTCCAAACCTGGATGAAACCTCCTGGAATTGAGCCAGAAAAGCACCAAAACCGAGCCCTTTTTAGTGCCAGAGCTGGGTGATACCTCCATGAATTTGGGGAGCATTATGGGATGGCAGACATACACAGCTGATATGAGACAGAGGTGATCCAAAAGCTCTTGCACAAATGCTTGCGTTCCACATCTCCACCAATTTATTTACTTTAAATTCGACTCAGGGAGGGCAATCATGCAGATTATGAAAACCAACAGCAACTAGGCCATCTCCAGAAAAGGTTCCCTACCATGAGACAGCTCAGAGCAGTCAACTGCTGTCTAATCCAACAAAAAAGGAGTAAAATCAGGATTTCACAGGTGGAAGAACCAGGAGTTTGCTCCCAGATTTCTGCAGGCTCTAAGGAAGCAAAGGCTGATTTTACACCAGCTCTGATCTGAAAATCACCAGAGTGCTGGATGCAGCATAAACGGGCCTCTCTCATTTAACAACCCTCTTAAACCAGGACTTCAAAACCAAGCAGAAAAACCCAGCAAAAGCAAAGGATTTCTTCAAATTGGAACAGATTAAGCAAACTCTGAGCACAGAGGAATTATTTTGGTACAGCAGCTGAAGACTTTTCCTTGCACAACACCAGAGGTTGGGGCTGTAACACTTTAGCTGAGCACTGGGTCAAACTGGGCTGGTTAGAACAGGTTACACTTAAATCCAGGGCTAAAACACACTAATAAATTACTGTAATTACCACAGCTGAGCAGTCCCGTGGCATCAGACCATGTGCACTTCTTTAGTTCATGGAAAATGCAAGGGAAAAATGCAAGTGAAAGATCATCCCCATGAGGCTGGAGCAGGAACACTTCCCTCAGTCAGGGTGACAGACCAGCACAGAGCCACTGCCACAGCTCACCTGATGGCTGGCAACACCCTGAAATCATTCGCTTCTGTATCTGAGCTTTGAATATTTATTTGCGAATCAACAAAACTGCTGGAAATTTGGGGATTGAATCACATTTTTATGTAACTGACTAAGTAGAAATTATCAGTTTTGAAGAACCTAAGAATGATAGTTTATATAAGTTTTTATCAAGTTTATATTTTAAGAAATCCAGGCATTAAATAGCAACATGCCAATTTACAATACACCAAAAAGCTGTTTACATAATGTCTTCCAAATCTGAATAGTTCATCTAAATAAATTCTCACCCCTCACATTGAAACGGACAAAAATACACACCTGGGTGACCAGATTAAAGCTTTTTTTTAAGCAGAATCTGCTTAAAACCAACATGAACATCTTGCAAGTCCTTCAGGAGCATACAACTCCTCCCATGAAAACATTAAACTGCCTTCACTCCTGCAAGTGACTGGAGATGACAAACCCAAGTGACACATCAGGGTCACTTTAATACCTCACTTAGCAGAACTGAAAGCAACTGATTCCCACGGAAGAGACATTAATGCTGAAGACATTTAATAAAGGGCATGCAACAACAGATTAAAAAACTTCATCTGAATTTATAAACCTGGATTTAACCTGGTTAAATGCTTTTCCTCCCCGAACACCTGTACAGACCCAGGGAATGCAGCATGATCATCACTTCTTTATATCTTGTATGAAATCCATCTGCTGATCATGTTTTGCTTTCCAACATTCCTCCCCAAGTTTCTGACAGATTCCTTTCTGCTTTTCCAGCAGATCAGTTCCCTGACCTGACCAGTTCCATGAGAAGGAACTCAGTTCCATGATCTCCAACTAAAACCAAAGGATCTGAGCAAGGCACTACCAGAATGCTGTCACCCTCTCCAGCTGTTCTCTACACAGGAAATGCATTTGGCCAAAAACAGAATTTACTTTCTTTATCCAAAGCCTATTATGCAATTCTCTCCAAGAGAAAACTTCCAGCTAAGTGGGTGAAGGGAGAAGAAAGAGTAAGAAATTTGAAAATAGAGATAAGGCTGCCACCTCACAAAATCAATAATGTTCCTGTGGAACACAAAACTCTTCTTACCTCAAGAACTCAATCAGTTCCTCTTTCCCTAATTCATTTTTTCCATTTGATAAGAAGTTGTCCAGAACTTTCTTCCAGAAAAAAAAGAGTCCTAAGTTTAGAGGTCTGTCAAATACATTAACTTCAACTTAAAGTGTTACTTAGAGACTTAATGAGAAAATAAACACTTCATAAAATCTGGGAGAATCCTAAATTCTCTGTAATTACCGTTGCCACTCTCCTGACTTGGAATTCCTCCTGGTGAGTGTTCCAGTGCCTGCTGCAGAGCGAGCAACGTGTGCTGTCCTCAAGCTTCTTTCTGCAGGCAAAAAACCCCACATTTTCATGTTAGTGCCTTGGCAAACATGAAATCTGAAGAAAAACAAGCTGCAGGGAATGCCAGAGATCCATGAAAGGAGCAGGAGCCAGGAGGGGACAGGCAGTGGTAACTGCACTGGGGAGTTCTTTGGATATAACTGGATTTATTTAGTTACCTACTTCTGTACCTGTTCTACTCCTCTACATGGCAATAAAGACAGAAAAATCAGGTTCCAAACATACACAAATTTAGATTGTCATGAACACATTTGCCGTCTGATAAGGGCCATAAAAAGACATAAATTGTATATAAAGCTGGAAATACGATCCCAGCTTGCTGTTATGGGGCAGCACAATTTTATTCTAGAAACTGCTCCACTAAAGATGCTCCAGCAGAAGGAAATGAACAGCTCCAGGAGTCATTAAACCACTTCAGATGTTGCATTTAATAATGCAAAAATCATCACCCTTCTCAAGCTGCATCCAGCACTAAAACACTTCCTAAAATATCTGCACCATGAGCCCTCTTTTGGCCCTCCAGACACAGGAAGTTTTTGCAGGGATCAGTCAACCCCTAATATTGTTTTTCACTGAACTATTCAGGTTGGAAAAGGTCTCCAAGATCATCAATTCCGACCTGTGCCCCACCTTGTCACCAGCCCAGAGCACTGAGTGCCACCTCCAGTGGACACCTCCAGGGATGGAGACTCCAAACCTCCCTGGGCAGCCCCTTCCAATGCCTGGCCACCCTCTCCAGGAAGAAATTCCCCCATAATCTCTGAAGATAAGGCTCAGGCAGGTGCAGTGTGTTCTGCAGTTTTACTGAACACTCCAAGAAATCTCAGTCCTGGTGACTCCCCAGGCTGCCTGGAGAAGCTCCCACACAGCAATCCATTGTCATTGTCACCAAAAAGGTGATACTGTCTTCAAGCCACCCTGATGACATCACCTGAAGATGCTTCTGAAGTCACAACCTAACAAATGTTCCTCCTGAGCCACTTTAAATGAGACACTGGAAAAATATTGAATATAAAGCATCAGGCCCCAGAGTGAATCTTGGGCAAAAGGAGGCATTTTCCACATCAATCAAGATCCTGGGAACAAGGGGAGATTTACATTAGGATTGAAAGGGCCAAAGGGCTGGGAGCCAGTGGTCTGTCTGTGCTGGTCAATACACAGAAAGGATTGTGTTAGCACCACTGAAAGAATAAATTATCGCTGCTTTTACAATAAGCTCTTCAAGAATGCAATAAAGAGTTCAGTGTGTGCTCCTCACTCAGGAATCCAAAACTTTTCAGTGAAGGTCTGTCTTGCAGCAAAGATAACAGCTGAAAACCAACCATCTTGACCTTGGGAAGCTTCATGACAATGTGCTAAAAACAGGTGAAAAAATGCACAGGTTCCTGCTCCCACATCCCCCAGCCTTGAGGCCTGAGCCTGGAGCAACCCCAGGTTTAAATACTGACAGTTCAGACCTGATGCTTTCAGACAGACCAAAATTAGAAGTGAGAAATGTTATTTTTTTCCCCCAAGCCTCTTGCCTGTTGCAGTATTACTAATATTGAGGTGTTCTCATCTGCTTTCAGAGATAATTTTAAAATTCTTCTCCAGTTCAATGAAATCATGACAGGAAATTAATAAAATATGGAACGAGGGAAAGAATTCTTACAATATTTCATACCAGCTCCTGACTTTGATGAACAATATTAGAAGAATGTCTTCCCAGTCACGTATTTCCTTCTAAATATGACAAGTTTCCCAAAGGTGGAAATAGCAAGTCACCAAATAAAAATGCCACTCTTTCAAGCTTGAAAGATAAAATTCAATTTGCATGAAATTCACCCAAGGCCAGGCAGAATGGGAGTAGAATACTGGAATTTTTCCTGTCTGCACAGTCCATATGAAATATTGTTGTTTTGAGGACCCACTAGACCTCTCCTAAAAATAACCATAAAAGATGACAATTGCTGGCAGGGGTGTGACAAGCCCCAAAGTTAACAGGATGCCAATGCCAACCTCCAAAAACAACAACCAAAAAGTTGTGAAAAAGAGTTCTACAGAACAGTTACATCCAGATTTGGTGTCAGTGCAACATCAAAGAGAGGTGCAGCTTGTGATCAAGGCTTGTGGCAGGAAACGGATTTGTGTAGACAAAGTTATCTTTATTCTCTTTCAAGGTGAATCCTATTGTTTTAAACCATTCTAACATCCAATTCCTCAAAGCCACTGAAGAGAATGAACCACCAAACCACAACCAAAAATCAGCTGTTGCAAGAGAAGAGCAGGGAAAGGTGGTATTTGTGCACATCCCCAGCCTAAGGAGCTGAAATTATTCCACTGCATTGTCAAAGTGCTGCTTCATTCCAGCTAGGGCCAAGTTTTCCAAAAACTTGCTGCAACAATCCTGAGCTACAGCTGAGTGAGTAACTTGTAAGAGCTTGCTCCAGGAGGTGTGTGAGCCATCAGTCCCAGCCCTGCTTATTTACAGGCTGCCCCATGAAGGATCCCAAAGAGAGATCTGGGATACAGTGGATTAGTTCAGCTCTCTAGAAAATGTGATTTATTTGATCCCAGCTGAGAATAAATGATTCCCAGACAACAACAGCGCTCCGGAACTTTCCAAGATTTGGAAACGGGAAGGTAAAAAGCGCGAAGAGAGGAGAGTGTAATAGCTGGCTGCCTTTCAACACCCATGAACACACACTGAGCCCTGAGAAAGTCAACATCTTTCCCATTTTACCACCTTATCCTTTTTCACAAATTACATAAACCAAGGGAAGGAATGCGAGTGTGGGAAGCAACTCAGGCTTTGCTTCTTGCTCACACAGATACTGAACCAAACACAAAGTACTTTCTTCTACACTGGATCTTAACTCCAAGGTCAATTTATTGGCTTAAAATACAGAGAGGATGCTTCCCTGGTTGAAATGCTAATCTGAGGCTCAGGAAATCTAGATTCAATTCCCTGCCTCACCACATACTTCCTGTGCGACCTTGGGCCATAAATATTTCGGTGCCTCAGTCTTTCCATCTGTGACTGAGACAGTATTTCCCTATTGAACTGAGTGTTGTAAAGATAAATACATTAGGAAAACATCAGGAATCACAGGCCACAGCCATACGTGGAGCGGGCTGTTGGGGAACTTATCTGTGTGTCAATATTCCCAATCAGGCAGCAGGGAAAGCAAGAAAAGGCTGCCAACGTGAAAAAATTTAACTAGTACAGGACAGAGAGAAGACATAAAGTATCAGCAGAACAGACAGAAACTGAAACCTCAGTTATTAATTTCAGAAAATTTCCATCATTCCAACCAAGTTTTGAACAGAAACGAAACTCAGAAACCAGCTGGGCAAGCTGTGAAGGGAGCAAATACACCTGCCAGCAATGCATTATTGCCCTGTTTTCGGAGATCATCACACAAAATACCTCAGATTTGAGGTGGCAGAGGGGCTGCTGAGTCTGGGGGCAGAGAACCCCTGGAGACTGTCCCCGAAGGGAAGCTGAAGTCCCCAGCCCTTTGTGAGACGCATAAATAGGAGTGGGCAGAGAGCGGCCCCAGTGGGGTCCCCACTGCTGCTGCCCCAAGGCGGAGAGGGAGACACAGCGGGAAGGGGGAGGGCAAGACATGGTCACCAGCCCAGGCAGGGGCTGACAGGAGTGACCTCCCCCTGCCCCGAGCCCAGGAGGACGCGGGGGAGGTGTCTGGGACCGGAGCTGCGGAGCAGCCAAGGGGAACAACTACAAGGCTACGTGGCATTCGCAGGCAGCGGCTGCCGGGGAGGGAGCACGGGGGGGCGGCCAGGGGGGACCTGGGGGGGACGACTGCACATCGCAGCCCCTCCTGCCCCACGAAACAGGAGAATAAGGAGAGGAAAGGGAAAGAAGGAGACGGAAAATCTGTGCGCTGGGGAGCGAAACGGGAACGGGCAGGGGGAAGCGCGACCCGCGGCGCGGGCTGGCATTAACCCCGTCCGGGCAGGCTCAGCCGGGAGCCCCCGCCCGGCCCGGCCCCCCAGCACCGGGAGTCCCTTTAGAAGCGGCTCCCCAGAACCCCCGTCCCCGAACACGCCGGCTCTCCTCGGGGGATGCCCGCGCTCCATCGGGCAGCGCACCCAGACAGATCCCGGCCGTCTGTCCCGGCCACCCTGAACCCTGCCTGCCCCGCGCCCCGGCCACCCCATGCGCCTCGGGCACGGCACCGCATCCCATCCCAGGCACCCCATCTCATCCCCCTCACCCCATCGCACCCCATGTCCCGAGATATGGGATCGCCTTGGATCGTGACCCACCTGCGCCACGTCCACCCCCGAACCTGCCCCACAGCCCGAGCTGTTCCCCCGCCGCAGAACACCCTTCCCGTCCCCGGGCTCCCGCCGGTCCCTCCAGCCGCCCCCGCCCGGCTCCGCGCCGCCTCCCGCCCTCCCCTCCCCGGGGCTCCGCTGCCGGCACTGCCCACCCCGCCCCGGCTGGGCACCGCCGCTCTCTCCGCCCCGAGGACCAGCGGAGCCCGGGAAAGGGGCCGGAGGGGGCGGCCCCCGGCGGTGCCCGTGCACGCCCGCCGGCACTGACCGTGTACCCCGCGGGCCCCGCCGCCTCAGCGCCCGCCGCCCGCCAGCGCCGCCATCATGGAATGCGCGCCCCGCGCCTGCGCCGCCGCGCCGCCGCCGGCCGGGGGCGGGCGGGCGCGCCAACCACAACCCGCGCGGATTCGCGGTTCCCGGACACCCGAGGCCGCCGAAAGCTGCGCGGGGGGGCGGCCCCGACGGGCCGGGGTGGTGGCACCTCGGGGGGGGGGGGTGACCTGTCTGGGCACTGTCTGTCCCTGCCGGACACCGCCCGCCACCCCCGGACACTGTCCCCTAGGCAGTCTGGTCCCTTGATCACTGTCTGTCCCCCTCAGGCACTGCACTATCACCCCTGGACACTGTGCCCTGGTCACTGTCTGTCCCCGTTGGGCAGCGTCACCCCCGGGCACTGTTTGTCACCCCCGGGCACTGTTTGTCACCCCCGGGCACTGTTTGTCACACCTGGGCACTGTTTGTCACCCCAGCGCTCCACCTGTGTCACCAATCCGTGTCCCGACCCTTTCGGGGGTCTCCAGTCTCCATCCCCCCCGTGCCACTGCAAGGATGAGCAGGGGGTTTCCCACTCTGTACATTCCACCCCACAATTTGGGGGGTCACAACTCGTGCCTGACCCTAAAACTGTGTCATAACACAAAAAAAACCTTTAATGGTGACAGCATGGAAGAGAGGGGATGGTCTAGACTGAGTGGGCAAAGGGAGGAGGAAGCAGAGGTTTCATCACTGGTTGTGCCAGGGAAGGTTTAGTTGGATATTAAGGAAAATTTCTTCCTGGGAAGCGTTGTCCAGCCCTGGCACAGCATCTCCAGGGCACCCATCCTGCACTGAGACCCCATCCTGGAGGAGGAGTCCTCATCCCTGGAGGGATCTAAGATCCCTGTGGATGTGGCACTTGGGGACAAGGGCTAGTGGTGGCCTTGGCAGTGCTGGGGAGTGGTTGTACTCAATGGTCTTGGGGGTCTTTTCTGACCTGAATATTCCTGTTATTCCATGATCCTGTGTATCCTGACAGGCAGCTCCATTCCCATGTTCAGCCTCGGAGCATCTCAAGCCCTGCTGCAAAGAGGATCAAGGGCAGGGACTGAAAAAAACCCTCCTGGGCTGCAGAGCCCTCTGGCACATCCATTTTTCCCCTGCCAAGTAATGTACCGATAAATCTTACACTCTTCACCCTATTTCCACCAGGCAGTTCACACAATACTTTTCTATTAATGTGTTTTTAAAAGTGTATCTCAAACTTGCTTAAAGCAGCAATTTCAGAGATATTCTGTGTGGAATTCAGCTCCGTGTGGATGTAAAATAAATGTGACAGCTGTGCTTTTATACAAGCCCCACTAAACTGTGGATCACAGCAGATAAAGGTCACACTTGACATTTATATGCAACATAATAAATGTGTATATATAATCTATATAATAGACATAGAAAGACTAAACTTGTAAAATGAATGAGCTTGTGTTTACCCCCAGATTGATCTTAGATGTGTTCATAATGAATATAGAAATTTTTATGATGAATAGAAAAAATTGTTCCTTAATGTCAGAGAATTTCTCTCTGGAGACCAGCGGAAGGGGTTTATTTGCCAGAACGAACACCCTGCGCTGGACAGGACTAAAATAAATTCCCATCCATCTTTTAAAACAAGCAGGCCCTGATAAGAAAGGCCAGAAGTGGTGCTGGCTGCTGAATTTTTAAGCAATTAATAGGTTACCTTGTTAAATAAAGGCCAAAAACAAGTCTCAGGGTAACTTTAACATTAATTTTACACATATAGGCCCATAAAATAATTATATTCCCTGCTAATTGGGAACAAACAGTGAAAGAACATAAAATCTGTTGCATATGAAAAGCAAAACGCTGTAGCTGAATCCACGGAAAAATCCAGGTGGAAAAGGCAGGAGAAACCTTTTCCTTTTAACAAAATCATTGGTGAATTCTCTGCAGTAAATTTTCCTCTTCTTTCTACCTTTCCACAAGTTTTCCTGCACATTTGTGACTCCTGGCCTGATTCTTTTCCCTGTGGAATAGTGTGGATCAGCACATACCGTGTTTTATTATGGTTGATAAGAACCTATAAATTTGCCTATAAAGTAGATTGAAATCTTCAGACAAAGATTTAGGGGAATAACTATCTGCTCCTTTGTTTTGAATTTCACCATGCTTTTGTCCCTGATACTAAACTCTGAATTTCACTGATGACCCCAAATGGAAGTCTTTAATTCCAGCCCCCATTTAAGTCTGGGAACACCTCAGGAAAGGTGGAAGACCAGACCAGCACAGGACTCAGTGAGTGCAGACCTGCTTTAGGAGCAGAAAGTTGGTTAATAATTTCACCTTTGAGAGAATTCCTGGAATCTTCAGCACTCCATCTCAGGAATCTTAGAACTCCACAGGCTCTACCTAATCTGCAGTGCCCTGGGGATTTCATTCTGAAGTGAAATATTTGGGCTTAATTTTTGGGAGATCTCCTGAAAGTGACCCTCCAGATGGGATTTGGAAATCTGAAACACTCTGCACCAAATGAATTTTGCTGCTGGAAGCAGAGATTCAAGGACTGTTTTGACTTCCCAGGCTTGGTATTTATCCATTGCCAGCTAAACCTCACAAGTTGTGACTAGAGGTGGTTGTGATCCCCCGTGGTGATGTCCTGTGCCTGATACCCAGAATAAAGGAGGTCCTTGGGAGGGAATGCTGAACATTCTTTGCTCTGAAAGCTCCTGGACCCTCCAGCTTTGATAAGGACAAGAATTCCTTTGTAGGTAATAACACAGTGCAGAAAAATCCTTTTCCTTTCCCCCCAGCCTTTCCTTAAATCAGTTGTTTCTCCTTAAATTTTCCATTTAAAATGGATTTTATATCCTAACAAGGTCGATCCAGCAAAGCGGTGGAGAAACTTCTGGAGTCACAACTCGTTTAAAACTCCAAGTGTGACAGCTATTCCCACACCATGGAAAAGAAATGACCCAATGTTTGCTGCCTACACCCAGACTGCCATGGCAGGACAGTGAGGGAAAGCTGCTTTTTACAGCTGGAACTGGACAGGGAGATGAGGTTGGAGGCAGAGGCGGGATGTTCCAGACGGAAAAGCCGCATGGGAGGAATATTTGGCGTGAGGAGAGCAGTGACCAAACTGCCTGGGAGGAAGGCTGATTAAATGGGTCAGGAGTTACACAGAACAAGGCTGAGGGCAGCTTTAACCCTTATTTTGAAATTCCTGGAGAGCCACAAGGACCGTGCAGGGACAGCGGGTTCCACACACGGAGGCAGCGACTGGTTTGGGAAAAGTTGGATTTTGAGGAAATTTTTGCCCAGACTGTCAGTTCGGTCTGGAGAGCAAGAGGACAGTGGGTTGGGGCTGGATCCAGGCCTGGGAAAGAGGAATTAAAAATAGCAGAATATAACATCAAAGAACACTTGGCAAAAGGAAAGGGAAAGAGAAAAGAAATGGGAAGTGGAAATGAGTCAGGAGGGAGGAAAGAGAGGGCAAACGGGAAGAAATCTGGGCTTATAAAGGAAGGACAGGCTCTGAACTGGAAAAAAAAAAATGGAAAAGGGGGGAATTAAGGAGAGTCTGCCTTAACAAAACAATGGCAAGAGGCAGTGCCAAAAGCATGCTCATTCTTCCACTAAAAAATTTGGAATTGCAATTTCATTTTTTTTAATTTGCTGATTCAACTGCCCTAGGTGCTTTAATGAAACTAAAGGGGCAGGGGGAAAGAAAAATAGGAAATAAATGGAAAAGAAAAGTCTTTGACAGAGAGAAGAGCAAAGAAAGATAAGAGGAATATTGCAATTACAACATAACCCAGTCTGAACATGGGTTGGGGAGCTTGAATAACAAAAACCTGGATGCACACCCCCCCTCCATGCCAACACCCCACTTATCAGGGGGATTAGCAGCCACCCTGGAGTTTTAGTTCCAGCTCACAATAAAACTGTTTGTTTTTCCATCCTTTGGCTACAATAATAATGATTCTGGTTATTTGAACTCGTGTCTAGCAAAGCCTCCCCTCTCCTGCCTCGGCTGGGAGCTGCGAGCGCGGGCTTGGAAGGATTCCCTTGGTTTTCCCTGGCTCCACACAAACTCCTGTGTGAGCACACCCAGAGGGAGCAGGGCAGGACAGCCTGGCAAACCAACTCCCCTCCAGCAGCACTTTGCTGGGAGCTGTGCTGGGATCTGCAGGAGTAAACAGCGGTGCTGGAGCAGATTTTCCGCCCGTGTGCGCTGGCAGCACTCTGGGCTGTGGGTTTGGAGAGCAGCACAATGGGAAAAGCCTGGAGGGCATGGGGAGAGAGGGTTTTCTTCAAAGGTCACACGCCTGCTCCTCTGCAGGTGCCCTCATCCCTGTCCCATGGAACGCAGAATCCCAGGATGGTTTGGGTGGGAAGGGACCTTAAAACCCATCGAGTTCCACTCCCTGCCATTGACAGGGACACCTTCCACTACCCCAGGTTGTTCCAAGCCCCATCCAGCTGCTGTTTCTATTTGATGCTGAACCTCAGAAGCAGATCAGCACCAGCAGAAATAGTTGTTAATAGCTTTAGGGCTATTAAACACCCACTAAACAAACAGGTGACACTGACAGAGGCACAGGGTGGTACCAGCACTGGGGAGCAGCCACTAAAATTGACGTCATTTTAACTGAAGAAATGACACCAAGGTTTTGAGATTTTCTTCTGAGTTCAGTAATATTCACAAAACTCTCTGCCCTCTCAATGGTTTTCAGTCCTGGTTCAGTTCTGGTGGTGACTTATAGCAAAAAAAGAGATGTATTAAGAGGAAAATTCAGGTGCTTGGCATCAGTATGGACAGGCCAGCATGGACTGGCAGGAAAGCCTGGCAGGGGATGGAGGTGCAGGTGGGCATTTTCTGTCCGTGCTTCTTCCTCCCAGCAGGACTCAGAACACCCCCAAAAAGCCTCACTCCAAACCAGGAACTCCTGGCACAGACCTGCTCCCATGAAATCCCACTGAACATCAGCCCTGGATCTGCAAACCTGCTGGCACAACGTCACCCGTGAAAACCAAACCAAAAGCCCTCAACAGCAGCAGCCCACAACAAACACTGCTGGTGTTCATGGCTGCTGGAGGTGCTGGGGGATGAAGTTCAGTGCTGGGGAACACCTGGTTTATGATTCCTTCGCTCACTATGTGGCAGAGCCCACGAGCAAACACTGCATGTCCTTGACCTCCAGCTGCTTCCACACCTCCCTCTGCCTCATCCTGCGGGTTGGGAGCACAACAGGGGCTGTTTGGAAAAGGGCATTAAACCCTGGCCCACTGAAGATCTTTCTGTGGGCAGGGAGGAGCAGGGAGGAGCAGCTGAGCTCGCCCTCATCCCTCTCCCGTGCAGGAGGGAGGGCTGGAGCTCCCCCCTTGCCATTGGATACCTATAAATGATAAAAACCTGGAGTAGGGAAGTTGTTCCTCACTTCTCTCAGCCCCAGTCTGGAGCTGCTGTCACCACCATGGGAGGAGAAGGCTGTGGAACACCTGCCTGGTCTCTCCCACCTTCTGCAAGGTCTTTCTGCTCCGTTTCTCCTCAATTTATTTAGCAAGGTCCCTGATAGAAATCAAACATCTCATTTCAGTCCAGTTCCAACCACTGGCTCTGTTTAGCCATAAATCCATAACTCTTGCCCCAAGCCAAGAAGCAAACAAGAAAAGAAAGAACAACCAAATCCAAACAGGACTGAAGAACTCTGTGCCTCAAGAAATTGTTGGGAACGGGCAGGTCCAAGCAGAGGCCTTGGGAAGCAACGTGGCACCTGCTGGGGCTTCTCCTCCAGAGCAGAACGTTCAGCTGGGGGAAACAGGATCTCCTTGTGGGATAGAGCTCATCCTGCCTCTCTCTCTGGTGTTGCAGAGCCCAGGGAAGGTGCAGCAGCCGTGTCAGCAGTGGGAAGGCTCAGGAGCAGGAGCAGAGCTGCTCCCAGCTGGGTACAGGGAAGTTCTGCAGCTGGCCCGGTCACAGGGACACCACGGCTGGCTTGGGTCTGGGACCTGGGAATGAGCTCACAGTTCCAAGGAACTGGAGCATCAGAAATCAAAAGAACCCTCATTCAAACATGTTAGAGCTCATCCTTGCTCTGGTGATGAAAGGAGGAAGCCGAGTTCATTTTTAAGGCTTTTATAAATCAGAGTGAAGCTGTTTAACAAACCATCTCTGATGTGCTTTCCTGCTGCTTTGCATGAAGAGAACATTTCCAGGATGCTGCAGAAGCACCTGAATCCTGTGTTTTTATCCCAAAGAGGGGATTTCACTCCCTGGGCCGGGCAGGGGCTCATTTCCCTGCATGGAATTCAGCTGAGAAAGGTCTTTGGAGAGCAGAACACGCACCAGAGCCAATGTCTGGAGAACAGAGAGGAGGGGAACAACAAAAAAACAAAACAAAACAAAAAAACCCAAAAAAAGGAAAGAAAGCAAGCAGAATAAATCTGAATTGTAACAAAACTACAGCCTGCATTGAAATCTCCACATTTGGAACTGATTTTTTTTCCATCAGACAAAAGGCTGAGAGTTCAGTTGTTGAAACACTGATCTCTTTTTTAACTTGTTCTGAAGGTCACATGCAAGGGAGCTGCAGGTGAACCCTCAGCAGTGGAGAACAGATAAAACCTGAAATATTCCTGTGTCAGGTGTAATGTGATGCTCATCCCTTTGTTTGGGCTGTTTCCTTCCTGCTGGGCACTTGGAGCAGGTTTCTTACCTTTCCACAGGTTCACTTGTTTTTCTGGCTGCTGCCCTTATTTTAACTCCTCTCACCTCACTTTTAGGCAGCGAAAACACTTTTCCCTTCACACTGGCACCAAAATTTCCCTCAGCCCTGTGCACAGAGGGTTTGGTGTCCATCCCTGGGCTGAGAGTGCTGGAAGCTGCGGCACCTTCGGGAAAAGCTGCCCGTGCTCCGTGATCTCCCTGCTCCCTGTCCACATGGGACTTCAATTGTTTCACTCCAGCTCTCCATTGTCTCTCTTCAGAGCTCTGTTTCTTTCCTATCTGGCATTTTCCTCCCTGTCCCCAAACAACCTCTTTTACTTGCTCTCTCCTACAATAAGCCCATTCCTCGTGATTGTTTCCATTCTCTTTTTTTGTTTTATTTTTTATTTTTCACTCGATGGAGGCCTGGGGGCCCCTGCTCTGCACTGGGGGCTCCTCTTGCAGCCACAAAGACGTTGGAGCAGCATCCCCTTCCCTTTGGATCCGTGTCCTCAGCACTGCAGAAGGGACTCTCCCCACCCCAAGGAGCATTTTACATCTGATATATTTCACATCTGATATATTTTATATCAGTGCAGAGTCGTGAATCAGGTCTGGGATGCAAATAAGAAGCAGCCACGTGGCATGAGGGAGTTGGGAGCACTTCAGGCTAAAGAGGAAAAAAAAAACCCCACCCAGCAAAAGGCAGAGATGCAGCTGTGAAGAATTCAAATATTGGCTCCTCCAGGAAACCTCCACGTTATATCCATTACTGAAATCTACTTATTTGTTTGGGGCTAATGACCTCCAGTTCAAGATTGGCATGGGTCTGGTTTCCAACCCTCAGATGGAAGGTCCAGGCACTGATATTCCGTGTGAGGTGGTGGCATGAGGAGCATTTCTCAGCTGGCAGAGCAGATCTCTGGGAGAGAACCTGCAAGTAGAATTCTTGAGGACACTTTAGGAGAGAAAGCAGAAAAAAACCCCAAACTGGCCCCTTCCCACCTTCCCCATCTTCTCTTGCTATGAAAAATCCTCCTCACTGCTTTCCCTGCTGCTGTGCCTGGTGCTGGAGGCTTCCTGGAGTGGGGAATTTCAGGGAGCCCTTCCAAAGTCTCCACTCCAGGAGCGCTGGCTTTGCCATTTCCCTGCTCTGGAAAAGGGGCTGGTGGCTCCAGAGGCTGCAGATGGGGCCTGGAGCAGCTGCCAGCCGGGGTCATCCATGGAAATTGATGTGGGGATTGTTTGTGATGCTCCAGGAGTGAATTTTCCAATCACTGTGAGTAAAGCAGAAGGAATAAAGGGGAGTGGAAGTGAAGTATGGAGCTGTGACATTTCCTGGAATGTGCCTGGAAGCTCTCTCTGCAGGGCAGTGCTCCTGGTCACCACCCCTGCTGGTCAACCTCAGCTGGTGGTGAGCTCAGGTTGAACTTTTCTGCTGGAAAAGGTGGTGGAGATGCTGGTGCAGGTGCTGGTGCTCCAGCATCAATCCCTGCCCCTCTGCTTCGCTGCCACACCAGGAATGTGTGACCAAGAGTCACTTCCACTCCCCAGGGCAGTCAGGAGTCCTGACTTGTTAGGGGTGAGATAAGCACTACAGGGTGAGGATAGATTTGTGTTAGAGCTGTGAGAGGGGGGCTGAGGAGCTCCTGTGTGCTGGGAAGGGATTTGGGAGCCCTGATCCCGGAGTTCCTCTGCCTTGCTGAGGGGTGAGGTGGCTGAACCCCAGCAATGGCATTGCCCAATTCCCACCTCCTGAGACAAAGTGTTTGAACCACCTCCTTCAATAGAAAGCTTGGAATGACCCTCTTTGGTCTGAATCATGCTCAGCTTTTCTACTGGAGCCAAGGGAAAGCCTCCAGACACGGAATATTGGTACCTGTGAGTGGCCTCCAGTGACCGGTCACCCTGGAGAGCCACCAAACCCTTCCCCCAGTGACACATGTGGCCTCCGTGTCTGTTCCAGCTGTTTCTCCAAAAACAAACACAGGTTTTGAGAGAACTACAGGACCTTTGTTTCATAAAGAAATGAAGCAATCTCCTTTTCACTTCCCCTCTTTGCTGTTACTTCATCTTTTCTCCCCAAACGGTGCCAGCAACGTCCTCGGGCAGCGCGTGTGGGACTTGCGCAGGGCTGGCCTTTTGTCACGGTGTCACTCAGCGGGGTTTGGTAATCCCTGCTCTTATCAAAGCTTACAGGGCTTGAAAATCCTCCTTCTGATGGATAAAATGCTGTCAGTGCCTCCTTAGGGGGTCCTGACCCCTTCAATTTTGGGAGAGGGGACAGAAAGCGCCTCACCAACATCAGGGTCTCTCTGAGTGCTGCCTTTTCACCACCGCCCCTGGTCCTCCTATTTATGTATTTCTGTATAGAATCCAGCAAAATCAATCAATAAAAGTTATTAAATACAGGTCCCTCCATCCAGAAGCAGTCCAGACTGTGTTTGTGTGAGCTGGGATGGCAAAGGTGATGCTCTCCTGTGGTGTTGCTGCACTGAACTTAAGGAAAAGTCCCTGAAGTTTAACATGAAATAGAAAGAAACAAAAATATTATCCATTTTTGCTATTTTCTCAAACAGCCCCAAATCTCCTCCTTCTCCTGCAGTTTGTATTGACATAATCCTTGTAGTTTGGATAAAGACATGGTATTTTGTAGAAATTTCCATTTTCCAGGGAAAGCAGGGGCTGAAGAATTTACACATTTTTTTTCTTGTAATTCAATTACATTTAGGGTTGAAACTTCAGCTTTAACTTTTCATTATCACTCTCCTTGCTTCACAGGAGGGCAGTATTTTCCTGGCTGTGTTGTTTTCCTAGATTTGATGGCAAATAAACCATATTTCGACTTTTCCCGACTTCCTTCTTAGAGTCATTTTAGCCACGAATTGTGCCCTCTCTGAGTGTGAGGCGAGCTGCCTCCTCCTCCAGCAGTCCTTGCTGGAGCACAGTTGTTTCAGAGGAACCTCCAGTAGAAATAAACAGGGAAAAATCAAAATATACAGCTCTGCTGAGGGGTCAGTGCTGGTGGAGGAGGCCACGAGCTCGGGCACCTCGCTGGAAGCCATGGAGGCTGAGTTTACATAAATCCAGTGTAACATTGGATGTTTGCTGAGGCTGTTTCACCAGCAGAATTCCCACCACGGGAGAGAGTTACAGTTAATATAATCAAATTAGACATTTGATTGGAGCTGAATCATTGGTGCCACTCTCCAAGGCTCTGGAGGCTCCTGCTCAGCACTGCCCAGTGCCTCCAGTGTCCTCTGCCGTGTGCAGATGCACCAGGGACATTTGCTGACCCTCAGAACAACCTCAGATTCTATTGATCAGTTTTAGTTTTAATTACAGTGGGAGCAAACTCTGCCATCAGCTGGTGTTAGTGGCACAGTTTGGATCTGAACAGATAAATCCCAGGAGAATTTTCCTGATAGATCCCAGGAGGATCTACTCCAGGAGCTGAGGATGTGCAGGACTGTCCCCCAGGGCTTTGACATCCATTCCTCAGCACCTCTCTTTCCTCAGTTCACATCCTTGAGGGCTCTTTTTCCTCCCACAGGATATGATTAACCCTGACTGGAGTCATGGTGCAGCATCCCGAGAGGAAAATCCACCTGAGCTCAGCCTCTGCCCCCTTGAGTCCTGCCCAGCCTGGGATTCCTCGGGAATCTTCTCTGGGACACGTCTGGGCCACCTTGGCTGCCCTTGCTGAGGGATCTCAGCCTTGCTCCAGTCTCTGCTCTGGAGCTGGGGACCACAAGCCCTTCCCCACAGGTGAGGATGCTGCTCCAGGTTTGCAGGGAAGCTGCTGCCCTGCCCTTCCCACCTGAGCACCAGGAAAGGGCGAGGAGGAACCCAAAGCAGCTCTGGAGTCCTGTGAAGCTCTGGCACAGGGTTTTGGAGTGATGAAGGACGTGAGGAGTGTGGGAGGAGATGCTGCTGACGGGAGGCAGCGGCTCAAGGCCAGTTTGGGGAAACTTTTCATTCCGTTTTCCTCGAAAATTCACGGTGAAAGGGCAGTGCAGCATTTTCCAGCCCTCACTCACGTAAGCAGCTTCCTGCCATGAGTAACGTGGGGAGGACGGGGCAGAGAGAAGGGGCTGTCTCAGGGTTACTCAGAAAGGAAATAAAGCCTCTCTGATCCTGGGATGGATGCAATTCTAACAGTCCAGCCACAGGCTGCCTTTTGCAATAACTGCTCCCAAACCCAGCAGCTTCAAGCCCAGACAAAACACCTGCAGGAGCCTCCTGTCCTGGGTGTCCCCACAGCAGGGACATGGTGGCACTCTGCTTCTCATCTTTGAACCCTCCAGGTGTTACTGGGGGTCTCAGGGGCTGTGGGGAGCCTTAGAATCATAAAATACCCTGAGCTGTAAGGGACCCACAAGGATCAGAGTCCAGCCCCTGTCCCTGCACAGACACCCCAACAATCCCACCCTGGGCATCCCTGGGATGCCAAACCCTCCTGGAGCTCTGGCAGCCTCGGGGCTGTGCCCATTCCCTGGGGAGCCTGGGAAGTGCCCAACACCCTCTGGGGGAAGAACCTTTCCCTAAAATCCATCCTGACCCTCCCCTGACACAGCTCCAGCCATTCCCTGGGTCCTGCCCCGCTCACAAGGAGCGGAGATTGGAGCTGCCCCTCAGGAGGAGCTGCAGCTCCTGAGGAGTTTCCCCTGTGTCCTCTCATCTCCAGGCTGAATAACTCAAGTGGCCTTGCTGAAATGAAACCCAAGCAGATCACCAGGGAATTGTGCTCCTCACAAATAAAGGGATTTTAACAGACCAAGCCCAAAATAAACTCTGTTTAGTCTTTGCCTCCCCCAGCAGAGACCTCCAGCAGTGGTTGTGGACTTGGAGTTTTTATTAATGATCAAAATTGTGGGGTTTTGCTGCCTCGTTCCTTCCATCCCTCCCAACCTGGTGAAGATCCATCAGGAATGTATTTATTGACCTAACAAAGGGCCCTTTGCTCCCAGGGCAGCCTGGTTTCCTCTGAAGCGTAAGAGTCCACACTGACAAGAACAAAACGGGCACATTTCCCCCTCCAGTGAAGTCTGCAAATATTCCAAAGGGTTGTTTGTACATGTGGCAGCTCACAGGGCTGGAATTAAGAGTTTGGGAGAAGCAGGGTTGAGTTCCCAACCTTGCTGATCCCAAGAGGGATTTAATGTAACCCCAAATGTCAGGCTGGGCTTTTCATCCCTCAGGTTTGCTTTCGGGAACGTTTCTATGACACTTTATTGCTTGCTGAATGTTTCTAAGACATTTTAGTGCTGATGGTATTTCAAAATCTGATGGGCTTTCCTTCATTTTTGCTCCTTAGTTTTTTCCCTGGTAATCAGGTTGTACCCTGTGTAGGAAAAGGGTAAAGAGCCTGGTGTTCTCCCTCCTGCCATGTGGGAGAGGTCCCTCTCTTAATGTCAGACCACAGTGGAAATTGGGAAAAAAATGTTAATTTAAGATTCAGCTTGAGAATTAACTCCTGCTTAAGGGACCCAGAGCTTCTCAGTGCACAGATCCCTGGGGAATCCAGGCAGTGGGAATGGATTGAACCCCTCCAACCCCAAAAGACGTGCTCGGGGATGGGGGGGGCAGGAGGCACCGAGCTCAGAGCAGGAATGAGAGGAAATCTCTCTTTATTGCCAGTGCTTGGACTTTATTGCTCGTTAAACTGAAGGGCTGCTCACATCCTGCAGGTGTTTTATGGGAAAGCAGTTTATGGAATTAGGGTGAACACGTCCCATGTGCAGTTTCTGAACTTCCCAGCTGTGTCCATGTGGCAGCTCTTTTCCTTTTGGTGGAAGACAGGCAGGACCATTCCATTCCCACACGGATAACCAGCTTCTTGCAGAGCTTTTCAGCCACAGCTGTACTGGTTTGGTCAGAAATAACCCTCCCAGACACGCCCAGGCCAAAATGACACGAGGAGGTGATGCCCAAGGGCTCTACTCACCACCAGGTCCCACTGGAAGCTCTACAGGCACAGGCTGGGACAGTCATCCTATGGAAAATCAGTGTTTTTTAGGCAAAGTCAAGGGTGCAGCTGGAGCCCAAGGCAGGAGGAGGGCACTGGCAGAGAGGGAAAGCCAAAGATTGTGAAATAAAATACTGGCAGAGGTGGGAGGGGAGGAAAGAAGGGGTCAGCACCAGAGGAAACAGGACATTGTGACAGGGAACCGGACTAAATGAAAAGAAGAAACCTCAGCAGCCACAGGTGGTGCCTCCTGGAATGGCTCAGCACTAGGGGACACCATTGAACCAGAAACCGCAGCAGAAAATAGCCCAGTTTCAAGCAAAAACCCAACCCACTCGCTTTCGTTTTCTCTGAGTCTGTCACCACGCCAGGGTGACACTTGATCTCCTCTTCCCAGCTCCTGTCACATTGTACAGCCGCTAAAAACACCACAATTCCTGACCTGCCCCATCCCACCAACAATCCCCGTTTCTCTGCACAGCTTTCCCTCCAGGCTCCTATTCCTGGGCAAGAGCTGCCCGGGATCTGCTGAAAGGGTGGCACTTTCTGTGTCCTCAGGGCAAAGGCACAGCAGGGACATTGCCACCAGAGCTGATGGCAAAGTCCCTCCTCACCCTGCTGGGCTGGAGCTTTATAACCAAACCCCCCCTGCGGATCCTGCTTTGGGGGAACCCAAGGAGAAAACATTCCCAGCAGACATCCCTGCCCTCCAAGTGTCTTCTAAGCATCTTCTGCCAGTAAATCCCAGTTTTTCCAGGTTCCAGCTGCTTTTTGTTGGGCTCCTCCACCACTGCAAGATCTACCAAGACCACCAGAAGTGTTTTGGCTCCAGCAGGTCCCCAGACAGCAGCTGCAGGTGGTGGCTGAATCCTGGGAAGTTGGGCTATGGCAAAGTCCAGTTTGGCTGGAGCAAAATAACTCCCCCAACATCACAGCAACATCTGTGCTGCTTATTACACCACACCACACATCTGTGTGTTTATTACAGCATTATAAATTATTATTATAAAGCAAATATTACACTCTGGTGATGTGTGCAAATAAAGTTTTATTGTAGGGAAGAAGAATCTGCAACAGAGACTTTCAAATGAGCTGTGGAAAATGGTAATTAAAATTTCACTTGCAATGTTTAGCTTGATTTTCAGTAAAGTATTTTAAAACAGGCTTTCTTACTGCACAAAGAAGAAGAAAAAAAGCTGCCATTTTCTTTGCCATTAACATTATCTTATTCAAATAAAAAAGGCTAAAGGTTAAAAAATACCTCTGGTATAACAAAAATGCTTTGCAATATATACATATATATATATACACACACGTTTAGCTTTACTGTACAATATTTCAAGCTTTGGGAATGGCCATGTTGTTCCTGCAAATTCTGAATAAAAATCCATGAGGATTTTTATTTACAGTTTCACAATGCTTTTAAAGCCTGGAGACACAAGTGGAATACTCAGTGCTGACCCTTGAAAATGAGTTTTAGCCAATTCATCCGTATTTTTTCCCTGAACAATTTGCAGTTCTGGCTTTGAACTCTTGGCTCTGCCCTCCTGGGGGGTTTATGGGGTCTCTAACTCTCCTCTACAGCAGCAGCTTTCAGCCCTCTACTGCTTTGTCCTTCACATTTAACAAAGGAATTTTGGATCTCCTTGGAAATTCACATCCATCATTTATCCTGCAGGTGGATTTAGTTTTTTAAGTGCCTTTTGCTGAGCCAGAGCTGTGGTGTAAAGAGAGAATTATCACTCTAATTATCTGTACAGATAATTTCTCCAGCAGATGCCTGTCCAAGCCAAACTCCTTTTGCTCACTGTTATTCTTCACTACTAAAACTGTTTTCCTTATCCAAGATAACATCAAGTAATTTCATAAATACCATATCCAAACACACTTGCTGTTCATTTATCAACTCCTTCTCCAGCTGAGAGGTTTAACCCTACAATAATTTCTATTTCTGCCGGAATGTGTCGCACATTTCCGGCTGGGCTCTGCTCCAGCAGAGCTGGAGATAACTTCCTGCAGATCTCCTGGAAAAGTACAGGAATGTTTCCCTCCATCCAAGAGTTTGAAGCTTTTCTTTACAGAAGAAACACAGCCAATGTTTTTTCAGCATCACATCTCATCCAGACTCAGATTTTGAATCTCCAGCTCTTCCTAAAGGTCTTTCCAAGAGCTTCGTGTTGCCTCTTTGCTGCCAGGTGTGGAACAGGATCAAAAACATCTTAGAGGGCTTTATTTTTATTTTTTATTAATTTAACACCCTTGGCCAATAGTTGAGAAAGGCAAATCTGACTCTGAGCACGCAGAGCTCCACTTTTACCTAAAACTTCCCCAAAAACTGGAGTGATAATCTGAATCCTGCAGCCCTCACTTCAGGGCCAGCCCCACTGAAATAAGTTTATCTCTTATCCTTATTCCTAAGTTATCCTGCACAGTAAGATATTGCAATTTTACAACTGATCCCATGGATTTTTCTAGAAACTGGACAAACACTGGCAAATCTGCTACCCACCATCTCCAGCTGCTCTGCGGGGGTGGGACAGGTGCCCATCCCGATTTGCAGCCCAGGCACAGCCCTGGGAGCCTGAAACACACATAATGTTCATAAAAACCAAAATCCAGAGGCAGCTGGGGAGCAGGGCAGGAATTATCCTGGCCTCACTGTGTAAATAACTTGGCGGCTGTTTGAAGATCCAGTGAAAACTCTGCCCTCGCTGTTTGTCAGGAGTTCCCCACGCACCGCAAGCTTTGTTTACATTTCCCACTGGCTCGGGGAATTAACGCTCTTGGAAAGTTGTGAAATGAAGCAAATGCCCAAATACAGCCTTGGAAGGGGTTTGGGAGTTCAGCAGCAGCTCCACGGTTTGCTGGTGGTGGCTGCTCTGTCCCGTGTGGCTCTGGGGGTCCCAGGGGCTGCCCAGCCCCAGCAGTGGCTCTGCCACCAAGTACCACAAACCAGGGACTGTCCACACTTATTTAACTGCAACAAAGGCTTGAATGCCTCCATCCCATCTTCTGGAAGAGTTTGGAGATCTCCATCCCCCAGAAGAGCTCTGAGGGGAAAGTTTAACCTCCTTACAAAGGAGCCACAGCGGCCTTTCCATTCTCCCTCTGGCTTTCTCCAAAGGGCTCCTCATCCTTGTCCTTCACGGAGATCTTTCTCCTGAAGGCTTGCGACAAGCTGGAGGAGGACGCCTTCCTGAGCGTGGTGAGTCTCTGCCGGAAGTTGCCCCCGGAGAAGAAGTAGAGGAGGGGGTCAAAGCAGCAGTTGGCAGCCGCCAGGGGCAGGGTGACGATGACGGCTTTCTGCAGGAACACCGTGTCCCCGCAGCCGGGGCCCCGCAGGCGCAGCGCGTGCAGGTGCACCGTGCGCAGGACGTGGTATGGCGTGAAGCTCACCAGGAAGGTGGCGGTGACGATGACAATCATCCACACGGCCTTGCGGCGGTTGGCATCGTTCTTCCGCAGGTTGTTCCGCAGCAGGGTGCGGATGATCATGGTGTAGCAGATGGTGATGACGATGAAGGGGAAGACGAAGCCCACAAAGAGGGCGATGAAATCCAGGATCACCACCAGGTTTGTCTTCTGGGAGTTCTCGGGCGGTTCGAAGCACTTGGTCTTGTTGCCGTACTGGTACGTCCCGTTGCGCAGGAAGGGCGCGCTCGTCAGGGTGACGAACACCCAGATGCCAACACACACTAACTTGGCCTTCTTCTCCGACACCAGGCTGATGTTGCGGACTGGGAAGACGATGGCGATGCAGCGGAAGTAGCTCATGGCCGTCATGAAGAAGATGCTGCAGTAGAGGTTGACGTAGAGCGCGTAGGACGAGAGGCGGCACAGGAAGTCGCTGAAGAACCAGTGGCCCTTGTGCACGTAGTAGATGACGCGCAGGGGCAAGGTGAGCACGCACAGGAAGTCGGACAGGGCCAGGTTGAGCATGTAGACCTGGAAGGCCGTTTTCTGCCGGTACGTGCGGATCAGCACGTACAGCACCACGCCGTTCCCCACAAAGCCCATGATGCTGATCATGGAGTAGAGCGTGGAGTAGACGCTGTTGCGGAAGTCGTCGATGGAGTGGTGGTGGCACGACACGTTGGGGGATGGCGCTGTCATGGTGCCTGGCTGAGGCTCCAGCTCCCTGGGGATGGCGTCAGGCCTGGGGGGAAAAACGCAGGTGAGGTAAAGCAGCACAGGAAAATAAATATCCATGATAAAATAAGAGGAAAAACCCGTCATCTCTTTCAGGAGAGAGCTGAGAAGGGGTGTGGATCTCACCCCTTCCTTCACCACATCCACTTTCCTTCACCAGCTACCAGCAGCTGGTTATGAGTGACAAAACGTGGCAGAGTCATGGAACCGCATCACAGGATCACGGAATCCTTAAGGGTGGAAAAGACCCTTGAGTCCATCAAGTCCCACCATCAAGCATCACCACCATGATCACCACTAATCCATGTCCTCAAGTGCCACATCCATACATTTTGGAAGTTGTGATGGCTCCAGCACCTCCCTGGGCAGCCTGTTCCAGGGTTTGAGCAGCCTTTTGGTGAAGGAATTTTTCCTAATATCCAATCTAAACCTCTCCTGGTGCAACTCGAGGCCAAATCATCAGGACATGAAATTACCAAAAAAATCTCTTAACTCCTCACAAACTGAGGCAGCTACTCAGCAAAATAGCACAGGGATAACGAAGGTGACAACAGCACTATGGAATTTAAAATAGGAGGAGTGGTCCTGGACCCTAAAAATTGTTCAGCCCTTATTGTCATTTTTTTTGATTGATTTTTCAGTTGCTAATGGTTCAAACACAGAACCTCCCTTGCAGCCTGAGACCATGAAAAGCTGCGAAATCAGAACTGCAGGACAAGAGCCAGCTGAAACAACAGGACACCACAACAACAAAAGCAGAAGCTGGGTCAAGATCAGCCATGAGAACCCACAACTGTACCAAGAATACGCTCAAAATTGCTGTTAAATGAATTTTCACCCAGAAAAACTACTTGGCAGTATTAGATTCTCTGTCTGCCCCCAGGACTTACTGAAGTCAGAATTCAGAACCGCTCTGGGATGCTCAAGGCTTCCAGGTATCAGTTAAATTTCAGCTATTTTGGTGTTTGTACTCCTTTAAAAGAGTTCTTTGTTTATCTGCAATGCACAAACGAACTGAAGCTGAGCAGGTGTCAGCGAGGGGACGGAGGGTAGAGGGGGTAATGTTCATTAGAAATCCTGTACAAAGCCACCAGTCCACATACCAAAGGTCTTTCATACTTTCATACTTTTATTACATTATGGCCTTAACTCCAGCAACCAGCCCAGAATTTAATCAGTCACTCAAGGTATTTGTCCAAAAGACAAGCAGGACTTGTTTTCTATTGTATTTCTAAACAAAATTTGAGTTTTGCAACCAAAAGGAAACTGACATTCACAATCCAGCCACCTTACTGTAGGAGTATATCACAACCAGAAATGCATTTCAACAAGAATCCCAAAAAAAAGCATTTCCCAGCTGAGGCTTTACTTTTGCATCATGAGTTAAAGACAAACATCGCTTCTGACACTTTTTTATTTGTATAGTCATGATTCATTTATTTGTGTGGTGTTGAATTCAGCTCACTGGGAACGTGCACAGGTGAAAGGGAACCACAGTGCATGAGAAAAGGTTCCCAAAGGGAGCAAAACCCCAAACTACTGCTATTCTCCCCATCTGATGTGGCACAGATAAATTTATAGCTTGTCACAGAATCACAGACTGCTTTGTGTTGGAAAGGGCATTAAAGCTCATCCCATTCCACCCTTGCCATGGGCAGGGACACCCTCCACTATCCCTTGGACACTCCCAGGGACTGAGCAGCCACAACTTCTCTGGGCAATCTGTGCCAGGTTCTCACAGCAGATAATTATTTCCAATATCCCATCTCCCCCCAGCAGTGGGAAGCCATTCCCTGTGTCCAGTCCCTCCATCCCTTGGCTCAAGTTTCTCTCCAGCTCTCTTGTAGCTCCTTTAGGCATTGGAAAGGGCTCTGAGGTTTTCCTGGATCCTTCTCCAGGTGAACACCCCCAGCTCTCCCAGCCTGGCTCCAGAGCAGAGGGGCTCCGGCTCTCGGAACATCCCCTAGCCCCCAGTAGATTACACTCAGTTTAATTACACAACCCAAAAGCGCAAAGTCCCTGCTGTCTGTTCCGAGCACAAACACGAAGCATTCCCACCCCGAGGAACGCTCCGGGCTCTGCATTCCCCGTTTGGGGAGGGACGGGAATGCCCCAAAACACCGAGCTCCCCTCAGCACCCCCAGCTCGGGGAGCGGGGACACAGCACAGGAGCGCAGCGCTCACCGCGGCGAGCGGCCGCTAATTAACGCCGCAGCTCATTAGGGGGAACCCAGCGGCTCAAACCGGGACACGGCACAAGCGGGGGGCACCGAGGCAAAGCCCCCACCCCTCAGCCCGTGATCCCCCAGCCCCACGGCAGCCCCAGCTCAGCCCTTACCGCAGCGCTGCGGGCTCGGAGCGGGAGCGGATCTGTCCCCGGCGCGCCCCCGCCGCTCTTAAAGCGGGGCGCGCCCCCGAGCCCGGCCCCGGCCCCGCCCCGGCTCCACCGGGACCCCGAAACCTTCGGCTTTTCCAGGGTTTCCCCACCTTCCTAGGAAATAGCGCTCGGAAGCATCCCAGCCGTGCCCCCCGCTGTGGTGGGCACTGGCGGGGTCCCCTCGCTGGTTTTGTTCTGTGAGTATTTTACTCCTGCTTGTAACTGGCAGGGAGCTCATCTCTGATGTCAGAGTTAACAACCTTCTTTAGAAATAGTTCTTAGGAAACTTTTTGGTGTTGGTGTCATCGGAGGGAAAACAGAATTCTCATGGACTTAGCACTCTGTTCTTCCAGCATCCCAAAATATGCTATATTTGTCTATCTTTTTTTTAAAAAAAACAACTGTGGCTTTGTCAATGAAAAAAACCAAACCAAAAATAACCAAAACAAAAACAAAAATAACCCACCCCAAACAAAACCAAACAAACTCCAAGGCTCTATCAAATGAAGAATTCTTTTTCTCAGTTTTGAATTCTTGAAGTGTGAGCTGTCCCACTCTAAATTTTCAATTTATTATATTGACTATGTATAATGTGCTGTTCCCAACTTTTGCTGAGGAGTTAAGGAATTCTTCTCCCATTCCCAGATTTGACTGGGATGTGGAGGTTCATGGGAGGCTGGGTAATGGGACCCAACAATTTTTGGCTTTTTTGGGCCAGTGGGGAATCCTTTGGGGGAAGAAACCTTTATCCATGGTGGGAACAGCTCCAAGTGGCACTGGAGCATCTGGAAGTGTCCAAGGCTGGGCTGGACAGGGCTTGGAGCAACCTGGTCCAGTGGAAGGTGTCCATGCCCATGGCAGGAATGGGACTGGATGAGCTTTAAGGTCCCTTCCCACCCAAAAGATTCCAGGATTAAAGCCAGCCCTGCTGAACTCGGCATGTGAGTCACTGTCCTCATGGGCATCCCTGGATCCACCCTCCTGCTGCTGTTCCCAAGCTCAGCCTGTCCAGCTCTGAGTGCTGGCAGCAGTGACCCCACGTTTCCCTGCTGTGAAGCCGCACCAGCGCAGCTCTCCCACGCTGCTGCCCTTGTGTGGCTGCCTGGGAGAATTCCCAGACATTTTTCCTGCCCCAGCTCCATTTTTATGGATGCTTTTGGAGTTTCTGAAGCCACGGTGCTGTGGACATGGCAACTTCTCTTTGACTTCACTCTCCATGAAGAGTGAAGGTGTGTGAGAAGAAAATGCACTTTTCTCTCTGCCCTTCCCAAGTGCTTCCCACCCCTGCTCTCCTATCCGTGCCCAGGAAGCCTGTCCAGCTCCCAAGAGCTGCTTAGCAGAATACTGGGAACAGTGAAATTGCAGGATTGTGGGATAATTCAGGCTGGAGGAGACCCCAGGAGATCTCCAGTGCAACTCCTGCTCGATCCAGGCCAGCCCAGGCTGCTCAGGGCTTTGTCCCACCTGATTTTGAAGACTTTTGAGGATGGAGGTCCAAGAGCCTCCAAGACTGGACAATTCCTTGCACTGCCTGCAATGTCCTGTGCTGGGATCTGCCTCTGGAGCTTGTTTTAATTGTGGTGCACATTCTGCTGTTACTCCATTCAACCATTCTTCTGCTTTTTTGCTACCTTTTCTGGCCATTCCTTCTGCTTTTTTCTACTTGGTAATTCCTTCTCCTTTTTCTTTTCTTTTAATATATTTTTTTCTGTTCCTTTTCCTTTCACTCTCAAGAACAGGAAGATTTGTAGTTGCAAAGTCAGACTGAGGTTGGTGTGGGGTCGAGGGGGCTGCTGCTGCTCCAGATGTGCTGGAATTGCAGCCTGAGTTTTGGTGGGAAGGGTTTCCATGCTGAATCCATGAGGAGCTCAGACTGCCTCTCTGACATGGCACGTGGAATCTGGGGGGGCAGGAGGGTACTTCCCTGATATATCAACCTGTGAGGAGATCCAGAGGAGAGCAAGGGATGGGGAGGACTCCTAAAAGGAGCTTGGATGAATTCCCGAGGAATGAGGGTGAAGAGGACCCAAACAAAACAATCCCCATCATGTCTGATAAGAGCAATTTCATGCTGGGGCTCGAACTCCTCTGATTCCCTTTCCAGAGGACAATGGGATAAGGAATAAAGGCACAAATGAGGCTTTGGAAATCTGTCTGGGACTATCCAAACCTGGGAAAAGCCTGACCATGCTTTGGGGTTGTCACTTAGCACTGACTGACCGTCCATTGCCTTCTCCCACTGGACCCCAAATTCCTGCAGCTCCAGCCAGATCCCATGAAGTTTCCAGTGGCACCAGATTCCAAGAAGCTGAGCCCTTCCTCAAGTATCCTAAATGCCACTGATCCATCATACTGCTTATCTCTTTACTGCAGGACTTCCAGACAACTTCCCAAAATCCTAAATACTTCCCAGAGTGGATGAAAAATCCCTCCAGCATTGGCAACTTCTTCCACTCTGCCTATTTAAGAAGGGGAGAGCAGAAAAGTGGGGTTTTGTGAGGAAACAAACATCTTAACTATGTTAACAATTCTCTTTCCTTTCCTTCCCAAAATAAGCCCTTTCTCTTGGAACCTCGTGGGATAAGGATGGTGACCCAGGTTCAGACTTGCCCCAAGATATTTGGAGTGGGCTGGGCTGTGTGACACTGGCAGGGACATCCCAGGGGCAATGTCAGCTGCAGGATTTCTCCAGAAAAGCAGGACTGTGGCAATATCTGAAATCAGGCATGGAGATTTGGGAATGCTCTGCCTGCCCTGATTAGCTGGACTCAGGCAGCCACACCTGGAATGTGCGTGGCTTCAGTCATAATCCCAGGAATGTCCCTCCTGGAAGTAAAGCACAGGAGGAAAGCAGAAGGGAGAAATAAAGAGAGGGAAGGAGGATGGAAAGCTCTTGGTGGGGGTTAATGAGGGCAGTGCCCCCAGATCTGGCAGGGATGAGTTTCCACGGCACAGGAGTGGGAAGCCAGAGGGAAAGGGGAGGGCTGGAGGTGTCCCCCCAGTGTGAGCGGAGATGGAAAGCCTTTCAAAGCAATAAATCCTGTTCCCTGAAGGCTGACAGCCCACAGTCGTTCTGGAGCAGGTGGGCTGTGCTCTGGGAAGTGCTGGGACCCCCAGAGCGGGGTCAGCCCTGGGCTGGCAGGGTCGGTGTTTGGGTGCCACAAAACCACACCGAGGAACGGCGCTGTCAGCAGCTGCTGTGGGATGGCTTCGGATCCCTCCTCCTCTGCTTCCCCTTATTCAGAGAAGATGTTTCTGCTGCTTGCCAAGGATGTGGAATCCCTTTGCTGAATCAGCTTCTGCACAGCTCCCTTCCCCCAGTGGGATCTGCTTCTCTGGGAGATCATCCCTTATTCTCACCTGAACCTGGGTCTGTTTGCTCCCTGGACCCAACACAGGGAATTCACAGAATCACAGAATATTCTCAGCTGTAAGTGACCCACAGGGATAATCAACTTTTAAGAGAATGGCTTATCCAGGGATCAAACCCACAACTTGGTGTTACCAGCACCCAGCTCCAACAGATTTCCAGCAGATGGAATCTGAGTTGTTCTCACTCTTCCAACACTGTCCCCATCTCCCCTTGGTTTTTAGGGATTGATTTTAATGCCACCCCGGCTGGCAGCTGTGAGAGGCTGCTCCATCCCAACCCATGAGGCCAACAAAGCTCCCCATTCCCTGGGAAACTAGAGCTGGGGAACCTCCTGTGAAGGAAACTTCAGCCCTTGTCACTCAGCCCATCAAATCCTAATGCAAATAAAACTCTTTAGTGGCTCTGAGGAAAGAGGACTGAGGAGAGTTGGGGAGATGGTTGGACACCTTCAGCATGGCCTCCAGTCAGCATTTTTTGGGATAAAGCACTTGCTCTGCTGAGATGAAGAAATAACTCCCAGACTGAGTGCAAGGACCATGTTGAGCCCTTGTTATCCCAGACATTTGGAGAATGATGCTGCTCTCTCACAGGGACTGATCTCGCCCCAGAAAAGGAGGTGAGGATGGAGATGGATGACAAATCCGGGAAGGACCAAAGGCATAGATCAGGGAAAACCGATGTTTTCTGTTTTGCTGACAAGATTTCCTCTCAAAAACCCAACAGGGAGAGTTTGTGTGGCCTTTTCTGGGAAGTGGAGCTGCCACAGTGTGGGGATAGGGACAGGGCTGTCCCCGGTGCTGCAGCTCCTCTCCTCCCTAAACTGATGCACACCAGGTTTGGAGGGATCTCTGGGACAGAGGTTGGACATTTCAGGTTCCTCTGCCAAAGGAAACTTCTGGAAAGGATGTTTCAATCAAAGGACAATTCGTGAGGCCAAAGCTCCAGACAAGGACCCTGAGCCATCCTTCTGCTGTGGTGAAGGACAAAGCACCAGAACTGGCGTGTGTGCAAACAGCTGCTCACACTCTACATGTGGTTTTATGACAGAGAAGGCTTGAATTTGTACATTTCCAGAGTCATTATGGGATGGGCTCCACCAGGCTCTGAACACCTCCGAGCCCAGCAGTGCTGGGTGCCAGGAAAAGCATCCCAAGGTGATCAACCACCTCAGAAAAAAAGTTAAAACCATCATCACAAAAACTTTTGAACTCCTGACTTGAAAAGCTGCATTTCCTTGATTGGGTTTTTGTTTTTTTTTTCATGGTTCCAACGTGTCAGCCTCTGAGAACAAAAAGCCACTCTGGCTGGAGATGCTGTTCTGATAGAGCCAATTGCTGCTTCCCCTTCCTGTTTTGTACATGGAACGAGGGCTGCAGCAGATGGGGCAGATAGGGCTGGCTTTGAGCTCTGCCTCCAGTATTTCACAAGTCACATCACCGAGAAACCGCTCAGGGAATGCGCAGCGTCCCTTCCAGACGAAACACTCTCAGGGAAAAACAGCCTGAAAACATTTCCCCATCCCTGATGGTTCATTTCTGTGGAGCTGGGGAAATTCTATGAATTCTCCTGGTTTTGTAGAACCGATGGGAAATCTGTATTTTATATCCAAATCTCTCCAAATTATCCTTTCATCCTAATATTTTTTCCAGAATGGGGGAAACCTAAAGGTGCATTATTGACCCTCAGGCTGGAACTGGGTGTGAAGGTTCTTGCAAGTCACCAGTGACTTTAACCCTCCCAACTGGGGCTACTGTGAGCCTTCCTCACCCACAAAAGTGATATTTTAACTGTCTGATGTTCATTTTTTGGCAGCAGAATTTTCTCATACCAAAACCCAGCAGACTTCTTTGTCACTGGAAGGTGAGAAAACAAACTTTTGCCTGGAAAACTCAACAGGTCAAAAGCAAACGTTCCTCATGGAGAAATTCTGCTTTAATCTTCTTTTGGAAAGTAAACTGAAAAGCCCGAAAGAGCCTGTGCAAATTGTCATTCTCTTCTGGGAAAGGGTTTGGAATAAACAATAAGTGTTTTTTTGCATCAATGTTATTTTTAAGTCTTTTAGCACTTAGAAGTCTGCTCAAATCTAAACAGAGAGGCAAATTCATGTGAATTAATGAATCATAGAATAACCAAGATTGGAAAAGAGCTCAAGGATTCCCCAAGTCCAACTGCCACTGGTGACAGCTGGAGCCTGTATTTATTTAGTGCATCTTGTGATATTAAATGGATGCTCAGGATTTGAGGATGGCCAGAGAATTATCAGGACACAGCACACACCAAGTATTTTCTACAGAATCCCAGAAGTCATGTTCACCATCCCATGTTGGAATAAAACTGCAGCCCCTGCCAGAGGCTTTTCTCAGGAAAAATCCATCAGGATGCAGATCCTGCCTTGCATTTGAACATCTCCATGTTAGTTGTGGAAACATCCATGCAGAAATCAGATTTTCCTTAAAAGCTATTAAGAAGAAATTCTGGGTCAATTAAACCTCCACAATCGATCTTTGATGATCAAGCACACCGTGCCATGGGATGAACCTTTTAATTACTCCCATTTTATTTTATTTGCACCTGTGCTCTCTGTTCTCATTCACAGTTTTACCCTGGGGAGACACGGGGAACACAAGGCCAAGACCAACTTCTGCCCAGGAGAAACCTCATTTTTCAACTGCTACACTTTAACCACCTGGGGAACTGGAATCATGGAATGATTTAGGGTGGAAAAGACCCTGAAGATCATTTATCCAGCCATGATCCAGCACTTCCAAGTCAAGACCATATGCCCAAGTGCCATTTTACTTCTTTTTAGGACAATATTCCTGGATTTCTGGGCTATATTTGGGTGGTAAAATGGTCTGGACCAGGAAGATGATTTTGTTACTGCCTGACAGGGAAAGCCTCGTGTCCAAACTGAGATCACTTGGAGCAGCCGTGGAGCTGTCCTGGGCTGTTAATTCCCAGAGGAATAAAACAGGTATCAGGTGGGCCCTGCATGGATGAGGACAGTGATGATATAATTAAAAACCAGCCAAAGCAACATGGGAAAAGCCTAATCAAGCTGTTGGAGAAAGGAGAAGGCAGGATGGGACCTGGTGCTGGACACGCCCGGGTTCTTCAGCCAAGGGAAATGTCAGGGCAGCCGAGGCCAACCCAAAAATTCAATATTGGAGCAGAATAAACAGGAGCACACAGCAGCAACAACATTCTGGTTCCCCTTCAAGGAATTCTTCGTTGCCAGCTCTTCAGGGGCAGGGTTTGCAATTGCAGCATGAGAATTGGAGACAATGACGGATCTAGAGCATCAGATATGCAAAGTGTTTGGTTAAAAACACCAGAGGAAAGAGTATCAGAAACTTCCTGTTCTTTGAGCACTCAAGTTCTCATCTTGATGGGTTTTTTTGTTGTTGTTGTTGTTGGTTTTTTCTTTCTTGTTGACTAGAAAGGAAAAATGCAAAGAGAAAGCCCCTGATGAGGGATGACTTAACCAGGCCCTTTGTGCAGAGCTGAGGGCAGATAAGGACATCCCACGTACCAGGAATTTGTGAAAAGATGTTCCTGCAACACCAGTGCCCACCTCCAGCCCTCCTGCAGCTCTGCTTCTTCAGCAGATTGCAGCAGATATCACCAGAAACCTTTATGAAATCCAAGTTTTGGTTTTAATCGTTACAACCTCTCATTTCCTGAATGTCACCCGTAGATCTGCCTGAAAATAATTCACATTTTCCATCAGAGGGAGGAGTTGTGTGGTCTGAACCATCCTACAGCACCACACTGGGCTGCTTGTGCTCCCATCTTTTGCTCCAAAACTTCTGTCCCATCCTTTCTGCTTGGATTTCATGATGTGCTTTCAGGCCAGGCCAGCTATCAGCTCCTGATCAGCCCAAAAATGCTTCCTCTGGGCTCTGAATCATCCCTCAATTATATAACTGCCTGCTCTTATCTTGTGTGCTGGAAATGGCTCTTTGGGGTTTTTCTAATGCTCACTGGAGAAGGTTTTACTCTTTTTCTGCCATGATTCAACTTCTCTGTGCAGCCCAGGCCCATAAAATGCCAGGAATGGGCTTGAAAATGGATTATTCACCTGGACTGGGAAAGGACAGGGGAGCAGCCAAGGCAGCCAGTGGGAAAGCTGTCTTACTGAAAATGAAAATATAAATAAAATTATATCACACAAAAGAACATCTCCCTTGTGATCAGTGATGTCTCAAACGGGTGCTCCAGGAGGTGGTGGAGGCTGGGGACAGTCAGGGCTGGGATCAACATTCCAGAAAGGGACTCGTGGGTGTTGATCTCCAGCTCAATCCAGCAGTAATTAAATGAATAACTTAATAACACAAATATTGATATATAAATATGTTATCTTAAAGATCTGTGACCGTATTGAGCCTGAGTTTGGGCAATTTCAAGGCCAAAGAGGATGTGGCCGTTTCCATCCGTCTGGACATCCCACAAAACACAAAAATACTGCCTGCAAAGAAAAGCTCTGATGGGGGTTAGGGATGATAAATAACTCTGATATCAGTGGAGCTTGAGTCTGTTGCAATTAACGACTTTTTCACCCTTTCCAATGGATTTCCAAGTGCTGAGAAGCAGGGAGTTGAAGGATTCCTGTAATTGCCACCTTGTACAGCCTGGTGTTCATCACCCATTGCCAAAAAAACACCTTAAATCCCTCTCAGTGCTGCTTCTGAGCCATCTTTTTGTGAGCTAGAGAGCTGCAGCTCACTCCAGTCAGTGCCACTGGTGGATTTGGGTCTTTTCCCCACTTTCTTTGAGCTCCCTGAAATAATTTTAAAGAGATTTTGCTTCAATTTTGCCACAGTCTGAGGACCCACAGATATAAATCACCCAGCACATCTCTGCCTGTTTAGTCTGTGTCTGTGCATCAAAACCCTGCTGGCTTTGCAAGGTCAGGCTTGGGAGTGACCTTGGACTGACTCCAACCCCAGCCCCTTCTGGGGATAATTCGGATTTTTGTGCGAACTCTCTGTTCTCGGAGATTTCTGGCTGACTCCAGCTCCCTGCAGACCCTACATCATCAAAATTGGCCTTTTTTGGCCCTCTGAGGCCCTCTGAGTCACATCAGCACTGCTTCTGTTGAGCTTCCAGGCTGACAACTGATTTCTGCCTTATCTTATAATTAATCCATCCACATTCAAGTCTCTCTATTGCTTCAAAAATCAAATTTCAGCCTCTCATCCTTGTCTTTAAATATTATAACAGAATTATAAAAGCACCAGGCAGATGTTTTCCCAGCTCCCAACCTTTCCCTGCAGGAACCACAAGCCATTAGTTCAGCTGAAGGCATGGCTTGCCTCGTTATTTATTTAGTTATGCTTTAGTATCATTATTTTTCTATGCTGTGTTTTCATTCTGATTTTTCCCACAACGCTTTTTCCTGGGGCGCAGAAAGACGCCATGGAACGGGAGCATCGGTATTTAGCTTTTATTTTTGTTTTCCAGACAGATTTGGGAAGGAGCAGCTGGTGCAGCAAACCCATGGGGCTTTGTGAGCACAAGCACCTGGCTCATCCCTGCCGTGGATCAGCTCCAGAGCTTCTGGAACTGCCAGGAGCAACAGGTGGCTCACAGGTCCTGTTTTCCATGTCCCACTGCTCTCTTCAAAGAGAAGGAAGAACAAATCCCAAAAAACTCCAGAAAGCTGGGAATCCCCCAGCCTTCCCTGTGCAGGTTGTGGTGGTGACCACCGGCACTGTCCTGGGTTTGTGGGGACACAGGTGACACCACCCGCAGCTTCAGCTGGCAGGGAAAGGCAGTTTCTCCTGAAAAATCCTCATGAGGCCCTAAAAAAACCCCACCAAGCTTGTGGCAATGCCCCATTTAACAGATGTGGTTCTCCCCCTGCCCCCAGATCTTTTATCAGCTTCAGCAGAGTTTGTGACCTGCCAAGAGATAAGGCCCGGAAATCCTGATACCAATTTGCTCTGATGAACAGAATTTCTTTGACTAGAATTCTTCTTTGAGCAGAAACCAACATTTTCATCTATTTCCACCCATTCTCCTGGACCACAGGAGCTACAGATGTCCCAGCTCTTTGCCATAAAACCCCCAAACCCCAATTGGCCTTTGCCATAAAAAACCCAAACCCTAATTTGCCTTTGCAAGGAATTGAGGATTTTCATGATCCAAAAGGATTTTCCCAGGTTGGCAGCTCGGATCTCACAAAGTTTTGCAGCAGCACACTTGAGTCACTCTCTTAATTAGGTGATTTTCTATGGAAGTTATTTTTATCCATCTTTGTGGTCCCACTAGGAAACATTTTTCTAATTCCTGTCATCTACCCAAAGCAAACACATTCACTGATATGGGAATTGCACAGAATAGCACAGAATTTGTTTCCTCTTTTATTCTTTCATGCAACAATAACACTCGAAATAGCTCCTAGGATTGTTTGTTAAAGAAATAATAAATTTTTCTTTCTGACAGCTTTGCCCCCACCAGCTGAAGATAACCAGTGTTCCTTCAGGAGAGGTTTCTGGGACAGTAATTCCTCATGCACTTGTTCCAGGTCCCTGTGGAGGAAGGGTTGCTTTGTGTGATGATCAGGATGGAGATGGATCATGGCATTGGAGCTGTCCCTGGTGGTTTGGGATTCCCAGCTGGGCTCTGAGGGAGCTCTCAGAGATCCCTGCTCAGCACAGGCTTCACCTGCTCCAATCCTGCTGCCACGCTGCAGTCATTACTTTACTGTCCTTTTCCAATCCCAAAAGCTCCTTTGGGCTTTTCCAATGACTTTCCATTTACCCCCCACCATGGCAATGAGTGTTCGCTCTGCTCTCACTTTACAACACGGTGTAAAAGTTGGAAAAACCCTACTCCAGGTGAATTTGGATGAGCCATGGCATGACATCACTTCTGCTTGAGCCCCTCTGGGCTGGCACCTCCACCTGGGAGTGACCCTGGCACCATGTCCTGGATCAATCCCAGCCCCACACTGCCTCTGGCTCCCTCCTGGTGGGATGGGGGAGAGCACTGGAATGGGAAAAGTGGCACGAAATTCGTGGCTGAGGAAAACCCTGTATGGAAAGAATTTCCTGCTATGGGTCCATGGTGGGGATGGAGACAGTCCAGGCAGGATGGGCTGTGTTGGGGTGAGGGTGGGGAGGGTGGATGAATTCAGCAGAAGACAGAGGAAATCTGTGGCTTCCAGGGAAATTCCTGCCAGCCTCATCCCTGGGGATGAGCTGAGCAGTGGAATGTTGTGACTCAAAGGAAAGCACGGAGTTCAACTGGAACCAGGCTGATCTGACCAGGAGCATTCAGACCCGAGCGAGAGACTGAGGTGAAACCACGAGAGGAGCAGAAAGAAACCCCATGAGGGTCTGTCCGTGGCACAGCACAGGCAGAAATCCAAGAGCTCCATGGATTTTCAGCTAAGGACAGCAGTGGGAATTTCCACCTCAGCTCCTGGATGAAGGGCATGTCCCAAAGTGCTGTTCCACGATTATTTCCTCACTGGAAGTGGGAATTAGTGAAGGAAGAAGCCAGAACACCCTGAGATTTGCATTAAAAGTTTTGCACCGAGTCCTTCCTCCCAGTTTTATGAATCACCACTACTTCTTTATGCATTTTCTTCTGCAATCTTGATCAATTCTACACCTTAACAAAAAGGATTGTGCCATCAACCTCATCCCTGTCTCCCTGTAAGGAAATCTTTGCTGCCAGCTCTTGAAAAGGGGCTGATGAAATCCTGTTTTATGTCTGGAATTGCTGCCCACAAGGAATAAACATTCCATTAGTAATGCTTTATCCCTCATTTGCTCTCGTTAGGAGGTAATTTCCTTTTCTACCCTGAAAATGGAGAATAATGGTGATAAAACAAGCGAGATGATGATTTCCTTTCTTGATGAGTTCTCTGAAAAGGAAAAAAGGGAAACTCATGTTCTTGAGAGAGGGGCAGGGTACACCCAGGTCACACATCCCCATCTGAGCCAGCAGGGACAAGGGCTGACCTTTGCCACTTCCTGCTTCTCCAGCATGCAGGATCTGCTGTTTTCCCATCAGGAAGGACATGGAGGTCAGCTCAGCACTTTTGGGCAGCCTCCTGCTGCTCTGCTGCCAGTGGAGCTCTGGCTGTGGCTTGGTGGCAGTGGGAGCTGTGACAGGTCACTCCTACCCTCCAGACTCCGTGTCACCCAAACCCTCCTCATACCCGCATTTATATTTACCTGGCTTTTCCTTCTCCATTTTCCAGCCAGAAGAGACAATCATTCAGCCGGGTTTGACTTGGAAAAGAAGCTTCTTGAACTCTGCCAGGCAAGGGAGAGGCGGAATTGTGGAGAACTTCAAGGGGGAAACACAAAAGGTGCTGAAGAAATGCACGTTCTCTGGGGATAATAAAGATGGGAAATGATGTCAAGTCAGATGTCCAAGCAGGAGACACTTCAGGAGGAAAAACCAGGACACCTTGGGTGAAGATCTGACAGGAACTGTTCTGGTTTCTCAAACAACCCAAGAGAAAATAAAACCAAGGTAAAGCATGAGAAGAGCTGCCCAGACTGAGTTCCTGAGCCTTTAGTCAGCCCAGGATGGCAGCTGGCACCATCAGGACCAGGTAACCGAATAACCACCAAGGAACAGGGATCAGAACCTGGCTTGTAGGACCAAACTGCAGAGTTATTTGCAAAGAAAATGGTCCTCCCTCAATTTCCTCAAAATCTTCAAGTGTGCTAAAAAAAACTCACAAAAATACAAAATATTCAGCTGATGTCATTTCCCTGGGCCCAGGGAAGCTGTGGCTGCCTCGTTCCTGGAAGTGTCCAAGGCCAGGCTGGATGGGGCTTGGAGCAACCTGGGCTGGTGGAAGGTGTCCCTGCCTGGGGCTGGGACTGGAAGAGCTTTGCAATCCCTTCCAAACCACTCTGTGATTCCATTATTCTGTGGTTCTATGAGATGGCAAGGAAAGAGTGCTGGAAACCCTCATGGATGAAAAGTGAAGTGCTTCAGACAGAAGAAAACTTGAATTTTCTTATGTAGAGCTGAAATCTAATTAAATTCAATTGCTGAGAGAATTAAAAAAAAAAAAAGAAAGGAAGAGAAAGTGCTGAGCTGTAAAGGGCACCATAATCACTGCAGGGAGCTGGGCACAGCCTTCAAACAAAGGTGTAGCACAAAATAAACAGGTTATGGAAAAATACCACGAGCCAGCTCCCAGCAAACAGAAATTTATTGGGAAAGTTGCGCTTGTTCTGTTTGTGGAGGCACCAGGAGGGTTCAGGGAGGAGCCACCAGCCATGGGGAGGTAAAGATAAACTGATTAAATGAGAGAGCTGATTGGAGATTCCAGCACCTTCCCCATGGCAGGTGAAACTGGGCACAGCCAGGGACAGATCCCCCATCTCAGCCTCACACCTGCCCCAAAAAAAGGAGTTTCCTGCTGTTTTCACAAGGTGGGTGGCACAGGGGAAGCTCTTACCCAAAAGGGTGGTGCCCTGGGAGATGGAGGGTTCATTTTATCTGTCCCCAAGACATTGTGAAATTTTGAGCTGCTGAGAAAAGTGTGACAGTTTGCAGAATGCTGGTTCTGTTGTATCATCGTGGCAGGAAAGAAAAATAAGCAAATACAACAGAAGTTGTGAAATAGAATAGGAGTTGTAAAAGATAATAGGAGTTGTGAAGTAGAGCAGAAGTTTTAAAACAAGAAACCGCTATGGAGAGTCCCTGGCAAAACAAATCAAATACAAGAATGAATATTTACACATTAAATCCAAACACAAATTATATTAATTGCCACCCAGTCCAATCCCTGTTTCCAAGGAATTCTCTGCCTCTGGCAGATGTTCCCCCCAGTGTCTCCAGGTGAGGAACCCTGGGCTTCCTTCCCTGCACCATCCTCAGGTGGGGACAGCAGTGCCAGAGCTTTGCAGCATCTGGAATTTCCACTGCTTTATCCTTCCACAGCTGTCCATGGCTTCAGGAAGCGCTGAAGGGAATGGTGGGGCTGCTGTGGGAAGGGCACTGAACCCTCCTGGCTGACCAGAGACCGAGGAGGCGTCACTGCCTTCCATTCCCTGTTTCCATGGCCTGGTGGGAGGCGTGGGATCGGCACCCAGAGCCCTGTGTGCCTGGGGTGTGTGTGTTTGCTGCTCCCCACGGGGCTGTGGGATGCTCCCCTGCTCCTCACCATGAGGAAACTTCCCGAAACAGGGAAAAACTTGGCTCCAACCAACCCTGGAGAACAATGAGGAGCGGGAGTGCAACGTCAGCAGCACCAAACCTGGGTATCCCAGGCAACACCAACACAAACATCCTGGGATTGCCCAGTCCAGCCGTGCCAGGGACATCCTTGCTTTGCTCAGAGGGTTTTCTCATGGATAACCCGTGCTGGCTCCCGCAGCACCCAGACGAGTCCAGGATCACTCCCTGTAATCTGCTCCAGCCTGTGTGTGAGGAAGTGTCTGGGACTCCTTTCCCACTCAGGCCATCAGTTTTTCCAGACAGCTGAAAGTTAATGGGCACCATGATTCAAGTGAGTAATCCTTGTGAAACCAGCTCTGGAGGAAGTTGCCCAGCAAAACAAATCCCGTGGTCCCAGCTGTGACGTGGAGCCGAACACGGGGCGCTCTGTATAAAAACCAGGAATCATTCCAAGGGAAACTGCACATTTCAGCTCTGCTGAGACATCACACAGAGTGCAGGGATGCAGAAAACTATCCCTGGCTGCTTCTTCCAGCAAATGTAAGTATTTTTCCTTTTCAGATGAGGAATAGAGCTTCATTACAGTTGGGATATTCAGAGCTAATCCACCTTTTTAATTTGTTCTCCTCTTCTCTATGTTCTTTGACATCATTACTGGAGGAATTTTGAAAGGAAGTACCTGTTTAAGAGCAGGAGGTATTTTTGGGTACCCCTTAAACTACAACAGTGTACTTACGACAAGTAAGAAGTTATTATTAACTGGAATTTGGGAAGCGTGTCAGGAGAGATTTCAGTGGAGATAAAAGAAGTAGTGCACTGAAAACACCAATTCTTGGATCAGGAAACCTTCTGTGAGCTTGAACTGAGATTTCATCTGACCAAAAACTGTCCAAGTTTCCCGGTCCATGTGCAGGAATCCTCTTGTGGGTGACCTGAACCGCCGGCCACAAGAGCTTTGAAAACTGTAAATAAATGGGTGAATCTCAGGTTTCTTCCTCCACTGAGTGTGGCCACTCTGGAAACATTCAGGAAACAGCTCCCCACTCCTGTTCCCCTACCAGGAGTGATCCCACCTGCCCAGGAGCAGGCAAATGTCTTTGTGGGCTGGTGGGATTTCCCGGCTGGAGGAAGCTGTGGATGCTGATCCTGGCAGTGGGAGCTCAGCTGAGCCACACAGGAGGAGTTTGTGGCTTCAGCCCCTGCCTGTGCTCTCTTCATGCACCTGCTCTTCACCCAATTTTACCTTTCTCTTACCTGTGCAGAGGCTGTGTCTGACCAGTGCCGTGCCCAGGGCGCTCTCTGGATCTGATTTGGCTACAGGAGCAGGGGCTGTGCCCTCACAGCATCCCTGTGGGGTGGGCAGCATTCCCTGCCTCCTCCTGCCACAGCCCAGCCCGTGTCCCCATGGAGGGTGGGCATTGGCAGTGCCAAAACTCTGCCAGGGGCCACTGGAGCTCTCCATGAATTGAGCTCCAGCACCTGGGAACATTTCCCAGCTCTGCTTCATTCACAAGAGCAGACGAATCCAAACAGGACTTGGAGCAAGTGCCAGGAACTGGGATGTCTCTTCCCTATCAGCCACGTGCAAGTGACTCTGTGGTGACCCATGGGGCTGCTCCCGATCCCTGCCAAGGGTGTCATCTGTTTTCTCACACTGTGTCCAGATTCCTTGGGAGGCACGAGGTCAATCCCTATCCGCCCAGGGAGATAAACATCTCAATCCCCTGAGGTGAAGGAGGAAATCAAACCTTGCCCTGCTGCATTCTGGATGCCAGTTTTAACCCCTAAATTATGGTGTGGAAGAGGCAGAGGGAGCAGGAGGGAGCCCTGGCTGCAATCCTGCCTCGAGGGGCAGCCGTGGAATGAAGGGATGGATACCTCTGGTTGTCACCAGCAGGAAGGCATCTTCCAGCCAGAAGCTCCAGTTCCTTTCCAAGGACAGTGGTGTTCAGAAAAATGCCGGCAGCACTATGGAAAATGCTGGAGTTTCAAGAAGAGAGGATGGGAGAAACATTTAGAGCTCCTCAGGGTTCTTCCCTGAGCACTTCCTCTGGCTTCTCCGGCTGCTCCTGATTCCTAACGCTCCTCCTTGGACTCATCACAAAACCCTGGGGTAAGGTAGGACCCAAGGTCCAGGAGCTCTGAGTTCAAATGCTCCACACGGACAAGATCTGATGTAAATTCAGTTCATGGATGGTGGTCCTAAAACAAACAATTATTTTTATCAAGGCGTGGAATTTACCTCCTTAAAAATATAATTAATGGAAATGGACACAGATATAGGTTGCAAGGAAAAAATAATGACAGGAGATTCTTAATGTACCTTTCAAGGGAGGAACTTGCTTGAAGATAAGAAGATAAATCAGGATTCAGCTGTACATGTCACGGCTTGGTTCTCCTCCTCTTGGAGCTGGGGACTTGCACGAATTCCAGGCTGTGGATTCAGGGTTTGTTCCATTAGCTTGGAATTGCTTTGGTGCTCTGTATCAAAACAAAGGGGTCAAACCAATCATGGAGTCATTAAGGTTGGAGAAAGATCTAAGATCATTTGCTTTTACCACAAAATGCAGAATCGTTTTTTCATTTAATCACTGTGGGAAGTGAGGGTAGGATGAGTTGACTCAGCTGAAATACAGGGACAAATCTTTTCCTACTTCTTTCCCAAAGTAATCCTTCAGCAAGTTGGATCAGACACTGCAAAGACAAAGGAGAACAGGCACATCTGAATCTCAGATGAGTCAGCCTGGTACCAGTCAAGTCTTTACAAGCAATGGGAAAAACCTGGCTCTGTACCTTTTTCGGGAATCACTCAGGATTATCATTTTCCCATCATCCCAGCAAAATTAAATCCAGGTAATGACTCAAGCAACCACCCAGACCTGTTCAGTAATGCTCTGGAAATGCTCTGTAACACCAGCTCAAGGTGCTGACATTGGGAATTTACATATGGAGATAATTGCTCAATAGGAGAGAAATGGAATTGTTACAGTCGGCTCGATCTCTGAGGATCAGCCTCCTTGAAACTTCTGCAGTGGCACCTTTTTGGAGCTGTTGGCCTCAAAACTGGTCACACACCTTAGTCAAGGCCCAAATTCTGCTGAGTTCCTTCTTGCAGCTCATGAAAACCACAAAATGTGAGATCTCTGCAGAGCCCCATCCGACACATCATTCCTCAAATTCCTAAAAATGAGCCTTCCCTGGCTTTCCCATCCAGCTGTGTATGACTTCACCACAGCTTCACCTAGGCCACATTTCTTACCTTGCTCCTCCCTAAAAATGCTTCAGTGAAACAATATTGAATCTCTTCAGAAAATTCAAGCTCTGTGACACTGGCTGGTTCCCACCAGGGTTGATCACCCTGCTACAGGAGGAAGGGAGGAAGCTGGGCTCAATCAATTTGTTTTATCTGTGAGAAACCCACATTGCTCCTCCTTATCTCCTGTCTCCTATTTAGATAACAATTTCCTTGTTTATTTTTTAGAATTGAATATGGAGATGATTTTAGTATTTTCTAAGAACTGCAGCTTATAATTTTCTGGCTCCTCCCTTTCAGGGACAGGGATAATTCACACTTACACCCCTTCGGCACAAGGTTACACAAATTATGCTGCTACCTAAAAATATCCAGGCATTTACAAACTTCATCCCTGTTTATGATATCAGTGTGTAAATCCAAGCTCAGATCCTGAGCTGGCATCATCTCCAAGCAGTTCTTGGCACCGGAATGTGCCTGTACAAGTGCAGGTCCATCACAGTTTGCCTGGAATCCTTCCTGCTAATTTTATATTACATCACTGGAGGTTTTTTTATATGTCTTCCAGGTATTCTTCCCTAACTGGCATTTCAATGGAGAGAGACCACATGAGAGATCTCAGAAGATACCTGGCACTGAAGTATATCCAATACCTCGTCCTGTCTTCCTCCAACACCGTCAGCACCCTGCTGGGGCTGCTGGGCAGCGTGTACACCATGATCCTCCTGCAGTCTGCCAACGTCTCCTCCAAGTCCACTGCAGTCTTCATTTCCAGCCTGGCCCAGGCAGACATCCTGGTTTTCCTTAGCTTTGTGTCTGAGGTGGTTTTGGGGAGTTTTGGTGGCGCTGTCTCTCCCGCAGCCTCGGCCGTGGGGCAGATCCTCCTCACGGCCAATGCCCACGTGAGCTGTGTCCTGCTCAGCTGTGTGGCCTTCGAGGCCTATGTGATCACCTTCCTGCCCTCGGAGTCACGGCCCCTGCGGACAGTCAGGAATGCCAGGAGGATATCCAGGGTGATCTGGATGCTGGTGGCCACGGAGTGTGCCCTGTTCCTCATGGATGACCACCTGAGCGCCAGCGGCCCTTTGGGGCTCCTGTTCCGGCTCTCCAGCGCGGCCGTGGCCCTGCTCAGGTCCCTCAGCTACATCCTGGGGATTCTGCTGAGGATTATCAACGTGTACATCTACTACAAGATATTTTTCAGCATGTCTCCCAGGTCTAGACTCAAATCCAAGTAGGATGTGCTCCTTCTGGGAATGCTGGAACAGCACAAGAACCCTCAACGCAATTCCAAATAATTTGGAAACTGTTTAATAACCAGGACCAAGGCTCACCAGGGAGTTTAAACCTTCGTGATTCCTGGTGCTGTTCAGCTGTTATTGAGAAGAGTTTGGGGCTGAGGAGCCCCTTGGCATTGAGACACCTGAGTTGGTGTGTGTTTATTTAGACTTTATTCACCGTAGAGGTGAAACAAAAGATATTTCATGGTTGTAAATCAACCCCACTACTTTTTTTTTATATAAAAAGGGTGCTTAAAGGCTTCCTCAGGGATCTGTTGAGCCAAAAGTTGTGTAGTTGTTTACTGAAGACAGGATCTATGTCCTGTTCCTAACTCAGGTGACCTCCAGGCTCTGCAGGTGGGATGGAGAGACAAGGTGAGCCCAAGGTGGGCTCAGGGCATCAGCCCCACCTGGAGAGCTCCTGGGACAGAGCTGGGCTGAGATGTCACACCGGAACACTCCCTGAGCTGTTCCTGGGAGGTTGTCACAGCAAAGCAGGGAACAGCTTCTCTCACATCCTTCTTCAGAAATAAAAGCATGGAAAGCTGGAATGCAGCTGTTTGCTTCAGCCCTAGGAGAGAGAGAGATTGAAAATCCCACTGTGTGGAGGGTTCCATGTACTGCATCCAGAGGCATCTCCAGTGATTCCATGGCTGTGGGTTTACAGGCAGGGAGGGATCTCTGGGATTAGCAGGGCTGTCCCACCTCCCCTGGCAGTGGTGGGGAAGATCACGGCCACTGATGTCCTTCTGACCACACTGGGGCTTGGGTGGATGTGTGAGAGCTGTTCCCCAGCTGGTGATTCCTGGGATTTCCTCAACACTCTGGGATTTTATCAGCAAAGCACAAAGTGCTTCAGATACCTCTGACACTGCCCAAGGCACACATGGCCATGGGAACTTCCAAATCCTCCTGACTTCACATGGGAGCTCCAGGTACAGACTGTGGTGGGGGGAGACTGAATTTCTGGCAGATGTTCTGTCATCCCCAGATGATTCTGCCATTCCCAGGTCACTCTGCCATCCCCAGATGTTCTGCCATCCCCAAATCCTTCTGCCATCCCCAAATCCTTGTGCCAGCCCCAGATTTTTCTGCCATCCCCAGCTCATGGCTGCAGCACCAGCAGCGAGTGCTGAGTGCTGACTTTGCCTCTCAGCAGACTCAAAAGGAAGCTCTGCCAAGGGCTGGGGATCAGTAAGAGCAGAGCAGAAATGTAATCAAGTCAATTAAACCCTTGGATGAGCATTCCCAAACAAAGCTGATCCTAGCAGGAAGGATGTCCTAATAACTTGATGCACTGTGATAACCTGTTCTTGCTCCTGAAGCCTAAAGTGAGACACTCCCAGGAGAGATGAAATGTTACTTGAAGTGCTGTAATTAATAAAAATTTATTTTGTTAAAGCTTGGGTATTATTTATGTATTTTTGCTTTGGTTCTGCTAGAGAGATCTAGAGGAGATGATTACTTTGCTACAGCCCACGTTGGCAAGGTCTTTATAGTGAATATTTAGACCACATTTGACTGCTTGGTTGGCAAAGAGGGACAGAGCGAACCCAGTGACACCGGGGGATGCCCTATCTCCACCCCTATCTCAGAAAATTCAGAGTTTTGCTGTGGTGCAGTTCCTGGCAGCCAGCCCCCATCAGGCCCAGTTCTGATCACCTTTGCAGATGGAGAGGAAACAAAACCCTGCACAGGATGATCAAACTGATAAAGGGAAGAGTTCCCCCTGTCAGCAGAAAGCTGCCAGGGAAGACCCAGGGGCTGCTGGAGGTTTTGCTGTGCTGCTCACAGGTGCTGTGGGGGGAAAGCCCTTCCTGCTGTCCTCCAGGCCAAGAGCTGCCCTGTGCACATCCAGCAGCGAGGGGAGGAAGTGATTTCCCAGGAGAAGGAGCAGCCTTTGGCTTTTCCCTTGGCTGGTGTCTCCTCTGCACATGGAACAGCTCAGGTCAGGCTCGGTGATCTTGGAGATCCCTTCAACCTCGGTGATTCTCTGATGACCCAGTGCCCCTCCTGAAAGCAGCTGGGGTTTGTGGTGGTCAGGCTGAAAGGGAAGGAGATGCTCCACAAGGAGATTCTGGGACAGAACATCGGGCTCGGAGAGATCTGCATGGCTGGGACACCCAAAGCACCTTGCAGTCAAGGACAGACCCTCCATTCCCTTTGTTCACGTCCTCATCTGGAGTTTCCAAATCCTTGAAACAGAGAGTGCTTCTCTACAGTTCAACTAAAGCACAGAAGCTATTTTTATTTTCCATTTGGATGTGATTCTGTGTGTGGTTTTGACTGGCTCCTGGTGGTTGACGTAGCTGCAGCTGTGGGGTCAGGTCATTCTCTGCAGAAGAGCTCAGAATTTGCCTTTGCCAGGAGCTTGGAATCACAGAATCATGGGATGGTTTGGGTGCAAAAGGATCCTTAAAGGGCATCTAACCCTCCCCTTGCCACGGGCAGAGACACCTTCCACTATTCAAACCTCGTCCAGCCATGGACACCTCCAGGGATCGGGCAGCCACAGCTTCTCCAGACCATCTGTGTTTATCTTGGAGCTATTTCCTGCACCACACCCCCCAATCCATCCTCTCCAGGACCACAAAAACCTTTTCTGGGGTGCAGGGAGAGGCACCCATCCCTGCAACAGGGAATCCCAATGGGCAGATCACAGCTGGCATGGGGCAGCTGAAGGAAGGCATTTCCCTCTCACAAGAGGTTCTCCCAGGACATCAGATTTGTGTAAACTTTGCCTCTTGGAAGAAAAGTGGTTTAGATTTCACTGCTTGTGAGTCTCAGCCAGGACTTGCATCATTGCAGCAGCACCATGTGAGCAGAAAGGTGAAACAAAAGAATATTCGGAACAGATGCGTAATGATGGCAACGAAAGGGGAATTTCTATGTCATAGGAATGACCAAAATCCCAAAATTAGAGCTGAGGTTACACAGCATGTTTACCTTACTTAATGATTTAGGCAAGAAAGGAACTTTTTCTCTTACTTTTGCTGGGAAACCTCTTTCAAAGAAAGTTTGATAATAATCCAGGGAGAACGAAAGACTCAGACACAAAGGTATTTTTTCTACAACTATGAAAACTACTGCAACTATTTTATCTAAAAATGACAACTAATTCATTTTTAGGGATGAGTTTTCTGAAGCATCGATAATCCAAACACTTGGATTTAGACCTCACACCAACCACAGAGCTGACTGAATTGAGGAGATGGGTTTGCTCCCTGCAGTAAACCACGTTAGAAGATGTTGAATGTTCTTGGGAAATGTTGCTCTTTCGAGATCAAAATTCCAGAAAATTCGGGACAGTTTGGTTTCTTCTAACAGGTGCTGGCTCCTTTTTCTTGAATTCACAGCTGTTTCTCCGAATGCCATTTAAAGGACCTCCGGGGGTGTTTAATAACGAAACCGAGCGCTCTCGAAAGCGCAGGGCTGTGTTTGGCCCCGAGCTGGGAGCAGTGAGCGGCCCCGGACTCGCCGTGTCCGACACGTCCCATCTGAAGGGTTTTGGCTCTTGTTCCTGTTTACTTCATTATTCCTGGAATCGCTCCTGCCCGGGGATCACCGCTCTCGCTTGCACGTCGTGCCCTCTGCTGGGAGAGATGGATCAAACCAGCCCGAAGGAAAACCACGCTTTGCTCCAGGCTTTGGGCAAAGGCAGGCAGGTGTGGGACAGGGGGAATGGCTTTCGGATGAAGGACAGCAGGGTTAGGTGGGATATCGGGAAGAAATTCTCCTCTGTGAGGGTGGCGAAGTCCTGCCACAGGGTGCCCAGAGAAGATGTGGCTGCTCCATCCCTGGAAATGTCCAAGGTTGGACGGGGCTTGGAGCAGCCTGGGATAGGGGAAGGTGTCCCTGCCATGGCAGGGGTGGGGCTGGATGGGCTTTAAGGTCTCTTCCCAAGGGACCAGCCTGTGACCCCCCAACAGGAGGATCCATCTGCGATCCAACAGGAGGCAGCAGGTCACAGCCAGCTCCACATCTGGTTGCCGATCAAGCATTTCAGTGGCCACGCAATTCCCCTTTATTCCGACCTTGTTTCGGGAGCTCTCCCTCGCACGGTGCAGTTGCCCAATCCATCCCCCGGGGGCTGTTTACCCTCTCCTTGCGCTCAGGTTTGAGTCAGGACCAGGCACACCGAGTCAGCCAGAGCCCTGCACCGCTCTGCAGCCTCTGCCTCAGGCTCTGGCCCTGCTGGAGGTGTTCTGGATGGATATCTTACAGCAGAACCAGGGAAAATGGGATTGTGCGTGCAGGGCTGGCTCTGGAGGCTGCTCCCGGAGAGCTGAGCTTTGTGTTCAGGCACACAGGGCTGCAAGGACGTGACGGGGATGGACCAGGACTCTGACTGGGGGTGACACATTGAACGTTTTGATTCCTTCCTTTCCCTCACACTGACCCCCGTGTTTTCCTGAAATTAGGCTGGACAGGCATCCAAACCAGAAGCATCTGCTTCTCCTTTTGGCGTCAGCAGTGTAAATAAATCGCATTTGTGATGTTTGGATTCCATAAATCTATTGCTCTTGGCTTTTCCCTGAGCATGCTGAGGAGCAGAGGGATGGAGGCCCGGGCTCTGATCTGTCTCCAGGCACATGGAAGTTTGTTTACAGAGCCGGGTGACCATGGGGAAGTGTGGGACTCTGCCTGTCCCTCACAGGAACTGCCATTTCCCCCAGCCCTGTGCAGAAGCAGCTCCTGGAACAGCAGCTGGAGCTCCCAGGGGCTGCGGCTCCCAGCGCCCAGTTGCCAGTGGCCACCACAGAATGGTTCTGTTGGAAAGGACTTTAAAGGTCATCTAATCCAACCCCCTCCGTGGGCAGGGACACCTTCCACTGTATCCCGGTATTCCACTGTCCCAGGCTGCTCCAGGCCCCGTCCCTCACCTTCCCACGCAGCTCCAGCCCCATCACCCAGGGCTGCCTCCCCGGGCACATTCCCCAGCCCAAGTCGGGCTGTTGCCACGGTGGGGAGCCAGAATCCTTCGGGAAGGGTTTTGTCTGTCCAGCACAGCCCTGCCCCCAGAGTGGGCTGAATCCCTCCTGGAATTTAGAAATGATGACCTGGGGCACCCGACCTCTTGCCAGCTCCAGGCTGAGTTTGTTCCTGTTTGCTGCAAACCTGAGTTTAGGTGGACAAACCAGCACCTCACTGCTTTAAAACTCAGAGCAGATGCATCACTGCAGGAGGTACCAAACAATTATTTAAAACTGTTTTTAGATAATTTCTTTTTTCTTGTATTTTTTAAAACAGTGGAGTAGGAATATTTATTCTCTCAACTTCCCTGAGTGAGCCATGAAAACTCTCCAGCTTCTCCCTCAAGGATTTTTAATGGGCATGAGAACACTGAAAAAAGGCATTTTCCTTGTAAACACCGTGGTTTGCTGGAATTCACCCCAGAACAGAACCCCGACTCAAGTGAAGAGGTCACACATAAGCAGATACTTTACCATAGTTTACATTTTCAGATGGAGGAAGAGGCAGAAGCACAGGAGATTTTCCTCTGCCTGCTAAACAAAACCAAGGGACATGAATCCAGGTGGACACCGACCTCGGGGTTCCACTCAGGGCTGGTTTGGGGACCTCCAGGGCTTGGGGAACTCCAGGGTTCGCAGACCATGACCCCACCTGGCCCCAGTTCTGATCCTGGTTACTTTTCTTAAAATCCCCTGCACCTTTTAGACATCAGAGCCATAACCTGGCAGCTTTATTCCAGTCTCCTTTCCTTATGATGGGCTGTTTGCCCTAAATCCGAGGAAGAGGTGGAGGAGAAAAGAACAGGAGGATGAACATGGGATGCAAACCCCATTTTTCCTCTGGGCTGGAAGGTGGGTTATGCTTCAGACCAACCCCCTTGAGCCTGGGGGTATTTTCTGCTCAATTTTCAGTCTTGGGGCTCCAAACCTCACTGTTGATCACCTACATGAGAAAATGCAGATTTGCCTGTTTTGTGGCTGACCCAAGATGCAGGAGAAGCTCAGCCCCAGAAGCACACAGGTGCTGCAGTGTGGAGAGGTGTTATTCCAAGGGTGAGCTTTGCCCAAGGAGATAAATAAAAAATAGTGAGGAAAAGCATCGAAAGGAGAGGGATTTTCTGTGAAAAAAGTTTTTTTCTCCGAGGAGGCTGCAGTGAGAATGAGAGGGAGGAGGCATCAGGAGCCTCGTGGGGCTGCTGGCCTTGGATCCAGGCAAAATCGGCTCCTCACTGAGGTCAAAAGTTGTATTTGCTTTTGAGAAAAGCCTCGGAGCTGCAGCTCCTTAATCCAAGAACAACAGCCCCGCGTGTCCCGGGGAGGAGGGAGGAGGGAGAGCATTTCAGGGATGGAATCACTGCAAACCCCCACTCGTGCAACCTCCCCTCCCAGCGGGGTGAAGCTGCCAGGACCTGCCGTGCCAGGGCTGAGACATTCTCATGCCAAGCGGTGCCAAAAGCCAAGGAACCAGGGATTTCTGACACCAAGGCTGGATGCTTGACCACAGGGAGCTGCTCTCCCAGGAATCCCGATGCTCCAGAGGTGGATCCTGGGCTCAAGGGCTGAACCCCAGCTTGGGATCTGGTTGATCCAAGTGCTCAGAGGAAGGGCTGGGAAACAGCTTAAAATTCACCCCTTAGAAAGGTGGGAAAACACCTCGAATTGGAACTATGGAATGATTTCAGCCTCCTTTCAGATTCCTGAGAAATTTCAGGCTCATCCTGCTCTTTCCCCCCATCTTCCCTTGTGTGGAAGGCAGCTGACATTACTCCTTTAATTATTTGGGTGTAAAAGAGTCAATAACCTGTTTTATAGTGATTTTTGAATTCAGTTATCTGCATGTTTCATTGACAAGGCAGGAGGCACAGAAAGCAGCTGAGAGAAGGAAGGCATTTCTGAATACCTACATGGACAGAGAGCAGAGATGAAAAGCAGATGTTGGAGGCAGCTGTGTAAAACAAATATTGAGGGGGCCAGAGAAGAGATCATAAAGAAATAATATCCCCACTAAATACCACCCCAGAACCATCTCTACTGCTGGTTAGAGCAGGTTTTTAGGCAGACAGTATTTTTACCCACTCAGGTTTTGGAGCAGTCAGGTTTTTATCCAGTCAGGTTTTTACCTTTTACCACCTTTTGCCTCTCTCCTAAAGCGGTGCCGATTTGTTGTAGCCACATTAATACCCCAAAACTGCCAAGAGCCCCAAAAAGCATCACTCCAACCTCCTCTGGGGATGATGAGTGACGGCTCCACCTGCTAAATCTTGGGAATTTCACCTCTCCCCTCACTCTTCTCTCCTCACTCCATGGAATGTGAATTACGGCCTCCCTAAATTTTCATTAAGGACAAGGAAATGAAAGAAATTAATCCCAATTTCTACTCTCTTCTTTCCTGGGGAAAAAGCCACAAAGGGGGAAAGAAGGGATTAATTAGTTGCAAAAGAAAAGATCTTTGTTTTCTCGACAAAGCAAGCCATGTTTTGCAACCTTTTCCATTAAATCCCTCAAGATTATTTACTGTTGTTATTTAATTATGAACAGACCCCTCCAGGCAGCCCTTCCCTGCCTCATCAGAGGCCACTCTGGTGGTGACAGTGGCAGATGTCAGACCCACACCATGTCCTGCCCTCCTCCTCTGCTCAGTGCTCTTCTCACTGTCACAGAGTCAGCCAGAAATGTCCACACGTGGGAGAAAATTGTCCCCACAGCCACCGGCCCATTGGGATGGGGCACGTTGCCCTCTAAAGCCCAGCCCAGACTCATGGAATCATTTAAGCTGGAAAATCCCTCTGAGATGATGAGGTCCAACCATTCCCTCAGCCCTGACCCAAGTCCCTGAGTGCCATGATTTAACGTGGGTGTTAAATCCCTCAGGGATGGGGACTCTGCCCTGGGCAGCTCTGCCAATGCCTGAGCAGCTTTTTTTTCATGGAAAAACCAAGGGGAATGAAGCCCAGCCCAGGCCTGGAATCAGGATAATGCCCAATGCTTCCAGAGACTTTGGAGTTTCACTGTAAATCACCTGCAGAATTCAGAATTAGGGTTTGGAAGGAAATAAAAATTACTGGTTTGAGTCAAGTTAATTTATTTTCTGACTGATAATGCTCCCCTGCTCTCACAAAAGGAGCACAAATGTCTCACCTGTTCATAATCCACCTTTGGAAAGTTCTATTCTCTCCCTCTTCTGAGCAAATCAGAACTCCCAATCAGACCAATCATAAATTCATCCTTTGAGCATTTTTTGTCAATCTCCACACTCAGTCCAGAGAACAGGCCTGGTGCAAACTCCAGCCTCTTTTAGGCTCCCTCAGCTCCTTCCTCAAGGAAAGTGATGGTGAAAAGGTGTCACAGAAAGATCTTAATTCCGTTTTCTCCAGGATAAAATTGAGAAAAGTTAAAACCAAACTGTGGGAAGATCCAGGCTTGCTCAGGCAATTATTATTCCACTGTAGATTAGGGCCTGACTCAAACCACCAAGGAGCTCTTGCCCTGCCTGGGAGAGGCTTTCACTGCAAAATGATTCCCCACAACTGGATGTGAAGAAAGGAAAAATCCACTTTTTTCTCTCAGTTTGTCCCATTTGCCTTCCCCAGCCCTGTGGATGTCTGTGGAGAGGGAATGTGCCCCAAGCAGGAGGGGCCATCAGGCCTTCCCCTGCTTCATCCAGGTCCATCTAAAGCCTGATGATGGTTTCAGCCCAGATTTAATACAAAGCACAGCAATAAAACCATTCTCCACTAATAAATAAAACCTGTAATAACCAGAGTTCTGCTGCAGAGATTAAATACTTTAAATTAAATTAAATACTGCTGCTGGTGATTAAATACATGCCGAGACGCTTGGTCCTACTCAATGTAAGTGAAACTTTAGTCAAGTTCCCGAGTCACAAAAATGCTTGTCAAGGCAGGTTTCTCTTTGACACAACTGCTGAAGATGACACATTTCCTTGTCTGCAAGAACTCTCCAAGGAGAAAACTTCAGGCAATGAAAATAGTTTGGCACTTCACCAAGCATTTAAAATATTTAACAATGACCTTGAGAATTAGACAAGGATCCAGTTAAAGCCCTGGTTTAAGGAAAAAAAAAAGGACAAAAATATGTTTCCTTGCAGAATCTGGTCCTGGTGTGTGTTTACTGCAGAGCTTATCTCAGCTATGCACTGGACACAGTGAAAATGAGCTTAAAAACAAAGGAAAAGAAAACCAGTTTAACTCCTTGTTTTAGGAATACCTTGTCACCCAGGGAATTAATTGAATTTCCAGAATACCTGATTACTTCCTTCCAAAGAGTCAAACGGTTGCTCAGAACAAGGAGTGGGACTAAATCTTATGCTGATACAGAAATGGGAAATTTTTTATTCATGGAAAGGATCTTTGTGACTCGTTGCTGGCCCAGTAAATGAGCCGTGGGTCTGCCTTGGACAAGCCCACTCCAGGCAATCCCAAGGGAATATTCCAAAAGCATCAGCTCCTGCACTTTGTGGATGAGGGCAGATCACGTGGAAGAGCCCAAAGATCAGAGCAGAGCTCTCTGGTGGGTCCATTTCTCTGCCATTTATTATTTCTAAACATAACTACAACTTCAGCCCATTTTAAGGCTGATTTTGCACAAAGAGTGGAACTTAAGAGATGTGTGCTGACCTGGGTGCTGCTGGGATGTGTTGTCTTGGTGGTAAAACTGCTCCTTTCCTCTTTAATCAACCTGAAAAACAACCCCTGGAGCACCAGGTGCTTCTTCTGCCTGGGTTTTGTGGTCCAACAGACAGGAAAAGGGGTTTTTGGTGGGGAGATCCCCCAAATTAGTCTTCACACACCTGTGTGTCTCTGTACAATGTGTCCCCCTTTTGTGCTGAGAAGCTGGGTCGCCTCTTCTTCCCATACTATAGGGTCCTACCAGATTTCCTTGAATTTCTTAGCAGGTGCATCCCTGGAGGGAGAACCCCCACAACATTCCCAGGTGGTGAAGCTGTGCTTGGTTAAACTCCAAGGAAATGGGGGTGGAAATGGGAGGTGGACAGCTCAGAACAGGGAGGGAGGATGGATGGGATGGCCCTGGGAACTCTTTGCTTTAATCTCTGCTACAAATTTCTATGGATTATTAACTGAAAACTCCCAACTGCTTTCCCAGATACGCAGGAATTAGAAAGGGAAACAGAATCATTTCATTTTGCCACCACATGAACGTTTGCTTCAGTCTCTGCGTTTAGGCTTAGCTTTTCACACTGAGAGGATTTTCCCCAGCTCCCAATCACTCCGTGGTGTTCTTTCCATAAATTAATGGATTTAGGAAATGCCCAAAAGTTCCCAGACTTCCAGCCACAAGGAAAGATAAACCAAATAATTTCAGTTATATTATAACTGCCACAAAATGCCCTCTGTGTGCTTAGAGGACGAGTGGCACCTGGGGACACGGCTTAGTGGTGGCCTTGGCAGCGCTGGGTTAAAGACAGAAATTAAAGAATTAATTAAAGAAACCCCTAAACCCAACAATATCTTTTTTATTATCTTGAGGCTGTAGGAAACCACATCATGGATCAACACTCCAAGTATTATTCAAACAAAGATCAAAACAAGCACTCCAGACCTAAAGAGCACATCCAAAGTTATGCAAACAATCCCAAGGAGATCCAGCCATGCCAGCAGCCCTTCAGCTGTTCTTCAGCTGGGAAGGGTTTGGAGTAAGCTGGGTCAAAAGAAGGTAGAGAAGGAGAAAGGTTGGTAGAACTTAACCAAAATCTGGAACTGGGTGAGATCCACCCAAACTCCCAGCAGGATTCATCACCATCTTCATAATTCCATATTTTCAATCTTACAAGGCCAGGTTGGACAGGGCTTGGAGCAACCTGGGATAGTGGAAGGTGTCCCTGGCTATGGCAGGGGGTGGAACAAGATGAACTTCAAATTCCCTTCCAACCCAAACCATTCTGTGATTCCATGATTCTTAATTTCCTTTAATTTCCACAAAACAGACGCGTGCCCTGCATTTATTTTCGTCCATATGTGCATTATTTTTTAGCTCACTGGGTGTGTTAATGGTTACTGTTGTCAATAACAGGGTTTCCAAACAATTTCTGGATGACTTTGTGAACTGGCTGCCAGCTGGACAGAACGTGGAGCCGAGCTCCAACTTTCTAGTAAATGTTTGTCAAAGAAAATGAGATTTCTTAACGGACATGGAAAGTTTTTCTAAGATTTTCATTGATTTTCCCCTCTATCTTCAGTTTTGGCATTTGACATGGCTCCACCAGGACTTGTTGATGGATGGCAGGACACGGAGGGTCACAAGAACGTGCTCAAGATGAAACCCACCTCAGGCATTGCTCAGCAAAGGAGAAGCGACACAAAGACCGAACGTAGCAGGCAAAGACTGAGCTTATCTTGCTTGTTAAAGCCACACATTTATCACCAGGAGAAAATCAGAAATTCCCTGCTCCAGGGGCATGGGGAGGAGCTGGTGCTCTCACTGCAGCTGCCAAAGCCGGCAGGTCCAATGTGCCAAACACGTCCCCCTCGTGCTGGGAGATAAAGCTCACGTTGAGGGAGCACAAACAACAAGGAACAGCCGCACGAGGCTCCGTTAATCACTTCCATGTGCCCTTTATTAGCTGGGAAGGCTGAAAGGGAGGGAGAGCTCAAGCAGGACGAGACTGATTCAGACTTCAGCAGCAACACTATGGATCTTTATTAAATCTGGAGTGCGTGAGCCGGGCTGGCACCTGCTCTGCTGCCGTGGGCGGGATGAGCATCCCTGTGCCAGAGGAGGATGCAGAAACCATCCCCAGCCCTGGAGTACATCCAGAGGGGGACACCTACAGCCACCCAACATTTGAGAGCTCTCTGCCTCCAGAAGGCTGTCCCTTGTCCCAGCCAAGCTGCTGTGCTCCGGCACGGCTCCGCCACATCCATCATTCCTACAGGGACCCAACACCAGGACAGCAGCAACTGGGAACAGCTCAGTGAGGCCAAAGCAGCCCGTTGCTGGTTGTCAGTGCAGCTCTGCCCTGCACAGTGATGTGCAAGCACAAGGCAATGCTCACTTCCAGCTATTCCAGCAATTTATCCCTTAGGAAAAACGCACCACCCGAAAAACCACCGGCGTTTGCTGCAGCTGCGGGGCCGGCTCTGGGAAGAGCGCTATGGCTCTGCCTAAATATTTGGGTTTCTGCTCTCTCCATGCTTCCATCAGCCTGCTAATCACCCTGTAAAAATAGGAATTCCTCCTTTAAGGAGATAATGAAGTGACCCTGAGCAGCTGCAGGGAATCAGACACAGCAAAGACACCCAGAGCTCAGAGGCAGCTGCCCAATGTTCCTGCTTCCCACCAAGATCTTTCCTCCATGTGAGGCAGAAGAAAAGGTGAATGAAGATCTAAAGCAAGAAATGTCCATTCGCTGTTTCCTGATTTAATTGAACATCGGTTTGGCACAGTCCAACCTGACTGAGGGATTTAGGTGAACTCATCTTCTCTGCTGGGAAGCGATTGGTTCCTGTATTTCAGGTAAAAACCTCCTGTGGCAGCATGGCACATGTGAGATTATGGAGTCATGGGGTGGTTTGGATGTGGGGTGACCTGAAAGGTTATCCATTTCCAACCCCCTGCCATGGCAGGGGCACCTTCCCCTATCCCAGGTATCTCCAAGCCCCATCCAGCCTGGCCTTGGACACTTCCAGGGATCCAGGGCCAGCCACAGCTTCTCTGTGCCAGGGGAACAGAGAAATTCTTCCCAATATCTAACTTAAATCTCACTTTCTTCATCCTAAAGACATTCCCCCATGTCCTGTCCCTCCAGGGCCTTGCCTTCAGCTCCCCTGGAGACCCTTCAAGCCCTGGAAGGAAGGTTTTTCATGCACTCATTTATTTAGGGGGAGATAAATCTGTGAAACCAAGATACACATTTGCATTAGAGAAGCCTCCAAGCTGAACTTGCAGAAATAGTTAAAGAGTTGCACAACCACATTGTATGAAAAGCAGGAGAACACATTTGCAGTGACCCTCAGGAGACAGAGTTTGGCAAAACACTCAGTGCTCTTGGTGAAATAAAACATGCCCTGCAATTCTTTTATTGATGATATCAAGTGTAATATTCAATGGTCTTCAGAGGCAGAAAGCTGCTCTGCTGCTTTTGGATTAAAATGAATTGATCTGACTTTAAATTAACAGCAGATGACTTGTGGGAATGTTTATTCCCATATATTCAGCTTTGGATTATTTTTTGTTCTTTAAAAGTGTTAGAGCTGAAGGGAGGATTCCCTGGAGCTACAGGTAGTCAACAAAACCCATCATAACCAACATCCATCCCATGGCAGCAGCACTCCAGCCCCCAAAATTTAGAAGTGCAGCCTTGAAAATAAGCAGATGCTCAACTTTTGCCGAGGGTTGGGTGTGACTGAGCACGTGCTGGAACGTTTTGCTGACTCTGAGCCCAAGTCCTGCTCTGGCAGAGGTCAGGTATTTATAGCACAGGTGAGTCCCACCCCCGGCTGATCCAGCACTTCCCAAAATCCTGGCTGACCCAGGAGCTGCCAAGAGCAGCAGGAGCTCCTCAGGCTGGGGTGAGGGAGCCAGGGCTGTGTCCTGCTCATCCACACCTTGCTGCAGGTCCCTGGGGTAGGAAGGGACCTTCCAGACCACCTCATTCCAGCTCCCTGCAATGGGCAGGGAATCTTCAACCTGACCAGGGTGATTTGAACCCCTGATCCATGGCCTGGATTTTCACTGGAGCAAGGTCAGGGAATGGTGTCCCCCACCATTCCATCACCTTCCACCTCAGTCGTTCCCAAATTACCCCACATGGCTGCAGACCTGCACCTGCCCATCTCAGGCTGCTCTGAATCCCATCCCAGCAGCATCAGGCTTAGGGATGCTCCTGTGGTGCCACAGCTATACCTGGCTCCAGCCCTTCCTTAGCCAAATTCCTGCCTGACCATGTCCAGGGACTGAAATAACCCAGCAGAACTCCCTGGCAGCTCAGCGGGGAGGGTTTTACACTCATTCCACTGCCTGTTGTGCAAGCTGGAACTTCTACACTTGCAGGGGCGAGAAAATGACATGTCCCACTGTCCCTGGCCCCAGGGATCAGGAGTTTACTGAGCATCCACATGACACTGTGGGGCCAATCCACCTTTCACAGAATCAGTGAGGTTGGAAAAGCCCTCCAGGATCACCGAGGCCAAGCTGTGACTGATCCCCACTTGTCACCAGCCCGGGGCACTGAGTGTCACATCCAGGCCTTCCTTGGACACCTCCAGGGATGGGCACTCCAAACCTCCCTGGGCAGCCCCTTCCAATGCCTGACCACCCTTTCCATGCAGGAATTCCTCCTTTCCAACCTGAATCTCCCCTTTTTCTCAGGCAACAGCAATTTATGGAATTGAAGCCGAGGTAGCACCTCTTGGCTACCCTGAGTGTCCTGCTCATCCATGGGCTCCAGGCTGCTCCTGGCAGCTCTGTGACACCTGGACACCCCCACCACTAAGCCAGGAAAGTCACCATGGGATATTTATTGTCACAAAGGCACCTGTGGGCTGCAGATGGGTGAGGACACTCGTGGTTGAGGACAGCAGCACAGCCTGTTCTCTCTCCTGGCATTCCGTGCCTGCCCGCACGGTTTGTGCTCCCTGCCCTCGGCACGGCGGCTGGAAAAGCAACCAAAGGCCAGGCAGGAAGAGCTCCTGCTCTCCATGGCAACATCCAACAAACTCTGGGAGCTGGGGAGGCTGCCAGAGCTCCGTGGGCTCCAATGGTTTGCAGGACGTGACCTGGGCTCCTGGGTGAGTTCCAGGGGTGCCCACAGCTCGTCCTGCCTGGATGAGGGCTGGACAGAGTCCCTCAGTGTGGGAGCAGAGCAGGGCTGGCACAGAACAGCCTCCCCTGCTTCGTTACCCATCAGTTAATTAGCACAGGATGATGCTCCAGCTGCAGCACTGCTGTGGGGGGACACAGGAACACCTGGCAGGGCCAGGACCCCATCATGGAACTGGGAATATCTGGGGAGTTTGTTTCTAACACGAGGCTGTTTGCAAATGCAAACATGCAAATGAACACACATCTCCCAGGAATCAGAGAATCACGGATCACTAAGGTTGGAATCTAATCTAATCACTAAGGTTGGAATCTCTAAGATCATCGAGTCCACCTGTTAATCTAAAACTGCCACTTTGCTACTAAACCATGTTCCAAAGTGCCACACCCACGCACTTTTTGAACTCTTCTGGGGATGGTGTCTCCCTGATCAGCCTATACCCATGCCTGGCCACCCTTTCCGTGAAGAAATTTTCCCTAACATCCAAATCAAACCTTCCCTGACACAACTTGAGGCAGTTCCCTCTCCTCCTGTCCCTGTTCCCTGGGAGCAGAGCCCGATCCCCCGGCTGTCCCCTCCTGTCAGGGACTTGTGCAGAGCCAGAAGGTCCCTCCTGAGCCTCCTTTGCTCCAGGCTGAGCCCCTTTCCCAACCCCCTCAGCCACTCCTGGTGCTCCAGCCCCTTCCCAGCCCCATTCCCTTCCCTAGACTCACTCTGGCCCCTCAATGTCTTTCTCATCATGAGGGGCCCTGACACTGCTGAGAGCCTGTAAAAATGTGTTCAATTACCTGCCTTCCACTAATATAAAAAAGCCAGGAAAAAAGCTCCTGGAGAAGTCTAAGTTTACCTGAAAATCACGCCAAACAGGTTTCTCTCCCTTTTTCTGTGTACTGCTGTCATGAAACGAGTTTGAATGTGGAGGTATCAAGTTCGCAGCAGTTTAAATGTTAAACGTGGCCTGGAAAAGCAGAGCTTTCTAAAAGCTTTCATTGAGCCTTGTTTCCCCCTGTGCCGTCTCCCCTCTTGTGGCACGGGAGGCATTCCACAAATGCTCCATTCATGGGGACCCTGGCCACCAGAGCCCCTAAAATTGTTGGGCCAGCCCCAGTGGCTCGGCCTCATTAAAGGGTTTGTGTTTGGGGACGTGCTGTGGGTGCTTTCATCTCCCAGACTCTGCTCGGGTTATTTTTACCCATCAGGTTGGAGGCTGAGCCTTTGCCCGGCCACTTCTCCGTGCTCTGGGTGTTTGTGGAGCTCAGCCCAGAGCCAGAGCAGCCTCGGTGCTTAAAACAGCTCCAGAACGCTCCCAGGTTAAGGGAGGCTCACCCAAATAAATAAACCCAAAGGGTCATGGGCTGAGGGTAAGCCTGGGGACAAAGGGCAGCCACCAGCTCATCTGCTCCTGGTTGTGCCATGGGGAGATCTGGTGGGCAGAGATTTTGCTGTATTTGTGTTCCACGGCTCCTTCTGTAGGGTTTTTATCTCATTTGTACTGGTTTGTGTAGGATTCCCTTCTGGTTCTTCCCCAGGAATTTCTCCCTGGGAGGAAAGGGAGCAGAAACTTCCTTTCTCCCTTTCCATTTTCCAACCTCCCTTCGAAAACAGGCACACAGGCATCGTCCTCTGTGCTTCTGCCAGGCTGAAGACAGCTCTGCCTGGAGCTGGGAATTACATCCCACTTCCCCAGAGACTCCTCAGCCCAGCTCTGCTCCCTGAAGATGCTTTTCCCTGGATTCTGGCCCTGAAGCTACACCAGGCTCGGTGCCAGATGATTTTTATTTTGCCTGTGGATCTCTGGAACAAAGACAAGCCACGTGCCAGGGGCACAGGGTGAGGTTTTCCAGGTGAGGAGCTGGATCCAGCCAGGCTGCTGCCAATGATTCCCTGGGGCTACAGGGATCCTGAACGTGCTCTTTGTTTTTAATGTGTTCAAATATCTCCAGGAGTGACACAAACAGTCACTGAAATCAGCAGGGAGGGCTGGGACCCACATCTCAAACCTCTTTTGCTCTGCACTCTACAGGTCAGTGGTAACAGCTCCCAAATTTCATTCAAAATGTCATTTTCTCAACTTGACCCAAGAATCTGCATTAATGTCACTTGAGGAAACCCTTTAACACCTGGCAAAGTTAAACAAACCTCTGAACTGGAATAACTCCTTCTTTACAAAGACTTAGCAAGGTTTACAAGCTCTGTTTTTCATCCTGTGCACCCAAATAGAGCACAGCTTGTGGAGAAAACTATATGAAGAAAATACGCAGAAAATACATTTTCTGGTGCAAAAATCTGGCAGACAACTGAAACTGTGGCATTTCTGAACTTTGGAGAGCTCTGTTTGCAGCCTAAATCGATTCCACTTCTCTCTCAGACACCAAGGTAGGACACAAATTCTAAATGACACTGTGTGAAGTCGTTGCCATTGGTAGAAACAATATGTACAAACCACCAAAATGGTCTCAAACCCTCATTTGTGTCAAGGCAGCTCTGTAAAACACAATTATTTTTTATAAAACCTCCCTCATCCTTTACCAAGGAGGAGTCCTACCACATCTGAGCTCTTGCCCAGGCTGTGCAAACCTGATAATCAAAGCTCCAACCCCAATTTTTCAGTGTAAGGTGTGTGGGGAACTGTTGGTTTGAATCCCAAACAGCACAAAGACTTTCCAGTTGTCCTTACCAGCTTATCCATGGATGTGGGTGTGGATTAAAGTGACACCATCCCCTGGAAGGGACAAGGGACACACAGCAAGCCAGGGAGCCTTTGGGAGTTATCCCAAACTTTGGGAACACAAATGTCCACCTGCCAATGCCAAGGTTCAAGCTCTGGTTGTGACAGCTCCAGGATGTGCTCCTTGTGCAAAGCTTTCCCTCAGAATAGAACAAAGTGAATCCCAAGGAATATTCAGGTGTCTCACCAGGGAAAATACATGAAAATGACTGTAAAATACTTTTACAGTCAGGTTTCCCCTTGTTTTCTCTAATCCAACACAGAAATCTCTAAGGAAATAAGTTTCTTGGAGCGAACATTTCAGAAAAATTAATATAAAATATTCAGCAGTTCTTCCAGGTTCCCCTGGCATTTTCCACAGCTTCTATTAAGATATCCACAAGTCTTTTTCTGGGGGCTGAGTATAAAAATGCTGCTTGTGCCTGTTCCCCCCACAGTAGATTTGGTCCAAACAGTAAATTGGGATTCCCTGCTGGATCCTGCCCTAGGTGGAGGGAAGGCCTCATGGGATACCTGGCTGTCCCCTGCACGTGGGATGACAAACACGGCAATGACGTCTGGATCGGGAAAAAGAAAACATCAGGAAATATCAGAGAGCAGCAGCTGGTAAATCCATACGTAGGAAAACAAACAAGGCCGAGCTTTGATTGTCCAAGTTCACAGCGGAGGTTGCTTTACCTTGGCAGAGCCACATCCACGACTTTCGGCTCGGAATTCCTTCGGCAGAGCTAAGCAAAACCATGTGTCCTCCTGGAACCAGGGGAAAGTTTAACTCCAGCACTGGGCAAAGCAGGGCTGGAGAAAAGGAGGCTCAGGAGGGACCTTCTGGCTCTGCACAGCTCCCTGACAGGAGGGGACAGCCGGGGGATCGGGCTCTGCTCCCAGGGAACAGGGACAGGAGGAGAGGGAACTGCCTCAGGGGAGGTGCAGGTTCGACAGCAGCAGGAATTTCTCCATGGAAAGGGCTCTGAAGCATTGGAAGGGGCTGCCCAGGGAGGTGTTGGAGTCCCCATCCCTGGAGGTGCTCAAGGATCAGCTGGAGGTGGCACTCAGTGCTCTGGGCTGGTGACAAGTGGGGATGAGGCACGGCTGGGGTTTGATGGCCTTGGAGGGCTTTTCCAACCTCAGGGACTCTGTGAATTTGTGAGAGGTTCAGTAGGATTCTGGAAAAGGGTAGGAGCTGTGTTTTGGGAAAGCTAAAGAGAACAAGAAGAAGGGAAATAATGTTTACAGAGGAGGTGTAACAACAACTTGACAGGGAAGGGAGAGGCTCTGGCAACTCCTGCTGGTCAGAAAAATGTGGGATCAAAGCAGCGCTTAGGGAGGATCTGCTCCTTTACAAAGTGCTCCAAGGAACCACGCTCAGGGAAACTGATAGTGCTGAACTCTCTGACCAGGGACCTGCCGTGTATCCGTGCTATTTAAAGAGGTGTCAGGGTTAGGATAAATATAGGATCTGCTCAGAATGGTCTGAAAAGTCACCTTGAGTTCTCATGGGAATATTAATTGTGAGCTTCAGCTGAGTGCAGCCACAGCCAGAGCTCCCAAGGGAAAATCTCTCTGTAGCACTGTGGAAAACCGCCCTGCACGGGCTGGAGCTGGAGCTGGAGCTGGAGCTGGAGCTGGAGCTGGGGCTGGGGCTGGGGCTGGGACTGGGGCAGAGCTGGGACTGGGGCTGGGACTGGGGCTGGGGCTGGGGCAGAGCTGGGTCTGGCCCAGCACACAGGAACAGCTCAAGCACTGGTCCCACTTCCCTGCACCACTCCCAGGGGACACAGTGCTGTGACAAAGGCCACTCATGGTCCTTTTGCAGGAGATGATGACCCCAAGGACCTGAACAAATTCCAAATTTCAATTTCTGTCTCACTGAATTCCTCTGGTGCTTCCCTTTGGGCATCCTGGGTTCTGCTTCCTGTCCTGGATCCCAGTGCAGCCCAAGCCTGATCCCCCCAGGCTGCTGAGGAAGCTGCTGGAAGGTGCAGAACGTGGGAGCTCATTGTATCCCAGCCCTGCCAGGAAACTCCATCTGCAGCTCCTGAGGAGCTCCTGGGCTGGGATCTGCCTTCAGCTCTGCCCTCAGCACTGACAGGGGTTAGCACATCCCATCCTGCTCCAAACCCACCTTGAGTCCAACTGGGGACCCACCACAGCCTCTTGGAGCTCACCAGGCACTTCCCTGACCTTCTCAACCCTCTCCAGCACAGGCAGGCTCAGGGTGGAGAAGTCTGGAATTGGGCCATTTGGCTTTTTGGCTGCATAAGGTCAATCCAAGCCTTTTCCAACAGATCCAGAATTGTTCCATCAAAGCCTCAGCAAACCCCTGGCCATGGCTGTCTCACTGTCCAGCTGAAAACAGGGGCAATCCCCCCAGATTTCTTCTTGCTGAGCAGATCTGTGGCTGTGACAGGGAAAGGGATGGATGAATGGATCCTCAAGCCCAGGTGACACTCTCCAGGGCAGGAGGTCCCATGGAAGCTGGGCTGCAGGTGCTGCTATAACCAAGGAAAACATCCTATTCCACATCCTATTCCATCTCCCATTCCACAGCCAGTTTGGCTTGGGGGAGTCCAGCATGATTAATAATTCCTGAAACTGCATTGCTAGAAACAAGAAACCAGCAGGAAAGGCTCCAATCAGACTCTGTAAAACTAGAGGGGTTGATTTGCTTCAGTCTACTCACTTCAGTTGATACAACCACTATTAAATGTTGAGTAAAATTCTTGCTTTACGTAAATCCTTTCCCAGAGGAAAGGCAAGACAGCAAAGGAGGGAAGACAGGAACCCAGGAGAGAATCCTGGATTGGCTCCAAGTCACAGGAGGAGCAGTTGTCCTTCCCTGGTCACTTAGTGCTGATAAAATGGGAAGCCCATAAATTATGAGTGAGGGTCTCACATTTCATGGAGAGCTGTTCCTCGGAGTGGGGATGTGTGGGAAATTAGAATAAGGATCTTTTTCACTTTTGTTCACTGGAAAGCGCTCTGGGAAGGGTTCAGCTGTGGGCTGGAGAGTCACTTGATGGTCACCTTGTGCAGTGATTGCCTGGGGTGGTGCCTTTCAGGACTACCTAAAAGCTGAGGCCAGATGAAAATAAGGGAATGAAATGTGGTTATATTTATTGGAGGGCCTTCAGGTACATTTCAGGCAGATTAAACCCCCCCAGGGGCTGCACCCAAAAAATGGGTGACGGGTCACGGGTTTTCATACTTTTATAAGTTTGGTCCATTTGCATTTTGGGGGTAAATCTTTCAATTCCAGCTTCAGGTAATGAAGTCATTTACCCCAAGTTTGCTCCTCCCAACCCACTTTTATTTACATTTCTCAGGCCTGAGGCAGTGGGGTGTCTTTGATTCCCAGGCCTGGAGAGGAACTGTTGTGTCTGACCAAAATGGGAAAGCAGCAGCTCACACAGTGTGTGGAGTTCAGAGTCACTCACTAAAGAATTGCAGGATTACAAATTAAAAATATAAAAGCTAAACTCCTAAAGACACCACCTGAACAGAGAGCTGGCTGGATAAAGGGATGCACAAACAGCGACACCACGGTGGCAGGAACTTGTTTTGGTTAAGTTTGGTTAAGTTTAGAGTATAAAAACCCTCCATTTGTTGCAATAAACCATCTTGGGAGCAACAAGGAGATCTGTGTGTCTTTGCTCCCCATTGCTACAGGGCTGTGACAGGGCAGCTGCACTTTCCCCAGGCTTGGAAGGACATCAGGAGTCAACAGAGGAAAGGTAAAAGGAAAAATAATAGAGGAATTGCCCTGTCAGGGTTGCTTTCCTCTTTAAAACAAAACTCTGGTAACAAAGGGAAGGGTTATACAAGGAATTCCATCCTTATCTAGGGAGCTCCTGGACAGGGAGGCCTTTCCCTGGCATGGTGATGCTCTTCTTCCCTCAAGAGTCAAAATGCTTTTAACAAAGTGGTTTTATTTGGTTTAGCTCCTGGATTTCTTTGCTTGGTGCTCTATTTCCAACCTGGTGGTGCTGAAGGAATGCCCATCTCCTGTCAGGACATCCTGTGGGACACCAGTCAGCCTGGGCAGGAATTCTGGGTCACAAACTACGAGCTTTGGGATTAATCTGAACTTCAGGCTGGACTCCTGGTGTTTATTATAGTTCTTATTAAACAGTGCTTATTAAATTATTCTTATTACAGTGCTTATTAAACACTTCCAGTGTTTATTACAGGCTGGAGGAGGGAGGGTCAGGAGGAAGAAGGTCAGGTCCTGGTGTACCAGGGTTGGGGGGTGTGAGGGTTCCCTGATGGGCATTTTGGGGCCATTCCCACAGAAATGCTTACCTGCATCTTCCAGGGATATGGAGCAAACCCAGAGCAGACAGCCCAGACTGCTTTGCCAAAAGCTTAATTGCAATTAGTGAGTCTGAGGGGAGGCCAAAGTCCCAGCAACAACTGCAGAGCGGGGGTGAAGCAGTGGTGGCGTAACACAAATAAACCTGCCTGGATCTGCATAGCACCGCGAGTTTGAGCACCAGCAAAGCTCCAGCTGGGCAAGATTAGCTCTGCTAATGAGCTTTGCTAACACAAGTCCTACAAACGAGGCACAATTTGGGTGTTTGACCCCTGCTGGGCACAATCACAGAGCTCCCTGGGCTCCAAACTGCCTCGTTTTGGGGTTAAGAGACAGAATCCCAGAGTGCTTCAGGTGGGAAGGACCTTAAAGCTCATCCAGTCCCACCCCCTGGCATCATCAGGGAGACATTGCACTGTCCCAGGTTGCTCCAACCTGCCCTTGGACACTTCCAGGGATGGGGCAGCCACAGCTTCTCCGAGCAATCTGTGCCAGGGCCTCCCCACCTCCCTCCTTTGCAAGGAATCTTCAACCTGTGACTCAAACCCGGGCACTTAAAGATATTATTAACATTATTAACACAACAGCAATGCTCTGCTGCCTAAGGATTGAGAATTCCCCAGGCCTGTGCTGAAGGATTTCTCTCCATGACACTCACACCATGGTTTTGTCTGGTTTTCCATTATTCAGCCCTTGTGGCTTTTACCACTTCCCTTGGGAGCCTCCAGCGAAGCCCAATCTCTGCATTGTTCCAAACATTTCCTGATATTCAGCTGCTTCTTCCTTCTATTCATGCCCAGCAGAATTGTGCTCCTGCCTGGCTGTGCCCTCGATTGTTTGGGGTGCTCCCAGACCTTTTAAACTGGGAGTTTTTGCTGTCAGAACACAGAATAGATTCCCTGATTTCACATGTCCTTGGGATTTGTTGAAATTTAACCTCCCTCCGTGCTCCTGCCCAGGAACAGCAGCCAGCCCTGGGCTTGTTCTCTGTTGGTGTCTTCTCCCTACATTTCTGCCCTGTGGTGGCTCTTCCCACCAGTCTGGCTCTCCACCCTTCCCATTTCTTTTGGTGAAACTCATTTTCCTCCAGGAAAACACCAAGACTTGCTGATGTCGTGTTCCAGCCATCCACAGCCTCATCCCAGGGAAGCTGTGAGGGATGAAACGTGGATATGGGACCTCCTGCAGGCACTGACAGCTTGGCTTGAGAGGGACCCTGAGGATCACCCAATTCCAGCCCCTCTGCCATGGGCAGCATCACCTTCCAGCCCACTATCCCTGCCTAAACACCAGGCTCCAGCATTCTGGAGTAGCAGTCACCAGGATTCAGAGAAAAACCAATAAACCAACTCTCCTTCTCCTGATTTTCACTGAGATTCCGCTCTGCAGGGTGGGAAGAAGGAGGGAAGTGTTTTGGTGTCCCTTTGGGCCCGGTCAGGCAGGAGCGATGTCACAGCTTGGGAATCAGGCTCTGCCCAGCTGGAGTGGGCGGGCTGGGCTGGAAAACACCTGCTCCCCTTTCCAGGGATAAGATTTCGGAGTAGCTGGATCCTCCTGTCAAAACAACAGCGTCCATTCCCACCGGGATCTGTCCCAGCAGAACTGGGGATCTGTCCCTTTCAGCTGGGGAAAAGGAGCCAGCAAACCCAGACCCCACAGAAAACACAGACATGGTGAGTTCCTGACCTCATTCTGGAGAGGAGAATAACCAGGAATTTCTTCCCTGGATGCGATTTCTGCGGGGAGACACCATGGGCTTGACCTGGTTGTGTTTGGAATTCTGGGAAAGATGAGGAATGAGTGGGGAGTCTGCACAATTAATCCCTTCTCCATCAACAAGTGAAATTAAAGGCTCTGAAACTGCTTAGACAACCTTGGAAGAGCCAGATTAAATTCCTGTAGGACATGGAAAGCAAAGGAGCTGGAAACTGGGAGAGGACATCTGGAGAGATGACTCTCCTGGCTTATTGGGGTTAAAATGAAAGCAAAGGTTGAGGACAAAACGTGAGGTTTGGAGGGGTATTCAAGTCCAGACCTTGCTGCCACCAGAGGTTTGGATTTGCCTGACCCAGCAAACAGCACAAATTTTTATTTTACCTTTTCCCCAATTTCAGCAGCTCATGATCCTGCCTTTGCATAAGTGCATTGAATACAGAAACATCTGGAAAAGAAATATCCTGGCATCTGTTGGCAAAAAGTTCTCTTGGATAGCAAAGTAATGGAACGTTAAGTGCTGATAAATAAACAAACTGAGATTTTTAAATGAGGCCTTTTTAAAATTGCAAGGGGATGGCTTCAAATGAGCACTTGCCTTCTGTTTTTCTTCTTTGCCATCTCTCTACAGCACTTAAAATGATTTAAAAATTCTTCTAAATGCTTATTAAAAAACCCCAAAACTGAAAAGATGATGCTTTGCACTTCCATTTGATTTCAAGGGGATGTTTAGTTGCTGTGTTATAAAACTTTTCAAGAAAGGTTTCGAATGGAAGCCCTGACAGACCATGGAACATTAGGAATTCCTCAGCGTTAATGAGCTCCTGAAGGGCTGGAGAATCATGCAATTGTGGAGTGGTTTGGGCTGAAGGGAATTAAAACTCACCCAGTTCCACCCCCTGCCATGGGTAGGGACACCTTCCACTATCCCAGGTTTCTCCAAGCCCCGTCCAACCTGGTTCTGCTCAGGAATTTTCCTTTATAATCTTTTCTTTCCTTTATAATCTTTTCCAACACCAGCCATGGTTTCTGTAAAGTGATGTTTTTTTCTCTTTTCCCCCAGAAAAGTGCCACTATTATGATCTTTTCCTTTAGTTTTCCTGGAAAAAACCCTCAATGAAACACCTCTCTTCAAATTCAATTAAACCTGTTGGTTTAATCACCCCAATAATGACCCTTTGTGGTCACCCAGACACTGAACATCACTCCACAGGAGCTGTGGTCCCAAAGCTGATTCTTTAGAAGTGTGAGACCTTTAGAAGCTGAGAATGGGACAGGATATCATGAATGCATTGCAGACAGGCAAAAAATTCCAAATACAACAGTTTGGGGCACAAAGGTGTTTTGGGCTCACGGGGGTTCTGCTTTCCCCAGGGTTCCTAAATCACTCAGATGACACCAAGCCACTCCTGGATGCTCCATTTGTGCCACAGCAGCCTGCCCATGGGTTCTATGGATGGAAGGCTCCATGGGATGAACCAAAACCGTGTGATATTTAAGGTCCAAATGACAAATGAGTTCTGCTGGTGCAGGAAAGAAGAGGAAGGAAAGGAGCAATAAAGGAACAAAGTTAATGCCTTGATCATTTATATTCCAGTGGCCTTCAAATGCCAGCTGGATTTGGGTTCTGCTCTTTGGCTCCTTGGAGGGTTCCTAAGTGCCCTGAAGTAGGAAAATTGGCACAAAAAAGAAATTGACTGAAAATACTCAGCAGGTTTGACAGCAGAAGAATTAAGTGTTAATCACCGGGAAATGCAATATGCTCATTTTCCGGGCAAAATTATCCCATAAATTCAGGTGTTCCTGCCTGGCTGAAATAAATGGGAATTTCTCATCCCAGTCCCAAAGCCACTCCAGCACTGACACAACCAGAGACAGCCCAGAAATGTCATTTCCATGGGGTTTCTGTGCATGGGCAGCCAATTCTGCACAGAGGGGGTAAAACTTCTGCTCCAAAACATTGTGCGTTCTCAGCAGCCACCTTTTCCAATAAGATAACAGCCCCATTTCTCTTGTTTTCCAAAATAACTCCAGATTATTGATGTCCTGCCAATGTTTTAACAAGGAGAGTTCACTAAATCCCACCCTGTCCCAAGTCTAGGACGAACACCATGGGATCAGGGTGGGGACACCAAATGGGTTGTGCAGAGATGAAGAGCCCAGGAGTCTGTTCCTTGTTTTTCCATTTTAAAGCAAACACTTTTCTGTAACTGGAACCAAGAAGAGAAGGAGCCTCCTCCTTTCTTTGTGTTTGGCAAATAAACCTCTCTTAAGGGCACTGTGTTGGAAATGTTTGTACTTTATTTATTTAAAAAAAAAACCAAAACAGAGTGGGTTGATAGCACAACATTTGGCCTATTTATGAGCAGAAGGATAAAGGCATCCACGTATTCCTTTGAGTGCCTTGGAGGGCAGCAGGAATATATTGCTCTGGGGATGTTTTCTTTCTCATCAATATCAAAAAATTTATGTTCAATAGGGAAAAAGTTGGAATTTTAGGGGTTTTTTTGTGTGATCTCTACAGGTCAGAGAACAGCATTGTGGCTCAACCTACAGATTGCACTTTCCCAGCTTCTAGTTTTGGCTGTAGCAGAAAAAAATGTTCCTCATAAAGGAAAAATACCCTAAACCAAGTGGTGACTGAATAACCTGCTCACTACAGCTTTGGATTTAATGGCAACCACGGATGGATACAAAGCTGGAATCACTGGGATGGTTTGGAAGGATGAACTCCATAAAGGGCATAAATCCCATTCCCAATCTCCTGTAACATTTTAAGGAGTTTTCTCCCAGCCCTTGAAGTTCCCAACAGCTGAAGACCTTTTGTCAAGAGAGTTTAATTAAACCAGTAACTCCGGAGAGAAAGCAAACATCCCAGCCAGGCACAGCTGCCTGGGTCCCTTCCAGCAGCAGCAAAGTTGGCACAATCACCACATTCTGCCTAAATTCTCTAAGAAGCACAGAAGTTTTGGGTTAAGATTTATTCTCTGTTTAATCCTTAAGGGGCCATCAGCCTCCTCTCTAATGGCTTTGCCCAGCCCAGGCAGTTTTGAAGCTCAGACTCAAGATGTTAATCTGTGAAAACGTTTCAGTGAGCTCATCCTAATCTGTGTCAGAACACCCAGCTCCCGACATCCTTCTTTCCCTAAAAAAAAGCTTTCCAATGCCGCCGTGTCGATCAATGGGTTCCCACTGAGAGCTCTCACCCTCGCATGAGAATGGGTGTGAAAAGCAGCCGCATCTCGCCAGGGATCAGCATTTCCATGCAGCCGCCTGAAAATGCCCACGAGCCACGAAACTGGGTTTCTGTATGAGTTTACTGGTGATACTGGCGGCTTTTCCATCCTGAGCCTCCTGCCAGCCCCACGCTCAGTGACAGCGATGCCTTTGGCCCCACGTTTTTCTGCCTCTATTTTTACCAAACAAATAAAAATGGACCTTTGCCCATCGGGAGCAGGAAACATCTGCCCCGCCACCGCTCTCGCTCCGAATCCTCGCTCCTGTTTTTGTGTTTCGTTGAAGCGAGAGCTCGCAGAGGCTGAGCCTGAGCAGCCCGGAGCTGCTGGGCTGTTACATGAGATATTCAGGAAGTTATTTGCATGGAGGGGATAAAAGCCCGTGGCAGCAGCCGGCTGCGCTGCAGAGGCGACTCAGCCGCGGTGGCCACCGGCCCAAGGAATTACATCCATCCCAGCTTCACAATGAGTTGTTTACTGGCCTTGCCTGCCTGTGGGAAGAGCCAAGGAGAGCGGAGGAAGAGGAGAGACAAACACAATGCAAGCGAGACGCGTTAGGGGGGAGGCTGGGCTTGAGCAGCAGCCCCGGCATTTCAGCCCTATGGAAGCAGAGAGGGCTGAACAGGGAATAAAATGAACCATCCGCCGCCTTGCTGCTGCTGCCAGAAGAGCCTCGTCCCCACCTGAAGGGCTGATATCGAAGGTAAGAGGGGAAGAGAAGCAGTTTTTAGGCAGAGGGCAGATTCGCAGCGCTGCTCTTCGGGGGCAGCTCCCCGGCAGACACAGCCACGCTTCTCGCCGAGTATTTGTAATTATGGCCCTGGAAAAGGAAAGCTGAGCGGTTTTCCAGCAGGAATCCAGAGCTTTCAGGGCAAGAGCTCAGACTGTTCCAGTCAGCTCCTCTGAGAAGATTTAAAACAAAACAACCCCCAGCCTAACAAACAGCGCCTTTCTAAATCTGCCTAGGGAGATATTTGATATTTTATTTTCGCCGCCAACTTTGCAGCTTCCTAATCTTTCCCGGCGCTTTCCCGATTCTCAGCTCCCCTCTCTGCTCCTCACTTTTTTTTTTTTTTTTTTTTTTTTTTTTAATTGGAAGGCGAAACAATCACTGCCGCGGGAAGGAAAATCCGAGTTTTGAGGAGCTTTTCCCTGCTCGTTCCCATCGGGCACGCTCTCCCAGGCTGGGTCCCCCGGCTAATTGCTCAGGAAATCCGCGCTGCTCATTGTCGGGCTGTCCTTAAGCTGCTAATTCCGAACTGGGAGAGGCTCTGGAAGGGAATCCATGGATAGAGCCCCGCGAGAGGGACCCAGCGGAGACCCGGGGCGGGGCGGGCTCCGGCGCTAATAACACATCCCTGCCCAATGGAAAGCGTTTCCTATGGAGACCCCCAGGAGTTCCCCCTGCCCACAGCCCCTGCCCAGACATTGGGCCCATTCTTGCGTCCCGTTTTCCCAAGACACGACGGCAGCAGCGCTCGGCAGCCCCGATCCCGCTCGGAACAAAGGCCGGGCAGCTGCCACCCAGCGCGGAGTTTGAGGATGAGCGGCTGAACTTGGACAAAGTGGGATTTTCCGCGTGGGAATAAGGCGGCTCGTGTCCCAGGGACACAAAGGATCGCTGCGGGCTGTCAGGGAGGGATCCCGTGGAAGCACCGAGCCGTGGGAATGGTGGAGGTCCCGGTAAGTCCCCCCCGCTTCCCGAGGCAGGAAAAGCGGCCGGATTCCGTGGCAGCTCCGGGTGGGGGCTCTGGAAGGCTCGGATGGATGTGGGGGATGAATCCAGCCGGGTCTCGCTGGAGATCAGCGGTGTTTTCCCTGCTCTGGCAACTCCCCTTCCTCCTGCCCCAGCCCTGCCGTGGCTGGGGCTGCTTAAAGGGAGAAAGATGAGCTCCAAGTTTTGGGAAAGTAATTCCCGTATGAGCTACTCCTCCAGATTGCATAGAAATGGTTCTAATCCCACCCTAATTCTCCGTTCCCATCGAGATCCTCGCCGTGGCACTGCAGGTGACAAGTTTAGGAGTTTTCCGTCCTGTTGTTTGTTGTGTGTTTGTGAAAAAGATCCCTTGGTTACAGCTTTCTTTTGTACTTGAAGTCAGTGTCACAAGGACACTTTAGGCTTAAAATGGGTTGGATAGAAATGTGGCATTCACTTTAGTTTAATGGAGGGCTGGTTCTCACAAACCATACCAAAAATATTAGGAATTAAGTTATAAATATTATACTGAAAACCTTAAAATTTTGATTTATCACTTCGGCTTCCATTCATGGCTAAAATCTACTCCTTTCAAACTGCAAAATTCAATGAGAAAAATTCAAAGAGCTATGAAAAAAACGGGTGTCTGAAGTAAAATGAACCATGAACAACATAATTTAAAGATTTGTCTGTTTGGAAGAGAGAGGATTTTACACAATAAAAGCACATGGCAGAAAAATTTGCAGGAAAAGTTTGGAGGTTTTAATGACATTCCCAAATCATTGTTTGAGAGGAGACAATTGTGTGTGGTTTTTGTATTGCTGCCCTATAGGGACAGAACAGTCAAATCCAGAGGATGGGAAGTGCAAAGTTCACAGCTCGGTGATAAGGACATTCCCCCTTGTAGTACTTTTCCATCTTCTTGCCCTTAGGAGCATTCCCTAAAAACAAAACAGGCAGGAAACCTTGGTTCTTTGGGGAGTTCAAAGCCTCTGCATTTTAAAATAAAGTCCTGAAACATATAGGAGGGAGGAAGGAGATGGGAGAGGAGGCTGAACAAACATTTCACTGGAATCCTTTCAGGCTAAAAATGAGAATCCTCCTCAACTGATGAAAATTGATGTCTTCCAAACTCCGGGCTCAGGAGCTCAGCTCCACACGGACAAACACAACAAAATGTGAATCCCAGTTCCCCACTCACCTTCGTTTAGGGCATTGCAATGAGGCACAGAACTGCAAAGCTGCACCTGGGGATGCTGAGGAGCAGGGATGGAAAGGTCCCCTGGGCAGGGAGAGGATGCTCTCCCAGCTGGAAGATGGATCAGTCCTCCAGCAGTGGCCCTTGGCTGGAGCACAAGAGTGGGAATTAAAGCAGTTTTATCCAGTCCTGGGGAGAGGGTGCACCGCTGGAGGGGACATGGCAAAGCCATTTGGGATCCTGTCACTGTGGCACTTGGAGCCATCTGAGGGGATGCCATGTCCATGATCCATCCGTGCCAGCTGCCCCTCGCCCTGCTTGGAGCGTATTTGGGATTTGGGGCTCTATTTCCCAATCTCTGAGCGTTACTGGTCAGGGCTGTGTGGCTCAAACGGAGTTCCCAGTGCTCCAGGACCCCAAAGGAGCCGGCAGGGAGCCGTCCCCATGGGCTGGGCTGGGTGGGGATGGCTCCTGGAGCACCCAGCCACCTTCAGCGGGTCTTTCCAGGTCAGGCGTGCGTGCAGAGCCTCACTCTGCTCCTCCACACGTTGCTCCTCCTCCCTAAATAAGGATCCGATTTAGTCCCGGGGAAGGGGAGCCACCGCTTTCCACAGAAGGGAAATTCTCTCCCTGAAAAGAGGAGCTCTTTATTCCCAGAGCAGACAGTGGCTCTGCAAGGCTTCCTCCTGCACCAGCTCCCACTTCAGCCCCATAAAAGGGGTAAAGATCCACCCTGCTCCGGAGCCAGACCAGCCTGAGCTGACCCTGGCTGCAGGAAAATTTGCTGGATTATTTGTAATGGGTTTGGTTGGTAGAAAAAGGAAGATGTCTTTATCCTGACAAGTGAAATGAAGGGACATTCATCAGTCCCTGAGACAAAGGTGCGTTCTGGCAGCAGAGCAGATCCTTTCTCTGCTCAAAACATGAGCTCATCAGGCTGTGAGACCCTGTGATGCTCTAAACACACAGCCACAACAGACCTCTTCTTTTCCTCTGATAGAATTCCCATTTTCCTTTCTTGAACCTGCAGACAACTCACCTTCTTCTTCCCCAGCATGTGTTTTACAGATGGATATAACCATATTTAGCAGGAAAAGCAGCATCCAGCCCTTGCATGATGCCAAAATGTCATTGCCTTGTCCTCATCTCATCATCTTCATCATTAGAAATCCGATTTCTGAGAAGCTTCACTGCAGAAGCATTGCTGGCTGGCTGAGATTGGATATTTCTGCATTGTGGAGTAATTTCTTAGTTATTTTAACTTGACAGTTATTTTAACTTTACAGGAAAAGCCAGGTTGAACAAAGCTTAGGGGTGGAAGGTGTCTCTGCCCATGGCAGTGATTGAACAGGATGAGCTTTAAGTTCCCTTCCAACCCAAACCATCCTGGGATTCTACAGTCCTCAGAATTTCCCCTTTTCCCCTCAGGATAAAGCCATTTAAGAGAATAATATTAGATCAAGCTCCTGCAGTAAATAAATGGAAGGCACAGATCCCTCAAGGACCCGAAGGAATCCAGACAGCCCCTGCAGCCAGGCCACATTGCCCAGGTGAAATTGGTGTTTGTGCTGCTGTGCTGGTGCAAGGGAAGGGAAAAAACACTGTAATTTCTGGATAATCAGAGGAAAAAGTTCAGTTCCCCCATTTCACCAAAGGGAATTCAGAGGATCCAACCCAGCAGGGTGAGGATGGGGTGACAGGAGGGCTCCACGTGGCTCAGAGGAGCTGAGGAAAGGCAACAAGGAGCCAAAAAGCCATGGAATGGCCAAGGAACCACTGGAAATTGTGTCAGGGAAAGCGAAGAAAGGCAGCTTGTTGGGCAGGCTGCTGACTGGGAACCTTTTGGAGCTGTGAGCAAATAAACCCAGGCCTGTTGTTGGAGTCCCCAGTGGCTCAGGGAAACAGGAGTCTCTTATTTTTTTATGTTGTTTTTTTTCTTAGCCACACTTTGTAATGAACCAGAGCTACATCAAGGACGCAGCAAACTCTACCACAAACATTATTCCTGGGTGAAATCAACTTTGCTTTTCAGCACTTCATCAGCTTTTCTTTGCATCTAAATCTTCTCTATTGAATCCAGCACTGCCATTACCCAGCAATTCCCCCTCGGTGCGAGACCTGGGGCTCCAAACAAGCAGCATTCCCGCGCCCAAAGCCGAGCAAAAAGCCGCTCTTACAAGTGTTAAATAATGCAAACTTCGCCCAGAAGTTTGGGGTGAATTCCATGGTTTCCTGGCTGCTGCCCAGCCCCTCTGGAGGCTACTGGGGATGGGGAAAAGCAGAGCACGCCAAGGGTTAAAGGGTGATGTAAATGGAGAGAGACATTCTCAGTGCAAACAAAAGGAGAGTCATGCCCTGAGGATCAGTGGCTGAATATGGGGTAAGGCAGTTCGCGATTCTCTTCTGAAGGAAACATTTTAATTAGCTCAATCCAAAACAGATACAGCCCAGAGAAGGCACCACGAGCAGGAAATGCTTTGTAAGTCTCCGAGGACAGTGAGGAGACAACGGCGGTGCTGAGCAATTAAAAACACAGAAAAAAAAAAGGGGGGAAAAAAGGAGAGCGTCTTTAGGATTCGGGCTGAGCGGCTCAGGTTTCCTTCCCTGCTCCATCCTGGAGAAGAATTCATTTGGGGTCCTTCGTGCACGACAGAAAGGAGCTGCTGAACTTGGAGGGGTCCCCAAGAGCCAAAGGCAGCTCAGGGCAGGGGACAGGAGCTCCCACCTCACCCAGAGCATCCCTGCTCCTGGCCGGGGAGAGGCGATGCCTCCTCAAGCTGCCCCATCTTTGGGGTTTTTCTCTCTCACAGAGGATTTGAAAGCGGCTGCCAAACCCGAGTGAAGGGATGAACTCCCGGGCCCACCTTCCCGCAGGTACAGAGGCGATGTCGCACCCGCAGCAAGGACCGGGGAGTGGCAGGTCCGGTGACACTGAGCACAATAAGTGTCAAAGCCATGAATAAGAGCCTTCCTGCCCTGTTTTTTGGGCTAATCACCCGCAAACGTCCCCTTTCCCCGGCATACCGGCCGGGCATTCACTCCGATAAACTGGGAAAGAATGGCCCTTTGAAGCTCCACAAACCTCCACGGACTTCAAAGTCCCACTTCTGTCTGCTCCTTTCCTACTGTTCTCCAATACATCATTTAGGATTAGGAAATGAAAGAGATTAAAGCGTTTCTCCTTCCCAGCGCTTCGGATCGTCAATGGAGCTTTGTTTACAGGCAGCTGCTCCGCTTCCCACCCTCTAATCCCAGCCTTTCCTTGCTCCTACAGCACCGGCGAGGAAAACAAGGTTACTGGGAATGTGCGAGGAGCTCCGGGGAGGATGGAGCACTCACAGACACTCAGCCAGCTGAGCCAACCCCAAAACTGCTATCCCAAGCCATTTCCCATCCCTACACCTTTCTCTGGAGAAGGCAGATCCAGCATCACCTACTCCAGCTGCTCCAGCTTTCCATAAACCCGCCCTGCTGGCACTGGGAAAACAGAGGCAGCATCAGCTCCTGCCCTGGCAGCCTCCAACAGGGAAAAATCAAACACCAGATTGCCCCAAACTGGAGGTTTGTCCTTAAAGCTGTTGCCAGTTCACACTCTCAGAGTTGCCTGTGACCAAAACCAACTTTTACAGAAAAAAGAAAGTAGAAGTAAGAGGAAATTCCATTGCAGGAATGGAGATATTTAGTTTTTCAGGTAGAAAAAGTGGAGGTTTTTTTTTTTAATATATAATGGTTTGGATTTTATCTATTCAAACAATTGCAGTTTAATCTTATTTTATCTATAGTCACCAGTCTGGAAGAACCCAAGTCCTACAGATTTACACAGAATTATCATCTCTGCGAAAATCTGCCAAAACCCCAAACATCTCCCCACACAAACCCCTTATTTGAGCCTTCTGCCGAATTAAAGGGGAACAAAGGAAGGAAATAAACCCCAAGAAGTTGCAGAGGTGAGTTAGTTATAAAGCTGTAACCCTGGGCTCCATGGTGGAGTAAGTTACACATCCCACAGGTGTTGTAGCAATGGGGTGAGGAGCAGGGAGCTGCAAACCCTGGAGTGAATAGAATTTTTGTCAGGAGAAAGCAGAAAGCTCTTGCTGTGCCCTAGGAAAATCCCTATTTATTTCCAAGGTTGAGGGCTGAGACCCCATCAAAACACAAGGCCTGGTGCCACAACCCAGAGAAACCTCCCCAAAGCCCAGTGTCCCACAGGTTTTGGCTTCTCTACCTATAAACCTTTGTTTCTCAAGATTTAAGAGACAACCTGAGTACACACCATGATAATCCAGCGAAGATCCTTCAGCTTTGGGAGGTTTTCCCACCAGGGCTGTGCCAGACCTCCCAAACCCAGAGTTCAGTTGTTCAGATGAACACACAGGGTTGTCCTTCACATCCAGACAGATAAAGTTCCACTCACCTGACATCTCACACGACTAAAAGAAAATGTGATGATGCCAAAAATGCCAGCCCCAAACTTCACGTTGGTTTTTCTGACCTCAGTTTGCTGCACATGTGGAGATCGGTGTGGGGCAGGAAGAATGGGATAATGGAATGACAGGGGCTGGTTTTAAGTTTGTTTTTTTCCCTGCAGTAATTCCTGGTCTAACAAACAGTTGCTCTGGATGGAGCTGCAGTCTGGCAGTTTGGAGGTGTCTTGGGGTGCTGGGAGGAGGAAATACAGGAATTGTAAACAGGATACTCAGGCACCATAGGAAGTAACACCAAGTTTTCCTCTCTTTTCAGTCCATGGAGGATGGGATTTTTTCTACTATAAAGAGCAAAGCCTGGAGCAGCTCTGCTGAATCTCACTCTGAATTATTGAAATGGGGTTTTGTGAGGGATAGCTGCTGGAGATTTGCTGGTAGCATCCCTGCTAGGAGAGAGAATATTCTGAATTTTCTCACACTAAACAGGTTTATTCCATTACATTCCTCCCCTCTTGGACTGACCCCCCATTTAAATACAGGATTTAAAGCTTTGCCCTGCCTGAAATATAGAGAAAACTACTTTCTCATCCTCTATTTACTTACCTTTTAAAAATATATTGTTTTACCTTTTTCCCAGCAAGGTGAGAGCAGCAGTGACTCTGGTGTCCATGAAGAGCATCCCACTGCTTTCATCCATAGTGGAAAAGAAGGAAAGGGAATTTTTACACTTGGAAAACTCAATCTGTGGACTCATCCTACAGAATTTAAAGCACATGGCTGGGTTTCAAAGCCACTTGTCAGCTTGTTTAAACACCTCAGGGTTCCATAGGTAAACAAGCCAGGCTGTATTTTAAAGCCCATAAGTTAACTAGACAATTGCTGGCAGGCAATTCCCAGAGATTAGACGCTGGATAAAACAGGATTTGACCTTGGGCTGTCTGGAGCAGAGCAGGGAGAAAAGAGTCAGGTGATGGAGCATCTTTTTTATGATGTGAGGAGTATCTGGGTCAGGCTGCTGGCAATGAGCGCTTGCTCAGGAGCAAAGGTGAGAGTTCCAAAGGCACCTTTCAAACCTGAGTCTTGAGGAGCTGCCAAAATCCAGGCCAGGTTGGAAAGTGAGGTTCCCACTGGGCTCCCAGGCTGGGTGAGGTTTCAGAGGACACCCAATCCCTCTGAGACCTCCCCAGCAGGACCCAGAGTGCAACCTGGAGCAGGAGAGTGTGGCACACCTGGGGTTCACACACCCAGGGAATCACATTCCAGCATCAACACAAACTCCTGATGGGGATAACAGGGAGTGTCTGCACTGGGACAGAGCTCCAAGCCAAGGATTTAATGCTTTAGGCTGAGAGTTAAGCCAAGGCTGAGCTATTCCTGTTGGAGCTCATGTGACCATTCCAGTTCAATCCAGGCAAGACCTTTCCTTTTTTTCCTTCCACCACAGATCCAAAGAGAGTTCCAATCCCACATTTGAGATTTTATCCCTGTCCTTCTCATAAATTTAAATATTTGATTTAGTTTTTTTTAGCTTGTTTTCCAATAAAGCTCATTTAACCATGATTTTAGTGGGAAAAACCTCCACAGGAGAGACCTCCAAGATCCAATTCATCTTTTTGGATGTCCAAAGGATGACATCATCTGGGAAGGGACATTTGGGCATCCTCCTTTCCTGCTACTTTGCCAGGTGCAAAGTTGAGGTGCTGCCTGCTCCCAGGGTCACAGCAGCAGTTTTTGGGAAGCCTGTGGTTCCCCAGGCATTCCCAGGTGAAAAATTTTCCCTTTTTACCTGGGCAAAGCCGTGGCTATTCCAGCTTTCCCAACCCTTGCCGTTTTACCAGCAATGCTGACAGTTTGCATGCGAGAACTCCCAGGAGGAAAACATACAGAAAACATCTGATTTTGATCATTTGCATCCCAAATTGTCTCGAACCCATGCTTTGTTTTCCATTTTATTTGTTTATATGTTGCCATCGCAACCTTTAACACCACTCAGTGACAGGTTTGGAGCTGAAACTCCTCTGTCAGGGGATCACTCTGGAAAGGATCCCACTCTTCACAAGGGTTTCGCCTCCAAATTACTCCCAGTTGTAACTCCTAAATTTCTTAGATGACAAGAAGATTCCAAACTAGTTCATATTTGGTTGGCTGGAATTTGTAAGGAAAAGGTCTTTCCCTTCATGACCCAACTTTGCTCCACATTTCTGAGAAGTGCTGAGCTCATGATCCAACTCACAAACCCTCCTTGCTCCAACGAGACTTTCCAAGGGATTATTCTCACAGGCATTAAAAATATTTAAAATAGCCAGGAGGGATGATCTGGGGAGTTGAGGAAGCACCTATGTCCAAGTAAAAACATGCTCACTTCAACTCCACATGTCTCCAAAGCTTGTTGAGTTGGGACAAAGTCCTACAAGAGTGTAGTCCATGAGATTTCCCAAATTTCACATTCCAAACCCCAACAAAGAGTAGGAATGAAAAGCAGCTGTTGGTCCAGCTTGGAGGAATCTTTCTCAGGAAAGTCTTACACTTGCAAAAAAAATTCCTTTTGGAAGTAATACCATATTTGCAGACATTTTTAAGCAGGGACAAAAAAGCAAACATGGTTTTGGGAAGTGTTTTTGATAAATATTTATGAGGTACAACAGTTTTCCACTTTGGAAAACATGTGTAAGAATGCTCCTATTTTCAATTAGAAAAAAAGGCAAAGCAGCTCCTCATTATCATAGATTTTGTTTTCGTTGTTGTTTTTTTGCATCAAAAAAGGTTGAAAATCCATAGAACTTGCCTTTGTGCACAGTTTTAAGCAAACACTATAATTTTCAGCTATTCTTCTATTACAGGTTTAGGGGAAAATTTCAGATTTTTTTCTGTTACATTTCTTTCCAAATGTACCGAGCCAATTCCATCCCAAATTTTAAAGAAAAACCTTTCCAAGGGGGAAGTTGGAATTATCATAGAATGGTTTGGGTTGGAAGGGAACTTAAAACCCCTCTTGTTCCAACCTCTGCCGTGGAACAGGGACATCTTCCACAGACTGGGTTGCTCAGAACCATCACTCTCCTTCAAACACGAGGATGAGGGAGTGATGGAAGGAAAGGAAAGGCCAAATTCATTAAATTTCACCTTCAACTGTGATAAACCCCAATAACAGTGGAATTTTTAAAGTCTCGCTTGAAAACTAATTCCTGCTCTTGTTTGCACATCCATTAATTTGGGAATTTCTCTTGCACAGCCGCTTTGGGGCACTGGTTCAAGACTGATGGCATTTCTCTCTGTCTCTCTCTCCTTTAGGATGAAAAGATCCATGAGGGAGATGCGGTAGGAAGGAGTCCAGACACCTCCCTGGAATGTGTTCCTTTGGGAAGGGACGAGCTCCCTGCCTTATTTTATGGATGTCACTGAAGTAGACTTTGAAGGCCTTTGGAAGCCCATCCCAGACTTGGCATGGGAAACCACAGCAACAACCATACCTGCCTGACAGATGATTCCTTCAAGTACAACCTGTACGGGGCCGTGTACAGCGTGGTCTTCATCCTCGGCTTGATCACAAACTGCGCCTCCCTCTTCGTTTTCCTCTTCCGGATGAAGATGCGGAGCGAGACAGCCATTTTCATGACCAACCTGGCGGTTTCAGACTTGCTTTTTGTCTTCACTTTGCCCTTCAAGATTTTTTACAATTTCAACAGGCACTGGCCCTTCGGGGACTCCCTGTGCAAGATCTCGGGCACGGCGTTCCTCACCAACATTTACGGGAGCATGTTGTTCCTCACCTGCATCAGCGTGGATCGCTTCCTGGCCATCGTGTACCCCTTCCGCTCCCGCACCATCCGCACCAGGAGGAATTCCGCCATCGTCTGCGCCGGTGTTTGGATCCTGGTCCTCAGCGGCGGAATTTCGGCCTCGCTGTTCTCCACGACCAACGTGTCCAACACCAGCACCACATGTTTCGAAGGGTTCTCCAAAAGGATCTGGAAAACCTACCTGTCCAAGATCACCATATTTATTGAGGTGGTGGGATTCATCATCCCTCTGCTGCTCAACCTCACGTGCTCCTCACTGGTCCTCCGGACTTTACGGAAGCCGGCCACCCTGTCCCAGATTGGGACCAACAAGGAGAAAGTGCTGAAGATGATCATCGTGCACGTGGCCATTTTCGTCGTGTGCTTTGTCCCCTACAACTCCATCCTGTTCCTGTACGCGCTCGTGCGCTCCCAGGCCATCGCCAACTGCTCCCTGGAGAGGTTTGCCAGGACCATGTATCCCATCACGTTGTGCATCGCCACCCTCAACTGCTGCTTCGACCCCTTCATCTACTACTTCACCTCCGAGTCCTTCCAGAAGTCCTTCAACATCAAAACCCAGATCAAGATGGATTCTCTTTTCAAGACAGAGATGCCGCTCACAAAGACGGCGCTGCCGGCGCCGCAGGATGAGATCAGTGACCAGGCCATCACCAACGGAGGAGATCCCACATCTGAATCCCATTTCTAGGGAGATGTTTACACAGGGAGTTATCCCCCATTAACTCCTGATTAGCACCACGTGGCAAAGAGCAGTTCCAGAAAACGGGGGTTCACACGTGGGGTTAACGAAGAAAAGCTGCTGGGGGACGACAGATCCTCGCACTGGGATGGTCCCATCACATTCCGCAGGTGAACACGAAGGATGAAAACCCCAATGGATCTCCCTTTGGAGATTATGGATAGGCTACAACACATGCATCAACTCAGGAGGGAACAGAACAGCTTCTTTAGCCAGGAGATGCCAACATTTGGCATTTCTCCCCCTCAGCAGTTGACATGGGACCAGTTGGGAAATAGAAAATTTCATTTCCTTAGAGATTCCTGCCAATGTTTCCGCCTTCTGGAGGTGCATCCTCATCCTCATATGTTAACTCAGTAACTTCCCACAATATGTATGTTTGCTTACAAAGGCATAATAAAAGCTTGTGGCTTTTCCTTACTCCACTGCCAGAGTGTAGAGCCTGGTTATCCTACAGACTGGAGTTTGCAGAGAGGTTTGAAGTGTAAATAATTGTTTAGCAATTAGGCAAAAGAGTTGCTTGGTGACAGAAAAGATAAGAAGAAAAAAAAAAAGAGAATTATTACTACAGTTTTGAAATATGAAGTTTCATTTTTATCAGATTAAGCTGTCATTTAATTTATTTGATTATTTTTTATGCCACGTCTGGGGAGGAGTAAAGACCTCATTAATGATCTTTTGCACCTGGGCTTTTATATCCCAGGGGATTTTATGACTATTTCTGGGAAGGGCTGGACTGTAAAGTCAGCTGGAGAAGGGCCTGAAACCCCAGAGTTTTTCCAAGGGCAAAGCTCCCATACAGAAGCTGAAGGCCCAGGAGTGCTGATCCCACTGAAATATGGACAAGTGGTGTCAGAGCACCCAATCAAGGCATGGTCTGTGATTGCTTAATGGGTTTTTAGCGCCTCAAAGTAACTCAAAAAACAATTTGCTGCACTCTTTGTTTAGCTGGTTCCAGCAATATTGTCTTGTTTTCCAATTAATTTATTACCTTTCCTTTTATAGATTACAGAAATATATGGAAAATTAATTATTTGTATGTGTTGCATTTTACCACCTGGTTCCTTTCTCCAGCTCTTGGCTTGTGTTTGAAGCTCTACAGCCCTTCCCAGGCTGGTTCATTCTCAAGTGTAAGACACAGAAATGAGGAGAACAATTTAATTTGAAAAAATATAAAGTTACAACTTGTTAGCTCAGCAATCTACATTACCATGGTAAAGCTACTTCTAGGACTATATTGCCAAAAAAAGAGACAAATTATAAATTGAACAGATGTTTTCCACTTAACTCTATTTTAAGTCTCTCTGATGAAGCCTCATGAGATACGAGAGCAGCGCCTCAAATGTGATCATTTAAAGCAACAGAGGTTTAAGTGTGAGAAGAATTCGGCTGTTAAATGTTAATGCTTCCAAGGGAATATTTATTTAGCACTGCATTCACTTTGAATAAAGAAGTCAGTGGCTAACCAAGGTTGAGAGACCCCAAAAATGATTCTATTTCAGCCCTAAAATGTCACTTATTGGAGAAAAGCATATGATCAACTCATTATACACAGAGAGCATGAGAGCAGCCAAAATATTCAATTTCAGCTCTGAGTTACAGCAATCTTTACTGGAAATTTGCACACAGGACTGGCCTGGGAGGCTTTTCTGTAGATTAAACTCTCAGACAACTGCGCTTTGGAGCAGAAAAACGTGAAAACAGGGAGAGATCATTGGAAAAAGTTGGTGGAATGAGGTCATTGTAGGACAAGGGACAGGCGCTGACGGGGAATTTGTCAGCAGCTGGGAAAGTTTTACCTCCAGCCCCAGGGATGAGCTGGGCTTTAGGAAGGAGCAATATTTGCCATTTTACCAGAGGTGGTTTCATGCAGTGCTCTGTCCCTTTTCCTGTTGGACCCAAACTCTTCACAGGGAATTTTCAAATCCATATTTCCTTTGGCTGATCAGCCATCTCGACCCTTGCCCTGAAATGTGTGTATTTCGGAGAAGCTGTTCCCGTAACTTCAGATCAAAAGGCAAAGTGAGGGATTTGCCAGGCTTCCCTACAGGCAGAGTTCTCCCCATGGAGCAAATCCTTCATCCCAGGGCAGAGAGGAGGGTTGGGGAACCATCAGCAGCTCTGACACAACCCAAACTCTGTGAGAAAACCCCATCCTAAAACCCTGCCAGGAACTGGACTTAACGAGACACAAGCTGCATTTTTAGGGATGAGAGAGGGAAGGAAAAAAGAGCAGGAAGAATTCACTAACAAACTTCATTTCTAGGGGTGGGAGAGAGAGGGAACGAGACTGAGAAAGAGTCACTAAAAAACTGAGGGTGCATTTAAAACCACAGAATATCCCGAGCTGGAAGTCACCCACAAGGATCATCTAAGTCCAACTCCTGGCCCTGCACAGGACAGCCTCAAGAATCCCAACTCTGTGCCTAAAAGCACATCTTCCTGTTTGCAAGGAAAACATTTGGACCATAAGAAAGTGCTCATCTCTGAGGTAAACCCCTGATTAATTCAGATTTACAGAGATGAGAAACCTATTTACGCTCAGCTTGTCCTCAGCCGACAACATCCAACTGCCAGCTCGGAAATCTTATTTTAAAGCTGCTGGTTTACACTTGCAAAGCAAGAAGAGATTCCAGAGTTTGTGGGGTCTGGGAGTTTTGTGGGACAGGGCTGTCCTCATGGCTGGTGGGTGCAGAATCTCTCATTTCCACATTTCTGAGACACCTTCTGCTCTGGATGTGCTCCACAGACCTTCCTCTGGTTAAATCCAAGGGAAGAAAGAAAAACCCAGGCTAGAAACCACTGTCTGGGCTTCTGAAGGAAATGGTAAAAGAGAGGAGAGAAACTGGACAAGCTCCAGGCTCCACATCCATGGCCTGCCTGTAATTCCAGCATAATGGGTGTCTTTTTGGGAGCCAAACCAGTGCCAATGCTTACAAATTTCTGTTTGCACTTTTATGGGGCAAGAGCTGTGGTGGATATTCTCACATAAAATGTAATCCTATCATCCTGTGCCAAAATGCCAACTGAAAAGATCCATTATTTTGTAATTTAAGACCTCATAAATTATATGGAGGTCACATGATGACTGACACTCACATCTGCTGGGACAGGTCTTGACTAATCTGCTTTTTTCTAGGTCAGGTACACCGAGTACACACTCCATGGTTTTTGGATAAATAACCAATTATGCATTCAGAGAGAGGAAAAGTCATTTTTCAGATGTCAGCAAAGCCAAACTGGGAGGAGAGGGTGGCAGAAAAGTGGATTCCCAGTTTTTCTGGCTGAGGGGCAGCTGAGTGTTCCTCCCCCCGACAGAAGGCTGCTGTCAGCAAAGACAATGCCACAACTCCAAGTTTAAAAACAAAATCAAATTAATTAAAAGTCACTGCCTTTAGCTGAGGCAGGACCCAGAGATCCTAAACAAACATTAATAATGGATTTTCTTGCTCCCAACCCTGTTCCCTTTCCCCAGTCCTCCCACATTCATTCACCAGCTTTGCAGACCATTGCCCAGCTGGAAGAGCTGCAGCTCCAAAGGGCTCCTGAGCCCTCTGCCCAGCCCAAACCCAGCCTGGGGTGCCCACACCTGGTGAAATTCGGTGCCTACAACAGGGAGAAGCAGCACTTTGTCCCACAGCCCCAGGGAAGCTCCTCTTGGTGCCACCATGGGTGAAAGGTGCCAAGTCTTATGTAAATCTTGGATAAATCTTGTGAAAATCTCCACCAGCTTTGCACAATCGGTACAAACTACCCAGAGTCACACCTACGAACTACAAGGGCAAAGAGGCAGCACAAATCACGTATAAAAGTCATGGATTGGCTCTTGGAATGGCCAGAGGAATGGAAAGTTCCTGTGCTGCACATACACATCAGCCAGGCAGGCTTTGCTCCTCCTATCCCTGCTCCCTGCATGGATCCAGCCTTGAAATCCCTCTAACCCTGGGAAGTTTTTTTGGCTTTTCTCCCCAAAGTTCTGCATGGATGAGGGAGGGAGGCTCTGCTCCCGACCCAGCAAAAATACACGGATAACCCAGAAGGAATTTCCCCATTCCAGAGAGATCCAGCACCTCTGATAACCTCAAAAGCTGTGTCCCTTCAGAGCTCCCCCATGCCATTCCCAGTGGGAAGGTTTGCTGTCCACAGGCAGGAAATTGTCCTGTGAAATTGTCCCTTGGTGTGACCTGCTGGCCACAGGGAGCCCTCGGGAGCTCGGGGTAACCCCAAAGCTTTGCTGTGTCCAGAGAGCTCTCAAGGCAGGATTTGGGGACAGGAACTAAGCAGCCCTCAAGCCCCTAAGCAGTTTTTGGTGCTCAGCATTAACTGAAGAAAGAGGCAGAGTTGTTCTCCATGGATTAGCAGCCCAAGCATTGTTTCTCCTGTAATTCCAGGAAAGCTGTAATTTCTATTTCTGAATGCTGACCCCAGGCTGACCCCAGAGTTCTGGGTCTGAGCTGTGTGCACCCTCTGACACTGCAAGGACCATAAACCACCCCTAGAATCATGGAATTTAGGTTGGAAAGACCTCCAAGACCATCAAGTCCAACCATCAACCCAGCCCCACCACAAACCCATGTCCCCAGGGACTACATCCACACATTTTCTGGGATGGGCACTCCACCACTTTGCTGTTTCAATGCTTGACAACCCTTTCTGTGAAAGAATTTTTCCTGATATCCAATCTAAACCTCCCCTGGTACAACTTGAGGCCATTCCCTCTCATCCTGTTGTGATATTTGTACACATCTCCCGTATCTCCCTGAAATTCTGTGCCATGGAGATGCCACTTGGAGAAAATTAGGTCTGTGGGAGGTTAAACAAGTGAGGAGGATCTACCCAAAACATCTTTGCTTTCCACAAGAGTGGTCAAAGCTCCTTTTCTCTGGGTACAGATTCCAATCACGGGAATATTCTCCCTTTCCTGTTTATTCTGTCAGGATCTGGGTATGTTTAAAGGTAATGTGAAATCCCTGGAAGTGTCTAAGGCCAGGCTGGACAGGGGTTGGAGCAACCTGGGATAGTGGGAGGTGTCCCTGCCCATGGTCTTTAAGGCCAATTCCAACCCAAACCATTCCATGATTTAAGACAGTGATTTTGAGCCCTGCAAAATGTGTGCATTTCACAGCAAAACATGGAGCTATTCCTGTTTTTTCTCCTCTGGAAAACATCACTTCACTCAAAACTAACATTTAACACTGCTGGCTGTTCCTGACTTTAATTCTTAACTTTAATTTCCATGCAAAACACCAGGACATTCACACCCCTGAACCACTGGGACAAGCAAGGAGTGGGGTGGTTTCTTTTTGGGATCACTTGGCATATGTTTTCCAAGAAAACTGTCCAGTTCCTAAGAAAACCCTGGGCTGGCTTTTCCCTGCCTGAGGGATTTGAGCAATGTAAATATTGTATAGAAGTGACCAACTCCCATGTTTTGCACTGTTTGCTCTTTTCTGTATCTCTGTGGATGTGTGTGGATAATGAAAAAGGAAAGTTTTTTCCGGAAAAACAGAACGTGTGAGTGTGCTCATTTACCCTGACTTACATAAATACACAATGTTAGCTGGAATAATATTTAAATTTCACTTTCTCTGTAGCCCTCTCAAGTCCTGAGTACATCCAGCACACACAGAGATTTTCCTGGAAACCCTCAGCATGGAAACCGGTCATTCCTTTTTCTTGGTTTGTACAAATCCCCCCATTTCTTCCATCATTAACCCAAATCACCTCTGCACTCATGGAATACTTTCTCGGAACTTGTTCCCTAGATCACGTCTAAGACCACAACACACAGAAAAAAAAAATCAAATCAGTTGCACTGAACCTATTTTAATTTATATTTCCCCAAGTTCCCATCTTTCCTGCACAGCATGACACATTGCTAGCAGAATAAAATTAACCTTAAAAATATCTTTTGACCACTGGAATGGCTGTGCTGCTTCCAGAGCTGGCCTCGTGTGTTATCCCTGGAAGTGCCATGGAATAAAAGCCCTCTCTGCACCAGGGAGGTTTGAAATCTTACTCAGGGAGTCTGAGAACCTCGTGGACGACCCTGAATTAGTAGCAGATCCCCAGGGGAGGTGTTATTTTATGTCCTAAATCAATATGAGCTGCATTAGGGAGCTGAGGAAAGTGCTGTGGAAGAGGTGTCTCAGATCTCCTGCTGCACAGATAGAGAGTCTTGGGAAATAATCTACAAATTTTACATAGGTCACACAAAGAAAAAGAATTAACCTGTTGGAATAGTGGCATCATGGCTTTATTAACATTCTAAATTCTGGCTGCTCTGCCCATTACACACTGAAAACCTGGACTAAAGAAAACCCCCCAAAACAAGGCCTGGTATAAACCCAGGCCACAATCCAGCAAGGCCAGGTGTTGATTAAGCAGCTCCAGGGAATATTTTGTTATTTCTAACATGATCAGCATCACTCAGAGCTCGAGGTGACAGTGGAGCTAAAATTTGCTCACACAACCACAAAGCATCAGAACCCAAATTTCCAGCACATGGGCAAAAAGTCCTCTTAAAACCAGGATTAAGCCAAGCCAGGAACTACCTGACAGGCCCAGGAAGGGATTTGAGACCCTGCTTAATTTTCAGGTTTGGGCAGGAGAAAGGTTCAGATTTATTAAAGGATAATTTTCAGTCTGAAGTCCAACAATCACATCCTGGAATACCTGGAGGAAGAATTTTCTCTTTCTGTCTTAGGGTTGCTGTTTTCCCCCTGGCACAGGGACAGCTGGAGGCCACAGACAGGGCCCCAAAGGATCCCACTGAAATTCCAGCACTCACCTCCAGATTTTGCATTGCAAATGATTTCATTTGAAAAGCTTCTTCCCTCAGGGTTCCTCAGGAGAATAATTTGGCTTTTCCCAGCCCCATTCCCACTTGTGAGAGATGACATGGGTGATGGAACCATCCCAAACCAAGGGAAAGGAGAATATTGGGGAAATTTGTCATAGTTTAGGCACAAAAGTGACTTTTTGGCAGTTTGATTCCCGTAATTTCCCATCTATTACCTCACCATTCCAAACTGTCAGAGCAGTGGGGGATCACAGGTAGGATTGAGGATGGGGAGATACCTGTAAAACACTGTCCTGCCACAGCCACTCCCTCCCAAATGTTCATCCTGCAATTCCTCCTTTAGACACAGCTCCTTCATTGATACTTTCCAAGTCCAGGGCTCACAGGACATTTGTCCCTCTCTTTTCAGGGGGGGAAGATTTGGGGAGGCTGCTGCCTTTTCTCCTCTCCACATCCCCCTGTGGCTCCCCCATTGCCTTGAGCTGTATTACACCTGCTTGGAGAGCACATTATCCCCCAGATCTGGACAAAACAAATTAAATAGAACTCTGATTTCCCCCACCTCCCCCAAAATGAGGTTTATTTTTTTCCTGGATCTTTTAACCAGGTTTCTGGGAACACCCTTATCCCACCCAGCCCTGTGATGCCACAGAGAAGGTGCCCAGGGAGGGAGGACAAGGGGAAATTCTGAGCCACCTTTGCAGCCTCACAGAGCTCCTCTCCAGCACAAACAGCAGGACTGTGGTGAAGGTGGACTTTTATTTCCACTTGAAGTCCTAAAAAAACTCCTGAACATTGAAACTCCCTGGCTGACACCACCAGCCCTTCAAAGCCACCTCATCCTTAGAGACCCACAGTTTAAATCAGAATTGAAGGGTGATTCCCACATGATTTGACCTCTTACTCCCATTTCTTCTTCATTAGCTGGACCTGTTTGGGTTTGCACTCCAGCTCTCACAACTGCAGGGTTCTTTCTGCTAATAGAGCAGCCTGTCCTTGGGAAAGAAATGGAAAATACTGCTAAAAACATCCTTTAGTTATTGGGAGCCAGCAGCTGAGGAGGGACAGTTATCTCTGGATTCCTGTTAGACAAAGCAGGGCAGACTGTGGGGATCAGTCACAAGGCAAAGAGGGAAAAAATAATCAGGATAACCGCTGTCCAGCAGTGAGGATAAGTGCATGAATTCCTGAGAAGTCCTTGACTTGCCACAGCCTTGAGCCAGACTGGGACTGATGATAAAGCTGCCGAGCATTTTGGGTGTTCAGGGATTTTAAATCACACATGAATTTGCCTGTTACCAAAACTTCACCAGAAATGCTCCATGGTTTTCCCATCCCTGTGGATGATGGTCTGGAAGCACATCCTTGCTGCATCCCAAACTCCCACTGCACACTGTGCTGGAGGAGCCAAAAGGGCAGAAAGGGAGGCAGGAAGGAGTCCAAGATAACTCCATGTGCATCTCTGGGAACTAATTCATGGAATTCTAAAAGGAGTAGCTTGTCCTACAAAGGAGAGTGAGGATTTGGGGCCATGGTTTATGCTCGTGCTCTTGGCAGTGCTGGGTTAAGGGTTGGACTCGATCTCAGATGTCTTTTCCAACCTAAACAATTCCATGATTTGGAAGGAAGGAGGCTGAGAGAGAAGAGGGAGGCTGTGTGTCAGAATTAGATCATAAATTTCCCCAAATAACTCATGAACCTGAATCTTCCACAGGGGTCACCTCCCCTTGCCAAGCTGGCCAGGTGCCCGGCAGCTCACACCTGAACCTGATCCTGCCTCAGCACAGCTCCAGGTTTAATAAATCCAGGGATTTCTGGCCAGGGAAGAGGGCTGAGCTCACACAGCCCTGTTGTTTCCATTCGGGGCTTGGCTCACACCTGGCCAGACTCAAGTCGAGCAGCCCAAACATCTGCAGGAGCCCCCAAAACCTCAGGTGCTTTTCAAACACTGCAGTGGGGTTTTTGATTACAAACAGGACTTTTTTTAATCAAAAAAAGCTGGGAACTTGTTCTGCAAACAGTTCTATTGTCTTAAACTGGAGGTTTTATCATCAACATCTGAAGCTGGAGGAGGGAAAAAACCCCAGCCCCTTGCCAAAGCCATTCCCCCTCTCCTGTGAGTCACAGGTTTGACCCAGCCCGGTGGGACAGGAGCCATCTGACAACAATGGGAGTCTGGCACTTTGTATCCCGGAGTTCAGAGAGCTCACGGGCCCTAAAAATAAACCCTGCTAAGCTGCTGAAGCTGTATTTTCCTACCAAATTTCCTGCTGAGCCCATCCAACCATCATTTGACCACATGGATAGACCTCCTTGGTTATAGGCAGGGAGATTTAATTAGGAAGGAAGGAAGCAGGGAATTCCTGTTTGGGGTTTTTTGGGGGGAAGAACAAATGAGACACAAAGAATTATGAGCAATGGACAATTTTTCCTGGCACTGGAGCTGCTGCAGAGTAAAGGATGCTGTGAAACATCTCCTTCCTCCTCAGGGGTCTCTCTCTCCTTCCTTCCCTTCATCCAGTTTAAATAAAGAAACATCTGCAGAAACTCCCCAACAGACGAGCCCTAATCAGGGAAAGATAAATATGAGTATCTGGGATGTGTATGGAGGTTTAGGATGCCAAGGGGCTCTGTGGGAATTGGGTGGCAAGCCACTCGAGCTGCAGATTAGAGTTGGCAGGGATTCTATGGAGCCTGGCCCCTGAGAAATGTGCTGCAGGACAGCCAGCCATGGGAATATTCACAGCAAGGGACACACTGAAGTGCCACCGCTCAAAAAGGACATCTGGGTACAGGGGGAATGCTAGGAGTGGATCTAAATTATGGAGAGGTGGAAAAAATCCTGACTAGGCAGAGAAACCTGGGGTGTGTGGAATGGACAAGAGCTGGGATTACCCTCGAGTTCAGGATCTCATCTCACACCTGGGAGCTCTCAGAAGCAGCTCTGTGCAATCTTTACATCTCTGACTGTATTTAAGGAGAATCCAAGAGTTTCCACTCAGACAGAAGCTGTTAAAACCCCAATCCCAGCCAAAGGAGCTCCCTGGATGCTTTACAGGAGCCAGGTTGGACAGGCCTTGGAGCAGCCTGGGCTGTGGAAGGTGTCCCTGCCCATGGAATGGGCTTTAAGTCCCCAATAATCTCATCCTATAAGGGGAACACATCCTCTGCTCCATGTGGATGTGCCTAATGCTTCCCACCATGGGAGCAGCAGCCTGTGCACTCTCCCTGATCCCTGCAGAGCTCCTTGAGCACTGTCTCACCCTTACAGGTGACTTTATCTGCTCACAGAGATCACCCCCAGAGCTCCAAACAGGAAATCCCAGTCAGCACCACTCAGGCTTGGAGCAAACAGGGACTTTTCCAGCAGCAGGATTTTCACACCTCTCCTGGGCTGCTCTTTCCCCCTTTGCTCTTCTGCTCAGTATTTCGGGGGCAAAATGGGAGATTTAAAGCACTTCCCCATAAAAGCAGCTCAGTTTCACAGCTCCAGCAGGAAGATTTCCTCTGCTGAGGCTGAACAGGCACTTGCTGCTGGAGCAGGGGGAGACCAATGGCTTCAACAGGATCTATTTTTCCTGGCTTTGTCTCACTTGACTGCTCCAGAAAGCAACCTAAGGGCTCTAGGCAAGGAGCAGAGATCAAATTTACTTCCTCTCCTTGCAGGGTTTGAAGTGAAGGATCCTATTCCACAGCCCTCTCTTAGGAAAACATATCAAGCATATTTTTCCTCCTTCCCCCACCCTGCCTCCCCTTTTTTTTTTTTTCATTTTTTTGCAATAAGCTCTGGATAAAGCCCAGAGCCAGGGCCTGGTGTCTGTCTGCATCAGTGACACACACTGCATGAGCTGGGTCTGTCCCAGTTTGAAGGATGCATTCCCAGGAAGAATTCAGCTCATTTTTGTGCTCTGGGGGAAGCCTGCAGGCACCTCCTGGAGCTGGTGAAAGCTGTGGCTCAGCTTTGTAACACTCTCTTAAGCCAGACCTAAGGGGGGTTTATCACATCCAGGAAGATTGGGCAGCTCAAGGTCACATCTTGCTCTGCATGGAACAGCAGAGCCCAGCTCCAGTTTCACACCAGGGGGAAGAATCCTCCCACCTCAGCTATTTCACTGTTTTTTCCATAATTTCGTTCTTCCCAAACCTCCACCTGCCCAGGTATTTTTGTAACACTGGAGCTCAGCATCCTGACATTCCACATTGGCTAAAATCAAGTGGCTGCCACTTAATTCCTCAGAAAAAAAACAACATCAAGAAAAAGCTGGTGGTGAGTGCAGATTTCTGACCCTGAAAAAGGAAGGAAGCTCCATCCTCACATGGAAATCAACATTTTAACTGAGGAAACCCAGAATAAATTGAATCACAAAGGGATGCAAATAATTCAGGGGTTGAACTGTGTGTTGGCCAGCAAACCCCAGTGGTGTTTTGGAGACCATCCTAAGATAAAGGCTGTTTATTCCCAGCTCCATAGCAACCAAAAATCACTTTTGTGAGCTCTGCTTGTCCTGCAGCCAGCCTGGTGTCTCCAGCAGGAAATCAAGGCAGGAATTTTGATTACAAGTGATCACTGCCGAAGATGTGTATTCAGATAAAAAAGACTTTTCATCCAGTTCCCTTTGTTTCTTGATTCACAGTCAAACTCTAATCCTAGGGCAAGTTGGAATTCCCATAGCAACTCTTTTTAAGCAGGAAAAACTGGCAAAGGGGAAAGGGCATTATTTAAATACCTGATTACTGACTTCTGCAGCAAAGCTGCTGCCAAACACCCAAGAACAACTTCTTTTTAAGCTTGGGCTAAAAGTAAAAACCCTTCTAAGGTGAAAATCCAATGTGAAAATCCTTCCTTTTAGGAGTTGCAAATTCCTGGTCTGCTCCCACTGCCTGAATATCCACACATCTCTTAACACTTGTGCTTCCTAATGCAAGAGCAGAAATGGAAATGGGAATCTTTCTGGTGAAGATGCAGGGCAAGAGAGCAAAAGAGGATTTATTTTCAAGGGAATCTTGCAGAAATACTTTAATTAATCTCCACTGCTGTAGCCCCTGATGTTAAAGCAATTATTTTTTTGTAGTCACACTGATGGACAGAGGAAAGTCCAGGGCAGGTTGCTGACAAAAACCTGATTTCCCTTTAAATAAGCTAGATTTTCTCTGCTAATTGGTGGACTGGAATTTGTACTGATTGTTTAGAAATGCACAGAAAAGAAGGAAACCAACCCACAGGGCTGCCCAGATTCGTTTGGTTTTGAACACAGCCCAGCAGTGGCCTCAGCTCAGAGCTGTGCCACAGGACAGATGTGACCCCAGGACAGCCTTCAGAGGCTGTGCAGACCCTCCTGAAGCCTTTCCCAAATCCAGAGGGATGGAGCAGCCTTGGGGAGCTCTGCTGAGTGGCTCTGAGCTGTCACAGGCCCCAGCCCTTCCCCACATTCCGAGTTTCTCCCAAACCATGGAAATGACACTGACAATTTTTCCTTTAAACGACAACAACCCCCCAGACAGGGAGCTGTACAACCAAACCAGAAATCCTGAGCCTGCAGGTTCCAGCATTTTGGACACCTGGAGCACCAAACCACCCCTGCACAGGGGTTTGCATGGACACAGTGGTGACAATGTTGTTCTCCCACTCCAAAAATGCAGCTGGAGTCAAGCCCAGCAGTGGGAAGGAGGCTGTGAACATCCAGCTGTGCCTTGGGACACTTTGGGTGGCTGCTGATCCAACCACAATCTTCAGCCTGCCTGGCCTTGAGACACCAAACCAGCGCTGCCACGTTGGATTTGGCGTTGGAGCTCAAGACAAAAGCTCTGAAATTATTTCAAAACAGCAAAAATTTGATTTCTAGGCATTCTCAGTGTTTCTCTTCAGGCTTTGATGCTCTGGTGCACATTTCAAGTGAGAACTGAGATTAAAATAGCTGGTACAGGGCTTAGGGATAGCTCAACATACTCTGGTGTCCCTCCATCAGCTCTCTGATATCACTGGGATGGCTCAGGAGACACCACAAGAAAGAGAAATGCAAATTATCCCATCTCAGATAAGACTCTGGAACAGGAACCATCTTTTCTTCCAGCTCCTGTGAACAAATGTGGCACCCCCAAAAGGGGGTTTTGCATGCTCAGCAAGGGGCTCTGGCTCCTCACCTGGGATCCAAGGGCAGGAGTGGGATGTGATCAGGGATCTTTGGGCAGATGATGCTTCAGCAGGGCTGGAGAGTTATTCCAGCACTTCCTGGGATGGAACACCATCATCAGGAACATTTTAAAGGTATGAGCAGCCCTGGTTCTGCCTTTTCTGCACCCACCTGCCCCTGAAAATCCACCTGGATATTGCCTGGCACCTCCTCAACCTACCCCGAGCATGGTGTTACCAGTTAAATGTGATACCCTGTGGGAAAATCAGAGGTGGGATCAGCTGAGATGGGCTGAAGGCTCTACCTAATTAAAAAATAGAGGAGACATTTCAAAGTCCTTCTGTGATCCCAAGGGAATGGAGGATGCAAGGAATAATGGATAGAGATGAAAAGAGGATATGCAGACAACTGGGGGAAAGACATGAAGGGGTAAAAATAAAGAGATAAAACAAAAGGAAGCCTCTAAGAGCTAGAGAGAAGAACAGAGCTAAAGGACAAATATAAGAGGGCAGAAGAGGAAGGTGATGTAGGACAAATAGGGAAGAAAAACCCTAAACAAAGCATAGAATGCAAAATAAGTTAAACCAGCATGAGTCACTTTGCCATAGTCAGCCCATCTATCACACGCTGAAACTGCCTGTCCCAGGCACCAAGCAAAGGGCAGAGGCTCTGAGGTCCAGAAGCACTGATGATATCACCTCCTACACATGCATTTCTCAGCCCAAAAAGCACCCACACCCCACCAGCCCATCCTGTTCCCTGCTGCAGAAATGACTGTGCTGGGGTAACGAGGCAGGAATTAAAAATACGGCAGTGCCTGTGCCAAAAACTCAACAAAGTGCAGCTGCTTTTGGGGGAATATTGGGCTAAGGGGGCAAGCAAACACCTCCCACCACTGCCTGCCACAGACACAATTCCTAAATAATTGCCAGGCACGAGGCAGTGAGAGCCTGGCACGGCTCTGCTGAGCACAACTCTACTGAGCTGCTGCTACTACAGGTTTACAACACCCCTCCTCATTGATCTGAGAGCCCAGGCTCCACAGAGCAGATTGCTGGGGAAGAGAACTGCTGATTTACTCTGAGTTGCTCTGAAGTTGCTCAAGGCCCTTGAGGCAGCTCCTTTGCTCAGCAGCATCCCCAGACCCCATTTTCTGCATGATTCCCTGGAGACTTTCTGGGCCTGGTTCCTGTGCAGCCCCACAGCTCCAAACTCCTCAGGACCCATCAGCATCCAGATCTCCAGGACCCATCAGCATCCAGATCTCCAGGACCCATCAGCATCCAGATCTCCAGGATCCATCAGGAGAGCTCTGAGAGCCAAGGATGAGCACCCTGCTCCCACCCAAACCTCACTCCCTGCAGCTCTCCGAGACTCAGCAGCATCCAGGGCGGTGTTTCCAGGGAGAAGGGGCTGCTCCCTTAACCCAGCTCCTGCCAGTCCCCCTCTCCAAGGATTTTCTCCCACTTCCTGCTCAGCAGAACTTCAGGAGGTGACAAGTCATAATTCCACTGCTTGGAGATTCTGATTTCCCCCCTTGCTCCTGTGTGTGCTGCAGGGGACGGGTGCACCATCCTACACTTGGAAAATTGGGATTTTTCAGGGATACTTTCTGTGCTTTGCTGCAAACCAAGTTCCTAATCTCTAAAGAGCAGCATATTTAACTCCCAGATTATAGAGTGAAACAAGAAATTAACATTAAACCTTAGAAACCAGGGCTGAGACCCCTTTTAGCAATGCCAGAAAGGAGGTTTTGGCGAGTTTCAATCGATATTTTTTTTCCCACCCAAGGGCCTGGAAGGTGGCCAGGGCTCTGTGGGAGTACTGGGGTTTTGTTTGCCTCAATTCCCTGCAGGCACAAGTGCCTTGTCCCCTGTCCTGCTCCTCCTGCTGCAGGAATTCTGTGTCAATAAACTCCACAGGCTGGGAGGGACTGGTAGCTCTGCCCTGACTGTCATTAGGACTTGGGCCTCATTAATTAACCTTTTCAGGGTGTAAAGTGCTGTGCTGAGAGCTGGATTCCGACATCCTGGGGTTTTCAGGACTCTCCCCAAGGCAGGCACAAATCTCTCCTCCCTTTCCCAAAGGACAGCTCTCAAAAACTGCCCTGATCTTTGCTTTTTTAAGGCGTTTTTTGTAAAAGTCTGACCCCTGAAGGTGCTAAAGGATGCTCCTCAATTTAACCCATGTCATGATGTGGGTTCTGAGCACAAGGAGAGCTTCTTCCAGTGATAAATCATTCCATCCACACCATCAGTTCTTCCCTGAGGTTTAGAAAAGCAGGAATATGCTCCTTACAGAGTTTCTTTTCCCACTCTTTTCCTGGAAAACATTATTTATTCACAATTAGGTAAATATGTGCATTCAAGGACAAAAATCTCACTTTTAAGCCTTGAGTTTCACAGGCTTTTTGCCTCTCATTTCAGTCACCTTGAAAGGGCAAATCCAAGGTGCTCCCAAATTTCTTAATTTGATTGTTTGGCTTTCTGGACCAAAAGGATCATCCCACTCAAGGGAACAGAGTTTTAATTGCTGCCCAATTAAAGAAAAGGGCCTCTTCTTGTGGGGTTTTTTCCTGTGCAAAGTTCATTGCATCACAGAAGTGTTATATATATAAAAAAAGACAACAAGAAATGTTAAATCAGAAGAAAAGGGGTACAGAAACTGTGAAGCATTTAGTGAAGAATACAAATGTAGTTGAATAGAAACCATGTTTTAGGGGAAAAAAAAGCCATTATAACAAAATGGTGCCTTTATTAAGGGTTGTTCATTAAAGCCCTGAATTATACTTTCAAATGAAGTAATGGCTCAAGAGAAGCAACATGAAACAAGCCCTCAGTAGCTGCAGGCTATGAAAATCTGCTGAGTGACACCCAGGGACCTGCTCAGGGTTTAGAGAGCACCAGAGGGCAGCCGTGGAACACAAAAAAACCTCCTTGGAGCTCTCAGGAACCAGGAAAACACAGCAGAAAGAGCTGCCTTCCGTAAATTCATCCCCCAGACAGAAAAAAAATTAAAAATTAAAAAAGAATGAGGGTATTTTGCAGGAAAAGCATCCACATGAGCCCTGTAAGTAGAGGGAAGATAAGGAAAAAATAAAATAAAATCATGAGGGCTCTTCAGAACAGCTCATCCAAAAGCTGCTTATCCAAGGCAGCCTGAGATGCTGCAAATCCTCTGCCATTGATTCACATTTCTCCCCTTCCAGCTGCTTTGAGGGTCCTGTTCCCCCCTGGGACATCTTCTTTATTCCAGCACTGACAGATTCCTTTGATGAAAGGTTTGTTATTCCCGTGCCAGGAATGGCTTTTGCCACTGCAGCGCCCTGAGCGTCAGCCAGAGCCCAGCTCTGTTTTATCTGCTCATCCTGCACAAATCCCACCGGGATTCCAACAGGCACAGCCCCAGGAGGAAACTCAGCAGTGTCAGGGATAGGGGCAGAAATTAATTAAAGGGTGAAAATCAGGGATGGATTGCAATTTTCTAAGGGAAAGGAGAGATTTAGGCACAGGGGAATAAATCCTTCCTTTATCTCTTCCAAGCTACTGCACAGGAATGGATCAGAAACAGAGAGTCCTGGAATGGTTTGGGTTGAAGGGACCTCAAAGCTCCTCAAGTGCCACCCCTGCCATGGGCAGGGACACCTTCCACTGTCCCAGCCTGCTCCAAGCCCCATCTGGCCTTGGACACTTCCAGGGATCCAGGACCAGCCACAGCTCCTCTGGGCACCGTGTCAGGGCCTGCCCACCCTCCCAGGGCAGAATTCCTTCCCAATATCCCATCTAAGCCTTCCCTTCCTCAGTTTAGAGCCATTCCTCCTTGTCCTGTCCCTCCCTCCTTGGTCCCAAGGCCCTCTCCAGCTCTCTTGGAGCTCTTTTAGGCACTGGAAGGGGCTCTGAGGTCTCCCTGGAGCTTCTCTTCTCCAGGCTGGACACACCCAACACTTTCAGCCCACCAAAGTTAGTTTTCAGGAGTTTGTTTTCCATTATTCCCACAATTATCTGCTGCCATCCCACATCCAGAGGAAAACACTCCAGGCAAGAACAGGAACTTTTAGGCAGCTCAAAGTGGGGGTGAGAGCAGCTCTGCTGTGCAGCTCCTCCCAACACCCCTGTTTGCTGCGATTTATTGCTCCAAGCAGCTCAGACTGTCCAAATAAGCTCTAAAATATCCCTACAGAAAGGAAATTTCCCCCCAACAACACTGCTCTACTTCCTCGAGGTGTGGAGCAAACCCTGCCCTCAAATGGCACTGAGAGAATCCACGAGGAGACGGTCAGAGTACACAAAACCACCCAGAGCTACCCTAAATTCAATTATTAAACCACTCATCACACAAACTCCTCTTCTCCTGCTGTCCCCATCCCGGGTCTGACCTGAGGATGAGGCTCAGGTGTGGAACCAGCCCCAGCTGGGTCCATTTTCCATCTTCCTTCCACCAATTTCCCTCCTTGCCATGAGAAATTTCTCACAGATATTCAAATTGCTTCAAAACTGCAATTGAGGGTCACCTCTTGGCACTGAGACAGCAGAGCCACGATCCCAGAGGCAGAAATTCTGGGAATTAGTGTGAGACCCTAAAAATACAGGCGCTGTATAAAATATATAAAATATATAAAATACAGGTGCTGTTTTTAGTGATTCTCCTCATTCATTTATCCAGACTGTCCTTGCCCTCAAAGGGAACCCAAGCTCCCTTGGTCATTATAACAGATTTTTCAGACAATTATAAACAGTTTATGGACATGAAAAAGGCTGAACTTTTGCTATCTTCATCATTCCACAGTAAATCAGGAACATCCCCAGCAGACAGAGCCCAAAAATCATCCCATTTCCCATGGAAACTCTGACATTCAAAGCAGACTGAAGTGGTTAAAAGTACAAAAAACCCCCCAAACAAAGACACCAAAAACACCTGTTAAAGTGTCAGCCCAAGCAAAGTCATTTCTCCCTTGAGGTTTACAGAACAGAACTCTGTCTCCTCACCACTTGCACAGCATTTGGAAAGTTGTTTAATTCTAAATTGAAAGCATTGATAATGACATTGGATGTCCCAGATAAATTCTGGGAAATGAATTGTGCCATGGACACTCCTGGGTCAGAATGCATCCCATTATCAGCATCCCTCTGAATCTATTTTTAATTAAAAACATAAACCAGCAGCTGCAGAGAAGACAGAGAAAGGGAAAAATGAAGCACTTGCTGAGGGAAATCTTTCCTTAAACACCCCCAGGTTTGTATTTACTGCTAAAATAAATTCAGGTTGGATGGAAAAGTGTCAGATCAAAAGTGGTGAAAGTGCTTTGTACCAAAATTTCATCAGGTTCTTTGTTTCAATAAAACATATTTTCCTCCTCTCCAATCTTCTCAACAACAACTTCTCTTTCCCCACACCTTTTCATCTGGTTTTCATTTCAGCTAGAAAACATTAAAATTTAATTTAAAACTACTTCAAGTAGAGTATTTTTTTGTGATTATTTTGGTATTTTTAACAATTAACAATTTCTTTTCTTTCTTCTCCACCTCCATTTTATTCCCAACTCCACATCCTTAGCCTCCTTCATTAAAAACTCAAGACAGGATCCATCTTTTAACAGCACATTTACAATGTTTTATGTGGATAAATTCCTTCATTTCATTGCTTTTCAGTAGCTGATACCTTCCAGCCTGGGGCAAATAAGAGCTTACAGAAATTTTACTATCTCAAGTGGAACTGAAGCTGATTGTTACAAATAGTCCCATAATGAGGTTAAAAGGGCCATAAATCTTCACAAAGTCAAGTTCCTTCCTGCTCTGAAGGCACATTTTCAGCAAGGGAAAGTCTATTTAGAGCTTGGAGCTGAAAAATAAACTTAAAACAGCAAGTCAGCCCGAGAAGCTAAAAAAAAATCATTGTCAGAGAAATTATTTACCCTGGAAATACAATTGTCTGAATTTGGGATGAGCTCCAGGGAAGCAAGAATTGGGTGGCAGGGAAGAGGGGAAAGCCACACCAGCCCTTTATTGGGGATTTCATGCTTGAAATGAAAAAATAAAACCAGGACAGGCCCTGGATTAAAGGAGAAGGGGCCCTGCTTTGACTTTCAGTCCAGGTATGCCAGGATTTTGGCAGCTCATGGAAAGGGAAATTGAGGAGCTGAAATCTGAAGATATTTCCCTTTTCCCTAGGAGCACGTGGGAAGCACCAACACCTTGCCAAGCCCTGCATTCACTCCAAATCCTAAAATTTCCCCCTCTAACCCTGCCCTTGGCTCCTACAAATCCATTATTTGCTCCAACAACTTTTTTTTGGGAGGAAGCAGCTCTGGAGGCACCCTCAGGAATTTGGGTGCAGCCTTGGGCTGAGCAGGAGGCTGCCAGGGAAGATGAGGGCGATCCCTAAAGAGCAGGAACCTGGGATCCAAGGATAACCCCAGCACAGGGAACGTCCTCAGCCCTCCCTGGAACCCTCCTGGAGGAGTAGCTCATCCCCTCAACAATCCCAGCCAGGAATTCCAGAACAAAAGGAAACAGAGCCAGGATTGGAGACAAACCTACAACAAGACCCCAACACTTCCCCCATGGGCCAGGGTCAAAACCCAGCCTGGCAACAAATTAAAGTGCTTAATTAATGTTAATAATTTAATGTTTAAATTAAAATGAGCATCCAAGAGCTCATCCCAGAGGGAAGTTACCTGCATGGAGAAGGTCTGTGCTGAGGCAGGGTCAGAGCTGAGCATGCCCAAGGCAAGGAAAGGGATGAAAGCTCCAGGCTGAGCTTAAATGGAACCATGAGCAGGTGTGGGGAGCCCCAGGGGAGGCTGCTCAGGGACATTGAGATGGCAAATATTTAGGTGGAGCTCTGCAGCTTCCAGACTTTTCCACAAGAAGACACTGAGTCACTCCCACAGAAACTTCCTTCCTTCCAGCAGCCCCCTAAAAATCCTCCTTCCTTTCCCAATGTCCTGTCTGCACAGTTGAGGCCTCTTTCCTCCCTGACTGCTGATTCCAGGCTGGGAATGTGTTCCTGTGGACCCAGGACTGGTCCTTTCCCCGCAGCTGGGCTCCCCCAAGCCCAGGATGTGCCTGGGGAAGGGGCCAGGGAGGGAAATTTGGGGATGGAAGCACAGAAACAGGGAGAGCTCTCAGGATCCATCCCTGCTTCCCTCTCTAGCTGGAGCAGAGAACAGACTGAGAACCTGCTGCTGTTCCAGAGGGAGGGATCTGGGGCTGCTGTGGCCTTTAGGAAGGTTGAAAGACCCTAAAATCCGTGAGGACATTCTAGGGGCTGTGTTCTGGCCCATGGTGCATCCACTCCTGGGCTGCAGGGATGGGGCTGAGCCCGTGCTCAGGGAGGGCTCCCATCAGGACAGGCAGCTCCAAAGCCAAAACCAACGGAGCCACAAAGGGCTGGGGACAAAGGGACCAAGCCCTACATGAGAAATTAGAAGAATAATTCAGAAATATCTTAGCCCTTGCTGTTTCTTGGTCCTATCTGTGAAGCAGAGCTCACCCCACAGCCCCTCCAGGTGGGCTGAAAGGCCACGAGGTGCTCAAATAATCAGAATTGTTGTCTAATACACAAACCCTTCTGTCACAGCTCGGTGGCCAGCAGACCTGGGAGCTAATGACAGTTTAGCCACAGCTGCACAAAACCACAACAGGCTCTGGGCTGCAGAAACACACAGAGCAGGAGGTGTGGAGAGATTTCTGCAGCTTTCTGGGCATTTCTGCAGCCCTTGCTTGCTGCTGAACACTGGGGGAAAAGGTTTTGCAGCTGCTGCAGCACAGGGACAGGTGGGATTTGTGTTCCATGGGATTATCCAACATGCCAGGGTGGGTCTGGGTTCTGGTCAAGGCAGTCACTCTCCAGTCAAACACGTCAGGATGAGCAGTGGGTAGGAATGGCCAAATCTATATAAAGGGACAGAATTCCCAACTTGCCACTCCAAAGTGAGTATTTCCTGAAGGAATGGGAAGCCCCAGGGAATTCAGGCAGGCCCCTGTGCCACTCTCAACATCCTTTTGCCCAAGTTTACTATTTTGTTTAGAAAAAAAAGCATTTCCTCCTCCAAGCTGTCTTTGGTGACCCCTATGGGGAAATCCTTTGCTGTCCCCCCTGGTGGCCTTTCCCTCAGCAAGGACACTCCCAGACACTCAGGCTGAAGCTGAACAAAAGACTTGGGATTCTTAGAGTGGTTTTGGTAAGAGAAAAACCAACTTGTCAGCAAATAATGGGCATTTCCTGCCTGCAGGTTCTGCCTGGCTTCACTTGCACCTGCCCCTGTGTCTGTCACTGCTCAGGAGCCCTGGTGACACCGTGTCCCTGCTGCCACCTGCCAGCCCAGGCTGCTCAGGACATTATTATTATTATTATTATTATTATTATTATTATTATTATTATTATTATTATTATTATTATCCCTTTCCTACACCTCTCCCACGGCAGCATCTTCCAGCACTTCTTGTTTTTGGGGCTGTCTGAGCATCCCCAGCTGGTGCTCCCTCTGGAATGTCCCTCCTGGAGCTGCTGGCCCTGGGGAGGGCACAGCTCCCCTTCCTCTGGAGCAGCTGTGAGGCCGCTGACAAAAGGCAGGATATTGTTTTCCCGAAGCCTGATGTCTCTGGCTCTGCAGAAATCTAATTAATGCCTGCTAACGAGGCTAATTCAAAATCCCTGATCCAGCGACTGCCCAGAGCTTCTTCCAGACTTCAGCTCTCCTTCAAGCTGGGAAGAAAGGAAGAAAAAGGAATTAGCAGAACTGATCTTTGCATCTTGATGCTGTTACACAGTTTCACTGATGTCTCAACCACAAACCAGCAATTTCCTTTTTTCCCCCCCTCCACCTGTACAAGAGTTCTCAGAATAAAATGATTGCACTATGAATTTATGAGCTGCAGCTCTTCTGGACGAGGTGTTTGGTTATGTGGTGGCTACAAAGGGTTTTTTATCCAGACACAAAAAATGGTGAGATGTCCTGGGAAACTCAGAGATGGGGCTGATATCAAGGTGGAAGAGGAACTTGAGAGTTGCTGAGGAATGTAGGAAACACCTGGGTTCTGCTTATGAAGAGAAGACAGCAAAAAACCCAACCCCAAAGTTTTATGTAAACTCAGCAAGCAAAAATAACAAACCAGACCCAAACAAAAAAACCCAAACCTCAATAACTCAGCCTGAAATGAGAAAGTGAAAAGTTCTAATTCAGAGGTGATTATAATTTCCCAGTCAGAGCCCAGTGCTAATTGGGATTATCTATATCCTGATTTTTGAGGGAATCGTTGGGCTGTTGTGGATTCTTCCACTGATTTCAGGGAGGAAGGGAAAGGAGGAACTTTGCTTTTAATCTAAAATCAGACGATTTAAGAAGCCAATTCTGAATGTTTTTTCTCTCTCACTTCTCATTGGGATGTTTTGCATGAGGAGCCTTCCCTATGCTCCACTTTCTCAACAAATCTTAAAGGTGGAGGAGTTGTCCCAGTCCCAAAATCCTCTTCTCAATCTCCCAAATGGATTCTCAAAGGTTCTCATTTAAAGGCAGCAAGATTTGAGAGTTCTAATCCAGTGACAATCCACTGGAAGGATTTGTGGGATATTTGTTTTTTTCCAGGGAGGGAGGATTCCTGGGATCTGGTGCCTTGAGGAGGTATCTCAGCTAAACTGCTCATTGTTTGTGGGAGGTGTCTGCAGGAGATGTCCCTAAAAAAAATGGGATTTTGCCAGTTAAGGTTTGGATTTTGCCCCAGAAAAGTTGTGGTACTGGTTCAAGGGGAGTGGACTGGAAGTTGTGCTTTCCCTCTCTGAGTATAGCAGGAATATGGGGGGAGATCAATTTAGACTGACTCAAAGGCAGAAAATATTCCTTCTCCCAACTCCTGAATCTGGGCATACACATTTAGAAACATCCATTTAGAGTAAATCCCTTATAGCAAGTGATACCCCCTGCTCAGAAATACTATCCAAGGAATTCACAGTCTGATGCAATCCTCATTATGGATAGAAAATTAAATTAAAAAGCAAAACATTAAGGAAAAATATTGGACAAATAGGGTGCAACTTAACTGTTGCTTGATCCCAGAATCTGAAGGATTCTTTCTGTGAGACTGGGATGCTGCAAACACAATTTGGATATGATTGTGCTGTTTTTCCTCCCCAGGTGTCACAGAAAACTGAGGAGCCAAAGACAGATTTGAAAGAGCAAATGGAAACAAGGAGTGAACCTAAACACAGAGCTACTGGAGAAACCGTCAAAACAAGAGGCAAAATCCAGCAGAGCCAATGAATTTTGGCTGCCAAGGAAATCTTGACTCCTCTATCCAAAGGAGCTCTTGTAAGAGTAAAGACTTACTCATCCTTTCCAACACTCAGCTGGATTTTACATCCTTGTGGGATCTGAGTGAAGGACAGCGTTCTCCAAGATGGGAAGAAGGCTCCAGGAGCTGCTGGCTCCTGCTCTGCTCCTCCCAGGAGACAAATCCACCTTGTGGGATGGCACAGCTCCTTCCCAGCTCTCCTTAGCTGACAGTTTGCTGAACTGAAGGTCTTCAGTCGTAGCTCTGGAGGGCAAAAAGTTGGAGTTTGTGACTGGTGGGGTTCGGCTTCAGCAGAATCCAAGCACATGCAGGCACTTGGAGCAGGACTGAGAGCTGACCAAAGATTATATAAACCAAAAACCCCCAAACAGATGATGCTGAGCTGATGTTTCTCAGGAAGAGCTAAAATCAAACTGTCCCATCAACATCTGCACACATCACTGCTCCTCTGCTGTTGGGCAGGGAAATCAAACCAGCTCCCAGGACTTTGTTCTGCTCATTTAGAATCCTGGGAAGCAGCGAAAGAGCAAAACCATCTCATGGCTTTTCATTATTCCAATCAGGCAGTGAAATCTGGGCTGTAGCTGTTGTGATCTGTACGTGCTGCCAGTGTTTCTGACCTTATTGAAATGATAAAATGTCTCACAAGGCTCTTTTCTCCCAGGAATCATTTTCCTTGGAGTCCTTCCCCAGCCAGGAGCACCCAGAGCAGACCTGAGACACAACTGCTGCTGTTGATTTCTTGCTGACAGTTGTTGATGGTGTGGAAATTATTTCTTTTCTCTGACCAGATTTATGTCTTAGGCCCAGGCCTGAGCCTGTTCATGCTTGTAACACTCCCCACACATGGCACCTGACTGCTTCCAAATCCAGGTTGGACGGGGGTTTGAGCAACCTAGTCTAGATGGACACCTGGAAGGTGTCCCTGCCCATGGAATAGGGTTGGAATGAGACGATATTTAAGGTCTCCTCCAGCCCAAACCATCCTGTGATTCCATGGATATCCTGACAAGAACGAGTCCAACCTGGCTTTGGACACCTCCAGGGATCCAGGGGCAGCCACAGCTGCTCTGGGCACCCTGTGCCAGGGCCTGCCCACCCTCACAGGGGAGGATTTATTCCCAAAAGCTCATCTAAAACTCTCCTAATTTTTAAATGCAATCAGGTTCTCTCTTTGCTGGAGTCTTTGGTGCTGTTTCCAGATGAAGTGAAAGGGGAAGCAGAGCCTCATGAAGAAAATATGATGAAGAACATGACTGGGGTTGATCATATTTGTTGGGAGGGGGTTTTCCAGTCTTGGGAATTCCCCACGGAGTTCATTGGGTTTTGTCTTACAGTTCTCATGAAAATTCTCACCCTTGTCTTTGCAGCCTTCAGGGGGAGGCTGCACCGGGGTCACAGACAATATTTGGGGTTAGATTTTGGATCATGGAATCCCAGGATGGTTTGGGAAGTGTCCGAGTTCACAACTCCCAGACTCGTCCTGCCTCTACAGAGGAGTGAGTCACCTGTGGGTGAGAGGTGACCGAATTCCAGGAGGTAGTTCCAGGCTGAGTTGGTTCTCTGAGGCTGATATTCTACCAGCAGTAGCTCTTTTTTGCTGGAAGCTCTAAATTAACAAATTATAACCTTCACATTTAGCTGGATCTCACCGGATTGTGCTGGTGATTCTCCCCCGGGATAACTAGAGCAATGGCTTTAGCATAAAGCTCCAGGAGGAGCACAAACTCAACTCCCTTGCACCCAAGGAAAAGGAGTTTCATGTGCCAGCTTGTGGCAGCTGCTCCAGGGTAACTCACCACCACAAAGACCCCCTCGGGAACAAAACTTTTGCAAAGAAATTAAACTGGGCAAAGAAATTAAAACCACCACAGGCAAAACTAAGAGTTCATTTTCCTCCCCAGGTCCCTCTCCCTCAAAATTTTCATTTATCCCTTCCAAAAAGGCTGCTGGAATCTGTCTGTCAAGGGATTCTGCGCTGCAAGGCACAAAGGAGAAGTTTCAGCAAAGAAAACCAATCCTTATTTTTAGCAGCAGCTGCATGGAAAATAGTTGTCAGAGGCTCTGGTTGGTTAGAGGGGAAGACACATTTGCTCCTTTTTAGTTCCTGCTAAAACCCCAAATTTAGGAAGTAAATGACTCTGACAAAGAGCAAAGGTTCTGACGGGCAAATCCCTGTGGCCGGCGTTGGTGAACCCTGGATCCTTCATTGGAAAAGAGGATCAGCTGCTCTGAATAAAATACAGGGCGAGCTTCCAAGGGTTTGGGCACCAGCATTCCAAGATGTCCTTTCTCTTTCTGCTGTCAGGGAGGAATATTTTTGTTCTTGGAGAAACCCTCGGTGTGAACGTTTTCAGCTGGTTATTTATCCCCAATTCCAAGCGCCCACGGAAGGGAACGGCTGTCGTGGGATGTAGGGATGGGCTGAGACAGAGCTACTGGGCAGCTCTCTTAGGAAAAGCTGCTGTTTTGAATTAAAAATCGATTTCTTTGGAACAGAATCAGCCTCTCTTTTGGACAGGAGGAACGTGTGTGTCTGTGCTGGGGGCAGAGGAAATCGTTAACGACATGAGTTAATGACTTGGTACAGTTGTAGATCTGTAACAGCAGAGAGAGAGGCACTAATGAGCAATGATATTTCAGTGGCCAGAAAATGCAGGTAATTAGAAGTTATTTCTCACAGAACACCCTGTTCTGACTTTTTCCACGTGCCTCCTGCTCTTTTTTGTTGTGAGAGAAAAAATTATTATCAGCTTGATGCCCAAAAAGCAGAAATAAAAGGGAAGAATTTTGAAATGTTTGTCATTCTCTGTTCCTCTTTCTGTTATCTGGTTATGTAATTTAACCTCCACATAAACATTTCACTCTCCTTTAAATAATCCTTTAAATAATCCTTTGAATTCTCCATAGGAAGTTTCACTGAATCAGGATGCAGTTATTTATTTTCTCCTTGTCAGAGTACAACTTTTGACCACACTTAGATGAATTTCTCGGTGTGATCTTTTGTTGAATGTCTGCTTTTCCACACTCCAAAGGCTTGACTTGACAGAAAAAAAAAAAGAACATTGACATGAAATCTCAATCTTTATGTTATTTATTGGCTGTTCCATCCTATATTATTATTATTTATTGGATGCCCCATCCTTGGAAGTGTCCAAGGCCAGGTTAGATGGGGCTTGGAGCAATTTGGGATAGTGGAATGTGTCCCTGCCCACAGCAAGGGGGTGGAGCTGAATGGACTTTGAGGTCACTTCCCATCCAAATTTCCTGGGATTCTGTGATTTTAGAAAAATTTTAATAATTATGTGCTATTATGAATATTGCTTTATTAATAAGATTATACAATGCACAATATTAATGTTTTCTAGATACTAAATAATACATTTTCATGAATTACACACCTATCTCAGTAATAATTTAGAAATGCAGCTGCTTTTCCTCTGGTTCCTACTGAAGGGCTGTAATTTGTATTATGGGAGTATTTTCCCTATTTGATTTCTCCCCTTGAAGATGTGGAAAACCTCTAAAAGACCAGTTACAGTTCTATGGACTAAACCACAAAAAAGCCACAGAGCAGCCACTTAATTTTGGATTTGGGGAAAGAATTTGGAAAGGAAACAGAAGCATGGAAAAGGCATGGAAACTTCTTTCTATTTGGGATCATTGCACATCAAACCCAGCTCCTGAACAGCAAACAGACAAAGCTGGAGCTGTTTTTTTGAGTTAAAACCACGGTATTGCTCAACAATCTGTCACATGATGATGGCACCGAAGTCCAGGTGGCCTTGCAGGATCCAAGCTCTCCTTTAATCCAGGTAATTATGGTAATGAATGTTTCTGGGAAGCCATAACCAAGAGAAGGAAGAGCTTCTGCTGCACAAACCGAAGTTTTACCCTCATAATGAGGGCAAGGAGCTCTGTAGGGAAATTCCATTGCACCCAGCATAACTGTCTGCAAAATCTCCAGGCAGTTCTGGTTTATCAGCAGAAAAAGCCACTTCCTGAGCCTTTGTCTGCAGGATAACTGATAAACCACCCAATAACCAGGGCTCAGATCCGCTGCAACTGCACTTAAGGAAAAAGAAATTCAGCGGGATATTCTGCAGGTGCAAGGAGTTGCGCTTTTAAATCTCCTACCTGGTTCTAAAACCCTCATGTGACAACCTGCCCCAAACCAGAGCAATTTATGGCTGTGGGGAAAGGCAGCAACAGCAGCTGCGTTTTCTCCCTCTCCTTTTTCCTTACAAGGATTGTGGCTTTTGCTCAGATCGGTCAAGCCTGCCCTGGATGGAGGTTCATGCAGAGAAGAGCATCTGCACAAGAGCTGATAATGAGGGTGGGCAGGCCCTGGCACAGGGTGCCCAGAGAAGCTGTGGCTGTCCCTGGATCCCTGGAAGTGCCCAAGGCCAGGCTGGATGGGGCTTGGAACAACCTGGGATAGTGGAAAATGTCCTTGCCCATGGCAGGGGGTGGAACAAGAGAAGCTTTTAATTCCTTTCAATTCCAAACCATGCCATGATTCTGTGATTCTATGAATGTTTGATTTCCACAGATGCTGGCGGGGTCAGTTAGGGGACTGCTGTTCCCAAATTCTCAGCTTGCCAGGCTGCAGAGTGCAGTGATTTTATGTGAAAGACAATTTTGTGATTGGACGAATTCCAGCAAATATGTTTCCATTGCTGAGGAAAAATATAAACAGCTAAACAGGATGTGCTGATAAACACTGCAGCACCAGCCAAAACCTCACTATTGCTTTTCAAAAGGTCCATATAAATAATTTTAAAACAAACACCTGGAAAACTCCCAAGTTCTACCAACCTCCTTTGACAACTGATGGAAACGAGACCATCTGGAAAGCACGGCACTGCATTTAAGGGGGTGCTCATGTGGAATTATCTAAATGAGAGCCAACAGTTTTGGGTTTCTGAGGTTTCTGAGCTGTCAGACATCAATACTCACATGGTTCCCATGTCAGGTAGGAGCTGCTGTGACGTTTGACTTCACACTCTCAAACCATGACAGAGCAGAGCTGGTGAGGACAGGGACAGTCGAGTGCTGAGAGCCAGATCCCAGAGAGGCAAAGCAGGGCAGATTCCTGGTGGCTTTCTGAAAATCCAAACAGGGGTAAAGCTGCAGCCCCAGCTGTATATTTATCCCCTGGGATAAGGTGAGGCTGGATCTGTGCCCGTTCCTTGAAGCAATGTCAGAAGTGCCACCCTTGGGCATTGCTGGCAGAGTGAGTGAGTGTAAATCGAGTCGGGGACTTATTTAGTTCAGGAGAAATGTCAGGCAAGGCTCACGCTGTGCTAAAAAAAGCCATTGGGAAGTCAGACCTCATGTGCAGGAGGATCGAGCTGGAGCAGAGCACCCAGCAGGTCCTCACCCCCAGGGGCAGGAGGGGACAGCAGGGCTGAGCTGCCAGGCAGGAGTGGGCAGAAACCTCGGGAGCATTCCCATGGTCTGCTCACAGCTCTGCTTGGAGAGGAGGAAGAGCTGGAGAGGAGGAAGAGTTGGAGAGGAGGAAGGGGTATCCTGCACCCAGCTCCCTTGGGATCCTCCCAGTGGGTGCCAAGGCAAGCCGGCAGAGCCACAGGACAGAAACCACCTGGGACAAAGGCACGTAACCCCGTTTTGGGGTCACTGTGGGGACACCTGACCAGGACTGGGCTGGCAGGGCTGGGAGCAGGGCTGGAGCCACAGCCCAGCACCGGCAAAGGCAGCACCTTTTGTGGCACCTCATGATGTCACCCAGGTCCCCTCGCTGGTGTCAACAGTGGTGCAGGGGACATTCCACTTCCTCCTGAGCACTCGGCTGCGCTGAGCACGGCTCTGCCTGCCAAGGTAAGGCTGCTTCAAACCCTCTCCTTGCCATCCAGAACCGCGCCCCTGCTGCTTCCTGCAGAAACGTCCCTTTCCTCCGGCTTTTCCTTGGGGGTGCCTCTTGCCAGCAGGAGATTTGTGGCACTTGGAGCCCTGCACACTCCTCGTGTGCCAATGCTCTGGGTGCTCAATGCTTGGAGGAACTCAAACAGCAGCTGCTGTGCCTGCAAAAATAAACGTCAGGCGTGGGCAATTAGCGATGCTTCACCAGCTCTCCAGTGTCATTAATAGGGATAATTCCTGTCTCTTGCCTGATTCCTCTGGGAATATATTTTATTTTAAAGTCATTCTTGACAGTAAGGGTAACATGCAAATCTGTTTTTTCCAAAGGGGATTTTTATTGCCATAACATAAAATCCATGTGCTGCCCATCTTTGTGCCATCTAAGGCTCTATGAGTGAGCAGCAACAGGAAGAAATCTGCAATAGTGAGGGGACATAAAATGACAAAAAATAACGGGATTTCTTGGACTTGCTTTTGCTAATGAAAATCCTGAGGTGGTTCAAATTCTTAATCCAGACCACAGTCACTGCTGTGGATTAAAACTTGACTTCATGGGCTGAAGGTTTCAAACTGGACTTTGTGCTGTACTTCGTAAAAGGTGCATTTCTGCTGGCTTTGCTTTCACGTGCAGCAGCAGCTCAGCTGTGCTGGGAGCCCAGCAAGCATCCTGTGGGGTTGTCACAGCCAGGATTTAGAGTGGGTGGTCCCTGAATCTGAGATTTCTGCAAGTGGATCAAGAGGGAATCTCACAGCAGGCGAGTCAGGATCTGCAGGAGGGGATTCCTCAGCAGTCTGGAGCAGGAGCTGTGCAGGGACAATGGGGGCTCTTTTCAAGGGCATATTTTTGGTGTCAAGTAAAAGCGAAAAGACTTTGCGAAAAGTAAAAGACTTTGGCCCAGGTGCTAACATCATCAGCCATGGGAATTCCATCCATGAGGGGAGCCCATCTGTGGGACAGCCCTTTCCCAGCCTGCAGCCAGCGCCCTGAGGGGGCTGTTGGTGTCTCTGCTGGAGCTGCAGGAAGGACTTCCACCACTGCTGCAAAACGAAAATACAGCAGACAGCCCAGACCCGCTCTTTTTCTGTGAAAGAGAGCCAAAAAAAGCACCTTTAACTGTAGAATGTTCCACTCCGAGTGCAGAGGTTTCACTCCGGTGTCACGGCCATGCACTGAGAGCAGAGCATGGAAATGTTTGTGCCCCAATCAAATCAATTAACCTGGCTCTGGTGGGCACCTCAGACAGATCCAGGACTCTGGAATGACATCTCTGTGCTTCTCAGCCTATCCAGAGGAACATCTTTTGCCAAGGAATGCTATGCTGAGTTTCCAAAGCTCCAGTAATAACATGCTCACTTCTCATATCCTTATTGCAACAGCATCAGGGATACAGAATCTCACAGAAATGTAGAAAAGAGTGGTTGGATCTTGATGTGTTTATTTGATACTGTTTTTTTTTAAAAAAAGATTAATATTCTGGAAGCAATGTTGCAGTGGGAGCCACCTCTCTGCAAGATGTAAATGAGCACTAATAAAATCTACCGGAGATTTCAGTCTTCTGCAGCCTGTGCTGCGCACCCACCAGGCAGTGAAGGACTTTGGAGATGGAATTTTAGCACCCTCAGTGGTATCCCAAGTGTCTGCTTTCGTGCACAAGTGGGAAGAGAAGGGGTTGGTGTGGGATTAAGCCTCGATCTGAGCCAAAGTGGCAGGAAAGGCAGAAATGCAGGAATTTTGTGGTGCCCTGTGCGTGTCTGGGTGCATTTTGATTAAGGAGATGGTTTAATCTCATTATGTTTTTATGGCTTTGTAATGAAATCCTTCATCCTCAGAAAGGGCCCTGCTGATGAGCCAGCAGACACCACCCCATGCATATTAATTATGGTAATGTATTAATTGTGTGCACTGCCAGCCAGGTCACCCTGCTCAGACCCTGGGTTCCCTGAATGCAGAGAGGGATTTTCTGACTCCAGGGCATCCACCTCCTGCTCCCAGTCTCTGAGTTAGATCTGCTGGGGTGGTGGGGCTGGGACATCACCTACAGGATGGGTTTTATAATCTCCTGGCTCCAAGGTTCACCAAAGCTCCATGATCTCCATCAAAGTGCAGCTTTTCAGGACTCCCTCTACCTGCAAACTGAATCATAGAATCACTTGGGTTGGAAAAGACCTTTAAAGATCATCAGAAAAGATACCAGCAACCAGGCTCACTCCTGGGAGCATTTTTTTCCCCCTAACATCAGTTATTCAGCAACACTGGATGTTTTCAGTTTGGAATCTTCCTAAATGATGGCACGGTGGACTCAGGAGAGCTCCCACTGCTGTCACTCAGACAACACCTGGGGGTGAGAAAAATAGCTGAAAGAGAGCCAAGAAATGAAATTCGGATGAACTCTGACCCCTTGTGGACAATTAGCAGATGAAGGTGATGGATGAGGGGGGAGCTCTCCATGCTCTGGGCTCCCCCAAGGCCCTGGGCAGGGTTTGTCCCACCAGAGAGCCAAGCTGAGCTCTGGGATGGAGGGTGTGCCCTCAGCATCACCCCCTGGGACACATCCTGGACACAGCACTTTGCCCTAAAACCTCTGGTCAGAGCCCAGTTTGAGCCAGCAGACCTCATCCTGGGTGATAGACCATCACCCCAGCTGTCCTTAGTGTCACATGAGACCTAAATCACAGAATAGTCGGGGTTGGAAGGGATTAAATTAGGCCTGGCTGTATTTAAGGACCTTGATAAGCAAATTGGCTGCTGTCACTCATTGGACTGAAGCTGGCATGTACTGGCCAGCATTTAATTAGTTAATTAGTTATAAAAGTGTCTTTAAAATCTAACATTTTGCAGATGTACTTAATCCTGTGTGGTTTAATGGCCATCCAGCAGCTGTGTCTGGAGGAGCAGCAGGCAGACCTTCCAGCTTTGACTTCCAAGGAAAACCAGGCAGATGAGGACTTGAAAAATGATTTCTTGGCAAAGGGAGAGGTGACCTGAAGGGACAGAAGGGGCAGTGGGCAGTGCTTTTACCAGAGATAAGGCCATGGCCAGCTGGACAGCAGCTGGAAAAGGATGAATCCCCGAGCAGCAGAAATTCCCAGGTCTCCCAGGAAAAGGGCTGTATCCCACACCCACCTCTCTGAGGGGAGGAACACCCCCGTGCTCAGCTCCAGCCCCTGTTCACTCCCTGTCCTGACAACTCCAGGATGGAGAGCAGGAGGCCTCCACTGCTGCTTCTCAGGGCAGGTAAATCCATGAAGGAATCTTTCTTCTGTGTTTCCATCACGGTTTGAGCCTCTCCCCCCTCATGGGCCTGCTTTGGCTCATGGCAGGGCTGTGGTGTCCTGGATGGGGCTGCTGGGATGGGGAACACGGAGCAGAGCATCCTGTCCCATCCTGTGTGTGGTGAGGGGATTGGGAGGGACCTGGAGGGACAAAAGCAGCTCTGGGGTCCAGCATCTTGGTGAAGGAAGGGGATGAGCCAGAGATCTTCCCAAAGGCAGCACTTCCCTGATGCTCAGAGCAGCTGGAACTGCTAAAGCTGAGGCTGCTGCAGGAGATAAACATGCAGACCTTGCTTTTTGGAGTTTGTGGGAACGTGAAAGAGAAGCTGAGAAAGAAAATCATCTGTCTGGGGAGCCTGCAGGAGCAGAGTTACAAGGCCCTGCTTGTTGCCCGTGTTCCATGTGGGACCTCACTGCATCCAGGCGTTTTGGGGGCTGAATCCCAACCTTTCCATGGCAGCCTGGAGCAGAGTCTGGATGAGCTGCCAAATGTCAGCACCACAACGATTAAGAGGCTGAAAACAGAACTATTTGTGCTCAGTGTCACTGAGAGCTCTAAACTCAGCTCCTTTGGTAAAACGAAGGAAAAAGCTTTAGTAACAGAGTAGGAGTTACTAATTTCTACCTACAGAGACAGTTTTTCTGGCAAATGCTCCTTGCAGGAAATGAGTCAGAGGAGTGAATCAGTCTGCAGTGCCACATGAAGATGATTTTCAGCTTTAACCATTATATTCAACATGGGAAGGAATCACTGTAATGAAAATTATAACCCTGAGAGGAAAGCCCCGATAAAACCCAACTCCTCCTGCCTGTGTTGCCTTGTGGAGGACAAGTTACCAAATTTACTGGTCCTGGTTACAAAAGCTGGCAAGAGAAAGGTGGCCCAACACTTCAACACGTGGCATTTTGCTGATGGCCAAGAGGCAGAAATTGGCAGTACCTAAAAAGTAAAATTATCTGGTGGAAAAAAGAGTTAAACTGGGGCTGCCATGGTGATGAGAAATAGAAGCTGTGGCGTGACCAGGTCTCTGTGTGTTCCAACTGCTTAAACACATTAACAGAACACTTCAGGAGCACTGGCTGTGTTCACAGCGGTCACATTTTCCAAGCCCACTCCCTGCTATCCTTTTGCATGTGCTCTGTGCCTGTAATGCCAGAGGAAGCAGGTCCAGGAGGTCCTCTGAGGGGCTCAGAAGGCCTGCCACCCACATAATGCCCAACACAGCCCAAAATATCCCTGGAAGTGCTCAAGGCCTGGTTGGACAGGGCTTGGAGCAGCCTGGGACAGTGGAAGATGTCCCTGCCCATGGCAGGGGGCGGCACTGGATGGGTTTTAAGGTCCTTTCCAACCCGAATCATTCTGTGATTCAATGCTTGACACCCACCCTCAGAGCATTGGGCCATGCCCATGATGGGGGCTGGGATATGCCCACCTTTCATCTGTGTATTCCTGCCTTGCTCCCAGAGACCAAACCACAGGAGATCTTGAGGAGATGTCAAAGGATGGGCAGCTTCTCCTACTGCCCCGTGATCAGTGTGGCACAGCTTCACTTGTGCTCCTGGGACTGACACACCAGGAATGGTCCCTGTGGGAACAGTGGGATCTCTGACAGGGCAGCTCTGAACACGATTCCAGGATGTTTCATGTTTCAACATTCCCAACCCTCTGCTTCATGCTGAAAAGCCACGTGGAAAATGCAGAAGTGAGCACTGACAACTCTTGCAGTGTCTTTGCCTTCACGTCCCGTTTTTCTCTCCACAGGAATGGCCCACCCACCCTACACCACCACAGCCTCTTCCAGCAACCCCATCATGACCCAGAGCAACCAGAGCTGCTCCCGTCAGGACATCACCTTCAAGAGCAGCCTCTACGCCACCACCTACACCCTCATCTTCATCCCGGGGCTGCTGGCCAACAGCGCTGCCCTGTGGGTCCTGTGCCGCTTCCTCAGCAGGAAGAGCAAAGCCGTCATCTTCATGATCAACCTGGCCGTGGCCGACCTGGCCCACGTCCTGTCCCTGCCCCTGCGCATCTACTACTACATCAACCACAGCTGGCCCTTCGGGGATGTCCTGTGCTTGCTGTGCTTCTACCTGAAGTACCTCAACATGTACGCCAGCATCTGCTTCCTCACCTGCATCAGCGTCCAGCGGTACTTCTTCCTGTACCACCCCTTCCGAGCCAAGGGCTGGAAGCGCCGCTACGACGTGGCCATCAGCGCCCTGGTCTGGCTCGTGGTGGGGGCCGCCTGCGTGCCCTTCCCCATCATGAGGAGCCACGGGCTGGGTGCCAACACCACCAGCTGCTTTGCTGACCTGCAGGTGAAGCCGATCGACAGCAAGGTGGGCACGGTGCTGATGACCGGCACCGCCGAGCTCCTGGGCTTCGTGGGCCCTCTCATCATCATATTAGTCTGCACGTGGAAAACAAGAGACTCCATCCGGGGCTTCCATATCCCACAGGAAAACAGCGGGGAGAGGAGGAAGGCCCTCAGGATGGTTTCCATGTGTGCCATTGTGTTCTGCGTGTGTTTTGCTCCCTACCACATCAACTTCTTCTTCTACATGCTGGTGAAGGAGAACGTCATCACCGACTGCTTCCTGAGCACCATCACGCTCTACACCCAGCCCTTCTGTCTGAGCCTCGCCAGCTTTGACTGCTGCTTGGATCCCATCATCTATTTCTTCATGACTTCCGAGTTCCAGGAACAGATTTCCAGGCACAGCAGCATGGTCATCCGGAGCCGGCTCATGAGCAAAGAGAGCGCCTCGTCGATGAAGGAATGAGAAGAAAACCACTTGGAAGAAATGAAAGTATTTCATATGAAATCTGAGACTGGTCTGGGATACTCCATTACCGACTCCATTGTGGAAGATCCTGCAGGTTTATCCAAGGGTGTTTTGTGGCAGTGGAATTTTTAAAGTTTATAGAAGATAAAACCTTGTCTAAGACTGGTGTGTTGGAATCTGGTGAGTGACCCAATTGATGTGGCTGTCCCCTCCCTGTGCCACCCCCAGCTGACCTCTCTGGATTAAAAAATACACAGGAGGGAGTGAAAAAACTTTGACTGGGAAGTGGTGGAAAAGTCCCAGGCTTTTCTTCTATTCTCGCAGTTGCAGGCTCTGTGATCAAGCCAGAGACAATCCCACATTCATACACTGACATCTGCTGAAGGATCTCCTCTGGGAAAACCACACAAGAACCTAAAGCTGTCCAGGAGCAACCAAAGGACATTGTGGTTTGTGGAGTGGGGGCTGTGGACAGGTGAAGGTGTGCAGGTGGTTTCCATGTGCTCCTGGGTTTGGTGCACCCCACTGGTCACCAGTGACCTCTTCTCCCCTTTTCCTCACTCACCCTCCTGCTCTGCTCCTCCTTTCCCTCCTCCCAGATCTGTTTGCTCCCTAATTGCTGACACATCCCAGAACTTGCACCTGCAGCTGGTGCAAGACCCTCTGCAAGACAGATTCTCCTCAAACATCCAGAAGTTGGCACCTTCCCTTGCTCCAGGTGACTTTCCTCCCCTCCAAGCTGGCAAGGGGGACATGGGCAGGTGGCTTTTGCCTTTGGAGCCCTTGGGGCAGGACCATGGTGGTCCTGGGGTCAGTGCAGGTGGGTTTGATGGTGCTGATGGTACCACTCAGGTTCTCACTCCCTTCCGTGTGTGGTCCAGAGGTACCCGAGATGAATCTGTCCCAGAAAAGCTCATCTCAACCTGTTCAGTTGATGAACCTTTTAAAAACGAGAAGAGCCCTTGCCAAGGTGATTTTACTGATAGACCAGAAGTTAAATTCATAAATTATTGTGATTTTTTTTCCACCAGGTCCTGTCATGATCCTAATGTTTACATTTTTAGTTAGCTATGCAAAGCAGCAACAAGGAAGGATTCATTTACCCCTCATTTTTAATTAGTTACGGCTCTTCAGCCAAGTCCACCCACTCTGTAACTTCAAGGGTATCTCATGATACCCAGGGATGGATTTGGCTGAACAATCACCAATTTATTGCCTTTGGAAATCAGTATATTTTCAAAAGAATGCGAAAAATTTGTAAGGTCTTGCAACAGTTGCTACAAAACCAAATGAAATACCAGAAACACTTGCTATGTGTATTTTAACTCCAACCACTCAATTCCACTGAGTTAAAATGTAACACAGCCAAATATTTCCTGTATATTGTGTTTTCCCACTTCTCTGCTTTACAAAAAAACAAAGGGAAAAACCAAGGACCGGGATTTAAACAACAATTTCCCTCTAAAAGGCAACGACACTGACACAAACACAATAAGCTCTCCTAGTTCTCCTCCCAGGTGTGAGAAGATGATTTTGGGCTGAGTAGGATGCACTGTTGTCTATGGAAATGTTCTCTCTGATGTCACTGACACAAGAAACGTTTACACGCTGCAAGGAGTCCCCTTCCAAAGGCAGAGCTGACCTCACACAATTCAATTGTTGTCAGTTCAGCAGTCTCTCATAAGCTACACTCTGTTTAAAGTTGTCAGGGAAGGAGACTTCAGTTTCAGTGCTTGTTTTGTGAATTTTTACAGACCTTTCTAAGCCTCCAAGTGACTGGGAGCTGTTTCCTGTCCCTTCACTTTCGCACCCTTCTCCCTTGATCAGGAGAAAACAAGCTGAGGGCGCTTACGGGAACTCTGTAGCTCATTCTGCGGGTTTTACTTCCCCAAGAACTGATGCTCAAAAAAAGAAAAATAAAGGCTGTTTTGCAAACATCAGCTGAGTTTTGTAGTTATCACTGGTACCTGGAAAACCGCTTGGGATCAGCCCCTCCTGGGATCAGGGTTCAAGCAAAGGAGCGCAACTTTTATTATTCTTAAACAGATTGGTTGCTTGTTTTCACTCTGAGTAGAGGCCATTTATTTAATTTTTGATTCTACCACACTTCTATTAGATTTAGAAGTATTTTGAGGATGGGAAGGTGTCCTAGGTAGTGGAAGATGGGCAAGGCATGGGAATACCTGCTCCAGCTGCTGAGTGTCCAGGAGTGACAGCAGCTCTCTTGCCCAAACCTTAGCACGGATTTGGTGTCTCCATCAGGGATACCATTCTCCATCTCCATGATGACATCCTCAAGCAACTCCTCACATTTTCCTGCCTCACTCGTCCTCTGAACTCCTTTAGGTTCTCCAAAATGCTCCTTTTCCATACTGCAGCCCCTGCCTGTGAGGAAAAGTCACCCACTCAACCCTTTCAATCCTGTGGTGTGCAGGGGATCAGATAACTCTGTCTGAAGGCCTCTTCTGCTGTGGGGGAAAGGGCCCTGGTCTTGGCTGGGGTAGAGATAAACCAGCTCTGTGGGGCTCAGCTGCCAGATGAGGTTAAACCTGCAGGGAAAGTCAGTCAGGATGGGCCAGCCTAGAGAGCAAGAGCTCAGAGAGAGATCAGGGAAAACCTGAAGTTTTCTGAGAGTCCAAGATGATCCAATCGGCCTCCACAAACCCACACCTGAAATCCAAACTCTTTAGTTCAGGCCTTCCAAAACCTCAGTGTGCATCTCCAGAGAAGGAAACAGGCATTCCAGTGAGGAGGAGGAGGAGGAGGAGGAGAGTATTCCAGCTGCCTTCCCAGCTGGCTGGTGCTGGATCTGACCCAGGACCTGGGCTGCAGGGGCTGCTTTGCCTCACACAGGCAGAGGCACAACAAGGCTGGCTCAGGTTCCTGTAATTCACCCTATTTCCTGTGACCAAAAAACATGTTTATTATTTTGACAAGAGGAAATATAATTTCATGATGTTGCTCCTGGATTATCTCTTGTGCTTGTCCTGCTGCTCAGACTCATGAGTTGAAAAAATACTTTTCCTCCTTTTTGGGCAGACACAAAAATCTGTTTTAACAGACATGCCACAGAAAGGCAGAATTGAACCAAATCAAGAGGTTTGGTGGAGCTCCACAGGGGTGTGAAGGATGAATCTGAAGGGCTCCTGGGGCTGGAGCATCTCACCCTGAAGGGAACTGCTCAGGATGGAGATGTGGTGAGGTCTCCAAGCCACCTGCACTGGCACCGTGCCTGACCCCGAGGCACAGCCCTGGGCAAACACATTTCTTTTCCTCTACAACATGAGCCATTCACCTTTTAGCAAAAAGAAAGGTGTTTCTCTGCAGTGCTACCCCATCCTAACCAGGAGCAGATGTCTGCTAACTCCTCCGCAGCTTGAAAGGGCCCTCCCATCCATGAGAACAAACATATTTGGAAAAATCTCCAATTTAAAGCCTTTCTGCAGCTTCAGGTTCTGAGCTGCAGAATCTTGCAGTATCTCTTGCTTCTCTTAAATGAAATTACCAGCTCTCTGCCCAGAGGAAAAACAAAATATGCTGGAAATGCAGGATAACAACTCCACAGTTCAAAAATATGAAACCACCTCATTGCACTTAAAAGATTTTGGGGACGACTGGTGTGTTTAAACCAAAAACGCTGGGTTTGTGGGTTAGACAAAGGCTTAGCCCAAAAAGTAAGGGAGGCATTGAAAATTATTTGCTGTAAAATAAATCAGAGCTTCCCAAAATGCTGTTGCTGCACAGAGCTCTGTGTGACAGCAAGAGGGACAATGAGCTGGGGGCTCACCCAGCCCTGCTCAGCTCCCTGAACAAGGGTGAAGCTGCTTTGTGTGAACAAACCTCCTCCTCCCCCTGCTTTTCATACATCCTTCAGGTGCATCCTGTCAGATATTCTCAATGCTGAGTGCTTGAGAGATGCTGATCATCTGCATTTGGCCCCCTGCCCACAGGATACCAGGCTGTAGGAGAAGAGACCTTTATCTGGAGGCCTTAGATAAAGTCTCACAGTTTTTTAAAAAGTTATTAAATAGTTCCTTTGTGTCTTCTGCCTTTGAAAGTGGAGCGTTGCCAAGTGTGAAAAGCACGTTAGCATTGGGGATGAGCCAGAGAAACAGAAATGCTGAACAGAAACTTGCTCAAGTTGAAAGAGGAATGGAGAGGTTGATCCGTGTGCATTGAAGGATGATGCCTGAGGTTTGTCAATCCCTCAGCTTTTCATGGCCAGGAATGTTGGGATCTTCTGCTAAAGTTCTCCAAAAAGCCAAGGAGCAGAGGAAGGGCTCAGTGTGGTTACAAAGCCCTCTCTTGGGTCTGACATCCACTGATCTCCTTCCCCAGCAGCACAGCTGGAAACAAACACCTAAAAATAGGGCTCAGGGATGGCTGGATATGCTGCTGCAGACACAGAAATAGGATGTTCCAGGCAGGATATCCTGATAAAACAGCCCCTTCACTCTGGGATTAACCTCTGTCCTCTGGAGAGGGACAGGGCACAGTGCCAGCCTCCCTTCTGTGGTCTCTGAACGCTCCACAAACACACGAGTGCTGCTCCTTCTTCCCAGGATCTGCACCAGCTGCTGGAAGAGAAGGAAAAACTGGGAGCGACAAACAGCTCTTGCATCTCCCAAATCCCTGCAGATGAGAACCGTGGGGATTTAGGGTGCCCAGAGAAGCTGGGGCTGCCACATTCCTGAAAGTGTCCAAGGCTGGACAGGGCTTGGAACAACTTGGGATAGTGGGAGGTGTCCCTGCCCATGGCAGGGGTGCTGGAATCAGAGTCTTTAAGGTCCCCAGTCCAAATCACTCTCAGGTTCCATGATTTCTTGGCACAAGGAGACCTGGCAGCTGAGTGAGTGGCAGAACTCCTGATCCCAGCCCCTGAGCTCGTAATTAAAGTTGATAAGATCTTCCTCCTTTCATTTCTCTTCCACAGTTCTGTTCCCATTAATTTTATGAGAACCTCTTACAAAAAATAGGGTAAGAATATTTCTGGTTTTACAGGAGGGGAGAGTTGCCAACAGCCAAATTATCTGTACAAGCCCTGTGCTGTTAGTGGTGACCCTGGATATCAGGTAAAACTGCTCAGCTGGAAAAGAGGCAGCTCAGAAGAAGTCACACCATGAAATCACACCACTTCTTCAGCAGTGCAGAAAGGAGATCATGCTCAGCAGGCAGAAAACCAGATGAAAACTCTCTGTATGTCCAATGATATAGGAAGGGAATTAAAGGAATTAAAGAAAAAGATTGGGAATGATGCACGGTATGGGATTTTTAAACAACAATACTTTGTGAAAATCTCCACCTTAAACCATCACATTATTTCAGGAATAAAGTCCAAACCCTCCAGCTTTAGCCTGCAGCCTTGATAGTCTGAGGCTAACCAAGCTTCCAAGAAAATGAGGGAAAATTACTCCCTTCCAGTAACTGACACTGGCAGAGCGCTCGATTTTCCTCCAGCGAACACTTATTGGGAGGTTGCTTCTGTATTTTACAGCTCATCCCAGGCAAAGTGACCGCGGAGAGGAGCAGGAGCAGCCGGAGGGACGGGCAGCATCCCCTCCCACATCCCCGGTGCCCAGAGGGGACCGAAATCCGCGCTCTCCATCCCGGGGCACTGGCACCAAAGGACGTCATCGCCTTTTCAGCGGCTTTAACGTCATCGCTGCACTCCTTTGGTGCGGAGAAGAGAAACAAAATACAGGATTTCCTGCTCTGCAGCCACCGGACCGGGCTGCAGATGCCGGCAGGATTCCGAAAACATGTGGAAGTTGAACGAGGAGGCGCTGGGGTTGCTGAGAAATCCAGCGGGCGATAAAAGCAGGACGCCGGCTGCTCCTGCTCCCTAGCACGGCTATGACCCCCCCGGAGCATGGGAAGCGCAGGAAGGTGAGTGGAATTTCTGCTCTTTTCTTCAGGACGCTGAAACCGGCGCACTTTCAGAGACTTTATCGCTTCTTTGTGGTTCAAGAGATGGTATCGGGCAGGAGCTGGTGCAACATCCTCAGCCGCTTCTGCTGTGCCCACAAGTTTGTCTCCGAGGGTGGGTGAGAGGAGCCGGTGCCTGGGACAGGCTGTGGTGTTGAGGAGGACGTGGGGGGAGGCTGTTTTAGCCAAAAAATCTCAATTTTGTCCTTACTGACAGAGGCTGCCAAAAGCCACCGGCTCTATTTTCGCATTTCCTATTACTGTTTGTTTGTTTGATTAAACAAACAAAATTGTTGCTTGCAACCCCAGCCTCCAGTAAACTCCACTACTTCAACCAAGACCTCATTTCAAGCCATAAATGGATTTATTATTATTTTTCTTTTAATTTTTTTTTCCCAAACCTGCCTTTCCCTCCAGCATCCCAGCGCTGAAGGGAGGCAGCTCTGCTCCCACGCCCCAGCTCGGAGGGCTCTCCCCAGCCATGCCTGGAGCTCAGCTTCAGCCTGGGCTGTCCCAGCAGCCCATGGAAAAGATGAGGGCGAGTTTGCCCATGGATCGGGAGCTGTAAATGCAGGAACACCCCGGTGGTGTGGGGCTGGGTGGGGCACGGGCTGATTCACAGGAGCCGGGCGGTTTCCAGCGCTGACAGTCACATTCGCCTCCAGGAACACTTAAAAAATCAACCCCGGGTGCTCCAAGAGCTGCCACGGCCTCCAATTAATTGCGGCGTTATTTGATGTTTAATGAATGGCGGAGCTGCATCCACAGTCGGTGCTCTGACTCCTCGGGCACTGATATTGGGCTCCCTTCTGGAATTTCAGCTGATTAACACTCAGCTTTGCCAAAAAAAAACCAACTACACTCCTTGCTCCTGCTCCGTGTTTAAATGCGTGGATGAAATGGGAAAATAATCAAAGAATGTCAGGAATATTTTAAAGAAGATTTATAAAGGCACTGAACAAAACTTCAGACAGAGCCTGCAGGAACATCTCTGTCCTAACACCATCAGCAGAGCAGGGGGAAGCTGGAGGGACATGGGGCAAAAGGAAAACTGGAAAACAATAAAAAATGTACAGCTCCACCTCCCCAGGAATTGTTGTAGCGAACAAGCCTGGCCTGACCCCAGCCCAGGGTGGGGATCTCTGGTACTTTCCTGCCAGTGCCCTCCAGAGCGCTGCCAGCCGAAGCTGTGAGGGGTACCAGGAGTGTCACCCAGCCCTCCTGCCAGGAACAGGCACTGCTGTGCTCCAGGGAAAGTCAAAAACACGGAGGAAACCAGCAGGGAGGCTCCCCATGGAAGGAAGAGGTGTAGGATTTGGGCTGAGCTGTGTGGCAGGGACAGCAGGGGCTCTGTGACCCTTTCCATGAGCCCACACCAAGTGCCACCTCTGTGACGGGACAGCTGTGACAGGAGGTGGGAACAGCTACATTCCCCAGCGCTCCCTGGCAGTTTTCCCTCTCTGTTTTCTGCAGGGATGTGAAGACAAATCCTGCCACCCCTTTCCCTGGGTTAAACAGACTGAGTGCACAAGTCCCTCGTGGGTTTTTGGGCAGGTGAGGAGCACAGAGGAGCTTTTTGCCAGTATTCCCTCAGCACAGATGTTCCCTTTCCCCTGCCTTTCCCAACTCAGTGGAGCAATCACAAACCTCTGGCACAGTCGGCAGTCGAGAGGTGCCCTCACTCAGCAGCCCCAGTTCCACTGGAAAAACAAGGAAAAGCAAGAAGGCAGATTGGGAAAGGCTCAGTTTGGAAAGCAGGGTGTGAGCACTGACCCTGCTCACATCAGAGGTGAGGCTGGGGCTGTATTTTAGATATTTGTTGTGCATAAAAGTATAAAATATCTAAAATGATGGCTTCCTCCTGAGCCTGAAAATGTGGTAACCCCCCCAAGGAGCTGCCCAGGTGAGGGGGAGCAGGATGGAGGAGACTTCATCCTGTACTTTGAAGCATTGGGATGGATTTTCTCCTGGAATTCCATCCCTGTGACAAGGACCAGGCTCTAGGAAACAGCACTGTGGCTGCTTCTTAATTAATTACTGCTGATCAGGGGCTGGGTGACAGTGACAGGAGGTGCTGAGGGCTCTGCTAGCCCCAGTTCCTGGCAGGGAAGGGCAGGGAAGGCTCCATTTCCAAATGGAAAATCCCACTGTTCATTACTGACGATGCTGCATCCCCTGGGTTTGTATCCTGCTGCCGCCAAATCCTCTCTTCCCAAAAGAACAGATTCTTTCCCATGGGATCTGCTCATGAATGGCAAAATCCATCACCTCTCCAGAGAGCAGCAGGAGCACCTGAACTCCCCATGACCCTCTAATAAATCCCCTGAGCACTGGGTGAGCTGGGATGTGTAAATGGAGGAGAAGAATTCATACTTCAACTAGAAGGGAGTTGTATTTATCTCCCTGCATGTCCTGAGCAGTTGCTGAAAGGTAATTCCTGCTGCTGGGGGATAATTCCTGCTGCTCCGGCACGATGCCTGCACAATGTGCCAGGAGTGCTGGAATTGAGTTAGCAGGACCAGCAGAGCAACTGGCGTGTGTTTGGCCAGTTATTAACTTATAAATCCAGCCTTAACTCTGGAGCCAGAGCTGATGGATCTGTCTGCAGCTCTCCCCTGGCCTCAGCTGCCTGGGGATGTTAATTATTGCATTTGCTGCCGATTCACATCAGATCCCTGCACGGATCTGCAAAGACAATGCCTAAATCTATTTCAAATCCCTATTTATTTACAGTCCAGCTGCAATTGCTTGTAGATGTAGAGCACCAATTTGACAGAGTGTAATGGAAAACTAGATGAAATAAAAGTGGTCCTGGAAAACCCAGGGAGCTGCAGAAGCTCTCTGGCAATCAAGAGATGGATGTTACAGAGCTCAGGGTAATCACTGTAATTGGGGAATCTCACGAGATCCCACAGAACCCCTCTGCAAGGGGAGGGTGGAGGATGCCTGGAATCACTCCCTGGGAGTGGGGTCACCCTTCCCACCACGCACATTGGCTTGCACACAGGCCAACACACAACTGACTCTTCTGTCCTAAAGCACGCTTGCTCCATGCAGAGATTTTGGCTTTACAGCATCTTTTTACTCACTCCAGAACCTCTCCCCCTGCCGTGACTGCCCCATGAGTGAAGAGACCCGGCCAGGATGGAGAGCAACGTGTCCTCCGGGAACTGTTCCTACCCCCAGATGTCCTTCCAGTCCACCCTCTACGCCACCACCTACACCCTCATCTTCATCCCGGGGCTGCTGGCCAACAGCGCTGCCCTGTGGGTCCTGTGCCGCTTCCTCAGCAGGAAGAGCAAAGCCGTCATCTTCATGATCAACCTGGCCGTGGCCGACCTGGCCCACGTCCTGTCCCTGCCCCTGCGGACTTACTACTACATCAACCACAGCTGGCCCTTCGGGAGCTTCCTGTGCCAGGTGTGCTTCTACCTGAAGTACCTCAACATGTACGCCAGCATCTGCTTCCTCAGCTGCATCAGCATCCAGCGGTACCTGTTCCTGCTGCACCCCTTCCGAGCCAAGGGCTGGAAGCGCCGCTACGACGTGGCCATCAGCGCCCTGGTCTGGCTCTTGGTGGGGGCCGCCTGCCTGCCCCTCATCATCGTCAGGAGCCCAGCCCTGTCCAACTCCATCAACAGCTGCTTCTCGGACCTGGGCGTGAAGCAGCTCAGCCCGGGGGCCGCCATCGCGCTGGTGACGGTGGCGGAGCTGTTCGGCTTCGTCATCCCCTTTGGCACCATCGCCTGGTGCACGTGGAGGATGTGGCATTCCCTGCGGGAGGGCCCCACGGCGCTGCAGGACGCCGGCGAGAAGCGCAAGGCCCTGAGGATGGTCCTCATGTGCGCCGCCGTCTTCTTCATCTGCTTCACCCCCTACCACATCAACTTCCCCTTCTTCATGATGGTGATCGAGAACGTCATCCGGGACTGCGCCGTGCACCGGAGCACGCTGCGCTTCCACCCCATCTCCCTGTGCCTGGCCAGCCTCAACTGCTGCCTGGACCCCGTCCTCTACTACTTCATGACCTCCGAGTTCCAGGCGCAGCTGCTGCGCCACGGCTGCGTGGCCCTGAGGGCTCGGCTCCCGCCCCGCCGGAGCAGCGCCTCTGGCACCGACAGCGCCCACGACATCCGTGTCAGGAAGAGGAATCTCCCTCGCCTCAAGTTCTGGTCTCTTCCCAAGTTCTTCGGCCAAATAAACAGCATGGACATCCCCCCCGTGCCGCCCGACGAGCTGCTCCTGGAGTCCATCTCGTGAGCGCCAGCGAGTCCTGTCTGTGCAGGGGATTCTCAGAGCTGCAGTGAGGAAGGCCTGCTCAACTCTCCAAATCCCTCTGGAATTGTCCTTGTGTGCTGCAGATGCCAGGACCTGACCCATCAGGACGTTGTGGTGCCGGAAGGTTTGCTGGTTGTGTTGTTGCTGCTGGGGACTCTCGTTTTCCGTCCCCTCGAAAGCCGTTGTCGATGCCGAGGTTTCCCCTGTGCTGAACCGGGTGTTCAGGTGCCTCGTTTCGGGTGTTTCAGTGCTTCTGCATGTTTGTTGTTTTGGGGGATCCTTCTGAACCCCGAGCTGTGAGTGAGAGGCTCAGCCTTGGCACAGCTCTGGGGATTTCAGCCCTGATCCTGGGCAGCTACAGCCACCATCACCTGGAGCATCCACCAAGCTCACAGAGGGCTCTGGGTCAGGATCCGTTCATTATCTCCACATAAACTGAACCTTTTTCCACTACAAAAATCCATCACTCGGGTCCAATCCAGCCTAACCTGGACTGCAAGGCTATAACCAAGCAAAGAGTATTAACCAGTATCACATCAGTGTTATAAAGGAGGGTTCAATCAAACTGGGCTCAGCTCACTCTGATGGAAAAGGCCCCCAGAGCTGAGCAGAAGGATCCACCTGGCTCCTGGGAGCCACAGGCACTTGGCTGATTTTGGGGGATCAATATTTGGAAGACAAATTACGACAGATATGCCACAAGCAAAGAGGGAGATGTGACACCTCCCAGGGCACATTAACTCACAGAGCTCTGGTGTGAGCTGCAGAAACATGGACTTGTCTTTGGTGTCTCTTGTGTTGTCATTGGGAGTCTTGTGTTATTTGTCATGTTCCTGACATGTGTGGTTGCACTTGAAGATCTCATCCAATCCTTCAGTTTTGCTTTGGACACCACAAACCATCCCAACCCTCACCGGGTACTGAGAGAATTTACGAAACTGACTCAAGTACACCCTGAAAGCTTCAAACTCTGAGGAAATAAAATGATCCCAGTGTGTGTTTGAGCTTCAGAAGTATTATTTTAAATGCTTGGAAATATTCTCATTATGGCCCACATCTGCTCTCAGAGCAGTGACACATTTTGGGGAGGGCACCCCGGTCTGGGGCTCAGAGAAGCCTCAAAGAGTGGCCATTCTGAGGTCTCCTTCTCCCAGAAATCCCTCAGGGAATTTTTTAAGTAAACCTAGGCAGAGAGGGATTGATAGAAAACAGCTTTTGCCATGATTGGATGCACATTTCCACCCCGTGCAGCGTTTCTGGGAAGCACGGAATGGGTACTGAGGCTGGATGGGGGAGACCAGACAGGAGATCCAGACAAACTGGAGGAATTGGCTTTGGTACTTAAAGTGTGCCAGAGACAGGCAGAAAATCCCAGGAGCAGGCAGAAAAGCTGCTGCCCTGGGGCTCATTCTGTCCCAAATCTCCTCCTCCTCTCACAAAAATTATAAATAACAAAAGGCCATGTTTTCCTTGTTTGCTTGGGGGGGGAAAAAAAAGAGCTTTCAGTGCTGGAAAAATGCTGTTTCAGATGGCCCAAACCCAGCAGAGTGTGGAGGCAAAACAGGAAACCCAAGGAAACCTCACCAATGCCGGGACTGGCTCTGGGCAGCTTCCACAGACAGGTAAAACCACACCAGCAGGATCTTCACCAGGACTGTGCCTTTTCCTTTTTGGGAATGGCACAACCCCGAGGAGCTGGGCTGGACCTCCAGGTGGCCCTGAATGACCACAGACAGGTCATTTATAAGCCCCCCTGAGCAACAGCAAACCCTGGATTGTGGCTCCAATTTTACTCCACCGGCAGCACCAGCTCCAGGTTTCCCAGGAGCTCCAGTTCCCACCAGGACTTTGCCACTTTGTTTTCAGCTTGTTTTCTTGACATTTCTGCAACACAGCTTGCCCCTTCCAAAGAAAGAACAGGAAAGAGCAAACGTAAAGCTCTCAATAATGTCACATGGAGACTCAGCAGCCAACCCTCCCTCAGGCTGTGCCTGCATCAGGCAGGGGAAATAAAGCTGAAAAATCCCTTGCTGGGTTGGACACCCTGGCTAGCAAGGATTTTGCTGGGTTTTCTGTAAATCAGTCTCTGAAGAAACATCCTTTTCCAGTACAAACTGCTGCTTCCCGCTCTTCCAATGCCTGCCAGCCTCCTGTTTGATCTGTCCTAGGATCATCATGGAATGGTTTGTGTTGGGAGGGACCTTAAAGCTCATCCCACCCCCTGCCATGGGCACGGACACCTTCCACTAGCCCAGTTTGCTCCAAGCCCCTTCCAACCTGGCCTTGGACACTTCCAGGGATCCAGGGGCAGCCACAGCTGCTCTGAGCAACATGTGCCAGGGCCTGCCCACCCTCACAGGCAAGAATTTTTTCCCAAGATCCCATCTAAACCTACACTTACATATCCCTGAAATTATGCACTCCTTGGGAGTATCCAAGCTGTCCCTTGCACGACACCTTTTAGGGCCCCACAGGGAGGGAGGGGAGCTGCTTTTCTCCTTGATAAAAATACCTTTATCCTCCCTCCATGACCACATGCTCCCAGTCCAGCCCCAAAGTGACTTTGCCTCTGGAAAACCTCTGTGGAGCCCTCACAATCGAGCCTCTCCTGATTTTTGGCACCACTGCTGGCAAGGGGCAGCTTCTCCACCCACCCACTTCGTGCTGGAGAGGGGAAGCGCTGTCCCTGGCAAAGGAACAAACACCAACAGCTCCAATCCCCAGCACAAATCCAACACACTGAAAGCAAATTTTGCTGCTTCAAACCCAGCCGAGCCAGGGAGCTGTTTTCCAAGCCAGGGAGCAGTTTTCCAGACAGCCATGATTTCATCAGACCCCAGTCCAATTTTCTGATTCATGTGCTCAGCCAGCAACACCCTGCAAAGCCCAAGGGGTGTGGTGGGACGGCACCGTGTGACAGCCCCAGGTGTGTCCATCACCCCTCCCATGCCCCAGGGTCCTGTTCAGGGCACAGGGGAGAGGATTTGGGGATTCTGTGTGGATGCCATGGCAGCGTTCAGCACTGGGAGGGTGCTCAGCATTCCAAGGAACAGCCAAAGCCTCATCCCTGCACAGCCAGCACATCCTTCCCGGCAGACGCTGCCACGCCATCGCCCAGCCCTGCTAGTTTGCAGGGTTTTTTTTGATTTTTGAAGAGAATTCCCTGCTCCAGGCACACAGGGGAGGGAAATCCAGCAGTTTTTAGCCCCCAGCTTGGTGTCAGCAGCACAGCTGCATCCCTGGCTCCACACGAGCCCTGCATCCATGGACCTGCGCCTGCTCCCCCTTTCAGACACGTTCCTTTCCCCTGGGACAGCCCCAGCCCGGTGGAGAGCAGACAGAAAACCTCTTCCCAGGGATTGTTTCTATTAAAGACAGGCAGTGCTGATCAGAAAGACCTCAGCTGGTTCTCTCTGAGGAGACCCTACAAGGTCATGAAGCACAAGCTTAGATAAACTGAGAACTTCCAATCCTTCCAAGATACAAATGTTAAGTAAAGGAAAAAAATATATATAATCAATACAAGAGAAAAACACAATTTTAAAATTTTACTTTATGCTGTAAAATAATACAATTTTATTTGAAATTTGATGGCCAGCTCCAAGACCTCCTGATTTTTGTTGGCCTCAACTACAGCAGGATTGGAGGGTCCAGAAAGGATTTTCCCTGGGGACAGCAGAACTCTGAGACTGGCACTTGGCTGCTGGTAAAGGCACCTTCAATTCCCACCCCACACCCCAGGAATGCTCCTGGAGTGATGGGAAATGGGATGGATGCTGGTGGCAATGCACAGAGCATGACATCAGCAAAACAGGATTTGGGGCTGCTCTGCAGGATGGTTTTCAAACAAAACCTCCCTCAGTACCCTACATCCACTCCCTGCCCCGAGCTCAGGCTCTGCCCTCCCATACCAGGCTGGCTGCTGTGGAAATGGAAGTGAAACAGAGAATCCATCACGTGCTGGAATGGGGAAAGCAGAGGAGCCCACCCCCAAACCCAGGGGTTGGTGATTCCTGGGACTGGCCTTAGTTTTATTGTCTATTAAAATCACCTCCAAACTACCCCCCTCAACCCTCGTGGGGGACAGGGAGGTGCCAGGGTCACACAGGGAAGCGCTGGTGGAGCAGGGGCAGAGCCTGGGGACCCCTGCGTGTCACATCACACAGTTTTGGGGAGAGGAAATAAATGAGAGCACGGCAGAGGTAACTGGTGGGAGGTGCTGGGAAAGTTTCACATCCCAGATCCTGCTGAAATTAGGGAAACAGCCCAGGACTGACATGAGCTGAGGCAGCATCAGCCACTGAGAGTTCAGTGAGACCACAGCACCAAGGAACCTCCTTTTAGCACTAAACCCCCACTGCTGCCAGCCCAAAAACATCAGTCCAAAACCCAGCCTTGCCCCACAGGGACGACTCTGCAGAGAAGATCCCACACTGCTGAAAGCTCTGGCTCCCACTTCAATCAAAGCCCATCAAGTCACCAACAGCTCCAGAATAAAGCTGGAAGCTTTGACCAGCAGGAGCAGCTGCTGGAGCAGGCACACAGCAGCATTTTTGGGAGATGTGATCCACAGAGCCTTAGAGAGGGGCTGGCCAGCACAGGGTGACAAACCCTGTGCCCTTCGAGGCTGTAAGGGCCATTAATAACCATTAATAAACCACCATAAAAAGGTGTGGAGAGAGCTACAAACCCTAAGCTGGAATTGTGATAGGAGTAAATCAATGATGCCTTAAGGGAGCAGGTGTAATATAAGATATAGATATAGATATATATATATATATATATATGTATGCTGTTCTCCTGGGAAGATGTGTAAGAAAAATGAATAAATGCAAATTGAAAAGCTGCAAATCTCTGCAGAACTTCTCTGGAAATGGTTAGAAAAGCGACTTTTTCAAATTAACCAACTGAACCATTGCTCCCTTAACAAGAATTCTTGTTGATGTTCCTGGAGCTGGAGTCCTCCTCTGGATAAGAAGGGAAGTGCTGCTTTTCAAACTCCAAGCGCAGCCAGCTCTGCCCTCTGCCGATGGCCGGGGACCACGATGGCCCAGGAACGTGGCCGTAGGTGACACCGCTTTGTGGCACTTTTGGAAAAGAAGAGCCCTTGGCTCTCACCCCGGTCAGCTCCATGAGAGCTGCGGAAGTCCCCTGAAGGGGATAATAATGTCCGTGGAGCGCTCGCTGCTTTTGGGGAGCCCAAATCTGCCCACGATCAGCTTCGGGGGGGACCCTGAATCCCCCAAACCACCGGGACTGCAGCACAGGGGAGCGAACATCCAGGTGAGAGGGAAAGGAGCCTTTCCCAGCGAGCTGGGGAGGGAAAGTAATCCACGAATCCTCTCATTCCCTCAGCTCTGCACCTGTCCCAGAGGTGACAGGGTGGCACACGGGTGGCACACGGGTGGCACCTGCCAGCGCGTCCCTGTCCCCAGGAGCTGCGGGGTCCTACCCCCACCGCTGGCTGCGGGAACAGCAACCGGGGCGACACCGCTCCCAAAACACCCCGACACCATCAGCAGCCGAACAAACACCGTGAGAAGCACGGCGAGGGAAGGAAAGCGGGTGATTGCAGGCAGGATGCGGGGCAGGGACCCCAAAGCGCTGCCACGGGGCCCCGCCGTGCCCGTCCCGCTCCCCACGGCGCAGCCGCTCCCCGCCACTTGCGCTTTTGCTTTGCACAGCGAGGGAGGGACCCGCCGTGGGGACACTCCGGGACAGCCTCAGGGCCAGCAAAGGTAGGGCTGGAATTCCTCTCTGTGCCGGTTTCCTTCGGGACAGGCTGAGGGGGGGGTTCAGTTGGGGTTTTTTGTGTGTTTTTGATTGTTGTGCCATAGATTTAGTGCGGCTCTGCAGGGAGTGCTGAGAGGGGATGGGACAGCCCAGGGACAGCCAGGGGGGTCCTGGCTCCACCACAGACCTGGTGGAACTCCCAGAGTAAACAGGGAGAAGGGGGGAGATGCAGAGTAAGCCCAGCTATGGGTAGGGAGATAATACTTCATTTATGGAAGAGCTCCTGTGTGTGCCCATAGGATGCTCTGAGCATCCGAGTGAGAGGAGGGGATGGCTGAGGCTAAAACACCCAGCCTTGAAGTTTCAAGCTGTGTTTTCTGCTCTCATTGAGTGAGCAGCTGAATTTAAGGACTAACCCCAACTCCAGCCTCTGCAAACCCACCATGACCTGGGATGGGACTCGTCCGTCAGGAGTCTTTGAGGTCACACAGCCCCATCCTCCCCACACAGGGATAACTGACCCAATTCCCACTGCTCCACGTTTTCCCGTGGGTTTGTCTCCCTCTATTTGTCCCATGAATTTTCCCAAGTGGTCTGTTCCTCACACTGATTTTCCATGGGCCAATTTCCATTTGACTGTGAGAACCAGGGAGGAAGAGGACAGGGTCATCACAGCACAGGGACGTGGCTGTGCATCCCTGGGCTGATGGTTTGGGGGGATAACTCCCAACTTTGGTGCCAGAAACATCTCCCAGGGACATCTGGGTGTGCCAGGAAGGGAGAAGGAGGGTGGGGGATTAGGCTGACACACAGCACTGCTGCTCCGGGTTATTTTCCCTTCTTAACCAGGATAAATATTAACAAAGGAGGACAAGAGCTTTTGCAAGGATTAAAAGGCAAAAGCAGAGTATTTCACATGGCATTAAACCAGAGAATTTATTTTTTTTCTCTTCATATTCTTGGAATTTAGTTAGCACAGCAAGGGGCAACATCGCTTTGACAGAGATAAATCCCAAATATCTACCAGGAAATGACTTCAAGGCAGAGGAGCCTCTTCTTCTGTCATTCATTAAAAGAACAAAAAACTGACCCGATACAACATTCAGTTTCTAGTTTTAGCATCCCTATTTTCAGTTAATACCTTGTAAATTCTACTCCCTGCCAAAGCAGGAGAGCAGCATTTCAGGTGAGCCAGAGAACCAAGTGGGCACTGGGAGAAGCCCAGGCCAGCCTGGGCCAGCTCTCCGCTCCCCACAGAGCCCCTTTGGAGGGACTGAGCCACGCTCACCTCGCCTTCACTCGCACAGGAAACTGAATTTCCATTTGATGTTTCCCCTGTGCATGTTCTTCTTTTATTTTAGGTTGTGGAGGAGAAGAAGGAAAAACACAAGAGAGGTGCCAGGCACAGCCCAGCCCAGCTCCCCCAGGAGGGTAAGTGAGCAGGGAGCACCAGGGTGCTGCTGCCGTGCCCCTCTCACCGATTTTGGGTGTTCTTAAAACACATCCCCACACTGAACACGAGGGGCTGAGCACCCCCAGCTCACCTGGGCCAGGTGGAGGATCCGTCCAGGCTGATCCACCTGGCTCCAGGGAGGAGCAGGAGGCGTTGGCAGATCCCAGCTCTGAGAAGGCTCCAGGCAGCAGCAAGGACAGCAGCCACAAACCAAGCCCAGCCAGCAGCTGCTCTCAAAGCCTCCCCCACACCCAGAGGGGTTTAGGAGTTAAAACCCCCAGGATCTTGTAACGAGGATCCACACTGGGCACCTCTAAGCAGCCTCAGGTGAGGAGCCTGGGCACTGCTGAGCTCTGCTGAGGCTGTGGGGCAGAGCCCACCTGTGAGCAGGGCAAGGTGCTGCTCCACACCCCCAGCCCCTGCAGGGGTTCTGGGTTAGGGTTAGGGTCCTCCAGCACGTGGGAAATGCTTTACCCAGGATGTACCCAGCTCTAACCAGCTGATTTTGGGCTCTAACAGCTCCAACAAGCTGATTTAAGAGCTGCCATGTGCAACTCTTACCTGCTGCTCTGTTTCATTGGGCACAAATCTTCATCCAGTGCCCCAGCATAGCTGATTTGAGGGGGTACCCATGGAAAAATCAGGGGGAAAAGCTGTTCAGGGGAGAAGGAGGCTGTGTCTGTGGAGAGTCTGTCACCCACCCCCTTGCAGTGAGGGGGAAGCAAGCACAGAGCATGCAAACCCAAATTTCCTCTTTCTGGAGATTTTTTTTAGCATCCTGCTGGTTTTTTACACAGCACATGGGGCTGAACTCTGTGATGTTGCTGCTTGGGATTTCCAAAACGCCGTTTCTCACATTGCTGAGTTTTTACAGCCCCTCCCCAGCTCCGAGGGTGCCCTGGGTGCCCTGGCTGAGCCCCTTCATGCCACAGGGAGAGGCAGAAAGTGCTGCAAGTGCCTCCCTGCCCCAGGGCCAGGCTGGAAAGTTGCTGTGTGATGGGGATGGGGAAGGGCAGGAGCTGGGGGGCAGCAGGAAAAATGTGGACGTGTGGAAGGGCTGGGGGTGCAGTTTGTCCTTCCCTCTGTGTGTCCCATGGCCCAGAGGTGGATTTAAGGAGGGTTTTCCCACCTGGGAGTGCAGCCAGAGGAAAAGGAGCATGATCAAGTCTTCCTGAGTGGGTGTCAGGACTCCCTGACAACAGGAGAGGAGAGACAAGCTAGTTTAAATTGACAAGAAAAATTGTTAAAATAAAAATATTATTAATTTTCACTCCTGAAGCATAACAGGATCATTTCACAAGTCATTTTACTCCACTGCTTGAGTTAGATGCTCTCTCTTTAAAAAGAAGGAAGACATCTCAGTCTCCTTGGCATGGGAAAATACAAAAGTAAATACGTTTCCTTTTGTGGCAGATTTTCTGTTTCCACCCAAATCTACTTCAAAGTTTTGGTGACATTACACCAAAAAGTGTTGAACATCATTAATAAATGTTTTTTGTACCTTTTGTACCTAAGCACTTTTTGTACACATTTGTACCTAAGCACTGGAAAAAAACCAGCAGGGACTGCAGCAGATGTAATTTTACCTTTAAAATTTAAAAAAGTTAAATGAAAAGAATTAAAACATTTTAGATTAAGTAAATGTGCCTTTGGCATCTGGGTTGGTACCTACAGACTTCTCCCACTTAGACCTGCAGGATAATTCTTCCTGTGGAAGCCGAAGGCAAACCTGAGAGGCTTTGGGCAGAGATCTGAATTTCCTCTAGATTTATCAGATCTGGCCGAGGTTTTTGTCTGACACATTCAGATAACATCACCTGTTTGGCCTGCAGTTTTACATAAAATCCTCCTCCAGCCTCCTTAGAACCAGTTCTGGTATTACCAACAGCCCCAGATGTGCATGGTGGGTAAGGACAGTCTTGGAAAAAGCAGCTGTGAGGAAGTCAAATTGCATTAAAAGCAGGTAGTTGTGCAAAGGACGGTTCATGCCCTATTTTTTAAGGTGAAATTAAAAAGTTGACCCTGGTTTGGTGAAAGCCACTGACCTGGCACTTCCACCCCATGACACAGCAGCTGCACTAGGGGAAAGGTTTGTGTGCACATGGGTTACACGAGGAGCAGATTTCCTTCTGTCACCCGCAGCTGGGGAGGGTGGGAATGGTCTGAGGGCTTTCCTGGGAAGACTGGGGAGTGTTTCCCTCTGGAGTTTTTGGGAGGTGAGGCAGGTCACCAGAGCATCCCAGCACTGTTTCCTGGCACACAGGAAGAGCAACACCCCCAGGTTTGCAGCAGAAAATGAACACGGTTTCTATTTATTCCTTGGTGGTTCTGCACCTCCACTGGACAGGGCAGCAGAAGAGCTGATCACCACCAAAGCCACAGGGATTTCTGCTGGAGAGATGCTCCAGCTCTTTCCAGCTCTCCCATAACTCTTGCTCCATTCCCTCCCATCTCCCAACACAGCCTTAGAAAGAGCTTGGGTCAATGTAATGATAAAGGTACACAGACATTAAATAGAAAAGTTATAAACTTATGTTCCTATAGTTATAAGTAAGAATATGACTCGAGTAAGTAAGAAATTGCATTAAATAGTGCAAAATAGTAAATATAAAATAAAATAGTAAAATAGTGAGTGAACCTTTCTGTCTTCCAGCTGCGGGGCCACGTCAGGTGTTGAACCCCTGTGTTGAGAGAAGAGGCTGAAATGCCACCCAAAAGGTGACAGAGACACAGCTCTGGTGAGGAATTGTCCACCTGGGAACACGGCAATGCTTTTCCCGGTGTGGATCCCTCCTGCCCATCCTGCAGCTGACCCCAGCGAGCTCTGACCAGGAGCATGAGCAGGGCAGGACTGGAATTAACTCCCCCCACGCCAAAACTCCCCAGGATGAGCCGGTGACCGGAGCCTCCCACACGGATTCCAGGGCTGGACTGTTCCCTTTGGATCCCGAGGCCACCCCGGCTGCAGGACAGGTGGGATGGACGGGTTATGATGCCGGGGCTGAGCACGGAGCCGGAGCACAACCATGAGCAACAGCTCCAACTGCAGTGAGCCAGACCTCAAGCCCTACTACGCCGTCACCTACACGGTGATCCTGATCCCCGGGCTCATCGGGAACACCCTGGCCTTGTGGGTCTTCTATGGCTACATGAAAGAGACTAAAAGGGCCGTCATATTTATGATCAATTTAGCTATTGCTGACTTATCACAAGTGCTGTCCTTGCCCCTGAGGATTTTTTACTACCTGACGGGCACCTGGGAGTTCGGAGGAGGTCTCTGCATGCTCTGCTTCTACCTGAAGTACGTCAACATGTACGCCAGCATCTACTTCTTGGTGTGCATCAGCGTGAGGAGGTACCTGTTCCTCATGCACCCCTTCAAATTCAGCGACTGCAGGCGTGTCTGTGATGTCTACATCAGCATCGTGGGCTGGGTCGTGGTCTGTGTGGGCTGCCTGCCTTTCCCGCTCCTCAGGATGCAGCATCAGGATGACAAAAACACCTGTTTTGTGGATCTTCCCATCAAGAAACTTGATCTCCCCACCTCCATCACGCTGATGACCATAGCGGAGTTGGTGGGGTTCGTGACCCCCCTGCTCATCGTCCTGTACTGCTCCTGGAAGACAATCTTATCACTAAAAGAGAGGCACTCTGCTTCCCGGGACCTGGGCGAGAAGAAAAAGGCTTTAAAGATGATCCTCACCTGCGCCCTGGTGTTCCTGATTTGCTTTGCACCTTATCACATCAGCTTCCCGCTGGATTTCTTTGTGAAAACCAGGCAGATCCGGGAGGGCTGCGTGCAGATCTCGGTGTTCCACGCCGTGGCTTTGTGCCTTGCCAGCCTCAACTCCTGCGTGGATCCCATCATCTACTACTTCACCACGGATGAGTTCAGGAGACGCCTCTCCAGGCAGGATCTGCAGGACAGCATCCAGCTCCAGCACCTCAGCTACAGCAGGAAGCACTCCAGGGATGTGCTCAGCGAGGGCACCACGGAATACTAGAGCTGCCCTTCCCAAACTGCTGCCAGCACTTCCAACACTCATTACATTTTGGCCTTTGACACAATTTTTTCCCTCAGGACACTGAGGACAATTCAAACTTCTGCTCTTGGTGAGGCTTGGAATAAACAAAACCTCCTGCCTCCCCAAAAAATATCCCCAAACCTGACCAGGAATGTGTTGATTTAATACTTAAGGTGCAAATTTTCACTGAATATAAATAGGAGCATTTCCATTCCTCAGCTGGACAGCAGGAGGTCACAGACCCATGGGAGAGGTGACACCAGCCCCACTGTCACAACATGGCACCATGTCCTGGTCAGCAAGAAACAGCAAAGATTCTGGGGTCTTGCTGTGCAGAAAGAATTTGATCCTAAAAAGTACTGGATGGCACAAGATTCTCTGTTTCTGAAGCACGAGACAATTCAGCAGAGACTGATTCTCCAGAGAGTGCCCAGAGCCTGCTCCAGCCACGCTGAGCACAGAGTGAGGAGCAGAAGGTGGCCCCAAAGGACTTCCCATTTAAATAATTAATTAATAATTACACTCATTTGGGGGTGTAGCAAATGCCATCACCCCAAATCACAGTCAGTGAAGATCCCACATACTATTTTTCTGGCGTCAGTTCCCACTTCTGGATGTAAAGACAAGGGTTAGAGCCATGCCTTGGGTTTTGAACCATGAGGTTGTGCTTGGAGGGTATTTATTCAAGCCAGGTGTCCATCGAGCCTTTCAGATCCTCTTTTCACCAAAAATGGGGCAAATTATTTCCCTTTCACTGATAACTGACCCACAGCCATCACATCCACTCCCCACGAATAGCAGCAGGATTCAAACAGAGGATCCAAACCTTCCCAAAGTTCTCTGTAATGGGAACTCCCTGAAACAAAATCAAAGGTGCCACAAGAGATTTTTAAGAAAGGCTCAAAGGTGGATGCTTTGTTGATAATATTTGCTTTAAATTCAAACCACAGAGATTTTGGGCTTGACTTTGGTATTTCATTTGCACCTTCTTCTAAAATGTTGCTTTTCTGTGAACATTGGAAATGTTATATTTGTAAGTGTAAAATACTGTGCCAGTATCATTTCTTATTTATGCAAATGTTGTTTTATAATTTATATAAGGGACGTACACATTGTAGGAAAATGATGTGAAGCCCAGAGAGTGCCAGAACACAAGAAGTTTGGGTTTTTTTCAAAAACTTTTTCATATAATAAAAGAAAACTCCACCACCTCTTCCCTGCAGGAATCTGAGCCAGTGCCTGATGGCTGAGCAAGCACTGATAATTCATGGAAACCACAAAGCATATTCACAGTCACCAAAAAAAAATATTTATTTTTATACTTCCTGTTGTATATAATAAAACAATCATTTCTAAAAATGTTTTTTAAATCTGATTCTTGGCCCTTTCTCCCCCCTGCATCACCAATACACACAAACATGTGGCAGCACCTGGATTTGATGCCTCTTGAGGGCCTTTAGAACATTTTAGATGCTTCTCTGAAATTATTTTACTCTTCTTCTTGCACTGGGGACAGAAGTCAAAGGGACAGATTTCCCAGGATAACGGGAATTCCTCCAGCTGCAGGAATCCAGCCCATCCCTGTCCTTTCTGGCCACCATGGGAGGGGACCAGGGTGGCCCTGTCCAACCCCCCCAGAGTCACTTTCAGCTCCTGAGGGAGAAAAGGTTGTTACATAAAACGGTGTCAGAAGTTCGGAAATTGTTCAGTGACAGAAACCTCAAGCAGCTGAAAATTTTCCACCCAGAAAATCCCGTGGGTGCAGCAGCACCTTCCCCCACTGCCACAGCAAAGGGGCTTATTCAAATGAGTGTTAATTATCTTTTCTGCAGGAGGTTGGTGCAATGGTCAGGGTTGGTGACATGAGATGAATTCAGGGGACACCTCCCTGCCCTCCCCCAGGGCACCTCTGCTCCAGGTGACATCTGCTGGGGACACCCTGAGGTCTCACAGGCCCCTGGGGATGCTGCCACCAACAAGTGCAGAGTCAGGATGTTCCTTAGATTTCCAGGAGTTGGATTTTCATGCTGTGGGTATTTTTGCCATGCCCCTGTATTTTTAGTGTCTCAGGATCCATGAGCTGGACTCAATGATCCTTAGGAGTCCCTTCTAACTCAGCATATTCAGTGAATCTCTAAAATAATCTGAATAATCTGGTGTGCAGCACTGGAATGGGAATCTGAATGAGAATGTGACAGAGAACAAACCCCCAAAATATCCCCTTTATTTTGCAGGAAGGGTTTCCTCTGTTTGCCCTCCCCAGGGCGTTGTTATCACTGAGCAGCAAGCACTGAGGTCTCTGCCAGTGCCCTCACCAGGCTGGCTCTGTGCTGAAATGAGAAGTGGCTTTTGGGCACAGAATCAGTTTTAATTCCTGCTGGGCCAAAGGAGAGCCATTGTGGCAAGAGTGCAGCCTCAGGGGTGGTTTGAGGGGTGCTTGGGGAGCTTGAGCTGCACAGAACGAGCACAGAGTGTTTTGGGAGTCTTACACATGGCACAAGGTGGGTGAGGGTGGTGGGGTCAGGGAGAAGCAGAGTTCTGGGTCTGCTCCCACCCTGCCCCACTCCCATCACGTTCCCCGTGCTCCCAGCCCAGCTGCACAGCCTCTCATCCCCCTCGGGCACGAGACCCAGCAGCTTCCTTGGGGATTTGTGCATGTCAGAGCTGCCCCTGCATGTGACAGCTGGCACAGCAGTGGGAGCACAGCTCCCTTCCCTTCCCTTCCCTTCCCTTCCCTTCCCTTCCCTTCCCTTCCCTTCCCTTCCCTTCCCTTCCCTTCCCTTCCCTTCCCTTCCCTTCCCTTGCCTTCCCTTCCCTTCCCTTCCCTTCCCTTCCCTTCCCTTCCCTTCCCTTCCCTTCCCTTCCCTTCCCTTCCCTTCCCTTCCCTTCCCTTCCCTTCCCTTCCCTTCCCTTCCCTTCCCTTCCCTTCCCTTCCCTTCCCTTCCCTTCCCTTCCCCAATCCCATCCCATCCCCAATCCCATCCTGCACCCCAATATCCCTGATGAATTCCCTGCTTTAGTTCTACATCATTTCTGCCTTGAGCCATCCCGTGAGGGCACCCTTGGCTGTCCCTCCCTCCTGCAGGATTTGTGCCCCAGCCTCGGGGCAGGTGACACCCCCAGCCACCCCTGCCCCAGGTCCACGTCTCCTCCACCACTTCCAGTGCCCTCCTCATCCTCTGCCATCACCACGAGCCATCCATGGAATCCCAGAGATCTCTTCTGGCCATGAAAAGGGTTGATTTACAGCTTCTCTTACCAAAGCAGAATTTTTGTCCTCTCACTCATATTTTCTTTTACCAGCACTGTTTTATTTGCTGTTTTGTCACACGGTTGCTCAACATCCTGAGCAGAGTCCCCATTTCTCTGTAACTCATTAGATTTTCCTGCTGAGGTTAAGGCAGCTTTGACACATTTTACTGCACTTTTTACTTCCTTTTTCACTTTGCTGTTAAAAATGAGCCTCGGCCCCAGCTCACAGGGTGTAAATGCACACACAGAGCACCCCTGGCACTGCTGGACTCTGCTCCTCAGACTTCATTAACTAAAAACAACCTCCAGAGAGTGACCCAAATATGATCCCACCCCATTCAACACAAAAATAAAAAGCTAAAATCTTGTCAGAGATGTTTTGATAAACATCATGACCAAAAATAAGCTAGATCCATCAGGGCAGTGCTTGGTTCATGCTGCCAGTTAAGTCAGGGCAGAGGAGCTGCAGCCTTTGGGGTGATAAACTCTGAGATTTTGATCTACATGATCTACAGCTGTGTCCAAAAAATCTGATTTAGAAAAAAGGTTTGGTTATGTAAAGCCATGAGCACAAAATAATAGAGATAAAATGTAGTAATGTCATTGCCTCAGAGGTGAAGACCTGGTTCTGGTTCCTCCTTCCAGCTCTGTTCCTGTCTCTCAGGTCACACTGACCCCATCAGGGCCAGTGTTTGCTCTGGGCTACCCAGAGGTGCCACCATGAGGTTAAAGGGAGGAGGAGAAGGAAGCTCCTTGGAGGTCAGGTCACCATGAACCACCTCCATGCTCACCACGAGGTTGAGCTACAATCGTCAAGGTAATAATTTTCAATACCATTTTTGTTCAAGTTTACTTTTTTCCCCCACAAATTCAGGGAAGAAAATGAAAAGTCCAAGCAACCAGCAAAGGCAGGATGAACACAGTGATGTGACTGAGTGCCATAAGGAATTGTGAGAAGGAACCACTCTCTTAACTCATCTCCCATTTTCCCAGGGGCCCAACAGGGCTGTGAAAAGGGAGTATCTTGGTGAGGCTCCAGCTCATGGAAGGTCATGGCTTTTACCACCCACAATGTCCAGCTTTTCCTCCCCACTTGGATTCCCACAAGTCCCAAGGGAAAAAAACCTTATTTTAAAGAATTTAACCCACCCAAGCTCTTGTTTTGGCTGTCTCGTTTCCCTCGTGTGCTGTCAGATCACCAGTCCTGTGAGCAGTGCCATTATCTGGGACCAATCCACAGTCACAGCACACTGGATATTTAAGGACAGGGTACTCCCTGTGGTCATACAAACATCTGCACAGCTCCAGAGAAAGTTCCCAGGAGACCCGAGTGAAACAGAAGCTGAAACTCAGAGAGTTGTGAGGTTCTGTTTGAATGAGAGATTTCTTATTTAAGTGAATCAACACAAACCATCAAAGCCCACAGCCCAGCCTGTTCCTGCTGCTCAACAGCCTAAAAATCCTAAAACAGCACCATCCCAAACCCAAAAAGAACAGCAGCACTGCCCACATTGATGTCATGCTGCTCCTTGAGTTCCTTCACCCAAAATTTCTCCCTCTGGGCTCATCTGCCCCAGACCAAGAGTCTCTAATGGGACTTCAAATCCCTGGTGAGATCTGGTTCAGATCATCACTGTGCTCTGCTGTAATCCCACCTCTGCAGCGAGGACACATCTTGCCTTCAAGCACAAGAGGGTTTTGGTTGGTTTTTAAAAAAAAATATAAATGAAAACACAAAAAAACCCAAGAAAATCAAATTATACTGAAAGCAGAATGAAGGGTTTTGTGGAAGGAAACCATCAGCTCCACTGAGAAACAACAAATATTGGGATATAGGGGTCTGCAAAAGGATAAAGGTGTTATCCAGTATATCTGCAAATGGGATATTTATTGGTGAAACATAAAGTGTTGCTGGTCTAGGGACCTGGTCTAGTGGGAGGTGAACTGGCAGGGGGCTGGAACTTGGGCTTTAAGGTTCCTTCCAACCTCAAGCCATTCGGGGATTCTAAAGGCTGTGAAGATCTGGAGCTCACTTTTCCCTCAGACAGCCACAGGTTTGATTTTCCCTCAATCAAGGGTCTCAATTCAGGGGGAGAACAGGGCCTGAGAAAGGCCCCAGCAGGCAGCAATCCTGGGGTGAGCTGTGGTCAGGCACCTGCACCAGAGCAGCCTCACCATGGGAAACCCTTGGAGATGGGAGGGAAGAGAAGGAGCTGTGGCTTTGGAGCATCCTCCAGGGATCCAGCAGTGCCCTGCCACAGCACAGGAGGAGTGAGGGGAGCAGGAGGGCTCCTCCCCACGGGGAGGCAGCTCAAGGTGAGGCACAGATGGATCTGATAAGCACAGAGCCCTTCCTGTGCACCCCCTCCCCGGGGCTGCTCACGGGCACGGAGCAGCAGCAGCCCCACTCACCACGGAAGTGTCAGCCTTGGGGTGTGTGAAAGTCTGAGCCTCCCGCCTTGTTTGGGGTTTTTTTGGTCATGAGATGAGGAGGCAAAGCTGTGACTGCTTCCAGCTTCATGCTGGGTGAGAAGGCACACTGGTAAGGGAAGGGTGGGCTGAAGAATAGCTTCTACATCACTCTTGTTTTTTTTAAAAAATAAGGATTAATTAGTGCAAAGGGCTGAGAAAATGAGATGACAAAAGCTATGACCACCAGGGGCAGAGAATCTGAAGGGGTGAATTACTTATCACCAAGTGACCACTGAGATCATCACCCCACAGAACCAAGCACCCTCCACAGCCCTTCCCTCCCAGGGGATTTTGGGGCATCAGGTGGAAGGTACAGGATTATCCATAGAACCATGGCATGGCTTGGGTGGGAAGGGATCTTTAAGGGGATCTCATTCCATCCCCTGCCATGGGCAGGGACACCTTCCACTAGCCCAGGCTGCTCCAAGCTCCATCCAACCTGGCCTTGGACATTTCCAGGGATCCAGGGGCAGCCACAGCTTCTCTGGGCCCCCTGTGCCAGGGCCTGCCCACCCTCACAGGGAAGGATTTCTTCCTAATATCCCATCTAAACCTCCTCCATCCATGGATCCATTCCTGATGAATCCCATATGCTGACACTCTCATTCCAGAATAAAAGCACTGGGTTCCACACCAACAAGGGATTAGGTCTGTGGGAAGGAAGTTCCTTATTCCAAAACCAGGTGTCCACCCATGAATTTAACCCACAACAGCTCTAAACATCAACAAGCCCTAAAATGGAACAGCTCAGGAGAACCTAAACATTTCTGCAAGACACAAACCACCATCCACAGCGAGAATGAGTCTGCAGACAGGAAATTCACTCTTACATCTGTTAAGGTGGAACTCAAGGCTGTCACAGCACAAAAAGAGAGAAAACACATTCAGGTAAACAGAATAGTTGAACTATAAGAAATAATTTCCCTGGGAGGTGGTGTGGTAGGTGGAGAGCCTCTAATTACTCTCAAGACAGGAAATACACCCATCCTATTGCCTAGGTAATATCACAAATATATACTCAGAATGAAGAAATAATGTTAATGCAATAATGTTACTGTAATTATCCATATTGTAATTATTTTGGTGGCAGCCTGGAAGCTTCAATCAGTGTTGGCATTTGGGCTCTGTGCCACAGCTGGCAGCAGGGCCATCCCCCACCCGGCCTGGAATTAGGACAGGCAAAGCAGCTTTAATCCTTCCAAGCCTGACCTGGAGTTCAGCCCTCCCAGGAGGGTAATTCAGCCACAAAGTGGAGGTTTTGGGGGCTGCACCCCATTTATCTGGTGCTACACAGCTCTGCTGTGACCCCAGCTGCAGTGCTGTGTCCAGGGCTGGTGTCCCCAGCACCAGAAGGACATGGAGATGTTGGAATGAGTCCAGAGGAGGCCGAGTTGTTAAGGGGCTGCAGCACCTCCCCTGTGGAGACAGGCTGGGAGAGCTGGGGCTGTTCTGTCTGGAGAAGGGTCTGGAAGAAGAGACCTTCCAGCATCTGAAGGGGCTACAAGGAAGCTGGAGAGCGAATGCTCACCAGGAAGAAGTTACAGGACAAGGTGGATTGGTTCACACTGAAAGATGGGAAATTTGGATATACAGGAGAAATTCTGCCCTGGCACAGGGTGCCCAGAGAAGCTGTGGCTGCCCCTGGGTTCCTGGAAGTGCCCAAGGCCAGGCTGGACGGGGCTTGGAGCAGCCTGGAGTAGTGGAAGGTGTCCCTGCCCATGGGAGAGGATGAGTTTTAAGGTCCCTTCCAACCCAAATATCCTGAGATTTTGGGACACGGGTTCTCTTCAGGTCCAGGGTGCTGAGTGCTGAGATTTCAGCCCTCGCTCACCCCAGACTCTGCTGAGCACAGCTGGATTTTGGGGATTTTCCAAGAACCAACAAAGTCCACAGGACTCCAGCCCAGTCTTGCTGGAGTTGCAGCAGGCTCTTTGTCCCCCAGCACAAACCCTGGGAGTGCTGCTGGGAGTGGGAGGTGACAATTTCTCACTGCCACATCGAGCACAGCTGTTCTGCACCGGGCTCTGCACAGAGCTGAGCCTATTGCCAGAAAAGCACGCTTTAGACAAGCAGTTTATCAAGTCTGAGGTGCTAAAGCTCTTTCTCATACCACCCTGAGGCCTCAGGGTGGGTGTCTTCCAAAGGTCTCCACACTATCCCTATTTTTAATTCTCCAGATCTTCCTCTCAAGATACTTATATATGCAAAGAAATTCAATTTTTATAGATTTTTATGAACAGTAAGCCTGGAGGAGACTGAAGTTCTAATTTAGATCATTACATACTCTAATGGAAGAGTCTGCCACCACAGCCACCCACACCCCAGCAGTCACACAGAGCAGCAGGTTCTGCAAAGGGCAACATCACCTCCTCTGAGAACCAAAATCAACTGTGTTCTTAATTTTTTCTCATGTGTTTTTCTGATTAAAAAAACCCCCAAATGAACTCACCTGTAATACTGGAAGAGGAAATATCCAAAGCACTGCATTGCCAGCTTCACATCGATAAAGGTATTTAAAATTTACATCTAATTTTGAACTTTGAGGGTCAGAAAATGAACCTGCCAGCTCCCCCAAATCCCTGCAGAGATCTTGCTGATTGTCCCGTGCCCACAGGATGCTTTTGCAGTAAACACAGATGTAAATGAAGCTCTTACAATAATTGAGTTTGCATTTGCATCCCGGCAGTGTCACCCCCTCGGACACCACACCCATGTCTGCAGTACAGTTCTACTCAGATATTGACAGGGTTGTACACAGGTAAGTTCTATTATAATAATGTTCCTTACTATAGATAAAAACTAAGCAAAGACACTGAGCACCAGCTAGATGAAGCTTTGATCAAACCATTTTTAGGTTTACTTTTGGTGAAATAGCTGAAAAACTGTCTGTTGGGTGAATACACCAAGTTTTTACCAGTTATACACCATTTACACCCAAGTGTTTGCTGCCTGTGCCATCTACTGGTCCAAAGGACTCCTCCAACTCATGCTCCTCCCTGTTTCTATAGCCCAGCTGAACGCAGGAGCTGCTCAAAGCCAAAGAGAGCATTAGAAGATCCCAGGAATACTTTAAAATTCCAGTATTTTGACTTGGACACCCAGCCCCAGCCTAAAATACTTATGGATAGACCTCAAGGCCAAGTAGAGCACACGTGGGACCAAACCCAGCTCCCTGCTCACCTCAGAGCAGGTGAGAACAATCTGTTCCTCCTGTCCCTGGCTCCCTGCCTGGAATATCCAATAACATCTTAAAGAAATGACTTCACTTCATTCCAAAGGTACAGAAAGTGTTCCAGCCCGTGTGGAAGCAGGTCCAGCATCCACTGCCTAGACGTGGAGCTGGAAAAAAACAATTCCTGGGTTTTATTTTCCATGAAATCAGACCTCAATTCTACAAGCAGGTGCTTCTTGCTCTCCACAACCAACACATCTCCAAGTCCTTCTGCTCAAGGCTTCCAAAAGAACCCATCCTGGTTATTCCCCCAGCCAGTCCAGAGGAGCAGGAAATCACCCCTTGTCCAAGGACACAAAGTCTGGAGGAAAAACCTGCCACTGCAGCTGCTTCTCCCAGTAAGAGGTGTGAGTGAAGGGATCCTGGCTCACAGTGACAGGATTAGAGCTTCCTACAGCATTTTATTTCACTATATACTTCAATTTACTGAAATACTCTCCTACACACCCTATTTTAGAGCCAAAGCTCTGGTTGTGGGACACATCCTTGGGGGAAGAGCTGTGTTAGCTTATACTAAAATTCCTGTGTTCTCCTTTCTCCTGCTGTTTCCTGAGCAATGACAGAACAGCAACTCCTATGGGCACCTCTCCCTCCCCACTGTTCTCTCTGTGCAGAAATCCTGCTTTTCCTTCCAGCTGCACAATCCCAGGCACTTTCCAGGAAAGCCACAAGGGTTCAGCAACACTTCAGCTCTGAGCCCCAGCACTTTGAGGACAGGACTCTCCTGTCTGAACTTCCAGAAAAGCTCAGGGTCAGAGCTGAGGGCTCATTAACCTCTGTACAGCCCCTCATTAACACCCACAAACACTCTGAGACAGGCAAACCTTCAATCCCAGCCTCATCTCCAACAATATTCAAATGAATTGTAAATACATCCTGCCCTTGCAGTGAACAGCCCCCAAGGTGTCCCTGGGGATCCTGTTTGGAGGAACTGTCTGTTCTTCCCTCTGTTCCTCGAGCTTGTCTGGCACCACAAAGCATTTCCACAGCAGCAGGAAGAGGAATTCAGCTTCACAAGCTCAAAAAGAAGTAAGAGGGGTAAGAGAAGAGCAATGCACACTGGCACAGGCCCACAGCATCATCCCCATCACCTCTGAGCACCAAACACAACACAAACACCAAAGTTTTAGAGAAACATTTATTATAGGGTTGCAGAATTTATGCCAATATAAAGTCCCTTAATAAAACTCTCAAGTTTATCAACTGCAGGACACTAACTCTTCATTCTCTGTAGACTGCAGCTTTCCAAAGAAGGGAACAATGCTCTGACTGCAGCGGTAATGCTACTTGCTCATAAAAAGTTGATCTAAAAAGTTTTATATAAGCCCAAGTAGTTTAAGTTTACAACTACAGTCACGTTCACAAGTGAGCTATACCAGAACAGACCCTGGAAATAGGAAGTTACAGGATAAACCAAGTCATAACCAAAAATACTGACAAGCTTTAAGAGCAACTCTATCAGAATCTAACAACTAAATGCCACAAAACCGAACTAAGGGAGAAGAACTCAACATAAGCTCAGGGAAGGTTCCAAATATACATACGAATTCAATACAGTAATTGCACAAAAAGAAACAGGGTAGTGTTAAAGGTTTCTGATCACTGAGCTTGGATTTTACATGCTGCACACATGGTCGTTAAAATAAACCTTTAATGAGCCAGATCAGGAAGGTTTTTGAGCCAGGATACGGAGTGCAGAGCTATTCTACAGAACTACACAAGATGTGCAAACCACAGATTATTAATATTAATCATTCTGTGAAAGTTAAGGTGAACATAACTGGTTCCAGCCAAGGAACTGGTTAACATTTCTATATATATATATTTTTCTGCCATTCCCAGATTACACTAAATCAAACACATTCAACAGATAAACTGATATTAGCCTTCTAAAAAAACCTTACTCAAATTTAAGTTTTACATGAGACAACTAAAAAGTTATACCAAGGATCAACAAAAGCTGAAATGGTGACTTTGTTTTCTGAAATACAAGCAATACACAGAAAATGCATAAGGCTTTTGATTATCACTGCACTGTTTAATTGCAGAAGTCGATGTCTAATGCTGACTTCTCCAAGAAGGTGTGACCTGGTCACCTCCCATCTGTCACCTCTCACTGCTGACAGATCTTTGTCTCAACCACGAAAGAGTTTTCAAAGTGTCTGATTGAGTGACAGTTCTCCGCTGCCCGTTTCTGCACACCTGGGGATGAGAGAGGACAAGAGGCTGAGTGAAGGGATCCACAGCCCAGCACAAGCACTGCCAGCTTGCCATCATTGCAAGACACAATCATTCAGTGCACGGTGTTTCTCCAGCCAGGAATTGCCACCAGAACCTGCTATGGGGTTGTTTTCCATCCCAAATCCCTCACCCAGTGTGCATTTGCACAGGATGTGCTTTGCAGAGCACTTCACCTTGGCAGGATTTACCTCACTCTGGTTCTTCCTAACACTATTAAAGTGATTGTCTCTATTTTGGGACATGCCAGCAGTGGGTCTGACCCAGGCAGTTTACCTGTATCAGCTGTGGCTCAGGAAAGATACAGGACACAGCAGTCCTACCATCAAAGAGCTGCTCTCCTCAATTACTTCCATTTGCAATAATTCAGAAGGATTTAGTTTGTTTAATAAGCAGAGAATTGTTCAGATCAAGCAAGAGAAGCACCAGCTCTTAACCCAACCCCAGCAGGGCACTGCTTTGGTTTATAAACACCTAAAATCCAGGCTGTCCTTCAATTCCAAGTCATCAGGATGGAGGTGAAGTTTCCAGACCCCACCTAACAGCATGACCTGGCTTTCTCCCACGCCTCCAAGTTACAACTCCAGGGAATTGATGCAGCACCTGAGGTCAGCTTGATCTAACAGATGAACACACAAAATCCATAAAAGCTGAGAGCCAAGGCAGCACTAGCTAAATGAGAATAAATAAAAAGATTTTCCCAGAGAAGTTCCGTGAGTTTATCCATTGCAGTCTCATTTCTGTGACATGGCTCGTACACTGTGTGCTAGAAATGAGATGGGGAAGGCAAGGCAAGACTTGTCTCTGAACAATTTTCTCCTCCAAATGTGTTTGATCACATTTCCCACCCTCTCTCCTCCACAGGCGAACAAGGAGAGTTACAGCACAGCAGCTGTACCAGGAAACACTTTCCATTTACCAGAATCCTTTTGTGCAAGTTCTCTGCAGGAATCTTTTACTCTGCAGCAAGGATGTCAACAACATCTTAGAGCAGGATGATTTCAGGGAACATCATAAACACTTCACAGGGCTGTCTATAGACACAGCAGCTGTCAATTTAGCCTTGTTCCCAAAATCATACTCACAATAGCTCAGTCGCACGCCTCTGCCTCCCATGAGGGCAGCATTTAGTGTTCCTTCATGTGCCCTACACAGAACCCCTCTGCTGCTCCCAGAGGAGCCTTGCTTCTATCCACAACAGGATGTTGTGTGCAGCAAGCAGCAGATGTGGTTCCTGACGCTGCAACTGGGCTGAAGAAACTCTTGCCTAAGAGCTTGGCAGCCAAACCAGAGCACAGAGTCCTGACAAACCAAACATTTGCATTCTGAAAGGCTCTAACTGACAAAGGGTTAGCTCACTGTGCTTGGTGGGAGCAGCAAATATGAAATGCTTTGAGCTACAGTGAAACAAAATCCACAGCCTCAGATTTCTGCCCCCCAGGCCTTGCCCCAGTAGGTCAGAGCACAGACACCTCAGCTTAGTCCTTTGTCAGGGGGTGGCAGGAGAACTCAGGCGATAAAGAACCAGAGCTCAGCAGTTCCTCTGAAGTGTTCTTCTGCTTTCAGAGAGGAAGTCTGGGATGTCCGGAGCTCACTGTTCAATTAATTTTTTTCCAGAGCAAGTAAAGCAGAAGGAAATGTTTTTATTTGGTGCTCCTGTAACCCAGTTTTAGCTAGGACAAGGACAGAATAAGCTGCGCCTACAGAGACTCGCATTATCTGATGGATTATATGAATTTTGGGGTCAAACTAACTTATAACTTCAACCCAAAATTGGAACAGAAACAGACTTAAAACTGGTTTAGCCATGTAACAGTAATTGTGTAACTGAAACTTTCTCAGCATGTTCAAATGACAGCTCACATTCAGACATGAAGGGAGGGGAAATACCCAGCAGGGCCAGGAGTAGCCTCAGCTTCTGCTGAATACTCAGATTCCCTAGATTAAAAACTCCCCAATTTTAAGTATTTACCCTTTCCCCAGCTAAACAATACAATTGCTTTCTCCTGAGGGGAACTTACCCAAGATTTGGTCTCTGCGCTGCAGCCTGAAGGTCTCTTTTCCCACACAGAGCTGGTAGATGAAGATGCCCAGATCAGACACGTTATCGATCTCCTCTGTAACCACCATCTCCTCACGCACCAGGTACGTCTGGGGCAGGTAAGAGCCAGTCTGGAAGAGACAAACCAAAGGTACAGACTGCTGCTAACGCGTGACAAACCACTACATTTCACTCTTTTTCAAGCAGCAGAGTTCAGTTTTTCTGATTTTTAATACCAAGATACACTGAGCTCAACCACTCGCATACCAGGGAAGTTAAAAACTGGCACAGGCCATTTCAAACAGCTGCAGTTACATCCAAACAAAGCACAATTAACCTCAACTCTGCAAGCCTCACATGAAGCAAATGTAAATACAACCTGGTCAGGTTTATCTGTACACAAAGTTTGGAGCTAAAAGAGAAACAAAGACTCCAGGTTTGAGGCAATGTATTTTGAATATAAAAGAGGCAAGGCAACCTACAAAAGGCTTCACCAGATGCTCCCAGCACTATCAAAACAGCTCCCTACCCCCAACTCCTAAAAACAGGGGCAGGGACATACACTTAGAGCTTGTCTTCATGGAGCTAAAAAAACAGAATGCAACAAGCTAAACTAAACCAGTGGCCTGTAGGACCAGGTGTAAGAGAGCCAATGATTTTTTTAGAGTGTCTATTTGATGCGTGATAGCCAAGTATTGCATTTAACTTGGAAGCAGCAGCAAGCTCTATCAACTTGACCCATAAATCATCTTGGAAAAACACCAGTTTTAGTCACTGAAGAGTCAAATGCTTGTGGTGATCTCATAACTGCGGTGCCAATAACTGGGGAACAAGTTCACATTGTTCTTTTCAGCAAAACCCTCACGGGGCGAGCGAGCTTGCCGGGAGTAACTCTCAGGTTTAGGCTTTCAATGATGTTTGGAGCTTTATCAAATTCCTTTCTAACAGCTAAATTTAACCTTATCTGCTGGTTGCTTTCAGCTCTCATAAAGCCAGGTATTAATAAGAGCATTAGGCATGAATCTACTCAACATAATATACACTGACAGCTGGCCTTAACTTCAGTGCAGTGACTGAGCCGGGGGATTACGGACTTGATGGAGGGAGGACTGTTCTAGCAAGGGCCTGGAGTTCAGAAGCAGCACCCAGCACTCTTAGCAAAAGGCAGTCTGTCAGCAGAACCCAGAGGCAAAGCTCCCACATACCGCCAGCTTAGCGAAGAGATCCATCAGATTCCTTGGAGGCATGACTATGGAAGTGTTCAGCGGGATCACGTAGCAGTTCCCCAGCTGCAGGTCAAGATACGCTGTCAAAAGCTGTTTTAAAAACAAGTTTTCAATTAGTCAGGGGGCCTTTCATTAGGAGAACAATTCCACCAGGAGCAAGGCAAGCTAAAAAAGCTGGTGATCACTCACAGCTACTACAAAAGTGATGCATTCGGGAACTGCCCAGTGTAAGAACTGAACCGTTACCACTGTGGCAAACCAAGTGGTTACAGCAATAGTTTAAAAAACTTTCCTAGATAAGAGAAAGCTGAATATAAAAGCAGCTCCTGCCATAATTGTAAAGGAGTACAGTTTGTACTAACATAGAGGAAGTATTTGGGAGTATGATCTCATAATTGAAAAGGTCTAATTAAGCACAGTGCAAACAAAAGGTATCCAGCTGCTGATAAACAATGATTCCCTTTAAATAGTTCTTCAGGAAAAGTGTTAGTCCCTACAAAAATCTCATCAGCATTGCCACTGAGCACAAGAACTGCAGCAACTAGAATTATCTGTTTATTCTATCTGCATTGCCAAATCTGGATTTACAACCAACCTCCAAGAGCTTTTACAGCTGACTGAGGATAAATGTTAGCACTATCAACACAGCTTTGATAAAGAAGTCAAATGAAAGCCACCCTCTCCTCTTTGCCTCACAGAAAGTCCATGCAAGTACCACAGCACTGTCAGGTTCTAGGTTTCAGCTGCTTCAAGTGATTTTCAATGCCCTTCTCCGAGGCCCACACCTGTCTGCAATTCTACATTTTGCTGTGACATTGTGCTGAGTCCTCAGTCCCTCAACTCACGTTTATAATGTTCTCCATTTTACATGGGATTCTCAATCCAACAGTAAGTGGCACTTGCAGCTATCCCATGAGCAACAATAAAGTTGCACAGCACTGAGCTGCATCTTTCTGGGAAACAACTCAGAGTTCCTACCCACAGTGACTGTACCAGCAGCACAGAGTTAATCCCACTGTTCCAGAGTTCACAGGGTCAGCTCTGCCACGCTTAAACCCGAGGAGCAGCCTGCGCTGACAGCGAGCTTTAGAGCCCCGGAGCCAATCCCGGAGCTGTGCCTGTCCCCACCACTGACCCTGTCGAAGTCGTGCACGATGGCGGCGGGGTCGCTGTCGGAGAACTTGGGGACGGGCACGTCGATGATGGCGATGTTGTCGTCCTCGCGGATGTCGGCCTCCTCGGCGATGGGCAGGAAGTACGGCTCCACCGCGCGCTCCCGGCCCTCGTTCTCAAAGTAGCACATCTCCCCACGGTACACCTTGTGCTGGGACATGAGCAAGGGCAGGTAATGCACAAATCAGCTTTAACACTGCATTTCTGTCTGCTGAGACTGAGCACAGGTCTGTCACACACAAAGGACACACGGTTGTCACATCCTCATCATCCTTCTTTCCCCTTCATCTTTCCAGTCTAGTGATAATCCATTTACACTTTTTTTAAACTAATGCTGTTTCAATAAAAAAGAACTCTCAGATTACCTTTGGCATGAAGTACTTGTAGATGCAGGCTCCACCCACAACAACCCCTGCCAAGATGAACGCCAGGCCTAGCAGAGTCAAGAGACATCTTCCAGATGAGTTTTCACCCCTGTGTGTGGCAACTTCTGGGTCCTTTAAATAAAGAAGGGGAGAATTGAGAAAGGGCAGCTGCTCTGAATTTATAAAGTGAGCTGTTACCAACCATTTCACCTTGATTCAATATCTCCTATTTCTTCAAGGTGGGAATTACAAGTCAGCATCATAAAATAAAATGCTCACATGAAATGTTACTGCATCAGATTAAGACCAGTTTTCAAACAGTACTGAGAGCATTTACTGAGTTAGAGGATGTTTTCTAGACAAACCTTTGTCCAGAAACTATTTGAGATGTATGAAACTTAAGTAACTGTAACAAAAGAGCCTGTGCTGCAGCCATACTGTAGTACAAAAAGCAGGATTTGTAGATCAAGGTCATTAGAGGTACACAGTGTCTTCAGGCCTCTTCCCCTCCTCCTCCTCTCATTATCACAGGCATTAACATCACTTTTCCTCCCAAAGCTGGATTAACAGAAGAAGCCAAGATGCAACTTCGTCTCTTGGCTGGGGAACAGACAACTGACACAAGTCACCAGGTTTCGGAACTTTTAATATGCACAAGCAAAGTCCATTATGAAAGAAAATGACTCGTCAGCTTAAACACAGCTTCCAATTATGCCAAATAAAAACAAATCCCTGTGGCACATCCTACCCTGGAGCCTCAAAATAATTTTTCTCCTACCCAAATCCCAGGAAGATTTGTTTCTAACAGCCTGAAACTTCTCTCTTTAGCTCAGCAGCTTGTTTTCCCCCACCCAATGTTCTCTCAAACATAGAGGACTGCACCTAAAGGAAACTACTCTTAGGTGGTGGTGAGTTGTGCAATCCTCAATGCAAAAGCAGAGGTGGTGTCTGAAAGGAAGTTTAACTTTCCAGAGTTCCTGCAGCACCTTCTCAGACTTCCAGCAGCAAGACAAGTGAAGAGAACAGCAGCAGTGCTGTCAAATACCAAACAGTCAGAAGAGACATTCTCTCCTGGAATCACACACTGGGCTTGAGTCTTTAAAAGGAAAAAACAAAACACAAAAACAACCACCAAACCCAGAATGTTTAGATAAACCCTCTATTTGGTCAAGAATGTCCCTTTAATGATTCCTGACTCCAGGATTTAATAGCTTGCTTTCAAGATCTGCTCTTTGTCCCAGTCAGGAAGGAAGAAAATGAGATTTCACAGTAAAAGATCTTTTCCTTTGAGGTATTCCCAGAATCAGTGGCTGGGCTGGGCAGAGCAGCTTCCAAAGGCCTTTCTCTATTTGGGTCCTGCAGAACACAACACATTTAGTGACCTGTGCTCCCAACAAGCGGCAGCATTATCACCAGGGCTGCAATATTTCCCTACTCAGCAAGATGCAGCAGCATAAAAGTCAAAGCCATCAGTTATGCAAGTGCTGAAACAAACCCCAAGCTGTTTTGTGAAAGTCAATACTCCCACATTCCACTCGCGCATCCTCCAAACACAAAAATGTTGGTTCAGCAGGACACAAGCTGCTACAATTGGCATGTGAAGCATTTGTTAAAAAAGTAACAAACTACAAAAACAAAGCCAAACCCTGGTTTCAAGTCAGAACGATGCCACATTTCTATGGCACTGTGTGAAAATCACCTTTCTAGGTTAAGCAGCCATAAGAGGGAGATTAATTCTGTTCTCTCCACGTTCTCCCACCTTCACCTCCACCTCGGAGCACCTTACTCATCCAGCCTGTCCCTACTTGAACACACCAGTCTGCAGCAGTTTTGGCACTGCAGCCATCCCAGTGCAGGGGTGATGTCGACATCTAATTAGCTACATTTGCACTACACCTATTTCAAACAAAGCAAAGGTACTTGAGCATATTAAGCAGCAATGTGGGCAGCTGAACCTGAGAGGGAAGAGTTGACAGAGCTGCTAAGAGAACATAATAGCAAGATTTTGCTCGAGCAAGTTACAAAACCTCTGCACAAAAGGAACAGGTAAAAGTCGTCAAAAAACAACAAAGAAAATGCAGTTCTAAGCTGTAACAAGCAAAGCAAACGAGGGATAAGAGACAAGAAAAAAATCACTTGTTTTAACACTGCTGACAGCCCCAAAGAACCTGCAGGGGAAATATTCTGCAAGCTCAAGGGTTTTGTGCAGATACTCCAGGGGATTTTTATTGTGCTGTTTCAGCCAACATTAACCTTTAAGCCTGTTTGCTGTGCACAAATATTCCAAGTAAAGAAGACATTAACAACCACTCCAACAAGTTTGTCTTGGAGTAAAATTATGAACTTGATGTTTACACACAACTCCAAGCCCTGAAGTCAGAGTGAAGAGTTGTTAAAATCCCACATACGTGTGTGCAAACACACAGAATATTCCAAATTGAGAGAAGCAGTTCTCATGAGAACAGAAAAAGGGGTGTGTTTATTAAAACTATTCCAGTCAAAGCTTTCACAGTACAGGGCCAGTAAATATATGTATAACCAGTTGTCTCAGGAGTAGCTGAGGAGTTTGTCCTACAAGAAATTGGCCAGGCTAATGACATCTTCAAATTTTAAATCCTTTATCTACCTTGTTTTCCTACTTTCTCTCCTTTTGATCCTGTAATTGAATGCTACTGTATTAAATGTGCACACATCAAACTGACAGCTCAGAAGTGTGCACTGAGCAAGAAAATCACTCTGCATCCCTTCTCCTTCCAAAGGAAGGCTATTTCAGGTGAGGCTGTGTAGGCTGGTAGGGAAGCTGCTTTCCTGATTACAGCTTAGAAGGAAAAAAAAAAAAAAAGAACTAGAGTCCAACTCCACAAGTTTTGTTGTTTTTAAAATTTTCTTATTCTCCGATTGCAAATAAACTCAGCATATGCCATCTACCCCGTCTAGAGCCGCTGATGTATTTACCTACAAGCTGAGCTTCTCCATCTGCCTAAAACGCAAGACACCTTCAAAACAAATTTCCCACAAACTGGGAAAGTTCCACTCAAACCAGCGACGCGCAGCTCGCTGGGAAGGAAAAGCCAACCACAGGGTGCTCGCCTGGGTTTCTATTTAAAACCCTTTATGGCAGGTTTCTTAATTTAAGAGCGACACCGACGCCTCACCGCAGCTGCCGGGAGGCTCCGAGCGCCGCCGGGAGCGGAGGACGAGCCTCAGCCCGCTTTGTTTGCCTGGGAGGCGCCGGCAGAGCGCTGCCAGCGCCGGGGGGGCTCTCCCTGCGCTTCCCCGGCCGGCCCAGGGCCGAGCTGCGAGCTTTAAAGCGCCGTCAAGAAACGCGGGTCTGGCACGGGCCCAGCTCGACATAAACAGCCGGTGCCGGCGCTGGCCCGGGGGTGTCACGGGACATCGCACCGCGACAGGGCAGCGGAGAGAGACAGCACCGCGGCACCGGGGCCCCGTGGCCCGTCACGGCCGAGGGAAGTCGCTCCCTCAGCGCCGGGCAGGGCGCGGCGGGGCGGCCGCCACACGAGCGCGAGCCCCGCGGCCGCCGCCGCCGCCTCCCCCGGCCGCGAGAAAATGGCGGCGGCTCCGTCTCCGCGCGCCCCCCCTCACACCGCCCCGCTCCTCCCGCTGCCGCTGCCGCCGGCCGGGACACCCCTGCACCCGCACCTTGTCGGCCACCAGCGCCTCGGCCGCCTCCTTTTTGGGCTCATCCTTGAGGGCGAAGGGCGAGTTGAAGGCGATCTTCACCATGGCGCCAGCGCTGCTGCCGCGTCCCGGAGCGGCAGCGGGGACAGCGAGGAGGGCGGGGCGGGGTCTGCGGTGGTCACGCCCCCAGCCCCGCCCCCTGGCCCGGCTGGGAGCGCCCCCTGCCGGCTGCGCCCTCACACGGCTCCATCCCCCCGCAGCTCGCCTCAGGCGCAGGAAGCGGGTCCCGACATGGAGTGACGGGATTAGAGAGGATGGAAAAGGCCGCTGAGACCCTCGAGTCCAGCCTGTGACCGATCCCCACCTTGTCACCAGCCCAGAGCAATGAGTGCCAGCTCCAGTCCTTCTCTGGACACCCCTAGGGATGGGGAGTCCACCTTCTCCCTGGGCAGCCAAGGCCTGACTCCCCTTTCCGTGGAGAAATTCCTGCTGATGTCCAACCTGAGCCCATCCTGGCACAGCCTGAGGCCGTTCCCTCTCCTCCTGTCCCTGTTCCCTGGGAGCAGAGCCCGATCCCCCGGCTGTCCCCTCCTGTCAGGGACTTGTGCAGAGCCAGAAGGGCTCTCCTGAGCCTCCTTTGCTCCAGGCTGAGCCCCTTTCCCAGCTCCCTCAGCCCCTCCTGGGGCTCCCTGGGCACCTGTCCCAGTGCTCTGCCCCTGCCATGGAAAGAAGTTCTTCCTCATGTTGAGGTGGAACTTCTTGTGGTTTAGTTAATGGCCATTGCTCCTTGTTCTGTCGCTGTCACCACTGAACAGAGCCTGGCACCATCCTCTGGCACCCCTTGGGGATATTGGTATGGATTGATGAGATCCCCTCGCAGTCTTCCCTTCTCCAGACTAACCAAGCCCAGCTCCCCCAGTCTCCTCATCAGAGAGGTGCTCCAGTCCCCTCATCATCTTCATGGCCTCTGCTGAACCCTCTCCAGCAGCTCTTTGGCTTTTTTGTCCTCAAGAAACCCGGACCTGGGCACAGCCCTCTGGATGTGCCTCAGAAGGGAGAATGAAACACTTTGTGCATTAGACTGTCTGAAACAATCTGTTCCTTCATATGGATGGAAATCTGTGTCCGTCTCTCTAGAATTTGATTTTACAGCTCTACAAAGAAATCTGGTTTGAATCTGGTGCCCACACCATGGAACCCTCCCTCACAGACAGCTGTAATTAAACAGACCTGAGCACTGATGCAAATATTGCAATAAGTAATTCTTCTAAGTGTAAACAACATGCAGTGTGTATTCCAGAATTCAAAGCATGTTCCTGTTATTCCACAGATGGAATACACTGTGTTTCCTTTCAAGATCATAGGTTTGATATTGCTGCCTTTTATGTCTGTAAGAATTTTGACTTTGACTTCAGTAAGAGAAGAACAAACTGTTTTATGTCTATTTAGCCTGACTTGGTCTAGTACCAGAAAACACTTTAACCTCATTTTACCAAGAAACCAGTGAAAAATCAATTTTCATATTTCCTAGCTTTAGCATGTTGGGAATAAGTCAAGCTCTGCTCTAAGAGTCCCTGGAACACAGATTTAGGACAGATTAAGAAGTTTCCTGTATGGCCAAAGCAATATTTGTACTCTCCAAACTGGCAGTTGATAAATGCTGTGAATAATTTTTGGTATTTTAATCTAATGTAATTACTTCATGCTTAAACAAATTGACTTTTCTTCCAATTACCCAAAACCTTTATTTGAAAAAGAAGACAGACATCAAGCTAGAATAGAACAAAATAGACCTCTGCTTTTTATCAAGGCCAGTGTCTGTACATCCAGCTGCCTCACTGTCCATGTTCTGTTGCAAGAGATGGACACTCCTGGAAATATTGTGCTCAGAGAAAAAAAAATAAAATTAGAGAATAGAAGTGGGTTTTTTTTTACATTTGTCTGCACTCAAGTTTGCAAAACTGAAAGTTTCATAAGATTTGTTGTGGATTTTTTTTTTTAAAGTGCATTTCTGTAGTGCATGTGACAATAATTTATCTTAATATGTTCAAAACTTACTTAACATCTGCAGTGTCTGGGAGAAAGTAATTCCAGCATCATCATACAGTTTTACACAGCTGATATTCTCAGTTCAGTCAGCACCAACTCCTTCAGAACACATCTCCTCCTACAATAATCTGAGGGTGTTTTGTAGAATACCAGGTTGGAAAGACATAAGAAAACTCAGATTTACTTTTTTCCCCCTTCTAGAAATCATCAGCCTGTTTGACTGAATAAAGATCAAAGAACCCCATGGGTAACTCCCCCACTTCACTCCTAAAATGCTTTTTCACCTTACTCCTGGCCCAGTTTTCTTTCAGACTTTTGCCATACACTGATTGCAGGTAGGCCTGGAAATCCCAAGCCACCTAAAGAAGTCATTTCACTTCTTCTTTTGAATTCTGCAATATTTCTGCTTTTCTTTACTATTAAAATACCCTGGGGTTAATTTCCTGCTATTTATTCTGAGATTGTCTTTATCACCTTGGCAGGGAAGAGATTATCCCCTGATGCTTAATTATCTTTTCAATCCTTCTGGTGTCTGTAAAGTTAAAGCAACACTGTTTTTAAAAAAAATAACAAATACATGGAGCAAGTTATTTTAGAGACTGGAGAAATTTGTCCAAAGAAAGGGAGAACTGGAATGCTGTGGTGGCTGTGATGCTGTTATCTTTACTCACAGAGAACTGTATTTCTTAGAAGTGCCACTAAACCCCAACGCCTTCCTTTTAGCAGCAGTGATGACATAAGGAGCCCAGACAGTCTAAGAATATTAAAGACCAGGCTTTGGAAGGTGAGGTTGTACCTTGCATTGCACCAGGCAGTGACTCAGCAGATAATCCCACTGGAAGCTCCTTTTTGAGCAATCCTGAATTAATTTTTAACGTGTAGGAATTTTTTAACTCTTCTAATAGACTTTTTTAAAGCTCCAGCCATAAGATGTGTTCACATTTATTCTAGCTCCTCTTTTATTTTTTATGCCAGGAGAACCCTTCCTTACTTTTTGGGAACAATGGGATGTTCTACCTTTCCTAGTTTTTGAAGTATTCTCCCACGTTGAAGCAGAAGGTGTGCTGTGTATGTGCATAATCCTGGCTCGTGTATCTTGTCCTGGCTCAGAGCTGGGAGGAGGAGGAGGCTGCAGGCTGGCAGGACATGTGAGCACATGTTCTGCATTTCAGTGGTCACTCACAGCTCCTTGAACCTGAGTAATGTTTTGTTAGACCTAAATCCATGCACAGAGTTCAGCACTGAAGTGTAAATTCACTCAGCTGAGCCTCACACCGTCACTGGTACTGCAGAGCTCACAGGGATGACTCTCAGAGCCCCAACCTGGACTTGAGGTGTAAAGAAACAGTAATTAAAGAAGTAATAATTAACAGTTTTAAATATACACTATATCCAGCAGTTGGGTTTTTTACGAGCAGTGCAATTACTGACAGAAGTGCCATTAAAGTAAACAAATATGTCATGCAGGGCTGTTAAAAATTAAAGAGAATCTACAAACTCTCTCCTTTCCAAAAGACCTTCTCCCAGTGTGACATTTTATATTTATCCAGATCTCTGAAGTTCTGCTTTTTGCCTCCAGTCCTTTCCCAAATCTCTTGCAAAGATTCCTCCCACACCACCTCCTCCTGTTTTTCCCTCACTCTCCATCTCTGGTATTTCATCTCCATTCCTTCCCTAATCAGTGACCTGGGACCTTTTTTACTTTTCTACCTGTTCCTAAGGCTGATACTGAATCCATTTGGATTTCAGACCACAAAACTGCAAAACTGAGAGCTTCCAGTTTAAACTTCTGTGGAGGAAAGTTTTTTCCCACTAAATTTGGGCCCTTGAGTGAGGATCTGTGTCTGGAGAGGAAATGTTGTTTGCTCTGCTGCCTTCCCCTACTGCCTGGCAGGCTTCTCTCCGCTGCAGCAGTGTCAGATTAGGATCTGTGGCAAGGAAAACACACATTACTCACTTCTACTGATGCCTTGTTACAAAACACTACAACAGGAACGTTGGTTACATGGAAAGTTGCCTATTTCCATGCAGGGAGAAGCCAGGAGTCCCTTTTCTCTGTGGTGTTCAGCTGTGGGACAAATGAGAAGAGGGAGCCTGAAGGACACAGAGATTCTGTTGATGTGGTCAGGTCAGCGTTGAAGAGACCTCACTGCCCACATAGCCATTGCCTCACAGAGCAGAATTCCACAAGAAATTCCAGTCCTCTGGAACATCTGCCAAGCGAGCAGCATGCCCAGGGTGATCAGCAGCCCCAAAGGGTGGAAGGGCCAAAGGCGAGTGTGGTGTAACTGCCGTGAGGCAAGCAGAGATCTGTCAGGAACCCGGAGTCCTGGCAGGTCTGTAACAGCATTGCCACACTCTGCTGCTGGAGGAAACCCAACAATCGCTCAGAGCTCAGAGTGTCCTCTACTGAACAGGCCAAATAGACATTTTTGGACAGAGATTTGTGTTTGCCTTGGCACTGAGGGGTGGCATCCGGGATTCCCCCTCTTTCCTTTCAGGCACGCTTTCCCTCAAACCCACTCCAGGAGTTCTCCCTCTGGCCAGGTGGGCTGGCAGAGACCCAGCTCCTCCAGGGGCTGCTGTAGGGGAGGACCCCCAGACTGGGTTTGTTTTTGTTTGAACGGGTTTTTTGGTTTTGGACACCCTAAATGGGAAAGTGCTGAAGAAAACCCACCCATTCATCCTCGGCATTCTCCCTGTGTGCAGATCCCTGCTTGAGCAGGAACTTCAGTGGCTCTGCCATCCTGCTGGAATGCTGCACATCAGGAGAGCCCACACCTACACATGCAGATGTTGCTGCAAGGGGCAGCCTTTTCTCAAACAGCGCAGGCTTGATCCTGCCGTGACCAGGTCGTGTTTGAGCTCAGTTTAATGATAAGGGCAGACATGGGAATGTCTCTTTTGGCTGTGCTGCCCAAACCTCCATGCTGTCCCTGCCCTGGGCCGGGTGAGGATGTTCCCAGATGCACAGGGCTGTGCTGGCAGAGGCTCCCAGTGCCGTGGCAGAGCTCTGCAGTGGCTGGTGAAGCTCGTCTGACTTGTTCCCTGTGGGTTTGCTCTGTGCCTGTCGATAGGGCCGTGCACACAGGGACAGCTCTTTCCTGCCTTAATGGAAGCAGTACCCATAGAGCTGGTGCTCCTGGACTCAGGAAGGATTGCTGGGAGCTCACATCATCAATTTAACATCCATTAAGTCTTCCAGTGAGTCACAGAATCATTAAGGTTGGAAAGACCTCCAAGATCATCAACCTTTGACCGAACACCATCATGTCAAATAAACAATAGCACTGAGTGCCACGTGCAGTCGTTTCTTTGAAGACCTCCAGGGAGGGGGACTCCACCATCTCTCTGGGTAGCCCCTTCCAATGCCTCGCCACCCTTTCCATGAAGAAATTCCTCCTGATGTCCAACCTGACACAGCTTGAGGCTGTTTCCTCTTGTCCTGCCCCTTGTTCCCTGGGAGAAGAGCACAACTTTCACCTGGCTGTCCCCTCCTGTCAGGGAGTTGTGCAGAGCCAGAAGGTCCCCCCTGAGCCTCCTTTTCTCCAGGCTGAACCCCCTTCTCAGCTCCTTTAACCATTCCTGGAGCTCCAGCTCCTGCCCCAGCTCTGTCACCCAAAGATGCAGCTCTGGAAACAACCAAGGAAACGAGAGCCCTGCCTTGGTCTGTTTACATCCGTGTGTGTTCCATGCATACCACCTGCATATGGAGCAACTCCACCTGTTAATATGACATTAATGAAGGATTTATGGCCACACCACATTCCAGCTGGAGAATTTTCTTATGAACAAGGTGCTGAAAATAGGCGTCACTAAGAGACTATAGGTTTTGAAGTAAGGGTGAAAAGTCACAGGTGAATCTTTCAAGGGCTTTAGCGGAGCTCTGGGCATCATCCAGAGCTGCATCCAAACTGGAATTGGGAATATCCAGTGAGTAAAAAAGGCATAATTCAATTACAGAGACACCTTTTCTTCGAACTTCATTAACACTAACAGAAATCAGCCCTGGACAGTGAGTAAGAACACGTTACCAGCTTTTGTAGCCAGATTTACCTGAAGAAATAGTACAAACTTTAAAAATAAAAGTTACTGATGGAAAATGAACCTGCCTTCACCCTCACCTACTCCTTTTTAAAATACAGGTGTCCCTTTTCATCTGTGCAAAGCCTGTCAAAAATAGCAATCGTGCAGAAACACCTGTGCTAACAGAGCCAGAGTACAAATCTTGTCAGTTAAAGAGATTTATGGGGCTTTTTGTGAAGTTGTGCAGGTTTTCTGTTGAGCAGCAGAGGTGGCAGTGGTCTCCTGTGCTGATGTTTATCTGTGAGCCAAAGTATGCCAGCTCTGGGAGGCAAAGCCTCAGCAGCGTGTGGTGTCTGCTGCTGGGGACGGTGCCAGCTGGGGGGGTGACACTGCCAAGCCTGGCCCGTGCTTCCTCTTCTCAACACAGAGAGCAGGAAGCCTCTGATCCGAGCCACGAGTTTCCTCTGTGCAGCACAGGCAGGAACAAACGTGGTCACACACACGCACGGGCACAGCCCTAAAAAACCACGTTTAATCCATGCATGAAATGTTGTGTTGAAACAGACCTTAAGAAACCCATTTTTATGTCCTACTTTGGAGAAGGTGCCTTTTGATTTGAAGGAAAAGCAAATCTACTGCCCACATCATTTTTACAGAGCACAGGTTTCAGTGCAGGAGGTTGTTTGTGTTTGTAGCACAGATATCACAGCATGATATGGGAAATAACTTGTGGTTCTTTCTTTTCCTGTTCCAAAAAAATCTCTCCATAGTGAGGAGACACCTGGTGATGTTACAAGGCTTTGATGGGACCTGTGCTGCTGTATTTGAACGTGTTGACTCTCCAGCAGACAGCAGAGAGAACAACATTTCTGTTCTGAAGGACTGGAATTAAGAAATCCCCCAAAAATCAGTGGTTTTCTTCTATTGTATTTTAGTATGAAAGCTCCCAGTTCAAAAGAATGTTTAAGGAAAGCAATTTGGGGCATATTGAAATCTCCCCAGGTTAACATTAAAGACATGCATTAGCCTGAATTTAAGATCACAGAAACACGAGAATGTTTGTTGGAAGAGAATTCTTTTGTTTTTCAGCCCAACCTCCCACTCAAAGCAGAATTATCACCAATGTTAGATTTGGTTTTGTGCAGCTGAATCTTGGAAAACACCAGGGATGGAGAGTCCCCAACCTCCCTGGGTAACCTACACCAGCACTACACTCCCCTCCCACTGTTTTTTTTTCCCCCTGAGGTCAAATCTGTCTCCCAAGCCACAGTTTGAGGCCATATTCACCCTTTGGCCTCCACTTCTTTGGGGAACAGTGGTTAAATAAAATGTTCTGAGTCCCTGGTTCATATAATTAATATTTAAAAATTAAAAATCAACTGTATTATGGACTGATGGGAATATTCACACCCACAGCCCTGTGTTGGGATGCTGGGAGGATGCAGCTCCTGGCAACAGCTCTGGGGATGAGTGGGAACAGCTTTGGGACACAGAAGCAGGATGGCTGCTCCAGTACCAGCCCTGAAGAGGGACAGTGGAGGCACTGCTCTCTGACACCATTTCCCTTCCCTAAGAACCTTCCAATCTCCAATGTAGTGGAGGAAATCGCATTCCCACTGCCCCATTTCTAACCCCAGGCTGCTCCCCTACCACTCAACTGAAGGTATAGGATGAAGGGTTCCCAGCAATGTGACCATTTGGCCAAGTAAACAAATCCCTGTTTTCTGCAGTTTAGAAATTTCTTTAAAATCGCCATCTAAGTGTCCATTGTTTCCATGCTTGGAGCTGTTCCTTCATCCCAAAGGAAGAGCCTTGCCAAGAGGCAGGAGGAAGTGTTTACTTCCACTTCTCCAAGGATTGCATCCCACAGAAATACAGTTCTGGGCGGTTCTGGAGCAATGTTTCATGTCCTGGTAATGCTTGGATAAACTAAAACCGAATTACAGCTCAGCTTTGATAACCTTGAATGGCCCATGTGACAATAATCTCAGAATCCTGGTGCTGGGAATTCCCTCAGGATCATTTTCCCTAAAGACACTTTACAGACTCTCCTCTTGGGATTTCTGATATTTCCAAAGAAATTAGAGCTGCTTCCACTGCTGCCTTTGGGGCCGTGAGAAGTGGGATCCTCATCCTTGTCAGGCTCAGCAGGAAAATGAGTTCAGTCTCAGCACTGCTTGAGTGTCCCCCAGGGCTGCCAGGGGAACAATGACCTTATTTCTGGGTTATTTTCTCCTCCTTCTTCCCAAGTGGATATTCCCATTAGTGAAGGATGTGACCTCCCCTCCTGTGTCCCCCTTACTCAGTGTCACACTGGAGGCCTGAAGATGATGCCACCTTGAATCCAAATTTAACTGTTCTCCTAAAATTCACCTGCTTGCATTCATCAGAGTTGGATGGTGTTTTCTGATAGGAAAAGATGCCACTGAAATTGATGCAGCATTAGAAATTCTTCCAGTCATATCCTGTATTCCAGAAGGGAAAAACAAGTACACAGTGTAGAAGATATATCCTTGGAATTGCCTGCTTCAGTTTCTTGGATGAGCTACTTTTTCACCTTAATTAGCACAGCTGGATCTGATTCCTTTCAAGACTTACTGAAAATTAATCTTAGCTAAGGTGGTTACTGTTCAAGTCCTGCATTAGAGGCCAAGGTGCATCCCCAGTTCTCATTTCCATTGTGGAGATGTTGGAATCGGTCTTTCCACTACTCTGTTCTTTCCTAATGAAGCAGCTCCCTGGGTTTTAATTAGTCTGGACAGCGAGACAGGAGGGGTTGGAAGGCAGGGGATGAGCTGAGGAGACAAGGAAAAGAAGTGGCATGTGAAGGAAAGTGATGCAGGGCAGTGCTGGGAAAAGACAGAAGGAAGTATTGCCATCATTTAAAATCCAGTGTTCCTTAAAAGTATTCTACTCTTCAGAGTCCTCTGAGAGCTCGGAGCCCCTTCCAGTGCCTAAAGCAGCTCTGGGAGAGCTGGAGAGGAACTTGGGACAAGGGATATTCCCTTGGATGGGATATTGGGAAAGAATTCTTCCCTGTGAGGGTGGTGAGGCCCTGGCATAGGGTGCCAGAAAAGCTCTGTCTGCTCCATCCCTGGAAATGTCCAAGGCCAGGTTGGGTGGGGTTTTGAGCAACCATTCCACAATTCCATGACTCAGAGATCCATTCTGGGCAAGTCACTGCAGCCATGTGGGAGCCCTGGTCTGAGGGCAATTCCACAGCTCTCTTTATTCTCAGGAATTGTATCCTTAAACTGAGCACATCCCTGTCTCCTTGCATTCCTGTCTCTCTGAGGAACACTGACATTTTCAATTAGAAGGAGAAAAGTCATTTTCCATGCCTGGAAGTGAAGGTTTGGGCACAGCAAAGTCACAATTGACAACTTTTTTATTGTTTTTTTTAAAAAAAGAACTGGTACAAGAAAGCACACGAAAGGGTGTTGGCCTTTTATCTGGAAAAGGCAAAGACCTCTCCAAGGGTGGGGTTCCCAAGAGAGGGATTGCTCAGCCCTGGAGCTGCCGAGGGCTGGAGAGGCTGCAGGAAGCCTGCCCGATCCTGCCTGTCCATGTCCTTCCCAGCCTCTGCAGGCTCCTGGACTTGTGCTCTTGGCTAGGGATGGGCAGGGACTGGGGAATATTCCACACAAAATACTGGCCAGGAAGACAGCAGCAGTCCAGCTGCTGGAAGGATGTGGGAAGCTCCAGAGTGCTGACATCCACGGTCAGGCTGACCCTGGCAATGGATGTGCTGATCCAAGTCTCATTCCCTCTGCTCACGCTGGATTTCAAGCCTTTGCTGCTCCCTTCTGAGCTGAAAATAATCCCAGACTGGTTGGGATTCAAGGGGGCCTTACAGAGCATCTCATCCCACCTGGGCAGGGACACTTTCCCCTATTCCATGTTGCTCCAAGCCCTGTCCAACCTGGCCTTGGACACTTCCAGGGATCCAGGGGCAGCCACAGCTTCTCTGGGCACCCTGTGCCAGGACCTCCCCACCCTCACAGGGAATAATTTCCTCCTAATATTTAATTTAATGTGATGCCAAGGGTGAAATTTAGCAGGGACACCCTTGATCCATGAGCAGGACCACTCATTTGGGATCCATGACCCAGAGGAGACAGAAGGCCAGAGGGATGGGGATGCCAAAAAATCTTCTTGCAGGAAAGCCTAAATACACACATTTGCATTTTTTTTTCTTGTAAACCCCCTTCCATAGAATTCTCAAGAGGAGAATTCTCTAGAGCTCAAATGCCCTCATCAAAAAATCCAAACCTTACTTATTTTCTCAGTTTTCCCAGAATAATTTCAACTAAAAAAATGAAAACAGCCCACCAGGAAAGTACTGTGTGAAACCAAAAGGCGAAAGGGAAGTGAAATCAAAAGAGAGACGAAATTTGTGCACTCAGGCTTTATATTTTGGGGAAGTGCTTGTTGGCAAGGGGCAGGGAGGAGGATCTTGCTGGGAGGGCTGACTCAAATTCAGCTGCTGGTATCAAACCCTGGAACTCAGCACAACGTTTACATGGATCATTATCCACTGCACTTCAGAAATAACTGTGGGATACATAAATGGGGGATTTTGCAGAAGAAAAAGTGAACCAGGAGGTGAAAAAGGAGAAAAAAAGGCTATGGCTTCCCAAATACCCTTCTTTTGTCCCCATTCATGCCTCAACCTCCCCACAAAGTGCCCTTTCTTCTCCATCTCCTCCCTCCCAGGTAATATCACCTGGTTGGGAGCATGAATTCCTATTACAGAAGAAAAGCTGCATTGTTCAATATCTTCCTCCTTTGAGTTATGCCAGTGGCAACTATTTTGACAGAGTCTTCATAGTTTCCTCATATCTGACTAATTAGAGATGATGAAAGCCATGATTCATTAAAAAAACACAGATAATCATCTGAGCAAATCCAACCTCCATCTTCAAATGGATCTGAATGTTCTTAAATACCCATCAAACCTCAAATGATTTAATCTCAAGGCTCCATCTTGTGGCAAAGTAAAGCAAAGTCACCGACTGAGAAATTAGTATTTGCTCTTCCTTAGTATTTGTTTTTGCTTCATATTTTTTCTTCCTTAATTTACCCTGCTTCTTTTTTAATAAACTCATGGGTGTGTTTGCTTATGTACAGGGAAAGTTTAATATAACACCCTTGAAAACCTAGAGCAGTACTCAGAGCTGTGGTAATTCTGAAATATTCTAAGTTTCCCAAATTTCTAAGTGTCCATGTCCAATATGATTGTGCTTGGGTGTATTTGTATTAAAAAAAAAATCTTGTAAAACTGTAGGATTTGATGTTAATTTTTGGCTGGAATATCTCATGGAGCTTCTTGAACTCCTTCATTTTGAATTGTACTAATGGTGCAAAGCACAGAAAAAGCTACCAAGAGTGATTTTTTTACTGGTTAGAAATTCTGATTAAAAAGATGGTTTACAAGGGGCAAGGTAATTAAAAAATCATGGAATCATTAAGGTGGGAAAAGACCTCCAAGATCATCAAGCCCAACCTTCGATCAAATCCCACCACTAAACCCACCAAGGGCCACATCTGCTTGGTTTTTGAACTTGATTTTTGACTCCACCACCTCTCTGGAAGGGCCTGACTATTCTTCCAGGGAAGAAATTCTTCCTGATGTCCAACTTGAACCTCTTCTGGCACAGCCTGAGGCCGTTCCCTCTCCTCCTGTCCCTGTTCCCTGGGAGCAGAGCCCGATCCCCCGGCTGTCCCCTCCTGGCAGGGACTTGTGCAGAGCCAGAAGGTCCCTCCTGAGCCTCCTTTTCTCCAGGCTGAGCCCCTTTCCCAGCTCCCTCAGCCCCTCCTGGTGCTCCAGCCCCTTCCCAGCCCCATTCCCTTCCCTGGACATGCTCCAGCCCTTGATATCCTCTGTCCCCAGAGCCGTGTCCCTCGCCCTGGAGGGGACAGGCAGCGTGGCCTGGCCAGATAAAGTCCCGGGGGGGGCGGGCAGGAAGGGGAGCAGCTGCTCCTTATCTCCCTTCCTGCAGCTCCCCCAGCGCGTCAGCTTTGCTTTTTTTTCTTCTTCTGCTAATAATAAAGTTGGTTTTAGCAAGCAGGAGCTGTCAGGCTTCCAGGAGGGTGTCCTGGTTGGGAGAGATAGCACCCATGGGTGCTCCAGGGTCCAGGGCTCTCCGGGAGCTCCGGGCAGAGGGAGCAGCTCCTGGGTTGGGCTGTTCCAGCTGGGAGCTTTATCCTGGTACATTTTCTGCAAGGGCAAGGAATGACAGGACAGGGGGAACGGCCTCACACTGACAAGGCTCAGGGTTAGATGGGATATTGGGAAGGATCCCTTCCCTGTGAGGGTGGGGAAGCTCTGGCACAGGGGCCCAAAGAAGCTGTGGCTGTTCCTGGAAGTGTCCAGGGCCAGGTTGGACGGGGCTTGGAGCAGCCTGGGATAGTGGAAGGTGTGGAATGAGATGATCTTTAAGGTCACTTCCAACCCAAACCCTCCTACGATTCCATGATTTTACAAAAATAATTATTTCTCCTTAGTGTCACAGGGAGCAAGGCATCATCTCCCAAGTAATTTCCTAGGTCCCCATGCTGGGTATCTCACTGATAACAGCTCCCAGGATGCTTATCAGCAGAGCACCAACATTCCTGTGCCCACCTGAACTGCTGTGAGAACTTCTCCCTCTGCTAAACACTGGAGAACAATTGCCATTTGAGGGGGGATAATTGGAGTGATCCAAAACCATTTAACAATTGGAATATCCTTGTGCTCCGTGGCTTTTTATTTTTTCCTGTTCCAGCTACAGTGTCATTCACTAATGAATGCAGCATGGGTTGGGATTAGGTTTAAAGCAGCATTTTCCTGTTGCTGTTCCCTACATGTTGGTCGCACCCTTAATGATCTTCCTAGGAAATATTTACTTTGAGGGGTTTGCTTCTAAGTCCTTCAAGTGATCAAAACCAGGCAAGGCATGGCTTACTCTCCTATGACTTCAGTTTTTCCTGGAAAGAAACGGGAACAAAAAAAATTCCTACTTCCAAAATTAATGCAAATCAGCTTGAAAATCATCTTGTCCCAATAAATGAACACTCCATTCTTTCTCAGTCAGGCTAATATTGGCTTTTAAGGGAAGAGAAACTCCAGGAAGAATGAGCACTCATTGGCAGGATAGGCCTTCTGTGAGTGGCCCCTGTGAGAAATCCCAGCCAGGGCTGCCAGGATCGCTCTGGAGCTGAAGTTTGGGAAGAAGTTTGGGGAAATCAGCAGCCCAGTGGCTCCTGACCAGGAGACTGCCACGTCCAGTCCTTCCTTGGACACCTCCACCACACCCCTGGGCAGCCCCTTGCAATGCCTGGCCACCCTTTCCCTGGAGAAATTCCTCCTGATGTTCCAGAGGATGCTGCATTGAGCCTTTCAAGAGATGCCTCTGTTCTTTGCAATATATTTGCGGTTTAAATTGTCAATAAACCCACAGGACATAATTACACCCCCAAATTCCCCAGACTTGAAAGCCTGACCGTCCCTCCCTTGTTCTCCACAAGCTGTAACTCAATGCAAACCCCTCTGTCTCTCTCCATTTTCCAGTTCTTTCATTCATTCCTGCTGAGTAATTAAAAATGGCTTCTAAATAAACAGCGGGGATGATTTCCGAAATGTTCTGTATTTCCTTGCAGGGCTGGGACTTCTGTCATTGGCCCACTTAAGTGGTTTTGAAAGATTGTATACAGGTTCCTTTTACAATGCATTTGAAGTTTGTAATCCTGCTTAAACACACAAAAATAGGAAGGATTAACAAACTGCCACGCAGAGGCCAAAAGAAGACAGAGCTAAAAGCAATCAAGGAGCAGCCTATCAGATCCATGAAATAAATTGGGGGGAAAGTGGAAAACTGTCAACAAAAATAATATGTTATGGATCCTCAAGCCTTTCTGTTTATGCTAGAGGAAGCCTAAAATAATCTGTGGTTTCTGATGCTTGATTTAGTTTTCCACAAGCCTAATTAACACCAGATTAAGTTTGCTGCCACTATAGGTTTTTGCTTAGACTGACAAATCCTGGCTGTTTATTTGTTTCCTAAAAAAAATGACTGGAGGCAATAACAGCATGACACAGTCAATAAGGGTGAAAACAATGCTGTAATATTCATTTTTAGAAACTCCATCTTCAGGAGAAATCCCCTTGACTTTGTATATTAAATTCTGGCCCCAGAGTCTTTACAAAGGGAAAAATCCCATTGATTGATTGTCCCACTGATTTAAGATGCAGCCCTGTGAATTTAAGCTAAAAATTATGATTTTGCTGCAGTAGATGGGTTTTCCCAGATGTTTCAAGTAACCCATGTGCTCAGGGGCTTGGCCAGGTGTGGGCCAGGGGCTGATGGAATGGAGCTGAACAAGGCAGAGACTTACAGAGAGAAAATCCCTCGTGTTGGCATCAAGCCCTAGTGTGGATTATTTATAGGGAAAATATCCCAGAGTGGCATCAGCCATTCTGTGACTGTCAGTACGAGTGTCAGGACATCAGGATTGAACCTGATACCCAGAAACAGGGACAGGACACAGGGAATGGCTTCCCACTGCCAGAGGGCAGGGTGAGATGGGATATTGGGGAGGATTTTCTCTCTGGGAGATTGGGCAGGGTGCCCAGAGAAGCTGTGGCTGCCCCAGCCCTGGAAGTGACCAAGGCCAGGTTGGAGAATTTGGAGCAATCTGGTTTGGTGCCCCTCTGATACTTTTGGGGGCTTCACTGAGCTCCATCAGTCCCCAAAGAAATTATCCAGGCAGAGGGAACAGATTCTCCTGGAATGACTGAAATGTGGGCATAGACATGGACAAACAGGTAAGACAAATATGGATTTTCCTGCAAGGCAGAGCCAACACAGTCACTGAGTTTTCATCCTTGAATCTTCATCTCCCTCTGAGGCAAAGCCCCAAATCCCCTTGTCTTTGTGCTGACCTGAACCCGGATTATTTCTGGGAAGGCTGAACAGAGGATGGATGTGCCTGCCCAATGGCACAGCTGGGAGACAAACAGAAATTCCAAATCCAGCCCAAATGTCTGATGATAAGAGGCAGATATCAGCATTTATTGGCTTCCTGCTCCTTTCTGCTCTGTCATAAATCCCTGACAGCAGCAGCTCATGGAGTGTGACCCTGGCTGAGAGGAGCCCAGCCACGGGACAGCTCCCACCTTTCCTGCTGGCCAGGAGATGTGGAGGAGACACCTTGGATCATCCAAGGATTGTCAGGGACTCATGGTCCTGCCTGGTGCCTGCTGAGAGTATCTCAGAGTGAGTGCTGCGTCTGAATTCACCTTTTAGAGGAATTTTTTTGCAGCAGACTCCCTCTCTGTATTTCTCTGCCAAACTGATTTGTGCCCAGAGCAGCCCCAGGCTCACTCTGGTGCCACCATCCTGCCCCAGCCACCTCAGCAGAAAAGGACAGGACTTAGAGGAATTCCACCAAATGGAAGGAAAATGATGAAAAATTCTCTTTTCTTCCAACATTTATCTAAAAACCTCCCTGAAAAAGCTCTTGCTGTGTTTAAAGTGCACTTGGGGAGGAGTTTTCCAGGGCTGCAGTTCATCATGCCCCGAAATATTGTTAATTTTGGTGTTTAGTGAGTCCAGCAGGCCCAGGCTGCGGAGCCATTTGGATTCAATCACTTCCATCTCTCCTTAGCCCGGATTCCTCAACCAACTGCGCGAGGATTTATCGTTTGTGAGCTGTAAGTGAATTACCCCCGGTAACCCAATCCCAGGAGATGCCGGGCAGGAATGATGCCTTTCCAGGGCTGGGATTGGGGCTGGAGCCGTGTCCACAGGTGCCTCTCTCTTCTGGAGTTTTAAATCATTCACAATGCAATTTGCATTAAAAGAGGAGGGTGATTATTTAGGAGCGGCTTTCTGAGGGAAATGCCCGATGTCCTAAGCAGATGCTGCGGAGCTTTTCCCTCAAATATATGTCCTTGGAAGCTGCGTTTTTCCTGCTCTTTTCCCTCCCCCTTGGTTCCTAAGCCTCTCTCCGTGGCCACGTCACAGCAATTCCCCTCCTTTTCATCTCCTTTCCAGCTGCTGCATCCCGGCCGGAGCAGCTCCTCCTGCTTCCCCTGCCAGGAGATGTGAGGCTGGAGCAGCTCTGACACAGCTCGGAGGACACAGCAGGATCCAAATCCCACTAAAATGTGTGCTTTGAAAAGCCCGGCTCCTCCGGCTGCCTCTGCCTGAACATGGAATATTTTGTTTCAGTGGAGCCCCAGAGCCGGGTCGGAGGGTTTTCCCTGGATGCATCCGTGTGTTGTTAATCCCATCCCATCTGCCAGGGGGGCCAGGGCTGCTCGGGGCAGGGGACAGTCCCCATTTCCCCGTTTTCTTTCATCTTCCCCACTTCCTTTCCTTTTTCCTCATTTCCCTTTTCCCATTTTGCTTTTCCCACTTCCTTTCTTTTTCCTTCACTTCCATCTCAATTATTTTCTTTTCCCACTTTTCCATTTCCCCATTTCCTTTCTTTTCCCTACTTCCTTCCTTTTTCTGTTCCCATTTCCCCATTTCCTGTCTTTTCCCTGCTTCCCTTCCCCTATTTCCTTTTTCCCCACTTCCCTTTCCTCATTTCCCTTCTTTTCCCATTGCTTCCCTTTCCCTGCATTCTTCATTTCCCCCATTTCCCTTTCCTCATTTCCCTTTCCCCAGTTTCTTTTCCTCCACTTTCCTCTGCTCACTTCCTTCCTTTTTCCCCTTTTCCCTGTCCCCATTCCCTTTATTTCCCCCCCCCGTTTTCCTTTCCTCACTTCCTTTCCTTTTTCCCCGTTTCCCTCTCCAGGGAGGTTGGATGGGCTGATCCCAGGGTTGTCCCTTCCACGTGGCCGAGGTCGGGATGTGCCCCCGGGCTTGTCCCATCCCCTTGGAGCTCCCCTCCATCCCCCCCCGTGCCTGTCACTTGTGCCAAGGCTTTGCCACGAGGTGGCTTTAAGGTAAAGGGGATTTGGGGGATATTCGGCTAAATCCTAAATCCAGGTCAAAGTTCCTTCTTCTGCTAATCCCTCAGAGTCTTATCCCCGGATCACGGTGCCTGAGAGCGGGATTCAGGTGCTCGTGAGCATCGGGAGGTCAGCGATGCCTCAGGTAAAAACTGTTCCAGAGGGACAGATTTTATGGGAAAACATCCCACAGAGACCATTCCTACAGCTCGCCCGAGCCAGTGTCACTTGTCCCCTGCCACCCATCTCACAGAATGATCCTTGTGCTCAGCCTGCCTCTGTTAATTGCCATGGAAATTCGATAATTTCATCCTAAAGCAGAGTTGAGGAAAACTCAGGAAGAGCTCCGATTACTGAAAACTGGAAAAGATTAATCTTGATTAAAGCACTTCCTGCAGGAAAATCGGGACCTCCTGAACTCAGCCGAGGGCTGATTGCTCTCCAAACTGGGATGTGCCCAACACCTTGGAAAAAGAAGGAAAATTCCCTCCAGAGGTGGAATTTGATGGGCTCTTGGCTTCATCCCACTCAGGGAAAGTGCAAAAGAGGGATATTTCCTTCCCAAATGATCCCGTCAGCACCCACCAGCCTTACCAGGAGGGAAAATTGGGATGGGGCAGTGCCAACGGAATGAGCAAAATGGAAAATGGACACTCTTTGTTTGGAATTGTTGAGATGAGGAGGGAAAAGCCTTTTTCCAAAGCCAGCATAGCGTGGATTTGGTGTGTTCTGGCAGGTTATCGTGATGAAGGAATGGAGGACTGGGATAGAAAGGGTTAAACCTGGAATTAGAATTGCAGACTAAACTGCTGCTTTTCTTTAATTTCCTTCCTATTTTCTCTTATTTCAATCTCTTTTAAATTAATCAAATTTTCATCTTCATTTTAATTCTCTTTATTTTCATTTTTATCTAATTTGTTGGCAAGTTGCTTTTTCTTTGAATATCTTAGAATTTTTTATTCAATCCATTTTGATTTCTAATTTCTTCAGTAATGTCCCCATGCAGATTTTGTTACTCAACACCACGACCTGAACAGGTTTAAAAGAGCAGATAAAGCCCAACTGCTGCTTGTCCCAGGCAGTTCCTGTTATCCAGCTCATCCAGCATGGATCCCTCTGGCTGATTCCCACATTTGTGGCAGAGCCAGGAGGGATTTAAGGCCGTGCAGAGGTGTCACTTCGAGACGTGGATTGGTGGCCTTGGCAGTGCTGGGGGACAGCTGGTGACAGCTGGGAGCCTGTGCCGAGGCAGGACAATCCTTTGGGTGGAGAAATTTTCCCTCATATCCAACAAAACCTCTCCTGGGGCAACTTGAGGCTGTTTCTTCCTGTCTTTAATGTTACCTGAGAGAAGAGGCCAACACCCAGCTGGAGGTTGTGGAGATCCCAGAATCCCAGAACCACCAAGGTTGAGTCCAACTCCCAACCAGCCCAGAGCCCTTTTTAAACATCCAGAAAATAAAATCCATCCCCTCTTCATGTCCATGAGGCGGCTGATGCTCCACACTTGGCCCTTGAGATGTCCCATCCCTCTGGCACCTTCCCACCCTCATCCCACCGCTCCCGCTCACCCTGAAGGACTCCGGGGGGGCCACGGCCGCTCCCCTGGACCTCATTATCCCATTGACAGCAGTCCATATCTCCCTGGCCAGGAATGTATTTACTCCTGGGCACATAAGAAATTCATTTCCCAAATTGAATTATCTGCCTCGGGAGATTGGGGCTTTTGATTGTGTCGCTGCACTTCGGAAAGCGACTGAAAATTGATAAAAGCCAGATGGGAAGCGGAAACAGTCATTTCATGACTCCTTAAATGTTTCACTTGGTTAACCCTTGGATTGCACCGGGCTTGGAGTCGGCCTGGAGTGTGGAAACAATTTGTTGTGGAGTTCTTGGGATGCAGAGTGGGCTGGAAGTGCTCACCAGGGAAAGGAGTCCCTGCAAGAGGGGAAAAAAAGGACTTAGGACAAAGATGTTTCCCTGTGGGAGTTGTTCAACCAGGAGGATTCTAAGACAATGGGACAATATCCCAGCTGAAGGGTGTTTGGGTGCAGGGAATGTTCCTGAAGGTGTGGGATGAGCGGTAAATCCCTCAGGCAGCTCTGGATGTGGGGAAGGCAAAGCCCAGATTGCAAATGCCCAGCAGAGGCCGGGAACGGGAGTTTCTTTCCTTTGGGTGTGTTTCAGTCGGCAGAAAATCAGGGAGGAGAGGAAACACATGAGAGAGGAATGGTTTTCCAGGCTGCTGGTCCTGGAGAACACAAGTCTGGCACTGTGGATTATGTGGAGAAGAGTCCCCAGCACCTGTGAATGGAGCAAACCCGGAGACTCACATTTTTCCTCTGTTCTGTCCTTTAAATTAACCTTTTATAGGATTTCTATAGGATTATTTTCCACTGGAATGTATTCCCTGTGCTCCCATGGACCACACATGGCACAAATTCCCAGCTCTGCCCGGCAGGACTCAGCCCTAAACCCAAACCTTTCCAAAATATCTGCCAGCGCAATTAAAACCCTCAAATTCCCCAATAATTAAGGAAGAACATGACACGAGCAGCCCATCTTTGGGATCTGCAGCTGGAGCAGGGAGTGGATTCCGGGGCACATCTGCATCGAATCCCAGCTCCGGCTCTGGGAGCAATAACCTCACAGGTGCTGGGGCTGGGATGTCTCCCTGCATCCCAAATCCTCACCAGATCCCTTCCCTCCGTGAGAAGCCTCTGAAATTAAATTGCCTTTAATTGGTTTAGGGTTCTGCTTCTGCCGCTGTCGCATCTTGGAAGCGGCAAAAGGCTCCAGCCCCGAATTCTTTACGATCTCGGTTTCCATTTCGTTAATATTTTCCAAGTTGGTTTCCTGTTTTCCTGTTGCCAGAAATACATTTCAGCAAAGAGGAAAATTATTTCTCATTCCAAGCATTGGAAACCATTGTTTCAGCCCAGAATTTTGGGAAAAGCTGATACTTCTTTATCGGCAGACCCTGCAGTGATCCTTGTTTCCCCAGAAGATGGATTTTATCCCCAATTATTCACACAGGGAGGGAGCCCAATGCTCTCATTCCTCCCTGGATTTTGGGTTCACAACTCCAATATCTGCTGGTTTTTAGATCCCACAAAAGCAGGGTTTCTATTCTTATCAGCTCCAAAATAATTTGTCATAGAGCAGCACCAACGGGGAAGCTGGAAAAGGGCAGGGAAAGGGCTCTGGGATCGGAAAATCTCTCTCTGTCTGGAGTTCCTCCTCCCAGGGCTCAGCTCAGGAGAAAAAAATCTGCGGTGTTGGGAAAGGCCATGAAAGGAAAAACCTTTTTACTGGGGCAGGCAGCCAAGGGAACTTTTCCAGCTCCACATCTCCCATCCCGAGCATTTCCATGTTTTTGAGCCGTTACCCTGCAGCATTCCTGGGGCTGCAAATGTGGGAATGAAGAGCTCCAAGTTCCCAAAAGCTGCTGCTTCAAACTCACAGGGATGTGGGAATAGCCCAGTTTGGGGATTATTTTCCCTGGGGAGATGCTGGTGGAGCATCCCTGGTCAGCAGTTCAGGGGTGTCAGATCCCTGGAAAATTAAAAAAAAATGGATTTCCAAATTTCTCCAAGTCAGGGATTGGATAAAACCAATATTTTATTTTATTTTATTTTATTTTATTTTATTTTATTTTATTTTATTTTATTTTATTTTATTTTATTTCATTTCATTTCATTTCATTTCATTTCATTTCATTTATTATTTTATTTTATTTTATTTTATTTTATTTTATTTTATTTTATTTTATTTTATTTCATTTCATTTCATTTCATTTCATTTCATTTTATGTTATTTTATTTTATTTTAAACATAGGAAAAAAGGGAAATTATTTCAATTTCCTCAGGAGCAGCCACAAACTGTCACTGGAAGGAAAAGCTGAGGAAGAGAAAGGAGGGATTTTACAGGAATATTTTACATATTTATAGTTATTTATATGTATTTCTTTTTTATATATTTATGTATTTTTTATATATTATATATTTATATTGATATATTTATATTGTATTTACACATATATACATTTATATTGCAGCTGGGGCTGTTTGGGAGAGGGCAGAGGGAGATCCCCTTCTCCTTCAGGGATTTGGATCCACGAGGAAAACAAAAAAGGAAGAAATCAGAGGTTTCCAAAGCTGTGTCCCTCGGATCTCCTGGCTCCGTGCAGCTCCAGGGGGTTGGGAAGTGGTTTTGCAGTGGATGAAGCAATTCCTGCCAGGACAGGAGGGGAATTGGTTCTAGAATAAGGGGAATAAATAAAATTAAAATTAAAATTAAAATTAAAATTAAAATTAAAATTAAAATTAATTAAAAATAAAATAAAATAAAATAAAAATAAAATAAAATAAAATAAAATAAAAATAAAATAAAATAAAATAAAAATAAAATAAAATAAAATAAAAATAAAAATAAAATAAAATAAAATAAAATAAAATAAAATATAAAAAAATATGCAAAGGAAAATAGAAGGAAAAATACAGAAAAATAAAAGAATAAAAATAAAAGAGTAAAATGAAAATAAATTAAGTAGATTAGACAAGACTAAAGTAAGATAAAATAAAATTGATGTAATTAATTATCGAATCACGGAGCAAGAGATGGATCTTGCTGGTCAGACAGATACTAAAAATGTAATATTAAGATTTAAGGCTGATTTGAGGCAGGTCTAACCCAAAACTGATTCTCCTTCCCCTCCTGCAGCCTATTCCAATGATCAGCTTCAATTCCAATCAGCAAAACAATCAATGACATGATCAGAAAAATAGTCAGTAAAATAATCAGAAAAATAATAATCAAAATTTAGAGGAAATTTAGAGGAAAATACAGAGAAAGCCCAGGGTCATCCCAAGGTGTTTCCAGGGTAATTTTTGTTGGAATGATTAAATTTAATGGAGTTAATTCAGATTCACACTGGGATTTCAGAGTCAGGAAGAAAAAGACATAAAATAAGGATGGGGAAAGGGACAAAAGTGTAATAATTATAATTAAAAAGACAAGAATTATCAAAAAAATCTCCTACAATGTGAATGCATTTTAGGAAAATTTTGGGAAGTAACAATTTTTATCCCAGGATGCCCCAGATAATTACTGCAAATGGAACTGGATGTAAAAGTCATTTTATGCAAATGTTCATTTTCACACTAACATATTCATGTTTTTAAAAACCAAAGTGATTTAAAAATAATTATTTTACTGAATTTTGATTGGGGGAAGGATGGGGAAGGGCAGAACTGAACTCTCCCAGCCCCATCCGAGCTGCCCTGGCTGCTGTGGCTTCACTCACCCCCCGGGATCATCATTCCCTGGATGCAGCCACATCCCAGTGACTGCAACACTGCTGAACCACTCCCTTGGGAATGAAATCAGAGCATTTCCTTCCCCTCGGATTTTCTATTACATGGCTTCAAATATGTAATTAAAGAGTGGGATAATAATATTGATGGTGTTCTAAAATGTGAATTAAATAATAACCAGAGTTAAATAAACCCTGGGAGTTGGCAGCTCTTCGAAGCAAACTTTTCTCCTTCGTACTCCAGGAAAACTAATTAATTTTCTACATTTTCCAGTTAAACACAGCACAGAAACTGGGAAGGAACCCGAGGTGTGTCTCTGTTTTTTGTCGCCGTGAGAGGCGTCGGCAGCTCCGGTCCCATCCCAATCCCGATGCCAGCGATGCCATTGGCACTGCTGGGAATAACTTTGTTTAAGATTAGAATTTACAGGTCTATTTTGTATAAAATATTGTATAAAATTGTATAAAATTTGTATAAAATATTTTCTTTATAGGAAAAGAGAGAAAAAAATCAATCCCTTTCACCCTGCTGGAGTTTCAGAGGAAATTTCATGTTCCCACTCCAGAGAATCCACAAGAGAAAACAGGGAGGGATAAATCCTTGTTTCCAATCATAAAAATAATCCCAAAGTGGTGTTGCCTCCCCTCGGCTGAGCGGGATGGGATGGGATGGGACGGGATGGGACGGGACGGGACGGGACGGGACGGGACGGGACGGGACGGGACGGGATGGGATGGGATGGGATGGGATGGGATGGGATGGGATGGGATGGGATGGGATGGGATGGGATGGGATGGGATGGGATGGGATGGGATGGGATGGGATGGGATGGGATGGGCTGCACGTGCTGCCTTTGGGATTCACTGGGAAATTGCATTTACTCGAAAACAATAAACCAGAGGATTTTATATTTCCATCGAGCATCCCAAGAAACCGGGAACGGACCGAGCGCCGGATCCAGGGAAATGTGCGGGATGCTGCAGGGAATTAAATCGGCTCCAGGCAGGACCGGGAGGCTGAGGAAAAGCAGGGATTCGCCTCCAGATGGCAGGAGGGAGGCTTGGATCAGCCGCGGGGAAACCTCCGCGCTCCCAAGATGTGTGCGGGGATGGAACCACCCGACAGCTTGGGGTCAGCACCCCCAAATCCCAGTGCTAATATCCCCCAAATCCCCTCTGTGAAAATCCCCCAAATCCCAGTGCTAATATCACCCAAATCCCAGTGGTAATATCCCCCAAATCCCAGGGTCAGCACCCCCTAATTCCAGTGTTAAAATCCCCCAAATTCCAGTGTTAGTATCCTCCAAAGCCGTGTTACCACCCCCAAATCCCAGTGGCAGCATCCCCAAATCCCTGTGTTATCACCCTGAAACCCCTGAATCGCCATGCCCCAAACCCCCAGTGCTACCACCCCAAAATCCCAGTGTCAGCACCCCAAAATCCCAGTGTCAGCACCCCAAAATCCCAGTGTCAGCACCCCAAAGTCCCTCTATTGCCATCCCCAAATCCCAGTGCCAGCACCCACAGCTTGGAAGAGCCCCCTGAGATCCCCGTAGTCCAACCACCCCAGCACTGCCCAGGCCACCACTGCCCCGTGTCCCCAAGTGCCACATCCACGGGGATTTTCAGTCCCTCCAGAGATGGGGTCTCCACCCCTGCCCTGGGCAGCTGGGCCTGAAGAAATTTTTCTTAATTTCCATTCTAAAACTCTGTCCTCTTCCAGGGAAGCAGGACCTGGATGCTGATGTTGAACATCAAGCTGTGAAAGGAAGAGGTTTTTGGAATGAATCACATGAAGAGAACCCCATTATTAACCCTTAAAAACCTCTTATAAAAACCCAGCCCCTGGTGCCAAATGAAGGAGTGAAGCTGCTTTTTGTGGGATGGTTCGTGCAGGAAGCTGAACTTGAATTTAAATTGGCAGAGGCTGGGTTTAAATGGGATACTGGGAAAACATTCCTGCCTGCGAGGGTGGGCAGGCCCTGGCACAGGGTGCCCAGAGAAGTTGTGGCTGCCCCTGGATCCCTGGAAGTGCCCAAGGCCCTGGTGGATGGGGCTTGGAGCAGCCTGGGATAGTGGAAGGTGTCTAGAATTTGGAACTGGATGGGATTTACAGTCATTCCCAACCCAAACCATCCTGGGATTCTGTCTGGGAGCAAATTCTGGTGCCCAGGAAAAACTGAGTCCCATTTGCACAAGCAGCTGCCAAGGAAGCAAATTGCACATGACAGGGGTTTGGTTCCAGTTTATAACTGAGGGGGGAAAAAAAGACAAAATAAACATCTCCTGCATGAGAAGATTTCACTTCAAACCTGGGAAAGTCCAAACTGAGCAGCTTGATGAGCGTTGGCTTCCTGGTGTCCAAAATCCCAACTCTGAGCTCTCCAGGAGTGGATTTGACCACGAAGGATGGAGGAATCCCTAATCCCCACTCATCCCACATCCTCTCCCACTGGAAGGCCCGGCCTGGGAGTGTTGTCTCATTTGTTATTAATAACATCCATGGTGTGCACTCGAGCTGAGCCTCATTCCATGTGTCCGGTGTTTGGGCATCGTGTGCCACGGCCCATCTGGGCCTCGTTTGAAGCCCCTCGCAGTCGCAGGGGTCCATGTGCAACTGATAAAGGCCAATTTGGGGTGGCTGCAGGGGGGGGCACCTCTCTGCAGGCCAATCCAAGAAGGACGCCCTATATGTTTTGGAAGTGCTAAACCCCAGGGAAATTACTTCATCCAAAGCCGCTCCAGACCCCAGTAATGAAGGCTGTGATGTAGCCAGTGTTCACCCATGTTGACTTTACAGTACTGGAATTAATCCATGTGCATTGCAGCTCGGTGAAATCACTTCCAGCCCGTAGCAGCTCCGGGGCTGACTTCATCCTTGCAGCCCCAGATGCAGATCCTCGGAGTCGGGGAAATCAGGGAGAGGATGGAAAGGTTGCTCCCCGTGCACGTCGACGGCTTTGTGGGGATGTCAGATTGTCCTGGGGACCATCCAGATCTCCCAGCTCCGTGAGGCTTCTCGGTGCTCTGCTCATCTGCTCCGGTGGCTGTGCTTCCTGCAGGGCTGGAGACAGGGATTTGCTGCTCCCTCCATGAGATTATTCCATTTTAACCCCTATAAAAATCCTGGTAATCTCACAGCGACCGCGGCTTGTCCAGGGCGCAAATTCCAGCCGATGCTATCGGCCGTGCCCAGAGCTCCCTTGGGAAGGGGTGTGCAAGCACAGGGCTTTCCATGGGACTTTCCTGCCATAAACCCCACTGCCCTCATCCTGGCAATCCTTGTGGCCTTTAAAGATGGACGCTCTGGGTATTTCTGTGCTGTTTCAACCACAGAAATTCAAGGGATGGCTGAGGGTGCCCTCCTGGGAGCTCAGCCCAGCTCCAGGGTGTGGGCTTGGAGGAGCTGAGGAAAACACAGATCCCTCCAGGTCTTCACGTGCAATCCACTGCCCGGCCCTGCTCCCCTTCCTTTTCCTCCATTCCTATTTTTTATTGCTGTTTTCTCAGTAAAAATACAGCTGCCTTTCCCTGGGCAGTGCTCACCCCCTTATCTAATTGAGAATAAGGAGTTCCTGCAACGTGAGCACCACCCCAAAGCCTGGGTTTGGGGCTGTTCCATCAATCCCATAAAGCTGAAATCCCATGGGGATGGATCCGGCCTGTCCAAGCTCTCCCTTGCTCCGTGCCTGATGCTGGAGGCTGGAGGGGGGATGCTCTGGGGACCCCCAGCACCGCCCACAGCAGGAGAGACCCCAAATCAGGCAGATCTGATGCTCTGCTCAAGTCTCTGCAGCACAGGGAAATGAATGGGAATTCATGGATATTCAGCTTTCTGAGGAAAGCTGGGCTCTTTAAAATCTCTG